>NC_140595.1:345369651-345985503 GCF_964204655.1 Triturus cristatus | reverse complement strand
AATTAAATCCCAGTAGGCTGCTTTGTATAATACTTTCGTTGGGAATACAGCCGACTCAGGAGACACCCATAAGTCCCTCATCCCCATCTCAGTGAGTAGAGTTTTGATTCTGGATAGCCATGGAATCTTATTTGAACGATCCAGACCCCTTATTTCAAGTAAAGCGTTAGCAAATGGGAGTAATTCTGGAACAGTCCAGAGCCTTCTCCAAAAAGCCAGCATTCTAAAGTGAACAATATCCTCGATAGCATTGCAACCCAGGTCAAGAAGGAGGGCAATACGGGGGGTCGATCTGGGGAGGCCCACAATAGATCTTAAAAACTTGTTTTGTGCCATTATTAAGTCTGGTAAGTTGCTACAACCCCAGATCTCAGCGCCGTAGAGTATAGCTGGAATCATTTTCAGGGTGTACACTTTTACAACTGGGGCTATTGGCTTAGTCTGGGAGAGCCTATGTTCCTTTATCAGCGCCCCAGCTAGCTGAGAATGTTTCAATGCAAGTAACTTCACCTGGGGGGACCAACTCAATTTTTCTCCTATGGTGATACCCAGATAGGTGAATAAATTGGCCTGTTCCAAGAGCTTTCCTCTCATGAATACTCTTGCTGGAACAGGCCTTGCCCCATGGAGTACCATAAATTTAGTCTTTCCAACATTAACCACTAGCTCATGGTCGCTACAGAACTCCTCAAAACGAGACAGTGCCAACTGAAGGCCCTGCCTCGTTTTCGATAGAATCAGAGTGTCATCGGCGAACATGAGCAGAGGTACCCTTTGACCTGCCAACATAGGCGCGTCTGTGGGGAAATTATCAAAATACCGTACCACCCGTTAATAAATAGTGAGAAAAGAGTTGGGGCCAGGACGCACCCCTGACAAACGCCCTTCCCCACACTAAATTTCTCAGTGACCTTGCCTGGTTTCCCCCACCGAACCTGAGCGTAGTTGGAGGAGTGGAGTTTGACCACCAATTCCTTGGGCATCCCTAGTCCCAACAAAACAACCCACAATTTGGATCTGGGAACAAGATCAAACGCTGAAGTACTGGGTAATTTAGACCCAGCGGTGCAGGGGCACACACCCTATGACTTCTGGGTTCACCCTGTTCCGGACCTACAGAAACACAGAGTCTTCTGGGTGAAGTCAAAGATTCGTTTATTGGCTGCAGACCAATGACAGGTATCCTAGAAGTACAACAGCGTGTATGTTCTCAGGAGACTGCTGAAAATCATAGGAACGGACTTCTCCTTAAGTACAAAATATCATGCTCCAGGCACACATTCCTTGGTTTACGATATGGTCATATAAAGGTATACATTACAAACGAAAAAGCAGAGTCATGATGACCATCCCACATTCCAGTTCGGCCAGCCCACAATGATTTACACAGTAAGGTTCAGATCCCACGTTTGATGTAAAGAGACCCCCCAATAAACATGAGCATCTCCTGTTTTGGGAAACAAGTCATAAAGCAGGAACAAGCAGGTGTAGAAGAGATTAGCCGGGGGATTGTATAGAATGAAAGGGCTTTATGACGGGTCAAACCCTGATGCTAATCACAGGTGGACGGAGGAAGGGGAGCTCGTGAGACCGGTTTGACCCGGGGGCAGCAGAGCCAGCTGCCCAGGTCACAGAGAAGTCAAAGGGAAAGCCCATGTACTGTGAGGCCCGTATTAACTCCATCATAGCCTATGTGAGGGCAATGACAAGATGGCCACTGCTTCCAAAATGGAACCCGCGTAGTGAAGCAGAATAACGTGTACGCAGTGCATTCATAGCTAGAACGATATATAAAGCACTCGTACATGCCGCATTTACCATTTGCGGTTCGCTAATACCAAGATAGACAGGGGTAGGGCCCTGTCCCCTACGCGGTCCCGAATATTAAAGTACGACAGACCCTCCTTTTGCCCTTACATAGGCAATCACTATACTCATCTTAATCCGAGTCTAGGTCAATGTTCACGAAGTCATGGAGATGTTGCTGTAGCATCATCCTATTACTTAGCTCGTCCCTCGATACAGGTTTCCTTACACATAAGGTAGTACAGAGACCACATATCGCGGGAGCACACTGTATACACAGACAGAACAGGAAAAGGATGGCTAAGATCATTCCAATGACCATCAGAACTTTCCAACCCCAGGCAGATATCAATTCCCAGAACCACCCCACCAGTGACCAATCTCCCTTATCCACGTGTATGGCTTCAGATATTTTATGGAGTTTGGAGATGGCTTGATACACTGTTGGAGCATTATCTGGTATGAAAATGCAGCAACTGGATTGGATGACCTTGCATACCCCACCGCGGTCTGCAAGAATAACGTCTAGAACCATGCGGTTCTGCAGAGTCATAAGGCGATCCGCTTGTAGCTCAGCTGTCAGATTACTAAGGGCACCAGCCGTTACATTGACAGTGGATTAAACCACCCGAGTCAGCTGTCTCAGGTTCCTACTATTGACCATAGGTCCCCAAAACGGCAGGAAACCCAAGAAGAAGTCTCCTGCTTCTTGACCGGCAGTGTCCTCCTTACTAATCACACCTCTCACAACTCTGGTCTTGTGATAGTCAGAGGCGGCAGTAAATGTCGGCGGTAGCAAGTTCGCAATATAACATGTGCCCGAGAAATCAGGGGGCAGCCATGTATATGCTCGGTCATGACAGATGAAATATGTGCCCTTAGCAGCTAGAAACGCAGGGGAAAACTGCGACGGGAAGGTGTACGTTTCAGTACAGTCACTTCTTCCCAGTTGAGCTCTAGGATTCTGACCATTACCCTGTAAGCAGAACCGACCCATGTGGGGTACGACCCAGATTGGAGATGAGATTTTTCGCTGTCTTTCACCCAGACTAATACTATACCCCGTCGCGTTCCATCCTACATAAGGTCTCAACTCTTCTTTGGGAATAGATGAGTATGCATTAATATCCCTACTCATATCGGCAACTCCTTTCATCAAAGCCTTATTATTGGTGATAGGTCTGATGGAACGCGGTTGGCGAGGGGAATATGTATCTAGAGCATAGAGAAACATGGTTTGGAATGCCCATGACGATCCATTGTAACTATACGGCAGCACCAGGTAGGGAATACCCCTGTTAATGGTATGGGGCATTAACCCACACACCCAGCAATTGGTCGTATTCATTACTAGTTGGTGCTGGTGCAAGAGCTGGATAAACGAGTTATTTACGAACTCTGATCGTCTGGTCTGTTCGTGTTCAGGCAAAGGGTGAAAAGAGTGAGAGGAGGCAGTAGAAAGAGATATAGGCTGTTGAGTGGGTGCAATGGGCTTTTGAGCGGAGAAGAACACAAATCCTACAATAAACATTATTATACTACACAGTGTAAAAAGGCACAAAAAGACAAAACATTTACTTTTTACAATTCTACACATCCTTGCGTTAAAGTTCATTTCCTCAATCGGTCTCTCCATCTTAAAAAACTCCATCCTCTACTCGGGCCGCTCGCGGTGGATGAGTTTCTTCTGCTAAGGGGCACGCCTGTCAGTCCAGGGAAACGCCCTAGACTAACCATAACCGTCGACCTAGTGTCTTCGGCCTGTACCCCAAAGTCTTGGCACCGCGACCCTGCGGCAGAACCCGGATGGTGGTTCGAAAAACAAAAATCAAGAAAGTCCTTCAGATGGGAGAGCAAAAAATGTCAAAAGGGAAATAATGAGGAAATCTTTATTTGTCCATGGGCCTAGGTCTCAAATTATAGCGGAGACGGCCAGGTGCTGTTTGGTCTTGAAACAAAAGTTCAGGCTCAGTGGTGTCCAGTCGATTTGATGGTGGCACAGCTTTCTGCAGAATATTGTCACTCTCTTGGTCTGAAGCTGTGTCTCTTAGGCGTGCGTCACTGAATGGTACAAAACGAGGTACAATGTCTGTCTCTGAGTCGGCGATACCCTCCTTGACCCACTGGTCATATGGCAGAGGCAAGGGGACTACTTTGCAGTGAGTACCATGAATCCAGTGTTTCTTCCCTTTCACTCGCACTGCTGATCTTGTTGAAAGAAGAACAAGATGAGGGCCGATCCAGCGAGGCTCGTCGTTGCTCTTGCGCTGGAAATTTCGGACTAGCACCCACGTACCAGGGTTGATAGGGTGTCCAGGAGGTTCAGAGGCTTGGGGAAGAGTATCATGTACCTGTTGGTGCAAAACACGCAGTTTAACAGTCAAATCATACAGGTAATCGAGCAGTACTGGATGTTCTATTTCGCTAAATTTCGCCGGTCTGGGCACGCCCCATACATTAGCCGGGCGGCCAAAGACGACCTCATAAGGGCTAAGCCCCACTCGTGAGTGTACGGTCATTCTGGTGGACAGGAGTGCTAAAGGCAGAGCGTCAGGCCATTTAAGACCGGTGCTCGCCTGAATTTTGGCCAGCTTGAGCTTTAAGGCTCCATTGTAGCGTTCTACTAATCCAGCTGATTGGGGGTGATTTGCAGCGTGGAACTTCTGCTTTATCCCTAGCCCCTCACATACATTCTTCATCACTTTACCCACAAACTCACTTCCGTTATCACACCACACCATTCTTGGCATCCCAAACCTAGGAAAAAATTCCTTCACAAGGGCTTTGGCTGTGGATAGGGCAGTGTTATCTTTCAGAGGATAAGCCTCTATCCATTTTGAGAAAGCACAAACAACCACCAGTACATATTTCAGGTTGTTGCATCTTTCCATGTGAATAAAGTCCAGCTGCAAAACTTCAAATGGACATAATGGGGGTGCAAAGTGACCAGCCGGAGTTGGGGTTCCCCTACCAGGGTTGTACTTCAAGCATACTATGCAATTCTTGACCACGTTCTCTGCACACTTGGGAATCCCAGCATTCTGCCATACTGGAGCCAACAACTTGCATATACCTTTCGTACTGATATGTGCCATTCCATGTGCCATAGTAACCACTGGAAGCACATATGCATCAGGCAACAACCATCGCCTATGTTCTGTCAGATCAACCCAACAACCATTCTCATCCAACTTACCCATACTTTCTCTCCACTTGCTTAACTCTTCCTCTGTGGCTTCAGCTTGAAGCGACTTCACACTCTCTATTGTGTTCTCACACATTCCAACATCGTTAACCCATCTTTCGGGACCTGCAACATACATTCTAGTCTTCACATTCTGTGCTGTTTCTTTCGCGGTCTCATCAGCAAACGCATTCCCACGTCCAACATCATCTGTGACTTTCCTGTGCGCACTGCATTTCATGATCGCAACTTGCAACGGTAGGGTCAGTGACTCAAGGAGATCATTCACTAACTTGCCATTCTGAATTTTAGCTCCATGCGACGTCAGGAACCCACGCTCCTTCCACAAACGCCCAAAATTATGAGCCACGCCAAAGGCGTACTGGCTATCTGTGTATATGTTCACTCTCATTCCTTCAGACAACACACATGCTCTCGTGAGGGCGATTAATTCTGCTGCTTGGGCCGAATTATGTGGCACTCGTGCAGTTTCCACGACTGTGTGTAAAGTCGTGATAGCATATGCAGCAGTCGTGTCACCATTAGGGAGATTGAAACATGAACCATCTACCCATAAAGTGCCATCACACTCAGTCAGGGGAGTATCTTTCAGATCTACTCTCCCTTTCGTCTCTTCTTCTGTTCTGAACAGACAGTCATGTTGCTCAATCTCATCTGAGTCTGCTGGAATTGGCAACAATGTAGCTGGATTCAGCGTATTGCATCTTTTTATGTGTATGTGATTAGCTAACAGTGTAAGTTCGTAGCCCGATAATCGTGCACTGGTCAAGTGTTGTGTCTTGGTTCTATTTAATAATGTGTCTACAGCGTGTGGAACCATGACAATCAATGTGTTGTCCATTACCAAACCAGCCGATTGTCGGATAGACATCGCTGCAGCAGCTGTCGCTCTCAGACAGCTTGGCAATGCCCTTGCTACAGGGTCCAAGGTGGATGAAAAATATGCGCATGGGCGCGGTCTGTCGCCAAAAGGCTGTGTTAACACTGACAACGCACATCCATCTTTCTCGTGAACATACAATGTAAAAGGCTTACTGTAGTCAGGGGTACCCAACACAGGTGCTGAACATAATGCATTACGCAATTCCACAAAACTTTTCTGGCACTCTTCAGACCATGGGATAGGATTCGGTGTGTCTTTGCATGTTAAGGCTAACAAAGGTTTTGCCAATAAAGAAAAACTAGGGATCCAATGCCTACAGTATGAAGTGATGCCCAAGAAAGCACGCACTTCTCTCTGTGTTTTTGGCACACTCAACTGTGCAATAGCTTGAATTCTTTCTGGGGTCAGTTTCCTTCCCTCCTTCGATAAGAGATGACCTAAGTAGGTCACTTCTTGTCGACAATATTGCAGCTTAGAGAGAGACACTTTGTGATGGAAAGCAGATAAATGGCGCAACAATAACAATGTGGCTTCTTTACAGACGTTTTCAGTATCCGCGGCGATCAGTAAATCGTCCACATACTGAATCAGGATAGCGCCACTAGGTAAAACAAGTGCATCAAGCTGCGCTTTCAGAGCCTGACTGTATATTGATGGACTCTCACAGTAGCCCTGTGGAGCGCGTTTGAAACGGAAGCTTCGGCCTCCCAGAGTAAAACCAAAAATATCTCTGCTCTCTTCTGCAATTGGGATGCTAAAGAAAGCATTCTTTAAATCGATCACTGAAAACCATGCAGCAGAGGCTGGAATCATCGTTAACAAGGCAGTTATATCAGGAACAACCGGAAACTGTGGCACAACAATCTTATTAACCTCTCTGAGATCGATCACAAATCTGTAAACAGGTGGCTGTGAAGGGTCCGTTCGTTTTAAGACAGGTAAAATCGGACTGTTGCAAACGTTGCCTCTTGTCTCTTCAATCACACCCTTATTAATCAAGTCGCTGACAATGTCTAACAATGCTTTCTGCCCTTCATTAGAGATCTTGTACTGGGGAATACGTGGCAGTCTGACATTAGCCTTGAGAGTCACCACATATGGCGGTATCTCCAAGAGGCCCACATCATTGGGACCAGTAGCCCAAAGGGCATCCGGAAGGGATGACAATTCAGGTGGCATCGTGTTTTTAGACAAGTACATTGGGGAAATCACTTTCTTGCCTAATGTGAGTTGTACTCCTGAAGGAGAACAATACAGTGTAGCGTGCAATCTTTTCAACAAATCTAATCCTAGCAAATTCTCACCACAACCTGTTGTCAGGATCAGAGGTGCTTTCAGCTCGCAAGGTCCAACGGAAAGTGACATAGGACTGGAAATCGGGTTCCTAACCGGGGCGCCAGAAAAACCTACTGAAACATTTATATCGCCAGACAAAGGTGCGCCAGGGAGTTTTGAATGCATGATTGAACTCTTTGCAGCACCAGTGTCTAACAGAAAAGGCTCCGTTACATTTGCTGTAGTCACCTCAACATACGGTCCACTCTGATCCACTGGCACTGAAACAACTCCCTCTCTTTGTCTATGGCTTTCCTAGTAATCATTATTCTCTGCATCACCGTCCTCTGCATAATAATCATTATTATAATACTGAGCCGTATTACTAGTCGCGTTAGCTTGCTGATCAAAGCTATTGATGGTACTTTGAGGCGGCAGAGGACGCGCGTTCTGGGAAACACTTCCACGCCCTCTGCCTCTAGGAGCTTGCTGACCACCCCTACCTCTTGCTCCATACGCATTACCGTTCCGCTGCATTAATTTAGGGCAACTATATTTATAATGACCTTCCTCTTTGCAGTATGAACATTGGTTGGGACCTACAGGGACACGTGGTTGATAATACCCGTTCATTTGCTGATTGTTCTGAAATTGTTGGGGTTGGTGATAGACACCTTGGGGTTGTCTATAATTATTACCACCTCCACGTGGCGGATAGGCCTGCTGCAAAAGGACCTTTGTCTTTAGTTCCTTCGTTTTCTTTTCCGTTCTATCTTTCTCGTCTTTGTCTCTGTTTTCATAATACTGTGCAGTAGCCAGTATTTGCGCTGAAGAAGAAACAGCCCAAGAACTTTCTGAATCTTTTAACTTTTTACACAGGTCAGGAAGTAAATTCTGCACAAACTTATCCACAAACAGCCGTTGGCCACCCTCAGTACTCATATCTTGCCCACTGTGATCAATAAACGTTTCTTCAAACCTAGTAAAGAAGTCTGACACTGTCTCATCTTTCTTCTGCTTGCATGCAGATAACTTGTCCCAATTTACGCGCATCGCAGGCATTATTGTTTTCATATACGTGATGATTCTACCAGGCAATTCAGCTACTAAAGGTTCTGGTTTCGCACCACCAGTTTGTCTAGCGTCAGCAGCAACAATGTTAGCCCATGTATCCCCTAGTTCTGCATTGTGATCTTCATTACGAATTGATCCCCATAGAGGCTGTGGAACAACATTGCCAAACAACATGTCTATATCGGCCAGATTCATAATGCATGACCCTGCCGTCTGTGACAACTCTTTATAATAACCTGCTGGGTTTTTACGGGGATCAGGCAAGGACTGCTTAAGCGCTAACACCTCAGAGCGCTTCCATGGAACATGCACCCAAACACGCTGGAAATGCGCTGCCACAGCGGGGTTACCACCGACAGCTGCAACCGCTTCCTTCCATACCGGGGGAACTTCTCTCATAGGGTATTGTCGCACTTTTGCCTTTTTCCCCACAAGGACCTCTTGTTCAAACAATGACTGTTGGCAATCGTCATTCCTTAAGGACAATACAACCGCAACTGCTTTATCTACTTCGCGGTCCACAATTATACCAGTTCCAAAATCGAACCTCACTCTACACAATTCCTGCGGGTTTGGATTTCTACCACTATCCTCCAATTCTTCACAGAGAATTTCGCACATTTTCTCAAACACATATCTCTGTTTAGGGGCATCCCATTGATGGAAAATGTTGACAACTGATTCCACATCATACAGTGAAGGAAAAACGATCCATCTACGCGCCATGTGATCTATTACCTTTTTCTCATCGGGGTTAGGCAATTGGCTGCGCAACTGCTTATGCTGTACACCAGGAGTTGCACCAGATGACCCAAAGAGAGGAGACATTAATGTAGTAACCACATTAGCTAAGCGCTGTCGCGCTGAAGGAGAAGCTGAGGCGAGAACAGGGGGAAAAACAGAGGGAAGAAAAGAGGATGTAGAGACAGGTACTGGAGTGGTGGAAGGAAGAGTATTAGGGGAGGCAGTTACTGGACTAAGCAAAGTCGCAAGAAGTGCGGGGGCAGTTGGAAGCACAACTGGAGGTGCTTGAGAGGGCTGCGCTACAGGGATAGGAACTGGCTGCAAAGCAACTGGCGGTTGCGGCAAGGCTTGCAGTACATGCACTGGAGGCGGCATATTTACAAGCTGGGGAGGTGCCGTGGCAGTTTGAGCATACGGGGGTGGCGAACTCAACAAATGTGACATCAGGGGATCTTTCTCCTTTTCTTCTGACTCATTCTGCTTAGAATGTGGCAAAGCTGGGTAACATTTGTCAATCCCTAACTTACGCTGCCTGTACAATTGCTCATTCATTTGCTCCTCTTCATTGTCTTTAAATTGTACAGCTGCTTGCATTACTGACATACCTCTCTCTCTCTTATTCTTTTTCGCTAACTTAATTTCCTTCTGTTTGGCTTCCTTTCGCCATAAGCGGAAAGAGTCAAACATCGCCGGCCGGGCTTTCTTCTTAAACAATTTAATTTCTAAATTATCTAAAATATCAGTATCAAAACTACCATTTTGGGGCCATTTTAAAACACCATCTTTCCTGGTGTAGTGGATCCACACTTCGTTATATGCAATGGGGCCTACGCCATGTTTTACATAGAGCTCATAAGTTGGAGTTCCAACCGGAGGAACCGGACATGATTCCTCTAGCTGGAAATCTTTTCCACAACCCAACAGAATAATCTACCAAATAGTCCAGAACCAGGCATCTTTGCTCACTAGTCTAGATCCAAACGTCAAAGGATTATCGATTACGATATTCTCGTGAATACACGAGTCCTCTGGTTTTGGCGTTTGCAAACTCCAAATGACCAATTCAAACGATCCCGAAGGATACCAAAACAAATGGGAGACGCTCCACTTATACTTAACTGAATATTGTTGATCGATGGCGTCACCAGAAGACTCTCTCGATTGTTTCGCTCTCTCAAAACTCGTCAAGGGTCCAAAACAGGTCGATTAATCAGGGCAGCAGTCCTTCGTAGCCGTCGGGACGCGGAGAACCTCGCAGAAAAGACTTTCGGACCACGTCGACATGCAGGGGTCGATGAAGTGGCGGCCTTCCTCCGGAATTTCCACACGAAGCTCCTCACGAACCTCTGGCTTGGACTGGTACCGCTGAAATCGTCCCGAGTTGGGCGCCAAACTGAAGTACTGGGTAATTTAGACCCAGCGGTGCAGGGGCACACACCCTATGACTTCTGGGTTCACCCTGTTCCGGACCTACAGAAACACAGAGTCTTCTGGGTGAAGTCAAAGATTAGTTTATTGGCTGCAGACCAATGACAGGTATCCTAGAAGTACAACAGCGTGTATGTTCTCAGGAGACTGCTGAAAATCATAGGAACGGACTTCTCCTTAAGTACAAAATATCATGCTCCAGGCACACATTCCTTGGTTTACGATATGGTCATATAAAGGTATACATTACAAACGAAAAAGCAGAGTCATGATGACCATCCCACATTCCAGTTCGGCCAGCCCACTGTGGAAATGTGGATTTTCCTGATCAGTTATGTCCCCTATCTTGGACCCCAACGGTTCTATATGCATGTTACAAGTACATGTATGTTCCCTCCAGTTCCAGTTTCTAAGACGCAAACATATGTGTGTCTACCGTCAACATGTTCTCTGTCAGATCCGCCATCAATGGGCTGGATATTCGATTCCTAAGTATGAAAGGCCACCGACTTTATATGGCTAAGAGACTTCATTTTTACAGTTCAGGCGAGTAGGCCCGATTCTGTCCTCAAAGCCTTTCCCTGCTCTCTGTCTCTGACAGCTTCAGCTTGAACTCGCATCTGTATCCATGAACTTTGTCCTACTCCCTGTGCAGCTAACGGTGCCTGCCTCGGCCAGTTTTCGCCTGTCTGCCAAGAAGCTGTATTTCACCTTCGAATTATCTATTTTGCTCTTCAGCCGATGCATTCCTGTCCAGTGATTTAGGTAAACATTTCCTTTAGCTCACAAGCAGAGGACTCAGCCTTTCCGTCCTCCTGCAAGTGATTCATAGCCCTGTTGCCATGGAAAGTTTTCTGCCCCTCGCATCTCATATAGACACTTAGACGCTTGTACACGCACACACAGTTAGTATAGAATAGATTCTGTCCGAGAGTCCTTCCTTGTGGATAACATAGTTCTCTAAACATAGGATGTTAGATATGATTTGGGATTAGGTTGACTTGACCCCCAGACTTCTCGTCTCCACATGTAGAGCTAAATGTCAAGTCCCCTTCACCCCCTAGTTGCACGTCAATTACACGTCATACTGCTGCGCGCGCATCTATGCCAAGTATTATCTTATAGATCCACCTATGTCTGATAATTCTAACCAATCATGTTTCTTTTATTCCTTATTACGCCTAGTTTCGATTATGTCACTGTTTTGTCACTTTTCTTATCAAATGTTACGCCTTCTACATTCGTTTCATTGTAATGTACTTATTATAAAAATACATGTCTGTTAATAAATTATTGTACTTCACTTCCTGAACCCTCGTGGTGACGGAACCTGAAGGCCGCGACTCGAGTCGGCCATTTTGAATGGAATAAAGCCCATTTAGAAAACCTCTTATACCACGGATTCTGCCTCTTGTTATTTTGAGCTATTTACTTTATTTTAAGATTCCGTATGAAATTCAGTCCGGTATTTTATTTACCACATAATGGCGCCCGAATAGGGACACTTTCTCATCTCACGCGCCGGCGGTGCGTTGCAGGCCCGGTCTCCTGCCACAGCTGGACGGACCATAAACGCGTACCAGCAGGATTTCCTGTAAGCTCCCTCCGGTCAAGCGGGGGCGACTGAGGCTGCGATCAACCCAGACGAGGCGGTGAGAAGTGCGAAGTATCCCGACCAGAGCCTAGCTGAGAGAGCAAGATCCGAGGTATACAGAGGCCCACCAGGTTTTCCGAAATCCCGACGTCCAGAGGGTCCGATGTCCGCAGTTATCGAGTCCTGTCCATTCTCTGAGGCCTTCCGTTTCAAGGAGCTACTCGGTGAGTACCATCGCCGGGGAGGCGTGTTGACGCGCACATAGGTTGTGCCGGTCAAGACGGATTTGGGTACACAAATCCGGTCTGCACTGTTTAGCAGTGTATATGTACTGTTTAGCAGTATATCAAGTATTCCGAAGTATTCAGTTATTGTCAAGAATTCAGCGTGGTGATTAGTTAGGCAGACTGTCATCATTGTCGATCATTGTTATAATGTTTAATGTTTAACGTTTAAAGTATTCAGAAAATGTCTTGCATATTGTGGTATGAATGACTGTTCATTGTTCACTGTTCATTATTGTGTTTCTCGTATTAAGCAAGTTCAAGAGTAAGTATCAGATCAGTTGTCAATATGCCGTTCTTCTCGAAGTTAAGACAGATTACTACCAGAAAAGGGGTGCTTGAAGAAGCAGTTCCTATTCCTCCTAGAGACACTCCAGGACATTTCATGTACCATAAGCATGGCTTAGATGCCATATTGTTTCTTGATCTATGGGTAGATTATACCCAGGGATTACCGGAAAGTCAAAGGTGGCCCGCAGCGGGAACCTGGGATGCAGAGTGCATCATGAAAGTGGAGGAAGAGTTATGGAAAAGAAGGGTCAGACAGTCACAGAAAGACGCTGTTGAGTTATGGCGTAAAGAATCTCATAGACGAACAGAAAAAGCACGTAGACAAGAAGAGAGGAGTAAAGAAAGTTCAAATAAAGTTCAAGAAAATCTATTAATTGAGGAAGGTATCCGAGTGAGATCAGAACAAGTAAATAGACAAAGAAATGCTCTTATGAATGGTATGTATCCCCTACTAGCCGAAGGATTACCTAAGGCTGCTCCAGAGATACCAAAAGACTTGCCACCCCCGTTATTTCCAATTAAGGTACATCCAAAGGGGCTTCCCAGATTCTCTCTCCTTGCCCCCCCAGAGAAAGAGCACCGTACTACATGGATAGACAAAATCCTTTACGGGAAGTGCACCCAATAAAAGGCGAAGACAATGAGTTTCACCGTGTATTTGTTTACACACCCATATCAAAAATGGAATTATTAGAAATGAAGAAAGTAGTACCTAGTCATGACAAAGACCCAGCGGGTTTCCACCGAGAAATTAAAGACATGTTACTGATGGGAGAGTACACCTTTCCTGATATTATGACGATATTAAAGGTGCTTTTGCCTGCTGGCATTTATGAAAAACTGAAAGAAAAAGAGTGGGAAGTGGGAGACCAAAAGATAGACTGGACAGCATTAGCAGAAGAAGAAAGGAGCCGAGCTGCAGGTTCGGGGCTCGGGGATAAAGTTAAACTATTACCAGGTTTACTAGTACAGGTACTGCCACGTTTATTAACTACAAAAAAGGAAGATTGGGGTGCAATCACAGCCTGTAAACAAAAGCAAGATGAAGACACAAGCGATTATTATGCTCGATTTGAAAAATGTTTTGGTATAAATAGTGGTATAAAAGCAAGTAGTGACTCATATCCACATCTATTTGTGACAAAATTAGTGGAAAATGCATTGCCCCCAGTGAAGAATAGAATATTGAAATTCGAGAGTACCTGGCAAAGTAACACTCCGTCGCAAATGCTACAAATGTTACAGTATCATCACAATAGAATTAGGGATGAACAAGAACACGAGCATAGACGCATGAAGGATACAAAAATGAAAATGCTAGTTTCTCAGACAGTACCAGCAGATGGTCACAAAAAGGGTGTGACACATTCTGGTGATTCTGCAGTTCCTGTAAAAGGAACCTGCAATTACTGTAAACAACTAGGCCATTATGTACATGATTGTCAAGTCCTGAAACGAAATATAGCTACAGGTATTGCAAAAGAGAGACCACGATTAGTTAGACAAGATCAGAATGAACAAGGAGCTATGCAGCATGGACAGTCCGTGCCAGTTCAGCAACAGTCTATGCCAGCCTCACAGCAACCCATACAGTTTGTGCCAGCTGCACCACCGTTGCCTGCTACTGCCACACAAACCACAACACGACAAATGTATCAGACTGCACAGTATGAATACCCTGAGTATCAGCGTTACGCATGAACCAGCCTAGAGAGGGAAGTTGACTTACCGCTTATCGAGATTCCTGTAGATCAAGAAGGACCTTATATACATAGTGAATTATTAGGTCAAGATAGAAAATTCTTACTCGATACAGGGGCAAGTCGAACAACCATAAAACGTAGTGAAGTTCCAGGGGCACCCCTCTCAGGCTCTCAAAATGTTTCCCTTGGTTTTTCAGGAAAACCTATTGTTAATGAAGTATCACAGCCTCTACCACTTACGATAGGACCTTTGACACGAACTACAGATTTATTGCTTACTAAATCATGCCCAGAAAATCTGTTAGGAATTAAAAACTCTGAAAGCACTAGGAGCCATAATATGTTGTTCTCCGGAAGGAGTAAGGTTGTTTTTGCGTGATTTTAAAGGTCACTATGTGTCTAGAGACATGGATCCCCGACTACAGACTTTACCAGTACATCTATGGGCACAAGGCCCTACGGATGTTGGCTGCATGAACATTACACCCTATCGAGTTACATTGAAAGCAGGAGTGGTACTACCACGAATGCGACAATACAAGTTACCGCATGATGCTGTAGTGGCTTTGCTGAAAATCATTGATGAGCTAATTGCCCAGGGAGTAGTTGTAGAAACAGACTCCAATGTATGTAATTCACCGATAATTCCGATTCTTAAACGAACTGATCCTACTGCCCCACCAGTGTACCGATTGGTTATTGATTTGCGTGAACTAAACAAGTGTATTGTACCACAATTCCCTGTGGTCCCTGATATATCATCATTGTTGACAGCAATTGATTCCGAAGCAACATTTTTTACTGTAATTGATCTCAAGAATGCCTTTTTCAGCGTCCCAATAGATCCGGAAAGCCAATACTTGTTCGGATTCAGTTTAAATGGGCGCAGCTTTAAATTCTCACGCGCTCCTCAAGGATTTACAGAAAGCCCCAGCATCTACAGCCAAGCACTGAAACGAGAACTTGACAGTATCCACATGCCAGTCAATACTGCACTGCTTCAATATGTCGATGATCTGCTGATCACCGCGAGAAGCGAGCCAGAATGTGAAAAAGCTTCTCTGACAGTTTTACATTTCCTAGCCGACAAGGGGCACAAGGTGTCCCCTTCTAAGCTGCAATTCTGTGTTCAGCGAGTTATTTATCTTGGTCACTCGCTGTCCAAGGAGGGAAGGCAGCTTACACCAGATCGCATCCAGTTAATTGCTAACATGTCAATACCCCAGACACAAAAGGAGGTGCGGGCTTTTATAGGCCTCACTTCATATTGTAGGCAGTGGATCCCTCAGTACGCATTTCTAGCAAAACCACTCATTCAGTTAACCACACAGGAGGCAGCCACATCGACTGCTCTCCCTTGGACTCAGGAACATACACAAGCTTTTGAAAGCCTAAAGAAAGCTTTATGTCAAGCACCTGTTTTAGCAACACCATGTTATAACAAACATTTTACACTCTTTGTTACAGAACGCGAAGGTACTGCCTTGTCAGTACTCACTCAGGATCAAGCAGGATCACGCAAGCCATGTGCTTATTTCTCCAGTACATTAGATCCCGTAGCTCAGGCTTTGCCTGCATGCCTGAAATCAGTGGCAGCGACAGCTTTAGCAATCAGACAAAGCGATGCCATAGTATTAGGACACCCATTGACAGTACAAGTACCACATGCAGTAGAGGTTCTTGTGAACCGAACACAAACACAACACTTGACCATAGCAAGACTTACCGGTTATGAACTGACATTGTTTCAACCACACATAGAGATCCGACGGTGTAATACATTGAATCCTGCTACACTATTACCTGTAATTGGAACAGACCCACTAGCTCATGATTGTGTTGAAATCATTGAAATAAAGACGAAACCTAGACAAGACTTGACAGACGTTCCATTGTTAGATCCAGACCTGACGTTGTATGTAGACGGATCATGCATGAGAACAAGTACAGGAGATTTAGTGGCCGCGTATGCAGTCACAACAGACACTGAAGTTATTGAGACACATTGTATAGATATTCTGTCAGCCCAAGCAGCAGAACTTATTGCTCTAACGCAAGCCTGTATTCAAGCCACAAATAAGAAAGTTAATGTATACACTGACTCACGTTATGCATTCGGAGTTGTACACGACTTCGGCGTGCTATGGCGAGAGAGAGGTTATTTAACGTCCCATGGTGCCCACATTCAGCACGGGCCCCTCATTCATGCCTTGTTAGACGCAATACATCTACCCACTGCTATATCGATTATGAAATGTAAAGCACACACGAAGGTTACTGATACCATTTCTCAAGGAAATGATTTAGCTGACCGAACAGCTAAACAGACTGCTCAGAATCGCACATTAGATATGACAAAGCCAATAGTTCAGACCCCAACACAGTGTATGACAATTAAGGATCCCACACTTGACGTAATTGACATACAGACACATGCCACAGCAGAAGAAATAAAGAAGTGGACTGAACTAGGAGGGATCCAGACAGATCAAGGATGGATGACGAAGGAGAAATCTGTATGGTTTCTCCCTGATTCCATGGTTCAAGCCATTATAGCTACAGTTCACAGTCCAGCACATTTGGGAGAGAAGGCTATGCTAGACAGCATTCAGCACATTTGGTTCAACAAACATTTACGAGCAGCAGCTAAACAAAAAGTTCGTACCTGTATGATATGTTGTCAGTTTAATCCAGGAAAGAGTGTTCCCGTAGAGCAGGGTGGATTTCAGCCTCCTGACCATCCTTTTGAAGTCCTCCAGATGGATTATATTCAGATGGAACGTTGTCGAGGATTCAAATATGTTCTCGTAGTTGTCTGCGCTCTCTCCCGTTGGACAGAGGCGTATCCCGTATCAGATTACACTGCCCCGACTACTGCCAAGCAGCTAGTTCGAGAATTCTTCCCACGGTACGGTTTACCACGTGTTGTATATTCAGATAACGGTCAGCCTTTCTCATCCGAATTAATGAAACATGTCTCACTCTTGTTGGGATATCAGTGGAAATTCCACTGTGTCCGACACCCCGAGGCAGCAGGTCTCGTAGAAAGACATAACCAGACACTGAAAATCAGACTGTCCAAAATATGTAGAGAGAAAGGTGTCGACTGGATAGTAGCATTACCAGTTGCACTCTTTTACATGAGAATGGTAGCACACTCTAGAACAGGGCTATCCCCGTATGAGGTGATCTTTGGTAGACCACCGAATATGTGGGGGACGCCTATACCACGCAAAATAACTGACATTGACTGTAACATGCTGACAGATTACTTGGCTTCCTTGATGTCTGCACTACAATCTTCTCGTTCACAGGTAGCTGCAGCCTTTCCCGACAACACTGAGGCGAAACCCCATGACGTTGTTCCGGGTAATCTTGTCTTTGTGAGAAATTTCGACAGGAAAAGTCAACTGGAGCCCAGGTGGAAAGCACCCAAGTTGGTCCTGTTGACCACAAGAACAGCCGTGAAGATCGAGGGACGCAAAGGGTGGATTCATTCAAGTCACGTCAAAAAATTTCATGGACTACCTTCAGATATAGACACTGTGCCCTGCACTCCCTCACAGACTGATTCAAAACTTCCTTTTGTTGAACAGAATGACTCTCAGTGCTATAAATTAAAGCTTAGGCCCAAACAGTCGAGCAATTTGATTGTTTAAGTCCTCTCCAAGGTGAAGCGGTTGAATTGTCTCCGACATGTATCCCTTGGACCTGAGTAGAGAAAATACCCGAGAAATGTTGAAACGACAGGCGTATTGTAAATCACTGCGTAGCTACTGTATGAGGACATTATTAATTTTGTTTTTATTGAGTATTTTAGTAATTATTACGAGTGTGATTTTGCACATATATCATCCTATCTCTAGACATGTTTATAATGTTGCTGCAGAACATTCTTTTAGTGACCTACCCCCACATGAGTTGTCCTATAGACTTGCGCTGCGCAATAACACATTCATTAGTATGTTACATCATTCCCATCAGACTAGTAATGCGACCAATTGTTGGGTGTGTGGCCGACTTCCTCCCTATCAGAATAACAAAGGAGTTCTGCCTTTCTTTCCACATCCGTTCACACACAATGGCTCCTGTGGAGCATGGTTTAGTTTATTAAATTCCATAGACCCAGACACAGCAGTTTATCAACAACATTGGATATGGGGAAATCTGAATCTAGTTTTATTCAAAGTCTGTCACCCTAATAAGGAGGGTCACCCCAGTAGAACAGGAACTGATTTAGAAAATGAAGTGTATAAATTAGGTAATTTTACGCCTAATCTTATGATTCTGAATGTCAAATCCGAAGTTGAACTAATTCTGCCCACTATGTCAGTATTTCCAGTTAAGGGTGAATTATGTGTAAGAAAAGTTGGTTCCATACATATGGGCCATAGCCAATGCGTTACTACAGTAGAATATAGTGATCAAGGTAAATCTTCATTTAGAGCTTCTCGCCATTCTTACTTCATATGTGGTCAGACGGCATATATGCGTCTGCCTCTAGATTGGGATGGTACCTGTTACATAGCATTCCTTTTGCCACCTGTTTTCCTAGCTCCCCCTGATTATTATCGAAATGTTCATTTAGTACACAATAGAGAGCAAAGAGATCTCCCAGTTGTCGATTATACTGAGACAGCATGGGACAAGTATGTAGATTTCAATAAAGGTATCTTTCCCTATATAGGTACAATATCAAATAGTAAGCTGATACGTAGACTAACCAAGACTCTTGAAGCTGTAGTAAACGAGACTATAGCCGCCCTAGGCAATCTGACAGAGGAACAATCAGTGATGAGAATTGTTGTTCTCCAGAATCGTCTTGTCCTTGACGTCATCCTGGCCGATAGGGGCGGAGCTTGCAGGGTCATCGGATCCAGCTGCTGCATATTCGTACCAGAAAATTCGCCATCTGTATATAAAGCTATAACACACCTTCATAAGATTGTAAGCCAGATACACGAAAATCCAGGCACTTGGACGTGGTCCGGGTGGTTTTGGAGTGTGATATCAGCCTGGGGATGGAGAGTTCTATCCTTCCTAGGTATTGGCCTTCTTATGCTCTTCAGTTGTTGTTTATGCCTACAATGTGGACCAGCGATTTGTGGTCTGTGTGCCACATCATGCATTCCATATCACAGTTCTCGTTCAAAATGCCGGAAGGAAGAAGAAATGATGCTCCATGAGCAAATCAATGGAATGATGAAGATTGATGTCTCGTGAAGGGCAAGAAGGGGACAAGGAGGGAATGTGGAAATGTGGATTTTCCTGATCAGTTATGTCCCCTATCTTGGACCCCAACGGTTCTATATGCATGTTACAAGTACATGTATGTTCCCTCCAGTTCCAGTTTCTAAGACGCAAACATATGTGTGTCTACCGTCAACATGTTCTCTGTCAGATCCGCCATCAATGGGCTGGATATTCGATTCCTAAGTATGAAAGGCCACCGACTTTATATGGCTAAGTTACTTCATTTTTACAGTTCAGGCGAGTAGGCCCGATTCTGTCCTCAAAGCCTTTCCCTGCTCTCTGTCTCTGACAGCTTCAGCTTGAACTCGCATCTGTATCCATGAACTTTGTCCTACTCCCTGTGCAGCTAACGGTGCCTGCCTCGGCCAGTTTTCGCCTGTCTGCCAAGAAGCTGTATTTCACCTTCGAATTATCTATTTTGCTCTTCAGCCGATGCATTCCTGTCCAGTGATTTAGGTAAACATTTCCTTTAGCTCACAAGCAGAGGACTCAGCCTTTCCGTCCTCCTGCAAGTGATTCATAGCCCTGTTGCCATGGAAAGTTTTCTGCCCCTCGCATCTCATATAGACACTTAGACGCTTGTACACGCACACACAGTTAGTATAGAATAGATTCTGTCCGAGAGTCCTTCCTTGTGGATAACATAGTTCTCTAAACATAGGATGTTAGATATGATTTGGGATTAGGTTGACTTGACCCCCAGACTTCTCGTCTCCACATGTAGAGCTAAATGTCAAGTCCCCTTCACCCCCTAGTTGCACGTCAATTACACGTCATACTGCTGCGCGCGCATCTATGCCAAGTATTATCTTATAGATCCACCTATGTCTGATAATTCTAACCAATCATGTTTCTTTTATTCCTTATTACGCCTAGTTTCGATTATGTCACTGTTTTGTCACTTTTCTTATCAAATGTTACGCCTTCTACATTCGTTTCATTGTAATGTACTTATTATAAAAATACATGTCTGTTAATAAATTATTGTACTTCACTTCCTGAACCCTCGTGGTGACGGAACCTGAAGGCCGCGACTCGAGTCGGCCATTTTGAATGGAATAAAGCCCATTTAGAAAACCTCTTATACCACGGATTCTGCCTCTTGTTATTTTGAGCTATTTACTTTATTTTAAGATTCCGTATGAAATTCAGTCCGGTATTTTATTTACCACACCACAATGATTTACACAGTAAGGTTCAGATCCCACGTTTGATGTAAAGAGACCCCCCAATAAACATGAGCATCTCCTGTTTTGGGAAACAAGTCATAAAGCAGGAACAAGCAGGTGTAGAAGAGATTAGCCGGGGGATTGTATAGAATGAAAGGGCTTTATGACGGGTCAAACCCTGATGCTAATCACAGGTGGACGGAGGAAGGGGAGCTCGTGAGACCGGTTTGACCCGGGGGCAGCAGAGCCAGCTGCCCAGGTCACAGAGAAGTCAAAGGGAAAGCCCATGTACTGTGAGGCCCGTATTAACTCCATCATAGCCTATGTGAGGGCAATGACAAGATGGCCACTGCTTCCAAAATGGAACCCGCGTAGTGAAGCAGAATAACGTGTACGCAGTGCATTCATAGCTAGAACGATATATAAAGCACTCGTACATGCCGCATTCACCATTTGCGGTTCGCTAATACCAAGATAGACAGGGGTAGGGCCCTGTCCCCTACGCGGTCCCGAATATTAAAGTACGGCAACGCAGATTTTAGATCTACAAATGCTGCAAAAATCAGGCCCTTACCTAAAAGGACCTCCCTCCAGTAGAGCATAACAAATCTGAAAACTTGATCTAATGTCCCCATGTGAGCCCGAAACCCTACTTGTAAGAAGCATAGAATGTTTTCTTTAGTCATCCAGCTTTGGATCCTACCAAGAAGGACCCGAGCAGTGACTTTTTGTGGGGCATCGATGAGGCTACTGGGCCTATAATTGGCCGGAGGGGAATGATCCCCCTTCTTATAAATCGGGATTATTTCCGCCCCGGACCAAGAAGATGGAAATGGAGTTCCCCCAGTCAATGAATTAATCAGAGTCGTAATATAGGGAACCCAAAGGTCACCATTCTGTTTAAATAAATCTGGGTGAATACAGTCAGGCCCAGGTGCCTTACCGCTTGGAATACTCCTTAGTACCACCTCAACCTCCTTGGTACTAAACGTCAAGGGAGTATCTATACTTATAAGTGGAGCGGTGATTTCACTCTCCATACCCTGACAACATTGAGCTTCAAAAAAGGCAACCCAGTGGTGTGGATCCACATTATTGTTTGGGGTAATTAGCATTTGCCCATTCCCCCATTTTATTAGGTCCCAGAACTGGGTCATATTCCTCCCTTTACATGCCAGCAGCAGATCCTTCCATCGCTCCTCATCCCAGTCTCTTTTAGCAGTTCTTAAGGTGGATTTATAGAGTGCCCTAGACTGTTGGATGGAAGTGTGGTTCCTAGATTTAATGGCATTCGCAAGAACCTTGTGAGTGGACCTGCATAGGTCGTTATACCAGGAGGTGGGTTCCAACTTACGATTCGCTCTTATCGGCTTGGTATTTATGAAATACTTTTTCAATCTACTAAAGAGCTCGTTATGGATTGATGGCAGTTTAGCTTTAAGTGTCTCCTGCGAACCGCAATCATTGATTTTCCCCAATGATTCTGTCACTAATTCCCTGATTTCTAACACACTCTTTTCGTCATGGGCCACCTTATCCCAACGGACCCTTCTCAAATCGATTCCCAGTATTACGTGAATAGAGCTGCTGTCAGACTTCAAAATGGGTAGAGGGCCAAAGCTCAAACCTTTTAATGTAAGAACCAAGGGATTATGATCAAATTCGGGGCGCAGTTGTACTTCCATGTCTAAGACATGATGCCAGAATTCTACTTTTACTAGGATATAGTCTATCCTGCTTTTGTGGCGGCCGTTGTCAAAGGTCACCACCCCCAATGCATCAGACTTAGTCCTGCCATTGACTGCCCTCAGACCCCATTCCAGGCACATCCCTTTGACCTGGAGTGCAGCCTCGGTCCATTTTTTAATAGGTTGCAGGTCCAGCTGTGGCACACCCCAAAGAGAATCCACCTCCTCACTAAGCCTTCCATCATCAAAGTCCAGCGGCTCGAAACAGGTATTAAAGTCTCCAGTGATGATCAAGTTGGTGTTATAGACACCCTCCGCTAAGAGGGTCTCAAGGGCTGCAATAACCTGAGAACTCCTGCCCCCCCGGTTGACCTCTAGCATAAACGTTAAACAAAAGTAAATCGAGGCTTCCTGAAGACCTTACTCTTATAGCGAGGATATTGGGATTGTCAAGAGGAATCTCATCCGCAGTTATCCCCTCGTTTTGCCTAACCCAACATGTAAGGCCTCCTACCAGCCTCCCCCTCAAACCCTTGTTTGCCGGTTTTGAAAAGTTTAAGTAACCAGCATGGTACACATTGTCCACTGACCAGGTTTCTTGAAACGCCCATATGTCCACTCCGTTAATAAAGGATGACCAATCTACTGACCCAACTTTTGATTCCAGACCCGCTATATTCCATGAAGAAATAATCATAGATTCTTTCTGTGGGATAGGGGACAGGCACCCAGTGGCAACATCTGGAGCCGAAGGGCGACTATCCGGGGTCGTTACAACAATGGTGGGAGCCAAGGTTTGGACCATAAGGTCTACTGGGTTAGAATGATTGGTAGTGAACAACGCTCCTCCTGTCCCAGAACCTCCTATCACTGCTCCCCCAGAGGCGCCCACCCACTGTCAATCTATTTCTTCAAGTGAAGAGATGGCATCAAAGCGGTTTTTAAGCTGAATAGAGAAGTCTGGCCTAAGATGGTTATGTTGTACTAATCGGGCATCCCTATGACTCTGGGGCGAGTACTGTTGATAGAACGAACAAAGGGGGAGTATGCCAATAGCGGCCCCATCAACTGGCACATGACCGGCCGTCTCAAGGATGTGACGGACCAGACCCGGGGACCTAAAACTCAGTACTACACAATCCCATTTTAAGGTTTTAGCAGATTGCCCAACCCATTCAATTCGTCTAACCATTTTAAATTCCTCAAATAAACCGTCCCCAATATCTGTCACTTTATTCAAGTAATGTAGGGCCTTATTTTTAAGAGAAGACCAGTGTTCTTGTGTGCCCAGGGGAAGGGGGGGAACATTTGGATGATCGTGTAGGGGATCGTGTAGGGGGGCAGGTGAAGGTAGGAATGCCTCAATTGACGACCAACATCACTGTTATTATTCAACCTCCAAGGACTCTTTAGCACAGAAGGTCCTTGGTTAGGGGTTGTCTCGACATTGCTTGGCCCAATTGACTGGATGGTCCTTACACTTCCAACTATATCTACCCCAGCCGCATGTGATTTAGCTTGTACCTTAGCACCATTCTGGTCCTTATGGATATCCCCCACCGAAGCCAAAGTGTTACCAGTTGTGTCTTCCTTGGAATACAGGGCCTGGACCTCTTGTGGTAGATCCAGTCTTTTGATTTGTGGCTCAAATAAGACGGCTAATTGCTCCTTTAAGACAGAAGGAAAGTCATTTCCACTCATAAGATGATTAGGGTCTGTAGAAGCTTTAGAAGGGCTGTCAGTAGGAACAGTACTTGAGCTACCAAAAACAAATACCCCATTCGTGGCGGTAGGTGGAAAAAGAGGTTTTTGTCTTGTGGTACTACACCCCTTTCTTGCTTTTTTCTGTGGCGCTTTACTGGACCTCTCCACCACTTTTATCCCTCTTGTTGTTTCTCCGGCGGAGGGTCACGGAAGACTCAGTGGGGGCAGCAGGTGGTGCTTGACATTAGTTGTATCTGGACTAGACAGCCTAGACTGAGGACAAACGGTGGAAGCAGAAACTTCGGGTGGTGACCGGGTGGTATGTAAAAGCGCACATGACGTGGACCCCCCCCCCCCTAATATCCTGGGGTCTAATGAAAGTCTTCGTTCAGTAGCTTCTATTTCATGAATTAAGACGGATTCCGCTCTTTTTAGGAATGTGTCCAAGGTGCCAACCACCCTGTCACCCGTTTTTCGTTTATTCATTATAGGGGTGCCTAGCAACCCATGAGCACACCTACTACAGCAAGGAGCAAGGAAATGGACAAATAAAATACAGAACTAAACCGCTTCTACCTCGGATGCCACTGAATTAAAGAATTAGAGAGGTAAATGAGGCGAACCAGCCCAGCCTCCCTCGGCCTCGAACGGCCACAAACGGCTCCGCCCTTGTCCAGGGCTTCTCCCAGCGAGTCCCGCGCGCGTCCTCGCGGGGCGAGGGACCAGGCTGGCCTTTATGCGCCTCCTGGCGCGTGTTGCACTGGCGTCCTGGCCCAGGGGATCCTGGGTATTGTAGTTACCAGGACCGGCGGAGCCAAGCCCGGCCGGTCCTTCGTCCCGTTATCGTTGCTGACAGGGGGGGCGGAGCCAAGCCCGGCCACAGGAGCGGCAGCAGGGAACCAAGCGAAACCAGATGAGAAGCCAAGGAAAACAAGGGGCTCTGCACCAGGCTGGCCTTTATGCGCCTCCTGGCATGTGTTGCACTGGCGTCCTGGTCCAGGGGATCCTGGGTATTGTAGTTACCAAGACCGGCGGAGCCAAGCCCAGCCGGTCCTTCGTCTCGTTATCGTTGCTGACAGGGGGGGCGGAGCCAAGCCCGGCCACAGGAGCGGCAGCAGGGAACCAAGCGACACCAGATGAGAAGCCAAGGAAAACAAGGGGCTCTGCACCAGGCTGGCCTTTATGCGCCTCCTGGCGCGTGTTGCACTGGCGTCCTGGCCCAGGGAATCCTGGATATTGTAGTTACCAAGACCGGCGGAGCCAAGCCCGGCCGGTCCTTCGTCCCGTTATCGTTGCTGACAGGGGGGGCGGAGCCAAGCCCGGCCACAGGAGCGGCAGCAGGGAACCAAGCGAAACCAGATGAGAAGCCAAGGAAAACAAGGGGCTCTGCACCAGGCTGGCCTTTATGCGCCTCCTGGCGCGTGTTGCACTGGCGTCCTGGCCCAGGGGATCCTGGGTATTGTAGTTACCAAGACCGGCGGAGCCAAGCCCGGCCGGTCCTTCGTCCCGTTATCGTTGCTGACAGGGGGGGCGGAGCCAAGCCCGGCCACAGGAGCGGCAGCAGGGAACCAAGCGAAACCAGATGAGAAGCCAAGGAAAACCAGGAAGTGCTTCACAAGCCGAGTTAGATGCTGTCAAGAAGGTGACATGTGAAGAGTTGTGATATATAATTGTCAATCCTCCCCCTCTCCTAAGAGGTCTGTCTTGTGTGTAACAAATAAACAGGAGGTGTAGCTTTAGCCAGATCCGTCCCTGAAGCATTATCTGACCATGACTCCGTGATAAATGCAAGTTTTATGTTGTGATTCTCTAGGAGCAGTGCGCAATCCGTGATGTGTTTGACCAATGACCTGGCATCTAGCAGTAGACAACGCAGTGAGCTAACTTCAGGTCTCTTATTAATTTCCCCCTCCTTGGGTTTAGGAGGTTTAACAGAGTGAAATAGTATTTGGGGGAGAGTTAGATTACAGTTAAGACCTGTTAATAGCAGATCGCTGGGAGTTGCGCGAAGTGTTAGACACGGACAGGCAGTGTCCTTACCTTTGGGATTCCTACCAAGAAGGTTGACCCTTGAGTAGGTGAGGATTTCTGGCTTCTGAGAACCAGGGGGGCTGGCCCTGAGCACGATCAGGGCACAGACGGGCTTGCCTTCAGCGCGCCCGCTGCGCGCATCCACTGCACGTTCGTATCAGCGTGCACATTAAGTAGTGTATGGGCTGAACAACTAGCCCACTGACCAAGATGGCGACCCCGCTCAAACTTGCGAGGATCAACCTGTTACTCCGCTTGTCAAGGCAAAAGTGCAGCTTGCGAATGCAGGTGAGTGTAAAATACTATATCAGTAATCACAATATTTTAAAAACCATATAAAAGTTAGGAACAGGCTCCCTGGTGAGCTATAACACAGCTCTGCTTCCAGGAAAGGCAGTGCTTTACAGACGCATCAGCGTGCACATTAAGTCGTTTATGGGCTGAAAAACTAGCCTGCTGACTAAGATGGCGTCCCCACTCAAACTTGCAAGGACCAAACCGTTACCCCGCTTGTCAAGGCAAAAGTGCTGCATGCAAATGCAGGTTTTAAGTGTAAAATACAATATCAGTACATGTGCCCGGGGCCTATAAATCAAATGTCGACATGGCAAGTTAACCTACTTGCCATGCTAAAATCTTTCTTTTGTATCACACATAAGTCACCCGCTAGAGTAGGCCCTGGACTGCGGATGGGCAGGATGCAGTGTACTCAAAAGGTAGGGCATGTACATTTAAGTTTCTCATGTCCTGGAAGTGAAATACTCTTATATTTGTGTTTCACCACTGCAAGGACTGTCGCTCCAATATGTTAAAATTGGATCTGCCTTGTAGCTTTTATAAGTGTAGCGTCCAATTGGGAAAAAGATAGGAAAGCATCTGGACTCACAATTTAAAAACACATCTGCTAGTGAAGATGGTTTTTAGATTGCAATTCTGAAAATGCCACTTTAAGAGAGTTGGCATTTACTTACCTAAATCATTTCATACCTACTGCCTGTCTCTCTAATACACGTCCCGGTTGGGTGACAGCTGGATTCCTGCCAGACAGCCACTCACAAGCAAAGGGTAGGTGTGCCTGAGTGGTCATCTGCATGGTGATGTGTCTACCTGAGCAGGATAAGGGAAAGGAGCGGACACTTCAGCCTGAAAGGGCTGTGTCCTGTCCCCACACAATGGGTTGCATAGCCCCCTGTAGTGAATCTGGAGCCAAGGCAGGGTCTTGGGCACTACTAAGACCATTCATCAAAGTTTCCCTACTCCCTGATTCAAAGGCTAAAATGGGTATAAGTACTATGATACCATGTTCTCGCAACACCGCTGGAACTAAGGACATTTTGCCAGGAAGAATAGAGCTGCTGTGCTGTATGAGGGACTGCCATTTTGCTACCTGCTTTGCTGTGTTGGCCTGCTGCCTGAAGTTTCTTGCCTGGAAGTGAGACAAACTAGACCTGCTCTCCACATTCTAACAACTTGTTTTTCCAAGGGATTGTTGGCATGCCTCCTGCTGCTGTCTGATGGATATTAAACACTTCACCTTTCAACTTCATCCCAGCACCTGGACTTTACTTGCTGTAAGTTTTCTCTGCCAAGTGGTGCCAATCCAGTCCTGGGCCCTTGAATGGGAGTTTAATGTGCTACATCCACCAGAACCTTTGCTTCAACATCTCTGCGCCGATCAGACACTGATGTATCGCCTACCGTGACATTGGGATCGATACATCACCACCACTGAGAGTTCTGGACCTGGCATATTGCACTCGGCACCAGCGCGTCTCCGGAGTCACTTCTTCAGGAATCAATACATCACCACCAGCATGAATAACCCGGTGCATCTCCCTTGCATTCCGGTCTTGGCATTTCATCCACGAAACAGACACCTCACCGCTACTGCATTTCGTTCTGCAACAAGGATTAAGATACTTTGCTCCTAGGGCCCTGCGTAGGTCCTGTAACCGGCCTGCGCTCCGTCACGGGCGACCTGAACCCATGACTGTGTCCCAGTCCAGCACGATCTACAGCAACCCCAATGTGCTATTTGCTTCTAAGTACTGTGTTTCACTTATTCTTTAAAGATTCATATCACGTCTTGTACTTATTGTATTTTTGCCTTAATGGTCTTGTTTTGTTCAGAATATAATAATCTGTTTCTCTAAACTGGTGTGGAGTCTGTTTGTGATGTTTTCACTTTTTTAATGTGTTTGCACGAATACTTTACACATTGCCCCTTTATATTAGACCGACTGCTCTGTGCCAAGCTACAAGAGGGTGAGCACAGGTGATCTTTTAGTGTACCTCACTTACCCTGATTAGGATTGTGGTTCCTGCTTGGACAGGGTGCATAACTCTGCCAACCAGAAACCCAATGTCTAACAGCACCCATTCCACAATAATAAATGTAAGCAAAAGTGCTTAACTAGCTATCTAGCAATATCCCATATTTGTCTCATTTTCTTTCTCTACCCATCTTGCTCTTTCTCTTTTACTCTGTCTCTCTATGACTGTTTCTTGTCTTTCTTTCTCCACGTCTCTAGTAGTCTCATTCCCTTTTCATTTTTTCCCGTACCTCCAGCTTCCTCTATGCCTTTCTCTGTCTCTTTCACTATCTCCCAAACATTCTCCACTTTTCTCATACTTTTTCTCCATGTCTTTCTGTCCCATTCTCTTTTTTATTGAGGTCTCTTTCTCTGAATTTCTGTCTCTTCCTGTCATTCTCTCCCTGGCTGCCACTCCACTTTTTTTCTCTTCCTGTTTCTGTGGTTTTGGCCCATTCTGTCCCAGTATCTGCTGTGCCTATTGAGATAGAAATCCATTATGGACCCAATATGATCCTGAACCTGCTGTGACTGAAGTGCATTGTGGGCCAATTATTTACCCAAATCAGCATTTATAGGCGTATCAGTTATTTTTTTGGGCTCTTGAAAGTTGCAAAATCCACAAATTGTGTCTTATGCAAGTTTGGGGAAATTCCTCGATATTTCACCATCAAAAAATTTTGAGACACATCCCTACACATAATAAACAAGATGGTTCCATATCGGGATCTAGCTGGCCATCCTCCAATATGAATGATTACTAAAGAATACATTAGTCAGTACTACCCCAGTTGGAAACTGGCATTGTCAATATATAACTGATTACTGTACCAAACACACCCAAATGCAAGGTCCTCAGACCATCATCTCCACAGACAACAGCAATTGAACTAACATAATTGGTGCCCAGACTCCACTAGTGATTCAGGATCATGAACAAATGTTAGAAGTGAGCTACACAAATGTTCATAATGAAACAATATATATTGAGCTTTGCACTCCTTGTCTTTTATATTATTCAGAATCCATAGGTGAAAATAGCCCCCTTGTTGACAGCTAAACATCTACAACTCTATACAAGCTTAATAAGAAGGCTTAGATGCAATTAAAACTGAAGTGTGAAGTCTGGTGACAAATGTTGAATCGCTGAGGAACTCAAACGTCATGCCATTTGCTATGCGAGTGCTACTCTGATTTAAGAGCACATAGATACCTTGTCAAACTTATGTGCCCAAGAGTTTGGCATGTGCTACAGTTTCCCAGTAGCGGCAGGTGTCATGGAAAAGTGCTGAGGCTAGGGGGGGGATGCTAGGGGGCGGAGGACGACAATAAAATAGAATATAACAAACAAAGAAAGAACTTACCTGCTGCCCACCCCATCGCCGCTTTCGACTCCTCTCGCTCCACTGTAGCCCAGGCGGAGGCAACCAGACTCCCCTACAGCCAATTCAGACGCTGCTCTCATGCTGCTGAGAGAAGCACCAGGATTGGGTTGGCTCCGGTTGGAGACATCTCAGTGAGCATGTGGGTTTGGCCGTCCTAAAACGGCCGACCGAATCCAAATGCAAATTTGTATCATAATTTGCCTTTTCTTGTCACATACTCTAGTCAACCTTGCCACATAAATCTAGTGGCCCTGTTTATGGTTGTAGTGATGCTGCAGAGACTAACTTAAATAGCAATCTTCTTTATTAAGGTTTGATGTACAAGAGGTAAAAAGGGTGCTGGTATCTCTTCTCAGGATCTGTAGCGGAATGCCTGTACATTCTACAATTCCACTATTTATACACATTCTATGTGATGTAAAGACATTCTACTAGTAAGTTCTAACATGTTAAAGTACTAAAGCACTACACATCCTCTTTCTTAATAATAAAAGAAAAACAAATCACTAACTCTAAAAAAAAAAATATTATTTACAGGACAATCATCATTGAGTGAATTAATTACATACACAATCATTTAAAACTTTAGGTGTGATGACACGCCTGCCATACCTCGTAACGACAGGCATATTATCCTTGCAAATAATAATATCACAAAAGAGAGAAGTAAGGGAGAAATTGAGCCTTCTCTGACTCCCCTAACTCACGTTTTAAACTCACTATACAGAGAAAAACTCCACACAGAATTTATTCATCACCGGTTATTATGATAGTGAAGAACACAGTACTATCCCTACTATCAAAAAAACCTTGAGTATTATTTAGAAGGAAAAAACATTATTCTTATAATACTGCCCTCACACACTTTGCAGTGTCATGCTTCATCATTGGGCCGCGTCGAACGCCCCCATGCAGACCAACACAGTGGGCGGGGCGCAATGTTTTTTTAAGATGAAGGATAAAGTGGTGAGGTAACAGAACAGAAAAAAGGGGTTTGACAAATAACACAAATAGTGTCTACAACAAACAGAACAAGGACAATATTCCCTAAAGAAGGGACCACAAAAGTGCAGACATATATAGTAAAACTGTCTAGGAGGAGACTGTCTTTAATTTTATTCCTGTCACCCCCTGACAGGGTTAAAAATAAATGGTCGGGATTTATTAGGGGAGGTAAAAGCCCCTAAATCCCTGCTGCTATTACCAACATGTTTCTGCCCAAGTCAAACGCTCAAAAGAGTCGCGCTGGCATTCATCAGGGTGTTGGTCCCTTGGCTTTCTTTCGGTCTACCCCCAACTTGGGGATTCGTTACCTTCTACTGACAAATGGCCAGTCGCCTTTAATACTTCAGTACTCTGAATGTTTTCCGAGAGCGAACAATTATCTGAAAGAGAGTAGAACATAATTTATCGTTCTACTCCTCTACACCCCCTTGCATCACTTTAAGAATAAGAACTCTCCTCTCGTCTCTTATGCCACAGATCATCATGTCTCCCAAGCGTGTCAACCACACAACACCCCTACGTGAAAATTTTTACACAGGTCGCTAAACACACGTATTCATTGTACACATAACGTGAGGGACAGAGATGTGCTTCCCCAATCCACAACACCACGAGTGTACACGTCTTTGTAAGCAATAAATAAATTACGTCATGCTGTTAATTATTTGTCACCCACAGCACATGCTGGTTCGGCTGAGTGTGAACAAAGATAGGAAAAGGACTTACAAGGGTTTATTGGAAAATCTCCAAACCCGGGACCGGTGAGGGACCGTGGTCCTATAGTCACACTCTATTTACAAAGAAAAGAAGGGACATGAAAAAGCATATTAACATCCATTCCCCTTCTCATTCCCTCGTATTATGCCAGAAACGCTTCTCTGTCATACTCTGGCCCCTAATATAACTTACTACTCCAAGAACGCACGGCACTATTCGTCCCCACGGAGGTCCTCCGTCGATAAAGACGGAAGCAAATTCCCTTCATTTTAAAGGTGGCGTGTTGATTCCTACTTCCGGTAGAAGGACTCTGAGTTCAAATGTTAGCTCGTAGTTCCGGCCGTCTGGCACTCCGCAAGTGAAAAGAAAAGACGGACCATGTACGGGCGGGAGTTTGTTTTGTAAGAAAACTGCCCGCAGCCATCTTGGAGCTCCTGTATCCCCCGTGAACAGTAGGGACTCCTACATAGATGTCTGTATTCCCGAGAGTGGGAGTTCCCTCTAGGCGTCATCTTTATATGCTGCAATTATTTTAGGCACACTGAACTAATTATCGGTTATTACACATACAAAAAGATGTGTAACCATAATTCGTGTTTATACCCGCATTGAGTTGGGAAAGTGACCAGGATGCACTCTAGCATACACACACAGTGGTGATTGAATGTAGCGGTCAGCAAGTCAAAATTCTCTTACAGATGCAAATCCATTTCATAATGATGTTATTGTCTCAGGTGTTGAGCTGCACTGTGTTCACAATACTGTCAATTCAAACTGTCTCCACTGAATTAAATCATTTTTTGCCCAGCCCATATAAATGGAACCATGGGATGGAATCATTTAAACCCACCATACTGCTTTTTAGTCTGTTGACCCACCGTTGTTCCCTACAAAACAGGAAGTTAGCGATATCTACTGTGTTAGGTGGTATAAAGGGTTTGTCCAGCACCGTCCACCTTAAGTCATGTTCACTATGTTTTTGTTGATGAAAATGCGCAGTTAGTTTTGTATTTGTTTTCCCGCATCGTATTGTACTAAGATGTTCCAGGATGCGTGTTTTTACTCTGCGCGTGGTCATTCCCAGATACAAAAGGTTACACGGGCAACGGATTAAATAAATCACGTTCTCAGTATTACATGTGGTATGTTTTCTCTGCTCCCAAGGTTTTGACGTCCCAATGTCAGCCTTTTTTCCATTTAAAGACAAGGGGCATGCCCTACAGGAGCCACAGGCATAGTGTCCCATCACAGGGGGCAGAAAATGTTCTTGTTGGGGACCACTATTGCCAGACGTGATTGCTCTCGGACGTGTATTGACAATAGTATCTTTTATGCTTGCACTCTTTTTAAAGGAAAATAGTGGGAGGGGTTGTTCTAATCCATTAGAGTTCAAAATCCTCCAATTCTTTTGTATTATCTTTTTGATATGGTTGGATGCTGTATTAAACGTCGTGACGCAAATGCTGCTCTCAACTCTTTCTTTTTCCTGTGTTTGTAGGAGAGATTCCCTATTACAGTTTCTCGCTCTTTTTTGTGCCTTAGAGATGACTTTTGCAGGGTAGTCTCTGTGTTTGAGTTTCTCACTCAAAATCCTTATCCTTGCAACCAGTTTGTTCAGATTGGTAAGTATTATCTGAGGTGGTTGGAAAGTCACAATTGGCAGAATCAAGCGTTAATTCAAAAATTGTTTCATTGATTGAATCGCCAGGTGAAACTCTTTGCTTTGTCGCTATATCTAAACCAGTGGTCTCATGTGGCATGTTGGGTGTAAACACAGGTGTAATACCCTGAACTACAGCCAGGACTTAGCCACCAGTAATCACCACCCATTTCCCTTTCCTTGACAATGTTATCACTGTTCGAATGTTGAAGTCGTGCAACTGCAACACGGCTCATGTGATGAATACTGCCATCATCTAACATGACCGTATTACGCATTACCTTGGAGATTTTTCTGGGTTCAGAAAAACGAGGCTGCAGTTTTCCAACTTTCTTTCCCTCTTTGATTCTGACCCATTGCCCAACTTCTAAGGTTACACTCTTGGTACCATGTTTACAATCAAAATATGCTTTGTTTTTACTTTGTGAATTGGAAATACATTCTCTGACCTTGGTGCTGTCCCATACATATTTCTTACTTCTACCCATCCAGGTTGGGTTAATTTTGCAATAGGGAAACCTTCCTCTCATTAGACCAAAAGGGCTTTCACCACACGTATCGTGCACTGTGATCCTGTAGGACCATACTAGTTTGTCAAGTTCCATATCCCAGTTCTTCCTTTCTTTGCTAGCCAATTGTGGCGCACTTTTAACCACTCTGTTGACTCTTCTACCACTAAATTGCCCCTGGGATGATACAGGGCTGTAGTAAATCTTTGTACTATACGGGTGGCACCCATAAACTGTTTCATAACATCTGATTTGAATTGTACCCCATTGTCAGTTAAAATTGTAGCTGGTAACCCTTCTCTAATAAAGCATTCATCAAGAAATTTAATTACTATAACAGTGTTAATGTGTTCCACTACTTTTACTTCAATCCATCTGGAGAATAGGTCAACTAAGACCAAAATATATTTACATAGACCATCTTGCCAGGTTATGGGGCCCATAATGTCCAAGGCTAAATCTTCCCAAGGTAATTTCGGACACCCTAAAGAAGACATTGGAGGGTTAAGTGTCTTCTGACTTTTGTCAGCACCTTCACAACTTACGCAATCACGAACCAGTCTTTCAATCTCCAGATCCACCTTGGGCCACCAATACAATGCTTTGATGTTTTTCTTAGTTCTTGAGACTCCCGGATGACCCTCGTGTCCAATCTTAATAATTTTCTGTCTCATTCCTAAAGGAGGAATGATTCTTTCACCACGACAAACAAACTCTCCATCCAGACTTAATTATTCTCTCACTTCCCAGAACGCTCTAATTTGTGGATCAGATTTGTCTTCATTCGATCATCCATTGGAAATTTTGATCTTAACCATCTTAAGCAATTGATCCTTGGCAACCTCTTGTTGCCATTCATCCATCTGTAAACCACACGAGTCAGAAAAAATTTCAGCTACACAATAATCATTCCAAGTACTCTGATCCACTTCTCTGAGCGGTAAGGACAGTCTGCTCAAAAAATCAGCAATAATATTCCTGACTCCAGGTACATATTGTACTTCATAAACAAAATCCTGGAGCCTCATAGATAGTCTAGCTATTCTAGCTGAAGCTCTGCAAAGGCCTTCTGTAGTGAGTAGCTTAGTTAAAGGTTTGTGGTTGGAACAGAGGGTAAACTTTTTTCCCAAATAAACTTCCTGAAGTGCTCCATTGCCCAGACACATGCCAAAGTTTCTCTCTCTATGACAGAGTACTTCTCCTCACAAGGAGATAGTGACCGTGAGGCAAAAGCTATTACAACTTCTACACCTTGTTTTGTCAATTGTGAGAGAACTCCCCCTAGTCCTGTCCCACTGGCATCAGTAGTCACAAAGGTCTCGGCAACAGGATCAAAACCTTGTAAAGTGGGTGCACTGGTGATATCATTTTTTATCTCTAGGAAAGCCCTCTGACACGCGACACTCCACACAAAAGGGGTCTTATTTTTCATCAATTGCCGCATATCATATGTTTTTTGAGAGAATTGATTGACAAACTTGGAATAAAATTCTGCCAATCCCAGGAAAGACCGGAGTTCATCTTTAGACTTAGGTGCAGGAGAATTAACGATTGCTTCAACTAGTTTAGCTTTGGGTTTAATTCCTGCGTCACAAATCTCATTTCCTAGGTATGTGACTTTTGTTTCTGCAAATTTGCATTTGCTGCCCTCAGCAACTAAACCATTTAACTCTAGAATTTTCAAAACCTCCCTTAATTTGGAATCGTGATGAGATTAGTTTTTTCCCATGATTAAAATGTCATCCTGAAAAAATACCTTCCGGGATATGACCCAGTAATTTAGACATGAGTCTTTGAAAGACTGCAGCTGCCGAAGCTAATCTGAACGGCATGCGTTTGAATCTAAAACACCTAAAAGGGGTACAAAATGTAGTCATATGACTGCTTTCAGGGTCAAGAACTACTTGATGGTATGTAGCAGATAAATCAAGAATAGAAAATAATGTAGCATCACGTGTGAGAGACAGCATCTCATCAATTCTAGGAAGAGGAAACTGATCTACTAGAATGTTATTATTCAAGTACCTCAAATCCACACATAAACTGGCCTTTCAATTGGCCTTACGAGCCACGACCAATGGAGAAACCCATTCTGCAGCCTCAACAGTTTCAATAACATCATTCTCCAATAATTTGTCCAATTCAAGTTTCACTTCATTTCTAAATATAAGTGGTATGTTGCAAGCTTTGTGTATTTTGGGGATGGCACCGTCATTCAGAAGAATTCTTTGCGTAAAACCTTTAAGCTCACCCATTTGAGCTGAAAAAACAGTAGGAAACTCTTCTAGTACCCATTTTTGTGTGCTTTCACTCTCATATGCAATAAGAACCTGCTCTTTGCTGTTAGGATCAAGAATGATGTTGAGGCTTTTCTGGTCCTTCTATCCTAGGACTGAAGGTCCTTCTTTAGCAATGTATAATTTGCCGGGTGCATGTCTACCTTTGAATCGAAAAACAAGTACCCTGAATCCTAAGATATCAATTTTTTCACCGGTGTAGCTTTCAGGGGCAATGTCACTAGGTTTCAACCCACTACCAATACGTGAAATGAATAATTCTTCCCAAATCTGTTTGACGATGATAGTGTATGGCGAACCGGAATCGGCAGCCAACTGAACTCGCACACCTCCCAAAGACATTTGACAAATGGGTTTAGTGGAACAATTATCAGAAATATTTAAAACCACATTTTTTTTTTTGATAAACTGATTTTGAACTTCTTCATCTGATGACATCGAATCACTGTACTGTTCAGAATCTTGTACACAAGCTACCTTACCTTTGGATTTTTGTTGGTCTTTCTTCTGCAAGCTTTCGCAAAATGACCCACAATGCCACACTCAAGACATTTTGCAGATCTTGCAGGACATCTATCTAAATTAGCCGAATGGAGACGACTACCACATCTATAACATATCAAGTTTCCATATTCTTTTGGGTTCAAATCTTTCTTTTTTCTTCCCATCAGTTTTGGGATTTGTAATTTTTGTGGCTTGTTTTTCCCTCAGAAATCTTATTCACCACCTCAACATCCCTTTTATCAACAGATAAACTAGCTTTTGCACATTGTTCAGATAGTTCTGCTTTCTTAACCATGGCAATAATGTCCTTGAGACTACTTTCACCTTCAGCCCATAATTTATCTTGTAAATTCTTGTTTTTGGTGTACATGACGATCTGATCCCTGATCAATTCGTCATGTAGCTGGGCAAATTTGCATTTGCTAGCAATTTTCTTTAATGCAGATACGTATTCTTCAATACTTTCATGTTTATCTTGTTTTCTCTGAAATAAACTGTGTCTAGTAACAGCTATACATACTGTGGGAGAAAAAGGGTAATCTAAATCAAGGATTGCAGCTTTAAACACATCCATATCCCCCCCAGCCCTTTCATGTTTTTGTAATTCATTGTAGACCCTTAAACCTTCAGGACCTAAACAATACATCAGAACTCTTTTTTTTCTTTCAGGAGAAAAGGTTCACTGGAATCTTTCATGTTTGCAATGTAATTCAAAAAGTACTCTTTCCAGTCTGTCCATGCTACTGGTGGTTCTCCTGGTACGGCTAAAAATTCCCTTGGAGTGTTAATGTGCATGGAAGTTGCAGCAGCAACAAGTTCACCAGATGTTGTGCTAGTGCCTGTAGTATCAGGCATGACCGGAATAATAATTCAAAAGCAAATGAAGCGAGCGTGACCTTGAAGCGCGCTGACGTTCGCTGACCCAACGTAAGTGGCGTCAGTCCGAGAGCGTCGCTGTCGTCACAAGCATTTCACAGTCATGGAGGAAGAACGCGCCGGTTGCGGGGTTTAAACAACCGGAGCGCGAACAATGCGGGATATGAACGTAAGTCAGTTGCTTGCATACGCAGTAACCGATTCACGCTCTGCTCAGGATAATGAGAAAACAAATCCACGCGGCTCACCTCGAATACACGCTGGTACCTTCAGGTCACTCACGGGCTGCTTTCTTGTGTTGCATGTTCTTTTCTTGGTTATCCTGCATTTCCTTTTCTTTTTTTTTGTACTTCCGCTCCAAAATGGTTTTCACTTCATAAATTGGTCGTAGACACACTCTAAGCTTGCAGATGCTGTGCCAAGCCTGTTGCCAAAATTGCAGTGATGCTGCAGAGACTAACTTAAATAGCAATCTTCTTTATTAAGGTTTGATGTACAAGAGGTAAAAAGGGTGCTGGTATCTCTTCTCAGGATCTGTAGCGGAATGCCTGTACATTCTACAATTCTACTATTTATACACATTCTATGTGATGTAAAGACATTCTACTACTAAGTTCTAACATGTTAAATTACTAAAGCACTACAATGGTATTCGCACCATTCTAGATGCAATTTACCTGTATGACATGGGACTAGGGAAAGTTATATACCAGTTTTGAGACATTTATTGTTCTGACAACTAAGCTGAGCAGTGAGGTATTCCCCTGGTAAACTGTGTGAGGATTACAGGATGTTCTGGAGGGCCGGTCGATACAAAAACTTTGAACGTATTGTGTGGTCAATTCAATGAGTCAGTTTATCTTGGAGCAAGAGATTGATCTGAGCCGTGCTGTATAAATCCGTCTTATGCTCCGATAAACGTTACTAATACTAATTTGACAATGAATATAATTCAGAATTTACATGACATCGAGCGGTGACTAACGAATGTTTAATTTCTGCTGATGACAAATTGGTCAAATTAAGGGTGCCTAAATGTTTTTTGACATCATTTTATTATTTTTATATGTTTAGGTTACATATTCTATAATAACGTTTACCTACAGAAAGCGAATGTGATTTGCACTTGAAAATTTGGAAAATAATTACCTGGCTGAAATCTCTATATTCTACTCTCTAGAAACTGTTTTTACTCTGCTGGGCACGTTAGGTTGCATTGTACACAACCACACATTTAAGCCTTGTTTCCATGTACTGGACTATGTCAGTACCACTGGAGATTCATGCGAGCAGAGACACTGATGTTAGAGATGGCTTGGAAGATACGCCCTCACTCTGTCGCATGCGTTGTATCACCTGACAACAGTACTGCACCCACTACTACCGCATACCTCTCAAGCTTTTAAAGTAGCTGCGTGAGGCAACCGATTCTGGCCGGAGACTCAACATTTTTACCTTAGTAGGACATTATTTTACCTTTCAGCCGTGTATGTTTAAAGCACACTACATAAACAGAGTCAAAGGTGAGGGGGCATTTAACAAAGTAGTCTCATTTACACACAAAATATGCAGCACTCTTCTCACACCTGTGAACCTGTCAGCCTGCAGAGGAGATAGCTCAGTGAGCTGAACGTTCATCCCTGGAACAAAGCAGTGATCCCGAGGATTGAATCCAGGCATGCCAGCTAATTTGAGCACCATAAATTGGGTGATAGTGACACGTGTTATTTTCAGTGCATTAAGTGTTATATAAATGAACAAGTCATTCTTACAAATAACCTCTTCACAGCCCCTGCTGTGAATAATGTGGCTGAAGAAGGGAAGCTGGTGGGTGAGCGGGTGTAAGACCCTAAAGCTGGGTGAATTTCAGAGGTATGATCGAACCACTACCTCCCATTACAGGTAACATGGGGAGTTAAGTATAGTAAAAATACCTTTACCAGGACCTCAATATAGTGTATCCAGCCGCTCAGATTCTGTGAAAAGGAAACAATACTGTTTAACTAGTGCACAATTCTTGACCCCGCATCTGAAAACCGATGCAGTCATAAAGACAGCATTTAATTGCATTACCATTCAGATTGTACACGCCACTAAGCATTTCGTGACATTTTTCCTAAATGTCAGGAACCATTGCCTGTGACTCCGGGCTGCAAAGGTTAATTTTTCAGAGCGCACTCTGGCTGCTGTGCCTGCCACCTTGATCCTTGTACTGTTCTATTTAACTCATGTAAAGTATCCTGACACTTTGGTTCATGAATATCATGAATAAATTATCATAAGTAATAACACGAGCAACAGTGTGCTGTGCTGATGATTGTGTCACTGGAATGCCAAGACTGCTGACTCTTTCTGCACCTGAATGCTGCTTCTTCTTACAGTGCAGTCAGCTCAAACATATGGCACTGTATGATTTAAATGCACGTGCATCGAAACTGACATTATATATTTTTTTGGAACCCCATTCCGTTCAGGGGAAAAGTGCTGATGTAGTATTTTCTTTTACACTTCATATTAAAATTAATGTTGATGAGCTTGGTAAAATGTCTCCTACTCATTTTTAGGTTGAAGCCTACCAGACAGTACGACTGTCTGTTTTGTGTGCTGCCTGGTTTGCTAAAGACATATTGCAAACATTCAGAAACCTAACTTAGGAATGCATTCCACCCGTCGCTTACCATTGGCTTTGTGGTTTATAACTCACAGTTTCAGGCTTTCTATTTGCTGGCTTTATTGGTTTCAGGCTGTCCAGCTTGTGTTCGCTCCTCCCGTGGCCAAACCTTTCTGTAAACAGGTCTTTAAACCTTGTTCTTATCTTGTCACATTTGCTGTGTATTCAAATACAGATGTCAAATGTGAAGCTCTGTCGTCCGAGGGGACTTGGTATTTACTTTTCTATATCTGACTTCAAAGTGAGAGATTTTATGTGACAATCCTGCTGAGTATCTATGTAAAAGGAAAGGGTGTAGGTTTTTTTTCTAGCACACAACAAAAAATGAACTGTGCTGATGTTTCAGAATAGATGAGAATTAGTACAAATTAAGCCCTTTTATGTAATTCTTAAGTGCGGGGTAAACAAATATTTGAATACTGTCAAAACACATCAACACACTAGGTGATGACATTTGCACACATCGTTTCTGTGCTGTAAAACCGTATTTCAGTGCAAATGTAATGATTATTTCAATTTAAAATGTGCTGGCTGTAATGGCAGTGCACTACCACACAACGCAAACTCCATACTACGGCACTCCACTCCATGCCCTTCTACTCTGTGCCAAGCCACCCCACTCCACTCCACTCTACAACACTCCAATCCACTCTATGCCACGCCACTCCATTCTATGACAATCACTCCACTCCACTGTATGCCACTTCTATGACATGCCATGGCACTTGACTCCACACCACTCACTCCATAACACAACACACCACACGATGCCCCTCCACTGCATACCACTTATTCCACTCTACACTACTCCACTCCACTCCATTATACCCCAATCTACCCCACTTCACTAGAATCTACCCCAAGCTACTCTACTCCAATATGCGCCCTCCACGCAATGAACCCCAATCCACTCTAGCCCACTCCACTCCAATCTACACCACCCCAATTTACCCACCCAACCCCAATCTACCCATCCCATTCCAATCCACCCCACTCTAACCCAATCTACCTCATGTTACTCCAATCTACCCCAATCCACTCCACTATAATCCAATCTACCTTACTCCATTGCAGTCTACCCTAATCCACTCCAGTCTACTCCAATCAACTCTGCCCTACTTCATTCTACCACACTTTGTTCCAATCTACCACAGTATACCCTTCTCCACTCCATTCTAACCTTCTCCACTCCACTCTAATGTACCCCAATCCAACCCACTCCACTCAACCTGACTCCACTTCAATCTACCCCACTGCACTCCACTCTAACCCACTCAATTCCAAGTTACCCCACTCCACTGCAATGTACCCCACTCTACCAGAATCTAACCCACTTCATCACAATCCACCCCACTTCATCATAATCTACCACAATATATCTCACTTCAATCCACCCAACCTACTTTATCCCACTCCAGTTCATCCAATCTACACCACTCCACTCCAATCTACCCCTTTCCATTCTACCCCACCTCAATCTACCCCCTCAGTCTACCCCATTCACATCCAACCCACTCTAAACCACCCCACTCCAATCATCCCTGTCCAAGCTACTTCACTCCAAGTTACACCTCTCTAATCTACCCAACTCCAATCTACCCCTCTCCATTTCAATCAACCCTACTCTAATTCACCCAATCTACCATACTCCACTCCAACCTAATCTACCCCACTTCACTACACTCCAATATACCCCACTCGACTCTTCCCTAATCTATCTCACTCAATTCCAATTTCAACTCCAAACCAATCTATCTAACTCCACTTTACTCAGTCTACCCCAATCCACTGTACCCCAATCTACTCCACTCCAATCTACCCACTCCAATCCACCCGATCTACCCCACTCTACTCTACTGTACCCCAATCTACCACACTCCATTCCACTCGACCCAATCTACCCCACTCAACTCCATTCCACTACATGCCACCCAGATCTAACCCACTCCAATACAATCTAACCCACTCCACCCCAATCCATTTTACCCTATCCTAACACATCTACCCCCTCCAATCTGCCCCACAAATCCCAATCTACCCACACTACTCTATCCAACTTCACTCCAACCTACCCTACTCCACTCCAACCTACCACACTGAAAACTTGCCCCACTCCTATCTCAATCCATCTAACCCACTCCAACCTACCCCACTTCACTTTACTTTAATCTACTCAACCATAATCCTCTCAAACTACCCCACTCCAATCTTCCCCACTGCACTCTACTCCACTACACCGCTCCACTCTACTCCTCTCCAATCTACCCCACTCCACCCTATTTTACTCTGCTTCATCTCAATCTACCTGAGCTCAATCTACTCCACTCCGATCCATCGCAATCTACTCCACTTAAATCTACACCACTCTAATCTATCCCACTCTATCCCAATCTCCAACCCACCACCCAAATCTAGCCAATCCACCCCAATTCAACCTAGCCCACCCAGTCCCAATATACTCTAAACTACTCCACTCTACACCACTCCAATCTAAAGACCCCACACTACTCCAATCATCCCCACACCACTTCCCCAATCTACCCAACTCCTCCAATCTACCCCACTCCACTCTACCCCAATCTAACCCAATCTAACCCACTCCATTCCATTCTACCCTACTTTAATCCATCCAATCTTCCCCACTCCAAACTAACACGCTCTACTCCAGTCTACCCCACTACACTCCAATCTACCCGACTCTACCCCACTCCACACTTCCCCAATCTATCCCACACTAATATACCCCAAAATATATCCCACTCCAATATACCCCACTTCACCCCAATCTACCCCACTGCACCCTAATCTACCATGCCAATCTACCCAACTCCCCCACTCCAATCTACCCCAATCCACCCCACTCCATTCTACCGCAATCTAGCCCCACTCTACGCCAATATACTCCACTCTAATCTACTCCACTCCAATCTACCCCCCCCCAACTCCACGCCACTAACATTTACCATGCTGAACAGCAGCCACACTGGGGTACAACATGTCTAAAAATACATTGCCAAAGTCAATAGCTCTCGCATACACGAGACCTGCTGGCTTTGCCAATGCTTGTTTTATATATTTCTATAGAACCGATGCTGCACTGTGGCTCTGATATACTATTATTTTATTCACAAAAAGTGGTTACAAAGTGCGTGCTGACATTGAGAATAGAATATTTTGAGAACCGACTTACGTACTAATAGGTTGGGACACAAATTACTGAATTGCAGTGAGCTGCATGATGACTTGCTATGTAACCCTCTATGACTGGCTGCACTCACATAGATGGTCGCCTACAAAGCACAACAGATCACTATGCCAATGATGACATTCCAAATTGGAAAACGTTCTGTTTTTTTTTTTTAACAGCAGCTCGAGTTCATTAAAGGAATCCTGTGCAGCTTTAAAAATGCGTCTGTTTTGGAAAATTTCAAGCAAAACAGGCATTGGTCCTCTGGGCCTCTGCCTTCTCCCTTCAAGGCTGCAAACACAATTGCCCAAGAGGAACTGGTTTTAAGGGATCCCTTTCTCTTTGTCAATGAGTTAGAACCCCACCATGGGGCAGGTAACTCATCAATGGTTTCTACCACAATTCCTCCAATAACCACTGATACATTCCTTTCCGCACTGCAAATGGAGACGGGTGCCCCTTTTACACCCCTCCAATTTGCGATTCAGAAAGGATCACAAAAGTCCTTTATTAGTCAGACCCATAAAGGGGCTTTTGTACATAAAGAAAAGCCTTTCTTGGGATCCCTAACCCTATGATTTTGAGAATCACACTCAGTTACCAAAAGGGATTTGTACATAAGGCCCTTAGGGGCATATCAGCAACACCCGGCGATAATTATCGCTCAGCGCTCTTAGCGTGAGGATAATTATCGCCGGGTAACATGGATTTTTATCGCTGAGTTAGCGTGCTATTAGCAACGCTTATCTCCTCAGCGATAAAAATCCTCACGCTAACTGCCTAACGTGAGATTATCGCTGGAAACCCAGCGATAATCTCACGCAATGTGGCGTTAGCTTGCTGATAGGGACTCACAAACTTAGCCATGATATCTGTGGTAAATAAAATAAATATTACCGGACTGAATTTCATGCGGAATCTTAAAATAAAGTAAATAGCTCAAAATAACAAGAGGCAGAATCCGTGGTATAAGAGGTTTTCTAATGGGCTTTATTCCATTCAAAATGGCCGACTCGAGTCGCGGCCCTCAGGTTCCGTCACCACGAAGGTTCAGGAAGTGAAGTACAATAATTTATTAACAGACATGTATTTTTATAATAAGTTCATTACAATGAAACGAATGTAGAAGGCGTAACATTTGATAAGAAAAATGACGTAACAGTGACATAATCGAAACTAGGCGTAATAAGGAATAAAAGAAACATGATTGGTTAGAATTATCAGACATAGGTGGATCTATAAGATAATACTTGGCATAGATGCGCGCGCGGCAGCATGACGTGTAATTGACGTGCAACTAGGGGGTGAAGGGGACTTGACATTTAGCTCTACATGTGGAGACGAGAAGTCTGGGGTCAAGTCAACCTAATCCCAAATCATATCTAACATCCTATGTTTAAAGAACTATGTTATCCACAAGGAAGAGACTCTCGGACAGAATCTATTCTATACTGACTGTGTGTGCGTGTACAAGCGTCTAAGTGTCTATATGAGATGCGAGGGGCAGAAAACTTTCCATGGCAACAGGGCTATGAATCACTTGCAGGAGGACGGAAAGGCTGAGTCCTCTGCTTGTGAGCTAAAGGAAATGTTTACCTAAATCACTGGACAGGAATGCATCGGCTGGAGAGCAAAATAGATAATTCGAAGGTGAAATACAACTTCTTGGCAGACAGGCGAAAACTGGCCGAGGCAGGCACCGTTAGCTGCACAGGGAGTAGGACAAAGTTCATGGATACAGATGCGAGCTCAAGCTGAAGCTGTCAGAGGCAGAGAGCAGGGAAAGGCTTTGAGGACAGAATCGGGCCTACTTGCCTGAACTGTAAAAATGGAGTAACTTAGCCATATAAAGTCGGTGGCCTTTCATACTTAGGAATCGAATATCCAGCCCATTGATGGCGGATCTGACAGAGAACATGTTGACGGTAGACACACATATGTTTGCGTCTTAGAAACTGGAACTGGAGGGAACATACATGTACTTGTAACATGTATATAGAACCGTTGGGGTCCAAGATAGGGGACATAACTGATCAGGAAAATCCACATTTCCACATTCCCTCCTTGTCCCCTTCTTGCCCTTCACGAGACATCAATCTTCATCATTCCATTGATTTGCTCATGGAGCATCATTTCTTCTTCCTTCCGGCATTTTGAACGGGACCTGTGATGTGGAATGCATGATGTGGCACACAGACCACAAATCGCTGGTCCACATTGTAGGCATAAACAACAACTGAAGAGCATAAGAAGGCCAATACCTAGGAAGGATAGAACTCTCCATCCCCAGGCTGATATCACACTCCAAAACCACCCGGACCACGTCCAAGTGCCTGGATTCTCGTGTATCTGGCTTACAATCTTATGAAGGCGTGTTATAGCTTTATATACAGATGGCGAATTTTCTGGTATGAATATGCAGCAGCTGGATCCGATGACCCTGCAAGCTCCGCCCCTATCGGCCAGGATGACGTCAAGGACAAGACGATTCTGGAGAACAACAATTCTCATCACTGATTGTTCCTCTGTCAGATTGCCTAGGGCGGCTATAGTCTCGTTTACTACAGCTTCAAGAGTCTTGGTGAGTCTGCGTATCAGCTTACTATTTGATATTGTACCTATATAGGGAAAGATACCTTTATTGAAATCTACATACTTGTCCCATGCCGTCTCAGTATAATCGACAACTGGGAGATCTCTTTGCTCTCTATTGTGTACTAAATGAAAATTTCGATAATAATCAGGGGGAGCTAGGAAAACAGGTGGCAAAAGGAATGCGATGTAACAGGTACCATCCCAATCTAGAGGTAGACGCATATATGCAGTCTGACCACATATGAAGTAGGAATGGCGAGAAGCTCTAAATGAAGATTTACCTTGATCACTATATTCTACTGTAGTAACGCATTGGCTATGGCCCATGTGTATGGAACCAACTTTTCTTACACATAATTCACCCTTAACTGGAAATACTGACATAGTGGGCAGAATTAGTTCAACTTCGGATTTGACATTCAAAATCATAAGATTAGGCGTAAAATTACCTAATTTATACACTTCATTTTCTAAATCAGTTCCTGTTCTACTGGGGTGACCCTCCTTATTAGGGTGACAGACTTTGAATAAAACTAGATTCAGATTTCCCCATATCCAATGTTGTTGATAAACTGCTGTGTCTGGGTCTATGGAATTTAATAAACTAAACCATGCTCCACAGGAGCCATTGTGTGTGAATGGATGTGGAAAGAAAGGCAGAACTCCTTTGTTATTCTGATAGGGAGGAAGTCGGCCACACACCCAACAATTGGTCGCATTACTAGTCTGATGGGAATGATGTAACATACTAATGAATGTGTTATTGCGCAGCGCAAGTCTATAAGATAATTCATGTGGCGGTAGGTCACTAAAAGAATGTTCATCAGTTATATTGAAAACACGTTTAGAAACAGGATAATACATATGCAACAATATACTTGCAGTAACTATTAAAAAACTCAAGGAAGACAAAATTAATAAAGTCACAATACAGTGGTTACGCAGTGATTTACAATACGCCTGTCGTTTCAACATTTCTCGGGTATTTTCTCTACTCAGGTCCAAGGGATACATGTCGGAGACAATTCAACCGCTTCACCTTGGAGAGGACTTAAACAATCAAATTGCTCGACTGTTTGGGCCTAAGCTTTAATTTATAGCACTGAGAGTCATTCTGTTCAACAAAAGGAAGTTTTGAATCAGTCTGTGAGGGAGTGCAGGGCACAGTGTCTATATCTGAAGGTAGTCCATGAAATTTTTTGACGTGACTCGAATGAATCCACCCCTTTCGTCCCTCGATCTTCACGGCTGTTCTTGTGGTCAACAGGACCAACTTGGGTGCTTTCCACCTGGGCTCCAATTGACTTTTCCTGTCGAAGTTTCTCACAAAGACAAGATTACCCGGAACAACGTCATGGGGTTTCGCCTCAGTGTTGTCGGGAAAGGCTGCAGCTACCTGTGAACGAGAAGATTGTAGTGCAGACATCAAGGAAGCCAGGTAATCTGTCAGCATATTACAGTCAACATCAGTTATTTTACGTGGTATAGGCGTCCCCCACATATTCGGTGGTCTACCAAAGATCACCTCATACGGGGATAGCCCTGTTCTAGAGTGTGCTACCATTCTCATGTAAAAGAGTGCAACTGGTAATGCTACTATCCAGTCGACACCTTTCTCTCTACATATTTTGGACAATCTGATTTTCAGTGTCTGGTTATGTCTTTCTACGAGACCTGCTGCCTCGGGATGTCGGACACAGTGGAACTTCCACTGATATCCCAACAAGAGTGAGACATGTTTCATTAATTCGGATGAGAAAGGCTGACCGTTATCTGAATATACAACACGTGGTAAACCGTACCGTGGGAAGAATTCTCGAACTAGCTGCTTGGCAGTAGTCGGGGCAGTGTAATCTGATACGGGATACGCCTCTGTCCAACGGGAGAGAGCGCAGACAACTACGAGGACATATTTGAATCCTCGACAACGTTCCATCTGAATATAATCCATCTGGAGGACTTCAAAAGGATGGTCAGGAGGCTGAAATCCACCCTGCTCTACGGGAACACTCTTTCCTGGATTAAACTGACAACATATCATACAGGTACGAACTTTTTGTTTAGCTGCTGCTCGTAAATGTTTGTTGAACCAAATGTGCTGAATGCTGTCTAGCATAGCCTTCTCTCCTAAATGTGCTGGACTGTGAACTGTAGCTATAATGGCTTGAACCATGGAATCAGGGAGAAACCATACAGATTTCTCCTTCGTCATCCATCCTTGATCTGTCTGGATCCCTCCTAGTTCAGTCCACTTCTTTATTTCTTCTGCTGTGGCATGTGTCTGTATGTCAATTACGTCAAGTGTGGGATCCTTAATTGTCATACACTGTGTTGGGGTCTGAACTATTGGCTTTGTCATGTCTAATGTGCGATTCTGAGCAGTCTGTTTAGCTGTTCGGTCAGCTAAATCATTGCCTTGAGAAATGGTATCAGTAACCTTCGTGTGTGCTTTACATTTCATAATCGATATAGCAGTGGGTAGATGTATTGCGTCTAACAAAGCATGAATGAGGGGTCCGTGCTGAATGTGGGCACCATGGGACGTTAGATAACCTCTCTCTCGCCACAGCACGCCGAAGTCGTGTACAACTCCGAATGCATAACGTGAGTCAGTGTATACATTAACTTTCTTATTTGTGGCTTGAATACAGGCTTGCGTTAGAGCAATAAGTTCTGCTGCTTGGGCTGACAGAATATCTATACAATGTGTCTCAATAACTTCAGTGTCTGTTGTGACTGCATACGCGGCCACTAAATCTCCTGTACTTGTTCTCATGCATGATCCGTCTACATACAACGTCAGGTCTGGATCTAACAATGGAACGTCTGTCAAATCTTGTCTAGGTTTCGTCTTTATTTCAATGATTTCAACACAATCATGAGCTAGTGGGTCTGTTCCAATTACAGGTAATAGTGTAGCAGGATTCAATGTATTACACCGTCGGATCTCTATGTGTGGTTGAAACAATGTCAGTTCATAACCGGTAAGTCTTGCTATGGTCAAGTGTTGTGTTTGTGTTCGGTTCACAAGAACCTCTACTGCATGTGGTACTTGAACTGTCAATGGGTGTCCTAATACTATGGCATCGCTTTGTCTGATTGCTAAAGCTGTCGCTGCCACTGATTTCAGGCATGCAGGCAAAGCCTGAGCTACGGGATCTAATGTACTGGAAAAATAAGCACATGGCTTGCGTGATCCTGCTTGATCCTGAGTGAGTACTGACAAGGCAGTACCTTCGCGTTCTGTAACAAAGAGTGTAAAAGGTTTGCTATAACATGGTGTTGCTAAAACAGGTGCTTGACATAGAGCTTCCTTTAGGCTTTCAAAAGCTTGTGTATGTTCCTGAGTCCAAGGGAGAACAGTCGATGTGGCTGCCTCCTGTGTGGTTAACTGAATGAGTGGTTTTGCTAGAAATGCGTACTGAGGGATCCACTGCCTACAATATGAAGTGAGGCCTATGAAAGCCCGCACCTCCTTTTGTGTCTGGGGTATTGACATGTTAGCAATTAACTGGATGCGATCTGGTGTAAGCTGCCTTCCCTCCTTGGACAGCGAGTGACCAAGATAAATAACTCGCTGAACACAGAATTGCAGCTTAGAAGGGGACACCTTGTGCCCCTTGTCGGCTAGGAAATGTAAAACTGTCAGAGAAGCTTTTTCACATTCTGGCTCGCTTCTCGCGGTGATCAGCAGATCATCGACATATTGAAGCAGTGCAGTATTGACTGGCATGTGTATACTGTCAAGTTCTCGTTTCAGTGCTTGGCTGTAGATGCTGGGGCTTTCTGTAAATCCTTGAGGAGCGCGTGAGAATTTAAAGCTGCGCCCATTTAAACTGAATCCGAACAAGTATTGGCTTTCCGGATCTATTGGGACGCTGAAAAAGGCATTCTTGAGATCAATTACAGTAAAAAATGTTGCTTCGGAATCAATTGCTGTCAACAATGATGATATATCGGGGACCACAGGGAATTGTGGTACAATACACTTGTTTAGTTCACGCAAATCAATAACCAATCGGTACACTGGTGGAGCAGTAGGATCAGTTCGTTTAAGAATCGGAATTATCGGTGAATTACATACATTGGAGTCTGTTTCTACAACTACTCCCTGGGCAATTAGCTCATCAATGATTTTCAACAAAGCCACTACAGCATCATGCGGTAACTTGTATTGTCGCATTCGTGGTAGTACCACTCCTGCTTTCAATGTAACTCGATAGGGTGTAATGTTCATGCAGCCAACATCCGTAGGGCCTTGTGCCCATAGATGTACTGGTAAAGTCTGTAGTCGGGGATCCATGTCTCTAGACACATAGTGACCTTTAAAATCACGCAAAAACAACCTTACTCCTTCCGGAGAACAACATATTATGGCTCCTAGTGCTTTCAGAGTCTTAATTCCTAACAGATTTTCTGGGCATGATTTAGTAAGCAATAAATCTGTAGTTCGTGTCAAAGGTCCTATCGTAAGTGGTAGAGGCTGTGATACTTCATTAACAATAGGTTTTCCTGAAAAACCAAGGGAAACATTTTGAGAGCCTGAGAGGGGTGCCCCTGGAACTTCACTACGTTTTATGGTTGTTCGACTTGCCCCTGTATCGAGTAAGAATTTTCTATCTTGACCTAATAATTCACTATGTACATAAGGTCCTTCTTGATCTACCGGAATCTCGATAAGCGGTAAGTCAACTTCCCTCTCTAGGCTGGTTCATGCGTAACGCTGATACTCAGGGTATTCATACTGTGCAGTCTGATACATTTGTTGTGTTGTGGTTTGTGTGGCAGTAGCAGGCAACGGTGGTGCAGCTGGCACAAACTGTATGGGTTGCTGTGAGGCTGGCATAGACTGTTGCTGAACTGGCACGGACTGTCCATGCTGCATAGCTCCTTGTTCATTCTGATCTTGTCTAACTAATCGTGGTCTCTCTTTTGCAATATCTGTAGCTATATTTCGTTTCAGGACTTGACAATCATGTACATAATGGCCTAGTTGTTTACAGTAATTGCAGGTTCCTTTTACAGGAACTGCAGAATCACCAGAATGTGTCACACCCTTTTTGTGACCATCTGCTGGTACTGTCTGAGAAACTAGCATTTTCATTTTTGTATCCTTCATGCGTCTATGCTCGTGTTCTTGTTCATCCCTAATTCTATTGTGATGATACTGTAACATTTGTAGCATTTGCGACGGAGTGTTACTTTGCCAGGTACTCTCGAATTTCAATATTCTATTCTTCACTGGAGGCAATGCATTTTCCACTAATTTTGTCACAAATAAATGTGGATATGAGTCACTACTTGCTTTTATACCACTATTTATACCAAAACATTTTTCAAATCGAGCATAATAATCGCTTGTGTCTTCATCTTGCTTTTGTTTACAGGCTGTGATTGCACCCCAATCTTCCTTTTTTGTAGTTAATAAACGTGGCAGTACCTGTACTAGTAAACCTGGTAATAGTTTAACTTTATCCCCGAGCCCCGAACCTGCAGCTCGGCCCCTTTCTTCCTCTGCTAATGCTGTCCAGTCTATCTTTTGGTCTCCCACTTCCCACTCTTTTTCTTTCAGTTTTTCATATATGCCAGCAGGCAAAAGCACCTTTAATATCGTCATAATATCAGGAAAGGTGTACTCTCCCATCAGTAACATGTCTTTAATTTCTCGGTGGAAACCCGCTGGGTCTTTGTCATGACTAGGTACTACTTTCTTCATTTCTAATAATTCCATTTTTGATATGGGTGTGTAAACAAATACACGGTGAAACTCATTGTCTTCGCCTTTTATTGGGTGCACTTCCCGTAAAGGATTTTGTCTATCCATGTAGTACGGTGCTCTTTCTCTGGGGGGCAGGGAGAGAGAATCTGGATTTACAAAAAGAACATACTGCTTACGTGACACTAATATCTCTTTAATTAGCTTGTTACTAGAACCTCTCCATCTGCACGTGAGTAGTTCCGTTAATATATCAGGTAAAGGACCAGGGTCAGCATGTTGGCTCTTATATAATATGAGGAGTTGCTGAATCATATAGATTCCAGCTAAACGTTGTTCATCTGTACTGAGGTTGAGAAACGTGTGTGCTACGGTCTCATCACCGTATTTTTCAGGACTAACAATCCAGTGAACGGCTGATCTGGCTAATTCTTGCTCATCCATGGAATCGAGGAGGTGATAACCCCTTCGTTCTCGTAGTATTTTATCTGCGGCTTGAAACGAATGTTCAGGAGACTTCAGATTCATTACAGGCGTCGGATACGTTCTGCTATTATTTGGACATACAGAGTGTATGGGATCAGAAAAACATCTAGTATTTTCACAAGATCTTCCTCTGCCTACATAGGCTATGGTCTCTGACTGTCTTGCGGAATTCCCTGATTCGGACACTTCATCTTGCTCAAACTCGTCTGTTCCCAATCTCTCTTCATGAATACGCTCTATTTCTTTACGTATTTTTCGGCACATGGCTATTATACAATTTTGCTTATCGTGTCTCCCTTCTGATATATTCTGACTCCATCTTGTAAGAATAAGCATTGCATTCGGGTCTACCCCCGGACGATCTTGATTTCTGATCACACAGTTTATGAGGAAACGTAACAGTTCCCCCTGTATCTCTACTTTCTGGAATTCCATAGCTCTGTTAATACATCCTGGATCTCGTCCTGTTTGAACAAAATGATATATGTTATCCAGATGCGTAGTCATTCCTGGTAACCTTGCTAAATACTCTGCGGCTCGTCTGATACGTAATGATGCCAGGACCATTTCGTCCTCTTTACCAACCACCGGGTCATATCTACAATTTACAAGGAGTTCCTTAAGCGTACGTTCATTTACGAACTTAGGTGTACGTGAATGTGCTGACTCTTGAAAGACAAGTTTATTTATTCTAGGTGGTGTAAAAGTACTGCTAGCACCTCCCGTGGCCCCATCTGGGGCGTCGGGTGTGAATGGATTCGTTGAACGTGACACAGCAACTATGGGTGTTGATACCTCTGTAGAGTCGACTGCGGAGACAGATGCGGAAACAGATGTGCTTGCCGAAGCTTGTATCGGGACTTGCTGTTGCACGGGGACAGATACCTGATCCTGACGTTGAACCCCTCCGCCAGACGGTCTATGTGGTGTGGCGTTAGCATACTCGGGAGCTGCATCGTCTAGATATGAGGAAAGAAAAACATCTTCTGCGGTTCTGGGATGCCCCTTTGGGTGTACCTTAATTGGAAATAATGGGGGTGGCAAGTCTTTTGGCATTTCTGTAACAGCCTTAGGTAGTCCTTCGGCTAGAAGGGGATACATACCATTCATAAGAGCATTTCTTTGTCTATTCACTTGTTCTGATTTCACTCGGATACCTTCCTCAATTAATAGATTTTCTTGAACTTTATTTGAACTTTCTTTACTCCTCTCTTCTTGTCTACGTGCTTTTTCTGTTCGTCTATGAGATTCTTTACGCCATAACTCAACAGCGTCTTTCTGTGACTGTCTGACCTTTCTTTTCCATAACTCTTCCTCCACTTTCATGATGCACTCTGCATCCCAGGTTCCCGCTATGGGCCACCTTTGACTTTCCGGTAATCCTTTGGTATAATCTACCCATAGATCAAGAAACAATATGGCATCTAAGCCATGCTTATGGTACATGAAATGTCCTGGAGTGTCTCTAGGAGGAATGGGAACTGCTTCTTCAAGCACCCCTTTTCTGGTAGTAATCTGTCTTAACTTCGAGAAGAACGGCATATTGACAACTGATCTGATACTTACTCTTGAACTTACTTAATACGAGAAACACAATAATGAACAGTGAACAATGAACAGTCATTCATACCACAATATGCAAGACGTTTTCTGAATACTTTAAACATTAAACATTAAACATTTTAACAATGATCGACAATGATGACAGTCTGCTTAACTAATCACCACGCTGAATTCTTGACAATAACTGAATACTTCGGAATACTTGATATACTGCTAAACAGTACATATACACTGCTAAACAGTGCAGACCGGATTTGTGTACCCAAATCCGTCTTTGACCGGCACAACCTATGTGCGCGTCAACACGCCTCCTCGGCGATGGTACTCACCGAGTAGCTCCTTGAAACGGAAGGCCTCAGAGAATGGACAGGACTCGATAACTGCGGACATCGGACCCTCTGGACGTCGGAATTTCGGAAAACCTGGTGGGCCTCTGTATACCTCGGATCTTGCTCTCTCAGCTAGGCTCTGGTCGGGATACTTCGCACTTCTCACCGCCTCGTCTGGGTTGATCGCAGCCTCAGTCGCCCCCGCTTGACCGGAGGGAGCTTACAGGAAATCCTGCTGGTACGCGTTTATGGTCCGTCCAGCTGTGGCAGGAGACCGGGCCTGCAACGCACCGCCGGCGCGTGAGATGAGAAAGTGTCCCTGTTCGGGCGCCATTATGTGGTAAATAAAATAAATATTACCGGACTGAATTTCATGCGGAATCTTAAAATAAAGTAAATAGCTCAAAATAACAAGAGGCAGAATCCGTGGTATAAGAGGTTTTCTAATGGGCTTTATTCCATTCAAAATGGCCGACTCGAGTCGCGGCCCTCAGGTTCCGTCACCACGAAGGTTCAGGAAGTGAAGTACAATAATTTATTAACAGACATGTATTTTTATAATAAGTTCATTACAATGAAACGAATGTAGAAGGCGTAACATTTGATAAGAAAAATGACGTAACAGTGACATAATCGAAACTAGGCGTAATAAGGAATAAAAGAAACATGATTGGTTAGAATTATCAGACATAGGTGGATCTATAAGATAATACTTGGCATAGATGCGCGCGCGGCAGCATGACGTGTAATTGACGTGCAACTAGGGGGTGAAGGGGACTTGACATTTAGCTCTACATGTGGAGACGAGAAGTCTGGGGTCAAGTCAACCTAATCCCAAATCATATCTAACATCCTATGTTTAAAGAACTATGTTATCCACAAGGAAGAGACTCTCGGACAGAATCTATTCTATACTGACTGTGTGTGCGTGTACAAGCGTCTAAGTGTCTATATGAGATGCGAGGGGCAGAAAACTTTCCATGGCAACAGGGCTATGAATCACTTGCAGGAGGACGGAAAGGCTGAGTCCTCTGCTTGTGAGCTAAAGGAAATGTTTACCTAAATCACTGGACAGGAATGCATCGGCTGGAGAGCAAAATAGATAATTCGAAGGTGAAATACAACTTCTTGGCAGACAGGCGAAAACTGGCCGAGGCAGGCACCGTTAGCTGCACAGGGAGTAGGACAAAGTTCATGGATACAGATGCGAGCTCAAGCTGAAGCTGTCAGAGGCAGAGAGCAGGGAAAGGCTTTGAGGACAGAATCGGGCCTACTTGCCTGAACTGTAAAAATGGAGTAACTTAGCCATATAAAGTCGGTGGCCTTTCATACTTAGGAATCGAATATCCAGCCCATTGATGGCGGATCTGACAGAGAACATGTTGACGGTAGACACACATATGTTTGCGTCTTAGAAACTGGAACTGGAGGGAACATACATGTACTTGTAACATGTATATAGAACCGTTGGGGTCCAAGATAGGGGACATAACTGATCAGGAAAATCCACATTTCCACATATCCACCTTCCATAGGATATCATGGCTAAGTCAGTCCTGAAGCAGGCGTAAGGAAAGTAGCGATAACAGGGGTTATCGCTACTTTTCCTGACGCTATGCTTCATAGCGTGGGGCTTGATGATAGGAGAAATGTCGCTTAGCGACATTTCTCCTGTCATGTTAGGTCAGGAACGCCCACTTTGCATCTCATTAGAGATGCAAAGCTGGGCGTTAGGAATCCTGACGCTAAAGCAAGGTTTCACGCGTTAGCGTGGCCTTGCTAATTAGGCAATAAAATTATCGCGGCTTTTCGGCTGAGAACGGCCGCAAAAGCGGCGATAATTTTTTATCGCCTGCTTGTAAATATGCCCCATAATTCTTTAGTTATGCGGCCTAACTATAGTCTGGCCTTTATCTATTCAGTGAAATATGACCATCATGTTAAATGGATTCTTGCGTCACACATGCTTTGGTGATTAATTTATACAAAATAAAAATTACAGTGCCAGTATTTTTCATCGATAGCTCGCTCGGCGGCAAATATGGCAGTGTTCTGGCATGGCTCTAAATGGATAAAATTCGTTGGATAAACAGCAAACAAATCAGTCAAATAAATGTAAACATTTTTGTGAATAATGTATATTGACATTCCATCTAATGGTGAAAAATGCAAATAATTTCTAATTTGATATGATTTATACAGCATACCAAGGGAGTTTTTTTGTGAGAATATAGATTGTCAAGGACGGGTTGGAATTTAATGCATCTTGTTGAAAGGGAGAACTGATGTAAAATTCCTAGTGTTCTGAAATTAATTTAGCAAAATATTATAATAAATCAGATAAGTACCGAACAGTATCGAATTTTTATTGTTTGACTTTCCACCAATTTGCAACATCTATTGTTCCCGTGGTTATTTGGGATTTGGTAAATGGGGTTGTTTTTAGGGAACGGTCAGCCATGGTGGGTTGAGTCGAGCAGGGTCGCGGGTACTCCACAATTCCCAGATTCTGGATTTAGATGGATGCGGCTGCGCCTGAGAAGGGGGGCTTGGGGGGGGAAGGCGACCGCAGGGAGTCCCCACCCCCGGGCAGTTTGGGAGGGGGCGTGTGGAGGGAGGGGTTTGCTGGCCCTGCGCGGCCGTTTTGAATTTGGGCTTGCTGGTAGGGGAAATGTAGCCCAAATGCAGCCCAATTAGAGCCCAAAGCTAGCGGAATGTTGCGCAGGTATAAATACCTTAGGCGCCCGCCCCCGGCCACCATTTTAGGTTTGGTGACCTGGTGGCCGGGAGCTAGGATAGTGTCGTGTTTTTTGTTCCCACCCTTACCCCCCCTCAAAAAACACGTTTTTGGGTTTTTGCCCCCCACTTTTTTCGTTTCGGGGCTGGGTTTTTGCAGGGTAAGTTTTTTCCAGTTTTTCCCTTTTGCGTAATTTTTCAGGCGTTTTGTGGGGACAGGTGTGCAAGGGGTTCTTTGCTATGTTTGTACTTTGTCGCTTGGAGCAGGTGCTGTGCGGGGGTTATGGTGAATTCTGGTCAGTTTTACCGGAAGTTGGTGGAGTTATTGTGGTTGAGTTGGGGTTATCGACAGGGAAAGGTTAGTTTGGTAAGTTTAGTTCGGTTACACAGTTTGGGGGCCGATAGCTGAAAAGGGGCAGGCAGGGGAGTTTTGGTTAACAGAAGGTTTGGATTTAGAGATTGTTGGGGGGTTATACAGGAGTGTAATGTTTTATAATGTTTTATAATGTTTTTATATTGTTGTAATGTTGTAATGTACGGGCGGGGGCGGGCTCGAAGGTATTTAGGGGAGGGGACGGTGGGCGGGGCTAGGCATGTTATATTTAGTGAGGCCTAGTTTTGGAAGGCGTTTCGGCCAAGGATTTTAATTTGTAATGTGCACCTGTTTCCAATAAAGCGGCCTTTTACACACAATAATCTTGTCAGTGGCCTGCTTCCCCCCTCCACCCCTCCCTCCCAACAAGTTTTACAGGGTGCGAAAACGCAGCAAGTAAAACCCACTGCATTATTACTTTCAGCAGTTGAAAAATGTACACAGTGAAGAGCCTTGACATGGGAAACCACTTTTGGAAATAAGCCTGGTAATTCTGGGACCTGCATGTTTTAACCCGTTCTGGGCCAGCATATCTATAATGTCTGGTGATTGAGATACCATCCCCAATCGGCATCTCCAACTCCAATCATGGACCAACTTGTAGTGAGGCCTGTAGAGTGGTATTCTGTAGAGTGAGAATCCAGTGTAAGAAATTCCCTGGTGCAGAAGGAATACACAATGCTCTCGCTCCAGCAACTGAGCTGCCCAATCAGTGCCCGATGTCTGGTTTATCGATGCAGTTCAAATGAAAGGAAAGTTGTGCAGTGTGGGCCACACGTGGGTATTTGCATTGTTACCCATAGAAACCTGCAACCAAATCAGGGAAGTACAGGAGGAATAGTAGCAGCCCCCAACGATACCACAAGATTTAATGTCAGTCTTTTGCGTAGGTGCTTCTGGCTCACCTTAAACCTGAAATGTCACCTTAAACCTGAAATTCCACCTTAAACCTAAAATTTAGAGACCCATTTTGTTAGAGTAGAATTCAGGGAGAAGTGCTCTTCGTAATAAGTGTATTCTACACAAAGCTACCAATGCAATCTCCTTTCTAATGTGACATCATAGGCATCCATTTTAGGTTGTCCAGCATCATTCCAATCCAAATTCAGTCACTTGCTTTGATGAAGATAAAACCATTTTTTTCCGCAACTGGCTCATTTAAAGACTTTCACTCATCTGCTTAGAGGACAAAGATCAGCTGCATTGGCTCCTGGGAGCTTAATTTTGACTGCATCATTTGAGGAAGTCATTTTCAATGTCGAAGCAATCCTTCAGATTCACGGTTAATAAATTAATCTGTGTTGAGGTCTCTTCCCAGGAGTCCCTGGACATTGATGCAAATGTCAAAAGAGGCTTAGAACAACTCATACGGAGACCCATAGGCAGCACCTGTTTGGGCAACAGAGGGCCTTAGATCATAGATTTTGCATTTGAGTACAAACTCCGGACCCTTCACAGACTCTTAATTGATAAAACAATACAGCCACTAACATTGCCAATGCCCTGTAAAGTGTTTTATTTACTCTGTGTGCTGAGGCCTCAACTCTCAGCTTACCTTAGTGGATGTCCTACAACTATTAATAGCAAAGTAAAAACTGCTTTTGCAATAAACTCTAAATGATATTGTACCATAAATGTGATATCTTCCATCAAGTGTATCTATGATGTTTCATGATCTTATAGATAACAAATTTGGCCTCCTGTGTGTCAAAGGGACCTTATAAACGGACGCCTAGACCCTAGGCTGTGATCACATAGTATCACAGAACCACAACCTCACAGAGCACGTTCAATGGGATACCATGATAGACAACACCCTTTATCTCACACCTAGCAATACCGAACCAATTAGGAATTCTTAAATATGTTTTTCTAAAAGCAACTTTAAACTCAAACCCATAGTTCGTTAATCGTGCTCCAGCCTGGAAGCAGCTACACAGGAACTCTAGCTGAGCAAAAGAGACCAAGAAAGATGTCATGCAAATGGATGGCGAAAGACTGTAAAAGGCAACTAAGCCTGCCTTGACAGGATGATCTGGCAGGGGGGGTCCACAAGTGAGGGCTACATCAGAGGATGGCAGCTGAGCCAAAGAAGTAGGAGCCAAGACACCAAGCCTACCAAAGGAAGACATAGGAGCGGAGACACCCTACCAACCTGTGGAAGCAAGAGGTGGCATGCCCACCTGAACAGAAGAGGAAGCAGGATACAGAATTCCTAGCCAATTAGCTGAGGAAGCAGGACACAAAATTCCTAGCCAATTAGCTGAGGAAGCAGGATCTGATACACCCAGCCAAAGTACAGGGAGCAAGAGAAATAGAGAAAAGATACTCTAGCAGGCTTCCTTCATCCAGAGAATTTTTTTTAAAAAAACTAACTTTTATGAAGTGCTTTGGTGGAAAAGAGATCAAAAAGGAGGCTTAAGGGGTCAAGGCTCTCCACCATATCCTGTTTGAATTGGAGGAGACAAGGGGCATTTATGATGTTGATTTAAAATATAAGATTGCTGGCAAGCCAATGCAATCAAGAAAACACACATTAACATCAACAGGAGGGCAGATTACGCTAGAGGGGTACTCATTTGGATCAGACCGACCACCCCTTCCGCTATTTTGCCATTGAGGGGGACCCTGAGGGGCATTATGTCCTTGTTGAGGGAGTATTGGATGGCAGTTCGACATTGTTGGGGTGCGTTTATCTTCCAAACACCAGTCAATTTCAATTTTTAGCTAACCTTTCAGTCTACCTGGCTCGTTGGTTTCACTTACCCTGGATAATTGGAGAGGGTTTTAGTTGTAGCCTTGATGCAGCTCTTGACCTCTTACATGCACCCCTCTCCCAATCCCCCACACTCCGTGCCACTACTTACCTATCACAGTGGGTCACTCACCGGCCCCTAGTTGACAGCTGGAGAGCTCTACTTCCTGACACGAGGGAATACTCTTTCTACTCTCTTACCACATGAGCTCTATGTCCGATTGCATCTCTTCCTATGTCACCCAGCCACACAGACGCTAGTTGCAGATGTGAAGCACCTGGGTAAGACACTCTCTGAGAACAATCCCCTCTTATTACGGCTCACGTGGGTGCGTTATACACTACCAGCCCCCACATGGTGGTTACAGATTACCACATTGGAGGATCAGGTGTTCCAAGCAACTATTCACAAAGCCATCACAAATTACATTGCCGAAAACAGCAACACCGCCTCCACACGCACAACAGACTGGCATGCATTGAAAACAGTGGTATGGAGTCATTGCATACATGCAATCATAGGAGCAAAGGATACATTGCACTGCGAGTTGGAGCAACAAGTGGTTCATTGCAGGGTGGGGAGAGACCTGCGGTAGAGGGTGACGATGGCCGTGCAGCCATTCTTGAGGCGCGCGAGCGCCATGCTTGTTTACTTGAGTCACTGTGGTGCTTGGACTGTAGAGCATACAAATCCAAAATTCACGCAGAGGGAGACAAGCCCAGTCACCTACTGGCGCTGTTGTGACTCTTCAGGAGTACGTTGGCTAGTGCACCCGTGACTGCCATACGCATCACCCCTGACTCCACTGCTTATTCTCAACAGGCAATGCACACGGCATTCTGCACACACTACCAGGCGCTGTATAGCCCAGAGCTGGACATAAGCCGGCACATGCTTGGGGCATTCCTCTCTGTGGGCCCACTTCCACCGATGACGGTGAAGCAGAGGTGCGCTTTAAATGGCCCAATAACAGAATAAGCAAATTCGTTGTGCCATAAACAACTCATCCTCATGGAAAACCCTGGGGCAAGATGGCTTCACAATTGAGTATCAAAAAAAGTATGCAGACCATCTGGCCCGAAGCTGGCCAAGGTGTACACTGCAGCATTGGCCTCCGGGCTTCTACCCTGCTCTGTGCATGAGGTGCTGTTAGTTTCCCTTCTGACACCCGGCAGGGATCCTCTGGAAGTCACTTCCTATAGGCCTCTAGCCATGATTGGAAGTGATTACAAAATCCTTAGCAAAATACTGGTGATACGTCTTCTAGAACACATGCGCACATTAGTGCACAAAGTACAAAATGGATTCACCTAGCAGATCCAAATCTCTCAATCTGCGGTGGCTGCACCAGCATCTTGAAAAAGCTCCATCACAATAAAAAAGCCTGGCAGATGGGTATGGGAGGCAAGATGTTGTGCCTGATTACATTTTGAACCCGAAGCAGACGGCCAGTGTTAAAATTGGCCAGCTGATCTCTGCCCTTTTCTCAGTGGGCAGCGGTATGTGCCAGGGTTGTCCATTCTCACCACTGATTTTTGCATTGGCAGTGGAGCCACTGGTGCAGCTTCTACATAAGTCTGGAGCAACCTGGGGTGTGCCTTTTCGGGGTGAAATGCATGTAGTATCCCTATATGCGGATGAAGTTCTCATTTATGTCAGAGACATACGAACCGGAATGGATGACATAGCTCGCACATTAAGGGCCTTCAAGCGGCCTTGTGCTTGGAAGTAAATTGGTCTAAAACCTGCCTGTTTTTGCTATGCTCTGATTGTCCAGTTCATGCTGTAACTGTCTATTCTCATCATATCAAATGGAAGGCCCATGCGTTCCGCTACCTGGGCATAAACATATGTCATGCTCCATGTAATCTCCTTGACAGTAATCTGATGGAAGCAATTTCATCCCTTCGGCCTTAAATCGCCTTCTGGTACTCACTGTGTAGGGCCGGGTGGCGCTCTACAAGATGGTGATGCTACAGAGATTGCTTTATCACTCTGTAAATTTGCCAGTCCCTGTGTCTTAAAGAGTTTTAAGCTTATTAGAGGGAATAATGGGAGAGCTGATCTGAAACAAGATAAGATACAGAGTTGCTCTAGCCAAGCTGTAACTGCCCAAGAACAGAGGAGGGTTTGGAGTTCCGATATTTGTCTATTTCCATCTGGCAGCACAGATCCAATGGCCAGCCTACTGGTCACAATTTGGCAAAGGTGTCGGCGGTGCTGAAAGGCAAAACATTGCGCAGTGTGCGGGAGCACTTTCTCCCGAGGTTACTGTTACCTGCAGCTTCCAAAAACCTGCTTTGCATAGCCTATCACAGTTACCAGCAAGCCTTACTGGCTTCGCCAGGTATGCCATCATACGTGCCAGGGATTCCCTTAAGCTCCATGCGTGTACTCCAAACAGGAGTAAATAAAGACATGGGAATAAGTGGGGACGGACACACACCCTTGGAGACTTATTCCAGGAAGGGAATCTAATCCCCTTGGAGTTGCTGTTGGAGTAGACAGGCCTTCCAGCAGGGCAGTTCCTCGTGCACAGGTGCTTAATCGTCATATTGGAGAAACTCTGGAGCAAGGCAGCCTATGAGCCTGCTGCACACCCACTCACTCAGACACTGTTCTCCTTAGGCTCTGGGAGAAGGCTTACCGAAACAGTCAGTAGATCCTTTAGCAACTCTCCAGAAGAAACGGGAGCACAATCTGGGCAGCTCCCTGAAGTCCAAGGAATGGCAGAGAGTGCTCATAGAACTGTTCAAGGTCTCGTGAAATGCATGCTTTCAATATATACAACACAATTTCATACAAAGAGCTTATCTGACTCAATACACTTCACCCTGCAGCATCACCCAACTGCCCCCACTGCCACACCGCCCCAAGCCGACGTTTTGCATACATTTTGGAATTGTCCAATTACATGCATTTTTTTGAGACAGAGTTTGCATGGTTCTCATGAGGACCACAGGCCGACAGGATCTGAATCGGGCAGACTGCTGTCCACCGGGCCTCTAGAAGCGATTGAGGGCAGAAGGCGTAAGCAACCGATTTATTGATCTTGCACTTTACTGGATAGATGTGCAATCACCATGAGATGGAAAACACTTTTCCCTCCAGGAGTTTCACAATGACAGAATACTTTAGTCCACTGGGTCGCGCTAGTGTCTATGTCATTGCGATAAGAGGAGATAAGTGGCCTACGCAAACATCCTATAGCTGCAAACTGGGACAACCTAATCCATACATTTCAGAGGGGCCCAGAGGAGGGCCCTCCCCCACCATAGTCAGTTGTGTTACCACTGTTGCAACCTTAGGACACGCCAGTCACAAGTAGATCCCCACCCTTGCATTTGCCCTTTCCCTTGCACTAGGGTCGAACTTGGGGGATCAGATACCACACACTTTCTGAGCCTCCTGTGTAAATTGCCAGTAATTAGACACATGCATTGGTTCTTTTCCTTGTGGCTATTTAAGTCAGCTACCACGTGAACCAGTGCTTTGCTTTATTGGACTGGGAGAAGCACTTCCCTGCTCCAGATAAACCTCACACCGGCGATTGCTACTACTTACCTACGTTCCAGTTGAGCCTTGCAGTAGCTTCAGCTTCTCCGGCTCCATTCCAGATGAGTTTTGCGGCAGCACCCACTCCTCAGCTCTGTTCAAGTTCCACTCCATAGAAGCAACAACGGGGTCCGGTTGTGTTCCGGCGCTCCTCATCAGGCTTCCGCTGCACTGTCTGCAAGTGCCACATTCCCTGTAAAAGAAGGACATCAAGAAAAGGTGAAGTTCACTGCGTTCCTCGCGTGTGGGCAAACGCGCTCCTCAAGCCAAGAAAAAGGTAACAAGCATTTGCAATGCAAATAGGTCTCGCATTTGTGAGTTAGAGCTATTGACATTGTAAATGGCAATGTTTTTTACCTACACATTTTATTTTTTGAATGAATATATGTGTGTGCAAAATACCTTGGAAAGGTCCTGCACTTTGTAATAAATATATTGAAAAAGACGTAAAGTGTAGATTGTGTCAACAATTGCTTGGCATGTACCTCATGGGTGAAGTGTCGCCACACATGCACACTGTGTTGCTTTACTAATGCAAAACTCATTAATAAAAGTAGTACTTACAGACTAACCAACGCGATAGAGATCGGAGCATGTGAATCCGAATCCCGGCTTCTCATTCATTTTCTAGACTATTTGACTCACTCTCCTGCATCTTGGTTATCCCCCAAACACTGGGAGGCAATGAAGTTTGCCAAGAAGGCTGGGGGCAGGGGGGCTTCGGGGGTACATGAAAATGTATTCATTGCCTAGTTGTCAAAGGTTGCCCGGTTCTATTAGTTAAAAGTGTGCAGATTTCATTAAGATATTAAGAGCACTTTACTCGCATCTATGAGAAAATCGACATTAACTAAACAAAATGCCAGAATGTGTGTCAGTTTTCACAGTGTTTTAGACAGTACTGGTTGCTTAGTTTCCTTGCATACATTTTTGTATTTACTCTTTTACACAGCATCCAAAGTAGGTTACCTAACCCCAAACCCCCGAGTTGTTAAATGACCCATAGAAGGGTGTGTTTTACAGTTGAGCAAATGTGTCCAAATGTAATTTTGGTAATGCCATGGAATGATCAGCCAATGAGGTACTCGATGAGCAGGTATTTAACTACACGTTCAAAACGTACGATATTGTGGCTGTTGTTTGTTTGTACACAACCACCTCTCTGAATGTGTTTATTAACACAGAGCTTCCTTCTACCAGACAGTGCTCACAGAGAGGCGACTAAAGCACAGAACAAAATGTATTCATTTATCCTGAGTGTGAAGGCGCCCGGAAGGCTTAGCTGCCCACCCAGAGATACTAGGGATCCCAGCACTTCTACAGACTCTGAAGTGATCCTCTGCACCAGCAGGGCACAACTCAGAATCTGCTGCTTCTGCTAAGAATAGGTGAGGGGGATGAGGTTGGGGCATGCGAGAGTTGCCGGCAGATTTCCAGGTTATTGAAAGTGATGATTCTGACGTGAGGCAATGGAGAATGACTTTGTCTGTTTGGCTGCACCAGTCTATTTCTCTACCATCTACCGGGCTCACTGTCATGTATCCATTCATCTCTCTTTGTTAGAGGTGCACAAGCCAATATATTAATTAACAGGTAGAGCCAGCCGTAGACGAGCCAAGCGTATATGAGCCAGTGGGTGAGCTGTGAAAATGATCGGCATGTTAATCATATGGTCAACATGATGTAAATGTGCAATGATGTCTATTCAGAATTCAAAAAAGTGCATTTCTTTAGCACGTAACCAAGGTACACAAGATTATAGCACTGAATTGAGAGGAAGTTATTAAAAGTGCTCGTTTTAAGCATGAGTTAAAACACTGCCGCTCCACCCGCCCGACAACTATGCCATTTGTGAACTAAGAGGTGTCAGTTGCCATGCATACCCCGAATGTTGCCTAGAATCTTATTATATTTAGAGTAGCATTAAAATCTAGTTCATTAAACACGAGAAGTTTTTGTACAGCACGCATCTTGAACGCGCATATTTCAAGGTGGCAATAATAAAGATGAAAACAGAAGTTCCGGCAGGCAAGAAAACACGAACGGGAGTGGGAGGGCGGGGGAGGGTGAGAAGTCACAAACTGAGGGAGGGCGCAGTGGGGTGAGGAGACAGGGAAGAAAATAGTGTTAGGAGTAAAGGGGCCAATAGCCGTGGAAGGATGCAAATGATGAATTAGGAGGGACTAACAAGCCTCAAACCAATCGGAAGGCAGCATTTAAGACAAAAGCCAATGGGTAGAGAGTGGGCGGAGCTTCCACAAAGCTTCCACACTACAGTATATCCTGCCTGTCTCGCAAAGCGATGGCAGCGCATTCGCACCGCAACGCTAGGCGAGACCGAAAAGAAAATAGTGTCAGGAGTAAAGGGGCCAATAGCCGTGGAAGTATACAAATGATGAATGGGGAGGGACTAACAAGCCTCAAACCAATCGGAAGGCAGCATTTAAGACAAAAGCCAATGGGCAGAGAGTGGGCTGAGCTTCCATGAAGCTTCCACACTACAGTATATCCTGCATGTCTCGCAAAGCGATGGCAGCACATTCGCACCCCAACGCTAGGCGAGACCGAAAAGAAAATAGTGTCAGGAGTAAAGGGGCCAATAGCCATGGAAGGATACAAATGATGAATGAGGAGGGACTAACAAGCCTCAAACCAATCGGAAGGCAGCATTTAAGACAGAAGCCAATGGGCAGAGAGTGGGCTGAGCTTCCACGAAACTTCCACACAACAGTATATCCTGCATGTCTCGCAAAGCGATGGCAGCGCATTTCGCATCGCAACGCTAGGCGAGACCGAAAAAAAATTTCACTTAACAGCATGCAGACTGTCAAAGCACTTCCCCTCATTTTCTAATCATAGCCAGAGTGTTTAGCTTGTTTTGGTGAACAGTATGTATTGTTTTCGCAGCAGAGACAGGGAAAGCGAAGGTGCACAGGAACTAGGAAAGACTTATTTCCTCTACTTGTACTTTAAGTAAGGAGGATGTGGCTACCTCACCAGGCCGATGGCGGCTCCAGAGATCTCATCCCCCTGTGTCAACATGTGCAATTCAGGGGGAGGGGGCTGCACAGCTACCATCCTGAGCCTATGTAGGCCCCGGGGCCCCATCCCTCAGGGCCAAAATATGTAAAAAGGGAAGGGGGCCGCCTGGTCCCCCTCCCCAAGCCATTATAGACCCTGGGGAGCCAATCTCCTGGGGCTGAATTTAATATAAAGGGGTGGGGGCCGCATGTCCCTCCTTCCTGAAACATTGTAGGCCCGGGGACTCCATCCACTGGGGCCACACTTTACTTTACAGGGAGATGGGCTGAGTGGCCCACTTCCCAGAGCCTTAAAAGGCTCTGTGGACCCCAACCCCGAAGGCTGGCTTAAGTACTCTGTCATGTGGAGCCCAGCCCTGGGTCAGAGCAGTTTTCCTGCCTCCACTAGCACAGGCAGGGAAACAAGTTTGCTCCCACCTGGCGGGAGCATTTTTAAATCTCCCACCAATTGGGAGTAAACATGCCTTCCCTGCCTGCAACAGTCTGCTCCCAGTCGGTGCTAGATTTAAACATGCTCCTGCCAGCTGGGAGCAGACTTCTTTTCTGTTTCAGGGTAAAAGACATTGAAACCACCGGGAGGGAGCAAGCAAAGATAACTGGTCCCTCCAAGTTGGAGCAATGGCAGCTACCACACCATGCGGGGAGACGAAAGGGGCCACAGGGGACCTAGGCTGCCCTTGCGGCTCACAAAGTGTGTGGGTTGGAGCACCCATCTCTGGCCCCAGAGAATGGTGGTCACAGGGCTTGGAGCCTCCCCTTTTTAACTGAAATTGGCAATGCAAAATGGGGTCCCTGGGGGCCTAAAGAGGCTCGAGAGGGGGCAGAGTGGCCCACCCTTTTTTAATTGAATTAGGTCCTGAGCATGGGGTCCCCATTGCCAAATATGGCATCAGGAGGGGCACCATGTCCCCCCTTCAAATTATTATAAGTGTTGGTTGGTGGGTGCCATGGGTGGGCACCATCCTGTGATTTAGAGGCCCTAGAGAATGGGGTCTCCGGTCACAAATAGCTGTGCAGCCCCCTTCCCTTTTTGTTGTAATTTGACAGTGGAAGATGGAATCCCCAGCTGCATACCCCCGTCTCATTTTTATTAGCTTTCAGGCCCAAGCGATGGGGGTCCTGGGGGCTTAAGAAGGCTCAGGGAGGGAGCCCATGCTGCCCCCTCCCCATTTTTGTTCAACTCAGCCCCAGGGGATGGGGTCCCTGTGGTCTAATAAGGCTCAGGGATGGACGCTGTGCACCCCCTCCACTTAATATAGATGATTTGGTCCTGGGGATTGGGTCACTGGGTCCACAATTGGCTTGGGGAGGGGGCCAGTATGCCCCTCCCCCTAACATATATGGTTTGGCCCTAAATTATGAGATCCTGGGGGCCACTATTGGCTCAGGGATGGGGCTGTGCACAGACTAGGCTCTGCTGCCAACCCCCTGCACTACTGTAGGCCATGCACAGCGTGGGTTGCCTGCCTGCGGGGGTGTGGTTTGTGTCACCTTTCCTTTTGATTTTATGTGTATGGCAATGTAGTGTGCTACAGGGCTAAATGAAACTATATGAGAATTGCATGACACCCTGATGTACCCAGGCATGGGGGGTCCTTGACAGAAGGGTGGCTGACAGAGGGACAGACCTGGTGGTCAGCAGAATAGATGTAAGAATGCACTCCATAGATGGGAAGTTTTAAGGACCAATAGAAAGTCGGCTTAATAGGGATAAAGGTCTGAAGATAGTCTGACGAATGGAAATCTAAATAGTCAAACTAAAACACAGGGAATATAGCCATTCACATGGAAAGGCCTCTAGCTAATTTTAGGGGTTGGTGTAACTCACATAATTTCCTGTAGTGTTATTACACAAAATGACAGCAAGATTACGCTGATTTAAGCGAGGAGCATAAATCTGCGTCTAATGCTGTTTTCTTAGCACAAAATGCACCCTCGGGTCCAAAATGGACCAGAGGATGAATTTTGTGCCAAGAAAATAGCGCTTAATGGAACAGAACATGAATAGCAGAAGCGCTTGCGCTTTGCTGCTGTACTCTTAAGTAGGAGATTTTGCTCAAAGTTGTGTGAACTGTTGGAATTGTGCAATTTCTGATAATTTCATGTGAAAAGAGTAACAAGACAAAATTACTGAAATAACTCTGATTACTCCAGTACAATTAAAATTCGGGCATAATTAAAATTAGCCGGATAGTGAATGGTAGGCAGATGCTTTTTGGAAAAATGATCAAATAATTAAAATAACCTGATTAGAATATCAGTTCAACAATGGGTTACGCCCTTCTTGCAAAAATTGATGATGGGGTACATTTTGCTATTGTCTCAAAAAATTACTGCCAATGGAATTTCGGGGCCCTCATAAATATCTACCCCACCAACATTTGCCATAGGAATGCCATTACCATGTGCATTTCTATATCAAGACAAGAAAGCAGGCTTTACGAAGGCATCCAACTGACAGAGGATAGATCAGTGGAGCCTCAGCCGACATATGGCGCGTCTGTTTCCATTGGTTCATGTTGTAGAGGCTGATACAGAGTCCATCTGTTCATGTAGGTTACTTCTTTATTGGTAACTTGGTTCCAGCATAGGTGGTCAGGATAGTAGGATAAGGTAGATGGTACAAAGATAGCCCCACCTGCATCCCATGTATTTTTAAAGACTATGGGGCATATCAACAAGGGCTTTATCTCTCCAAAAAAAGAGAGATAAAACTAGCGCCCTATCAACAACAGGGTGCTAACATGCAAATTTGCATGTTAGCACCCTTTTACTCTATGCTTCCCCTTGCATCTCTAATGAGATGCAAAGGGGGCGTTCCAGAGTAAAATAATAGGAGAAATGTCGCTAAGCGACATTTCTCCTATTATCAAGAATGACACTAACCCTGTTAGAGACAAAAAAAGCAGCGCTAACCGCGGTTAACGCTGCTTTTTTACGTCTGGTATTTTTCTGACTTAGCCATGATATCCTATGGAAGGAGGATATCATGGCTAAGTTTGCCTGTCCCTATCAACAAGGTAACGTGAGATTATCGCTGGGTTTCCAGCGATAATCTCACGTTAGCTTGTTAGCGTGAGGATATTTATCGCTATTGAGATAACCGTTGCTAATAGCACGCTATCTCAGCGATAAAAATTCACGCTAGCCGGCGATAATTATCCTAGCGCTAAGTGCGCTTAGAGATAATTATCGCCGGTTGTTGTTGATATGCCCCTATATTTTTCAAATCTAAAATCATTTTTTGTATTTGGGAGACGTTTTTGAACTTGTGGTTAATCAAAATAGATGGTTTCTTATTCATATGCAAATCGAAGCTGTCAACTTTAAATTGAGTGGGTGAATTCCAGTTAGTACACACCTGGAAGTGATTACATATTCAGTTGCTAAGTGACATTTACGTGCTTCCATATAGAAAAAGAAGAGTGAAAAGAAGAGTATCGAGTGTATTCACAGAGAACACACCACTGCAGAAGATGGAATGATGTCTCCCTATTAGCCAGCCAAACATGTGCTTCTACAACAGAGGGACAGATATCAGTGGTGCAGCAGGTGCAGTGACACTAGGGCAGAGAGGCCAACTGAACCCTGATTGTTGCTATATTTTACCCCTAGCCAAATCGGGGGGCATTTAGCTTGCTTGCACTAGGACTCGTGGCACCTTTCCTGCGCCGCTGCTCCATATCCTTCTCTATCAAAATAACTGACTACCATAGCCACCACTCAAATTACTTTCATATATTCACTATACTAATTCACTACTAATCCTTTATGGGTTCTGGAGTAGGGTGCTACTCGCCGAAAAAGGACTTCAACACCTTATAAGGGGTAGCAAGTGCTATATAAATGCAAAGATGGAAGGAGATGAAAACCCATTTATGGCCCATAAGAATCAAAGCCCAATTGAGTGAAATTACAAATGAGTCCCTTCACAGAGCTGAGCAAATACGGCCGAGTGCCATTTGATAGCAGGCAAGGCGGCGTTTTCAATGCTCAGAGATGACACTCAAGGCTGCAGCCCCCTTTATTTATGATTATACTTGATAAAACTACTTTCAGAGATGCACCCGCGCCTGGGTTTTCCTAGCTGCGAGCAGAGGGAAATGAGACAATATAGCATGACATAAAATGACCAGGATGTGTGGAGCCTCCATCAGTGCGTGCCTGGCTGGGTTTTATGTGGGCCCATCTAATCATTTACAGCTTAATTTCTTACTTTCGCAGCTCATGCCTGGAGATGCTACGAAGCTGTCTTTAGATGCGCGCCTGTGCTTTCATTTTTGGCACGTCAGTTAATAACTCAAGACCCTCTTTCTCAGACACAAAGAGCAATTCAATACCTTTACCCTAACAGGTAAGCAACCCTTTCTGCTTTCGTTTGGTGAAAGTGATTTTTGGTGTGTTTGAACGGCTTTCAATTTAGCGCAGGTCTTAAATTTAGTGCAGGCCTTTCGGAATTGAAAGATCCTAAAGAAGAAAAATGTGTTATTAGACCTAGGAGAAATTTCCAAGAGCCCAGAGGAGCCTCGTTAAAGGTGTGGCGCAGCTGCCAGGGCAACTGACTCCCGCAAACTGGGGGCTCACAGTTCGATCCTTAGTGACGGGGGCACATCATCCCAGCACCATGTGACTCTGGGCAATAGCTCGCGTAATCTTCCTGCCAGCCCCCAGCGCCTTGACACCCTCAGGTAATTGTTTGTGCTCTACCAATACTGGACATTTACATTTGCGCATGTTACGCAAAGTTCCCAAAATTACGCTAGTACACCATTTCAGATAATTACGACCTGCTTGTGATCAAAACTTAGCGGCTGCAAAGGAACAACCAGAACGCAAGTAGCTCCTTTTGCAAAACTCGTGTTTTTTTTCCTATTTTAAGAACAAAATGTGCATTCGATTCCGCAAAGATGCATTTTGAGCTAAGATATAAAGCCAAATGCCTTTTTAGCATTTTGCAAAATTGCATGTAATTTCAAATTTTTTCTTTTTGAAATTTTGCGCAATTATTCAAAGCAAATTAGAACATTTTCGTAAACCCCTAGCTTTTATTATGAAGAGGGTCAAGACACCTGCTTAGGAGAAACTAGTGTCATTTACAGTTTCATTCATTATGGACTGAAGACGTTGTTTGGTTGTAAAGCAAGTAAACACTTACATTAAAGTCATCAGAGTACTGAAAAGACAATACAGCAATCCAATTATGAATACAAGCTAGCTAAAGTTCACAGTTATAAACATGTTGCTTTTAAGTGTCTTTTGCAAGGGTGACTGACTAAAAAGGATCCAAATATACAGAACGGTGACAAAAGAGGTACTTCAAGTCCCATCTCATGTTAAAAGATCCATCTGGCCAGTCTCCTACCGTGGCCGTAATAACACCCTTTGTAGAAAGGTGGAGTATTATGTGGTGATGCTGGTTAGGCTTCACCATGCAATACTCCCACAATACCCCAAAGATAGGTAATTGACACGACTCAAAAAAAATCTAACACCAATTTATACAAATAAAGCAGATTTTTGTACATAAATGTAGACACCAAAACGAACGGAATAAAATGCATGTAACCAGAGTCGTACATTTTTTAAGCACTATAAAATCAAAGCAAATTAATAGAGTGAAAATTTATCATTGAGGTCAATGAGAAAAACTACTCGTGGCAATGGGTCACTTGCAGGTCGAGTTGCGTGGATCCCTTGCAGGGTAAAGGTGATGAGGGTCCGAGGACCAAGCCACGTCAGTCAGTTCAATTTTACATGGCCTTTAGAGCCCAGGTGCAGTGTTGTCCTGGCTGTCCCTGGAGATGAACGGGAGCTGCGAGAGAGCTGCTTTTACCGCAGAAACAGTGCTGCAGGGAAACAATATTCAAACACACAACAATGGGCCACTTCTGATGAATGTCGGATGGAGTTCCCTCTAGGGAGAGCGTCAAGTTGAAGGGGTTGGTTGCCGAATTGGCGACTAACAAGCCTTCACAGCAATAAGTGAAACTTTGATGTTCAGTGGCCCTGGGGAACTCAGTAGCTGGCTGTAACTATGTGGAAGGCAGGACTACAGGTCCCATCATGCACTAGACCATATGGATTTGGGGACTCCCTCGGAGGGACTGATGGGCAGCGATTCTTCAGATCTAGAGCACTGTTTTACCTGTAGTTTGCAGGGGACGAATGCAAAGTATAGGAGAGTCTGAAGGTGCTACAGGCTTCTACAGGGGTCTTTCCGTCTAGAGGAACCGAGAGATAGCCTAGGACAAGTCTTGATCAGGCAGTTACAGGAGTATTGCCACAGGGACAGAGTATACCTCTGTGGCTTTGTGTAAGTCCTGTTGTCGCAGACATGGGTCTCTTCTATTACCTTCTTCAATGTAAGATGTTCAGAACTGAGGTTCTGGTGTCAGGGGTGTCCCTTAAATCCTAGATTTAGGGGAGTTATGGGTGTGGGAGCCAGTAGCCTCCACCTAGTCTGCCACGAGATGACCACATCTGGGAGTGGGTTTCTTCTTTTCTGACACAGAACCCTCTATTCTGCCACTTCTAAAAATAGCAAGACCCTTCTTTCAATGTACAGACTGGGCTGCCCATCCTGGTGGTGTGGCTAGCCCTCTGTGGGTGTACACCTCCTGGCATATTACATTTCCCGCCTGCTCGGGTGCAAATGTGCCTGTGGGAGGGCTGTTTCCTCCTTGCACTGCTCCTACAGTCTGCAAAGAAAGACCTGCTGTCAGGAGTTTATGTGGGCCATTCCCTTGGTACCACTGGTACCATATACTAGGGGCCTACAAGGGGGGTAAAGTCCTTGTCAATTGGGGTTGCCAATTACATACATCAGTTTTAGGGCGAGAGCATTGGCACTGGGGCCTGTTTAGTGGGCTCCAGTGCACTGTCAGAGTCGAAAACCAGCCTCTAGTATTCCAACTGGGAGCAAAAAGTGTGGGACATCTGTAAAAAGGGCCTGTTTTCTTACACTCAGGGAGTTAAACCATTGGTGAAGCAGGTAAAGCAAAATGTTGTATACCTTCTCTATTTTTCATGATAAAAGACTAATTACGTAACTATTCTAAATATTAACTTGTATTAACTGTTTTGAGTATTACAACTAATCAACATTGCACCTTAATAAACACGAATTACACGAGGGACTAAAAGCTAATTGCATGGCAAATAATTCTAATGACTAACTGCGGTACGCATATTAACTGTAGAATGTGTTGTGATAGAAATTGCATGGTTTATGTTGCCGTTGTAATGTATTGCGTTCCTGGTATGGCGAAATGGTGAGTATTATTGCTTTAAACGTTGCTATAAGCTAGGAAAATACTAATATACATTGGGATTAGTGTGGGTTTAAACATTCGAATCTTCATTTCCGTATAATAATTTATTTTTATGTTTGTTTTGCTTAAGTTGGCATTTGGGCCTACTAGGCCGCAATATTCAAAATGGAGTTCGGAAGTGGCCACCATCGTGTGAGGGCGATGTCTACTGCGCAGTCTCGGATTGCTCTGAAGATCTCCAGGTGTCCTCCAGTTTGGTCACAGAGCTCCTCGTCAAGGATAGGAACATGGAGGATTGCCAAGACTCAACTAGTGTGAATGACAGAAAAGACAATGGCAATGTGTCCTCAGAGGTCTGCATATTGATACTTCGGACCCTTTCACAGGAGAACTGTACAAACTAAAGGATGACATATTCAATTCCATGAGAACGAAGAAACTCTGGGAACCACATCCAATATTTAAAATTTTAGTAGCTTAGCCAATCAGAGCCTTTCGATTTTAGAAAATGTTGCAGGTTATCCTAGAATTTACTATAAAAGGGGAACTTAGAAAAGGGTGTGTGTGTAAGCCAGTAAGTTCAGAAGTGCATTCTGAATTTCGGTTGGTCGAATTGCTTGCACTATTGCTTGGTCCTTTGGATACCTTCGGGACTGTGTCGTGCCGAGCGAAGGAACTTTTCCCGGACTAATTTGGGACTTAGCCTCCATTTGATGGGTCGATTACACCAGAAGGGATTTGATTGATGCAGTGTTGACAGGTTTCGGGGAAAGGGTCACCAGTATCAGAAATTAGGTAAATATAATTGTCATGCTAACTTGTGCCAAATATTCATTGAAAATTCTGAATTGATTAAATGCTGACTATGCCAATGAAGGTGAATTAATTAGATAAACTAAACATTTATTAACAGAAAATGAGTTTGTGATTCTTTAATAAGGTATTGATTAAAAGGTTCTGAAACTTTAAATGTGTTTTAGCTGGTTCTAAATCACCATCAACCAGTCCAACTAATTGGTCCATCGACCAAGTGGTGGATTGCCTTGATGTTAAAGTTAGGAGTCTATTGGTACTAAGGATAGTGGGGCAGATTTATGTTGCCTGGCGCATCCCTGCAAATCAGCAAGGATGCGCCAGGAATGATGCGTCACGCAAGTTTACCCTTGCGCCACACATGATGCGCCGCATTTATAATGCGGCGCATCATGGCGCAGGAATAAACAGATGCGTGACGCATCCAATGGCGTAAGGTTGGCGCAGTGCTTCAGTTGCGTCGCAAGCGCGACGCAACTCCAGCACTGTTCCAACCAACCCTATCCCTAACATGGTGCGTCAAGCCTTACGCCTGCTTCAAGCAGGCGCAGGGTTTTGGCGCATCAGCGTTGGGAAAGTGACTCAGTCAAATCTTATAGATTTGACTGAGTCACTTTTCAGGGGCGTTCCTGCGACGGAACGCCCCCCCCTATGTCGACACGCCCACGTGAAACCTGACGCAGGTTTTACGTGGCGCAGGGCTTTACATCGTGACGCATCTCCATAGATGCGTCACGATGTAAATATGGCGCAACGTGGCGCAGGGTTTACACCGCCGCTGCGTCACAAAAGTGACGCAACGGCGGCGTAAAAGTGGCGCATCTCCGACATAGATCTGCCCCAAAGTGTATATAATGTAAAGAAATTTCCTCCTCTAGGTAATAAGGTACCCCCACATGTCCAGCGCTTTATTCCTCCTGTGTGCAGACTCGGTGTGACATATGAGTGTTGGTGTTATGGGCCCCACCAATGAATGCGTGCATGAATGAATTAGCGTGATGATGGGTCTGTGACGAAGGGAGGATTTGTAAATTTGCCCTTTCCGCTGGAGCAGTTGTTCTAGTAGCAGAGTTATGGTTTTATTGCATTGGTTTGGTGATTATTGATGATTGATGATTGATTTATGTACTAACATTCTATGTTGAGTCGCATCGCGTCGCGTTTTATGTTGTTTTTGAAGACTTCCGGGACGTAGGAGGTTGGATGCCCTGTAGGTACACGGGAAAAAAAATGTGTGGCAAGTGAAGTTGCACGGTGTATTGTCTGGTTGTCCTGTAGGTACACGGGAAAAAACGTGTGGCAAGTGAAGTCGCACGGTGTATTGTCTGGTTGCCCTGTAGGTACATGGGGAAAAACGTGTGGCAAGTGAAGTCGTACAACGCTTTGCCTGGTTTCGAGTTGGTAACATCGTCGTGTGTTATCGTTAGGGACGTCTCTGTGTGATTGTGCGTAAGTGCAATAGCAACAGGTTCTCTCGTGAAACTTTGGCCTTACTTCTCAGGAGCAGTGTAGTCTCCACATGTTTTTTTTCCCTAGAGAAACGGTTAGCCTTTTTGCTTGTTAGAAGGGTAAGGTAGAGGGAAGTGCTACTTTATCGGCAAAACTGAATAATTCTGTGGAAGGGAAAAGGTAAGCGCTGCTCTCGAGAAATACAGAATTCTTGTGTAATTGGACAGAAACCTTCTCTTTGGTTTAGCAAAACAGGCAATGGTGGTGTTTTTATGTCGTTACTAACAGGTTTTGATTAAAGAAAACGTAAGAAAAGTTTGCTGATAAATTTTGTAAAGGAGGGGTCAGCAGAAGCTGGAGTAGCGAGAAAAGCTGACGCGCTGGGATTGGCCAGCAATTGAGAGACGAAGTTTTCACGGATTGGTGCGCTGGTGTATGCCGCGCTAGGAGTGGAGAAGTGCTAGTGTGACGTAGACGCTCCTGATTGGTGCGTTAGTGTGAGTCGCGCTGGGATTGGAAAATTACAGAGTGACGTAGACGCTCCAGATTGGTGCGTTAGTGTGAGTCGCGCTACGATTGTACAGCAAACAGAATAGTCGTAGAGAAGCGATTCAGGAAATCTAGTGATTCAGGTTTAAAGAAATGGAAAAAATTATGTATTACGATCCATCAGAGAAAGAGAAAAAGTCATTGTTTGGGAAATTTAAGAACCTGTTTAAAAAGGATAAGTCGATTGTGACTGGGGAGGGGCAGCTACTTCCCCTACCGAATCTTTAAGGTAGCGAAATATGGGTACCATACATGTATATGGCTAGATAATTGGGCAAAGTATACAAAAGAAGATGGAGTTTTAGCATTTCCAGAAAGTGGTTAGTTCAGTTTAGCTGTATTACGGAACTTAAGAGAAAGAATGATGAGGTTAGAACCGATACCTAGACCTACTCAATTTGAAGCTTTAACGGAATGGGAAGATGAGATGTATGAAAGAGAACGGCAGCGAAGTGGCGGAAGGTATAATTACATGTTTGGTAGACCGTGTGGACAGGAAAGCCATGATGACAGGATTAGGAGATGGCGAAGTGCAAACATGACTGATGGGATGTTCCCGTTGAGAAACGCTGAAGAGACTAGTGGCAGGAAGTGTACAATACAGGGTCAGAAGGTTACAAGTATGGTGTGAATGAGTCGGAGGATGATGTGCTTCAGGACATGCTTTATAAAAATCCTTCCCCGTACCAACCAAGCTCCACGTTGCTGACACCGAGTGTGCCAGTAAAAGAAACAGTGCGAAATAAAACTTTTGAGCAAACGCCACCTGATGTAGGGAAAAATAATCCAGTCAGAGAATCTGAAATAGCACAACCTGTTAGGATTGTAAATGAGAATTCAGCTGAATTGGCTAGAACTACTCTGGAATTAACTGAGAAAAATAGGGAATTAACCAAAAATATGGAAGCCGTAACTGTACCGGTAACTATAGGACCAGTAATACCTGTCTTTGATGAACAGAAAGATAGCGAGCATTGTTTAACAGTTCCTTACCATAGTAATAAACAAATTGAGACGGGAAAAAGAGATTCAGGAGAAAATCCGTGGGGAAAATTAGTAGGAACTTCAGGGTTAAGTACTCCTAAAAATCTGACAATGAATCAAAGTCCCGCAAGTAAAACGCTGATGACAACAGAATCAGCACCAGAGACCCCAGAAAGAAGTATAGAGGGAATAAGAAATGAAACAATTCCTGTAGGTCCCACTTCTGATGAATTAAGCAATTGATTAAGGAGTTTGCAGCGAAAAGATAAGGAACCTCAACCTTTAGATGTGGCAAAATTAAAAATAACGCTGGAGGAATTAATAGTAGGGACTATTCTAACTGAGAAATTAAAAGCATATCAGGACGAAGAGTTAATGTTTCTTTGTAAAAGTATAACTTGGAGAGCGAGAAGTTTGCATGAAAAACTGGAAGAGACAGCAAGCGAAATGGGTATTGACTTTGAAAAAATAAGAACACTACAGAAACCATATAGAATAAATTTCTCTGAAAAGGATATCGAAAATTTAAATACTGCAGGAAGGTTAACTCAAATTAAATAACTGATTGCCTTACTAAGGAAATGGGGTGATGTAGATAGATGGAAAAGCAGGTGGTTTTGAAAAAGAGATGAGGCAGCAGATAAGACCTTTTCAGCGTTCCCAGTAAGAGAAAAGGAGACGGTGGTAACAGAATGTCCCATGAGGGAGATCACAGGAGGGGGTTATGTGCATGTTCCCTGGACTAGACAGGACATTTTGTCATTTACAAATGATTTTCCCAGACTCGGGGAGAAGCCTGTGGAGTGGTACCGACAAGTAGAAAGGTTCGTTAAATTATCAAAAGTACTGTGGATAGATTTGAATGGTCTGTTCGATATAAAATCGTGCCAGTAGATCTATGGGCGGAATGTAAAATCACAGTAGGTTGGCCCACCCAAAAATTTCCTAGGGATCCTAAAACAGGTGCCCCTGACCCAGAAGTGATGAGAAAATATGAACAGGTAATTACCTTTTTGAAGAATAAAGTTTCTCCAAAGGAAACTGATTGGGTTAAAACTGATAGAACCCACCAGGAATTAAAATAATGTGTCCATGCCTATTATGAGAGATTGCTGTTGGCCTTTAAGCAATACAGTGGTGATGAGAAATTGAGTGAGAAGGATTTAAGTCATTTTGTATATTGATTTGTGTATGGATTGAGACCTGAAGTAAGCGAAATGATTAAACGGCATACAGTAGATTGGCAAAATAAAAATATAGATGAAGTACTGAGACATGCGAAATATTTTAGTGACGAAATTTAAGCAAAGCAACGCTAGCTAAAAGAGAAGGCCATGTGGGCTCAGGTTACGGTAGCAGAAAGGCATGAAGCCCAGCTGATTGAACAAGCAAATGGCATGGGCCAGGTGAGACAAAAACCTAATATTGGAAAAGGAAAGGGACAAATTAGTTTAGACGAAGCCAAAAAGAAGTGGCCATGTCATAACTGCGGAAAATTAGGGCATTGGAAATCCGAGTGTAAATTGCCCCCAAGTGCTAATGGCGATAATGCATCATTGAATCCACAGGTGCAGAATGAGGTGAGTTGTCAACCGCAGCGACAGCAGCAGGTTGTTGCCCAACAGTGTCAGGTGCCAAAGCCACCTTTTCCACAGAGCGTAAACCCTCAGAGATACAGTAATGAGACAGGATTCTACACCGAGGAACGGGTAACAAAGCTACCGCGGGCTAGTGTTGTTTCGCAGTATTGGCTGCAACGCGATGAAAATGAGTCAGAAGAGAGCTATTGACGGTGCTGAGGAGAGCAAGAAGAGTGCGCACTTGGCGCAACTCCAGAGGTAGACCAGACAGGCCCTTTTGTTGATGGAAAGGTAAATGATGAAAATATTACTTTCCTAGTAGGTACTGGTGCTACTCGTTCAACTGTTAGATCAGCTGACGTCAAAAAATCTTCCTCTCTCGAATGACACAATCCAAGTAGTTGGAGTCTCAAACAGACAGATAAAAACATATCTTACTGAACCTGTTAAAGTTAAAATAGGGAAATTCTCTGACATGCACCGCTTTGTAGTGTGTGATACCAGCCCTGTACATTTGTTAGGGAGGGATTTGTTGTGTAAAATGAACTGCACAATTTTCTGTACTCTGGATGGCATAGCTTTTGAAACTCCTAATGAGGATGTACTGTATAAAATGACCATGGCCAATATGGAACCCGAAGTTACTGAGGCATTTGTTGTATCTGACCCAGAAGAATTGCCTCAGGAATTAAAGAAAACAGTGAGACCTGAAGTGTGGGATTTCACAGGAGAAGATATGGGATTGATGAAAAGGGTAGACCCTGTGAAGATAACTGTAAAGGAAGGAACAAGCTACCCGAATATTCCCCAATATAAATTGACACCAGAAATAATTGCAGGAGTCACTCCTATAATAGACAAAATGATTGAACAGGAATCTTGAGAGAGATAATGAGTAGTCCATGTAATTCACCAATCAGGGGTTTGAAAAAGCCTAACGGAACTTTTAGGATAGTACAAAACCTGAGAAAAGTGAATAAAATTGTTGACCATGTTGTCCCATTGTACCAAACCCTTCAGTGATCCTATATCAGATTCCCCATGATGCAGAATGGTACACGGTCATTGACCTATGTCATGCTTTCTTTGCCATCCCATTGCACCTTGATAGCCAACACATTTTTACGTTCCGGTTCTGCGAATGTACCTTGGCATGGTGCCGAATCCCACAGAGGTATACAGAAAGTCCATCGATATTTAATCAGATTCTAAAGAAATCCCTGGAAGATTTAAAAATGCCCAAAAGCTCAGTACTAGTGCAGTACATCGATGACCTACTGGTGGCATTGAGAACCAGAGAAGCCTGTGTGGTAGATACAGTTGCATTACTGAATCATTTGGCGGATGGAGGACTTAAAGTATCCCCATCGAAATAACAATTTTGCAAAAAGGAAGTACAATATTTAGGCCATAAAATTGAGAAAGGGTTGAGAAAAGTGACCGCAGACAGGATCAGAATAATAAAGGGAATGAGAGCACCAATGACACAAAGAGAGGTGAGAATGTTTCTTGGAATGGTTGGATACTGTCGTCAGTTGATCAGCAACTTTTCACTGATTGGAAAACCTCTGGTACGATTGACGAAGAGTGATGTGAAAGACCCCCTTGAATTGAACAAAGAAGAATTGAAGGCTTTTAAACAATTGAGAGACAGCTTGTGTGAAGCCCCAGCTCTTGGAATGCCTGACTATGAAAAAGAGTTTGAACTCTATTGCAGTGAGAGAGATGGATGTGCACTTTCTGTGTTAGTACAGAAACATGGAAAATTGAGACGACCAAATGCATATTTTTCAGCTGTACTAGATCCTGTAGCTGTGGTGTTGCCTGGTTGTTTGAAAGCAGTGGCTGCTACCTTTAAGAGCTTGGAACAGAGTGAAGGAATTTTGATGGGATATCCTGTGAGAGTGTCTGTACCTCATGATGTGGCAATCCTTTGAACAAGGAGCCGCACTCAATTCATGACGCACAGTCATCTAACTAAATATAAGAAAGTAATTTTGGGTGCAACGAATGTGAGCCTTGTGAGGTGTCTCAATGTAAACCCCTCAACGTTGTTGCCTGATGCTGTAAATGTGGAAGTGAAGGATGACGTGGATCATAATTGTCTGGAAGTGCTTGACTTTTGTACCAAGCCACGTCCGAACATAAAAGATGTGCCTCTGAAAGAAAGTGACTATGTGATGTTTGTGGATGGGTCATGTTTGAGAACTGACGAAGGAATTTTGAGTGCAGCATACGCAGTGTGTACTGTAGCGGCTGTATTGGAAGCGTCTTGTCTTGAAAGGAGTGAGATCAGCTCAGGTTCCTGAACTGCTTGCGTTAACAAGAGCATGCAAATTGAGAAAGAATCTGAGAGTCACTGTGATTACTGATAGTCAGTATGGCTTCGGAGTTGTGCATGATTTTGGGCAGATTTGGTCCCAAAGAGTGTTCTTGACGTCAAGTGGAACTCCTATAAGGAATGCTGAAGTGGTTGTGAAGTTGCTTGAGGCGATACAGCTGCCTAAGCAATTGGCAGTAGTAAAATGTGCTGCCCAATCGAAGAATACTGACTACGTATCGGCGGGAAATGAATTCGCAAATGACATGGCGCAATATTGTGCACGCAACCAGAATTCAGTTAATCGGAACAGGGAAAAGGAAATGAACTCATGTCCCTTACTTTTTACTAACACTGTGAATATGTGGGAAGAGGTGAGGCAGTTACAGGAAGAAGCAGGAGAAGAGGAAAAGAAACAGTGGATAAAATCAGGATGTGCACCCCGAGAGTCAGACAAACTTTGGGTTTATTGGGATGGAAGACCAGTCATGCCTGATAGCATGGTCTCTACCATGGCACGGATGTACCATGGACAGGCACATGTAGGAAGGGATGCTATGATCTGACTTTTCAAACAGACCTGGTATAATGCAAAATTTCGTCTGGTAGATGAAAGCCTTTGTCAAAGATGTCTAATATGTCAGCAATACAATCCAGGAAGAAAAACAGTGGTGAGTTTGGGTACAATAGGAAGGGAAGGAGGTCCTTTCACCAGAATGCAGATTGATTTCATTGAAATGCCCCCATGTAACAGGCTAAAATATGCTCTAGTAGTTGTTTGTCTGTTTTCACGCTGGGTAGAGGCGTACCCAACCAGAAGGAGTGATGGGGTTACAGTAGCGAAACTCCTATTGAGAGAGTTTATTCCGAGATTTGGTTTTCCAGTTACGATCGAGTCAGATAGAGGAGAGCATTTTCAGAATGAAATCATAAAATTGATTTGTGAAGCATTGAATGTACAAAAGAAACTGCATTGTGCCTACCGTCCAGAGGCTTCTGGAGTAGTGGAACAGATGAATGGCACCATTAAAAACAGATTGGGAGAAATGCGTTTAGCCACAGGTTTAAAATGGCCTGATGTCTTGCCTCTAGTGCTCATGAGTATAAGATCTATTCCTGATAGGAATAGTGGACTAAGTCCCCATGAAAATGTTATGGGTAGAGCAATGAGACATGTTTTCATTCCTGTCAACAAACTACTGCCTATATCTGATGACTTTGTGTTGGATTATTGAAAGTGGTTGGCTGATTCCGTTCATTCTGTGTTTCATCAGGTTGGATCAGAAGCAACCACGCTTGAAAAGAAGCCAGCTCATGATCTAAGTCCAGGAGACTGGGTGAGGATCAAAGTGCATAGAAGGAGAAATTGTCTGGTCCCACGTTGGGGAAAACCGCGTCAAGTGATTTTGACCACGACGACGGCTGTGAAATGTGCCAGAGTAAAGAATCAGATTCATGCGAGTCATACTCTTCGAATCCCTAGTCCAGTAACTAGACCTGAGGAAGAATATTTGGGAGAATCTGATACCAGTTCCGAGTCAGAATCAGAAGAAACAAGAGCAAGACCAACTCTGAGAAAGGGAGAGTTGGAACCGAGCCAAGTTACAGAACCAGAGAATTTGCCATTAAGGAGACGATTGGAGATTTCTGATACTAGCTCCGAGTCAGATACTGAACAGCTGAGAGTACAGGAAAAGGTAAAGGAAAATATTGAAGAAACTGTCGAGGAGATCCTTGATAAAGAAGCTCCACATGCAAGTGTGAGAGAGATTCCACCTGAGGCCATAGAAGTAGAAGGTGAGGAATTAGATACAGAGAGTGAGGGTAAGATTGTTGCGGAAGAACCCCGAGGAGGCATAGGGAAAACACACATCCAGGTAGAAGAAGGGACAGTAAGTCAGCAGGAAGATTGCATGGAAGAAACACGAGGAGGGACAACTGTAGACAGGGAACAGGAAGTTGTGAAGGAAAAGTCGAAAAAAGGTAAATGTCACACTGAGACCGAATCTGAGGAAAGCGAAGGGGAAGTACAAGAAGGACGAGTCTTGAGGAAGAGAGCTTGAAAAACCGAACGAGGTGAGAAGGGAAATAGGTTGAAAAGACCAGCAAAAGAAGAAATTTGGCCAAACAAAATAAAAAGACTGAGGTATCGATTGACAAGAGTGAAACCATCTAAAGCAGAACAAGTGAATGAAGTGTCTAGTCAAGAGAAATCAGAAGACACTGATCAGAAACACTTGAAGAAAGAAAAACTAATTAAGAGACACAACCAGAAGTATAAGTCACCGGAATGGACATATGTGGCACTTCCTGAAGTACAAGAGGAAGCAGACAGCCAAGAAAATCTAGATGTGACTGTACAGCAAGTGGTTGAAGAGGAAGAAGAATCGGAAATTCTGACAGTTATCTTATCTGATATCAGAGAAGAGACGGATGTTCAGGAAATTCTGAACCAAGATTGTGAAAACAAGGTAAAAGATGATCAAATGCCAGACTGAAGCGGCAAGAGGAAGTCGCAGAGAGATTGAGTTACCGGACAAGACATATAACCGAAAAGAATCAAGTAGGCGCTTAGAGCCTTCGGTTTAGACAAAATTAGTTGTGAATAAGAGAGGCTAAGTCAAAAGACACGGGTCATTTCTGAAATGGCAAACACAGAAGGTAGAAAATCTACATGTGTGTTCCTTCGAAGATGGTGCAAAGTGTGTTGTTGTTGTACAGGATTACTAATGCTTCTATGGAGTGTATTAGCTTTAATAATTTCATTTAAAGTAACGTTCGAAACGATAGAGGGTCATACAGAAAATACGACTAATATAAAAAGATTCATGATACTTATGCAACTAGATTAATAGACAGAACTGATTTGCATAAGGATAGGTCTATAACTGATTTTTCTAACAACGTTTTTTTTCAAAGTTATTGTATGAATATGTAAAAACTATGGATGTTAGAGATTGTTATGTTTGCATGCAATTACCTGCATCGGTGTCAGAATGTGTTACATATCACCACCTTCCTGTGACATATGGAATAACCTGTAGTGTATTAGCAAGCCTGTTTTATAAAACAGGGAAATTAGAATACTATTACTCTGATGTAGATAACATTTTCTCACAAGTACCTGTAGTTCCTGAGTTAAATAAGATAAAACCTGGTAAGACTTTGGGTGAATATTTCTTAGAAACTAGAGAATTGACTTTAGAAGCAGTTTTTAAGTATAATCTTACTTGTAGTCTGAGGAAGGAAGAAAAGACCTTCTTGGACATGGTGGAAGAGAGGAGAATCAAGATGCAAAGAAAGATACCTGAGGGAAAAGGAGAAAAGACAGTTTGGGATGTCGAGAAGGAAAAACATTTAAAGGGAGAAACCAGTCCCGCTATGGCTTTAGATTGGCCTCAGAGAGGGAAATTGTGTAGCAGAAGGAATGAAACTGTTTATGACAATTATTTTATAGGTGCGAGTGAATGCCATGATACATATAGAATCATGGGAGGATGGGGATTTAAAGGAGGAAACAATCCGGTATTCCCTGGATTATATTTTATCTGCGGGAGTAAAGCTAATTATCGGTTGCCGGACCATTGGTATGGCACATGTTGCCTAGGCCTGGTCTTCCCAAAGATATTTCATATGGGAAGGGGAGAAGATGGTGTGCACGAGAGAGGTAGAAAACTAACACGTAGGAGGATGGAAAGTTGGTCAGAAATTGTAGGGGATATTGTTGGAGCACTGGTACCAGCCGTTGGAATATCTCTGAATGCACATAAAATTAGAAAGTTGTCTACAGTTGTGGATCGCTTATCGACAAGCACTGCTGGAGGGTTCTTACTGGTAAATACCGAAATGGTTGCCATGAGAGTCATGGTTATGCAAAATCGACTTGCCCTTGATATTATTTTGGCAAAAGAGGGAGGAGTCTGTGGAATGTTGAAAGTGCAACATTGTTGTACTTACATTCCTGACGAGAGTCAAGATTTAAACAAATATATTAAGAATATAATGGACTTGCATGAGGAAATTGTTCCACTGGAGGTTGAAAGTGTTTGGGAAAAGATTGGTAAAGGGTTTTCCACTATAAAAAGCTTCTTAATCAAACTAGGTAGTTCATTTGTAGGTAAGATTCTAATTCCAGCAACTTGTGTGGTAATACTAGTATTAATTTTGAGATTAGGGTGTGTATGTATAAAAAGAAGAAAGTTACAAAATAAAATAAAAAGAGAAGTTGCCAGGAAAAGAGAGAAAGAAAGAAAGGAGAGAGAAATGGGAGATATAGAACTGGAAGAATGGAAAGAAAATATGTATAAGAAAACAAAGGAGGATGAGATGGGGGAAACAATGATGTAACGTAACATACTGTAAGAGAACTGAGAAATCATTTCCATAAAATTTAATTTGAAATTTAGTGGGATTTGTAGTGATATTAAAAATCACCAAAGGGGGGATTGGTGGAGCAGTTAAAGCAAAATGTTGCATACCTTCTCTATTTTGATTGATAAAAGACTAGTACATAACTATTCTAAATATTAACTTGTTTTAACTATTTAGAATATTACAACTAATCAACATACATTGCACCTTAATAAACACGAATTTCACGAGGGACTAAAAGCTAATTGCATGGCAAATAATTCTAATGACTAACTGTGGTACGCATATTAACTGTAGAATGTGTTGTGATAGAAATTGCATGGTTTATGTTGCCCTTGTAATGTTTTGTGTTCCTGGTATGGCGAAATGGTGAGTATTATTGCTTTAAACGTTGCTATAAGCTAGGAAAATACTAATATACATTGGGATTAGTGTGGGCTTAAACATTCGAATCTTCATTTCCGTATATTAATTTCTTTTTATGTTTGTTTTGCTTAAGTTGGCATTTGGGCCTACTAGGCTGCAATATTCAAAAGGGAGTTCGGAAGTGGCCACCGTCGTGTGAGCGCGATGTCTACTGTGCAGACTCGGATGGCTCTAAAGATCTCCGGGCGTCCTCCAGTTTGGGCACAGAGTTCCTTGTCAAGGATAGGAACATGGAGGATTGCCAAGACTCAACTAGTGTGAATGACAGAAAAGACAATGGCAACGTGTCCTCAGAGGTCTGCTATTGATACTTCGGACCTTTCACATGAGAACTGTACAAATTAAAGGATGACATATTCAATTCCATGAGAACCAAGAAACTCTGGGAACCACGTCCAATATTTCAAATGTTAGTAGCTTAGCCAATCAGAGCCTTTCGATTTTAGAAAATGTTGCAGGTTATCCGAGAATTTACTATAAAAGGGGAACTTAGAAGAGGGGGTGTGTGTAAGCCAGTGCGTTCAGAAGTGCGTTCTGAAGTTCTATTGGTCGATTTGCTTGCACGATTGTGTTAGACCTGCCACCATTGGCATGGGTCTTAGATGCTCTGGGCGCTGTGCCACTGCCATTCAGTGCCACAGCACAAATGCTCCCTGTGTAAATATGACATGTGAATTGGTATATCCACGATTGGCTTATTTGGTTTACCTGTTAGTCCCTAGTAGCGTGGCCTGTGTGTGCCCAGGGCTGGTAAACCAAATGCTGCTGGTGGGCCTGCAGCGTTGGTTTGCGCCACCCACAGAAGCAGCTTGTAAAGTATGTCTCAGAACTGCCACTGCAGAGTCTGTGTGCAGTCCAGGACTGCCATCTTGGCTGTGAAGTGCACCCACTTCCAAGCCCCTGAACCTTCCCTTGGCATCATGTGAGTCACCCCTATGGTAGGGTGCATTGTATGTGTAAGGTAGGACATGCCCTGATTTGTGTAGCATGTCCTTGTAGTGAATTACACCCAATTTCGTTCTCCATAGGCCAGAATGGGAGATTTGACTATTACATTATATAGTCCTAACTGACCCAAAGAACATGGTAGAAAATCGAAATTAGTATGCCTGAGCTCAGAATATTAGAATACATCTTTTAGTGAAGTTTATTTTTATATTCTGTGTTTGAAAATCCCACTTTTAGAAAGTAGGTATTTTCTTGCCTAAGCTTTCCAGTGTGCTCTGCTGTTATGTGTATTGGCTGTCTGGTTTTGGAGGGACAGGGCAGGCTGAGTCAGACCTGGGTTGAATAGAGAGATCTGCATTGGAGTATGGGGAGGGGTAGCTTCTTGACCTGAATAGGGCCGTGCTTGGCAAGGTGAATGCTGGCTTCACCTCCTACTGTGCATCCGATGGCAGACCCCCTCTTTCTGAAAGGAAGGATGCAGCCTGGTAAACAAAGTGCTCCAGGACTGGGCAGAACTGGTTCTGGCTGGGTTCAGTGACTTGTAGCCTCTGAGAACAAAGACTTTTGGGGTATAAATATCTGTGCTGAAAACCCTACAATTTGTATTGCTCCTGGACAACAAGGGGAACCTCTGTCCGTGTAACTGAAGGAATCTGCAGGAGGTGACTGTCCTTGTGCTTGTGTGCTGTTTCTTGGATTGGCCTGCAGTAGTTTTCACTGGACTTGGAAGAAGAGGAAAAGGACTTTGAAGAGAACTTTTATTTCAACTTGCTAAAGCAATCACCCAAGGGCTAGAAGAGAGCTAGCCTCCTGCTGGAGTCTCAGGGTCATCAGACTCCACCATCAGCTTCCTGATTCCTCCCAGCGAGAATTTCTATCTGCAGGTGAGGCTCCTGTGAGTTCCAGGGCCTCTAGTTCTACTACGGAGAAGACAGTGCTGAAAATCATCGCTAACGCCCGTTTGCGAGCCGCCGCAGCTGAACAGCGTATGAAAAATCATCGCGCTGCTGCCGCCGAGTGCTCGCTAACCAAGGATCATTGCATTGCACGCTTGCGGGCCACAAAGCGCTTGCTAGCACCCAAAGATCATCGCACTGCACGTTTGCGGGCTGTCAAGTGCTTGCTAACCAAGGATCATCGCGTTGAGATCATCGCATCACGACAACGCAGTGCGGGCGCCGTGCGTCTGCCATTTTTATCGCATCACACCCGGATCATCGCTCCCTCGCGGAGCGCCATTTTTTCTCATCGCAACAAGGTCGCATACGCAACAGGCTCGACGCATCATCCTCCCTTGCGGCAAGGATTTCAAAGCATCACCGGCTTAGCATGAAGAAGTTTGTTGCTTCGTCCTGCACGCTTCTGCAGATCAGCGCATCATCCTCCCTTGCGGCAAGGCTTCAACGCATTGCTGGTCTCGCGTGAGGAAAATCATCGCTACAGCGCGTTTGCGACATTTTGGTTGTTTTGCTACAGAATCCAGGTACTTTGTATGTAAAAGGGTCGCAGAGACCACTGCCTTGAACTGAACTCCTCTTTGCACACTTTGAACTATTTTTGCAGCATTTCAAGAATAACCCTATTTTCTAGTATTGTGGCTTTTTACTGTTATTGGTCTTGTGTTAAGTCTATATATAAAGATACTTCTGTTTTTATAACTACTTGTGTGGTGTCCCTTTGTAGTGTTCTTCACTGTGTTACTGTGTATCGTCATAAATGCTTCACACACTGCCTCTGAAATAAGCCTAGCTGCTAGTGCTACATTACCACAGGGTTGAGCAGGGGTTATCAAAGGGTGTAGACTGCCTACTTTGACTTAGGAAGAAGGGTCCCTACTTGGACAGTGGCCAGCCATTGCCAACTAGAGTCCCCCATTTCTAACAGATTGCTTGGTCCTTTGGACACCTTTGGGACTGTAGTCCGATTGGCCGCACTCTGCTCGTCCTACCAGCGTGTTACCCCAAAGCATTGTGGTCCATGAAGTAGCGTCGGCAAGTACGCCTATGCCGAAGTTTAAAGTGAAAATGAGTGTCGTGTTAGCCATCCCTGGACACGTCTTTCGAGGTAGTTGCCTCTCGTCAGCAGGGAGTAGGTATGTGTGTGGGGTTGCTGCGTAGGCTGCCATAAAAAGTATTCTCAGGTAAAGTACCACTCAAGGCGTGCAGGTGCGTAGCCATGGGCTCAACAGCCCCACCGGCTCAAGGGAGCCTGAATATAAACAAAAGTCCGATTGGCCGCACTCTGCTCGTCCTACCAGCGTGTTACCCCAAAGCTTTGTGGTCCATGAAGTAGCGTCGGCGTGTACGCCTATGCCAAAGTTTAAAGTGAAAATGAGTGTCACGTTAGCCATCCCTGGACACGTGTTTCGAGGTAGTTGCCTCTCGTCAGCAGGGAGTAGGTATGTGTGTGGGGTTGCTGCATAGGCTGCCATAAAAAGTATTCTCAGGTAAAGTACCACTCAAGGCGCGCAGGTGCGTAGCCATGGGCTCGTCAGCCCCACCGGCTCAAGGGAGCCTGAATATAAACAAAAGTCCGATTGGCCGCACTCTGCTCGTCCTACCAGCGTGTTACCCCAAAACATTGTGGTCCATGAAGTAGCGCCGGCGAGTAAGCCTATGCCAAAGTTTAAAGTGAAAATGAGTGTCGCGTTAGCCATCCCTGGACACGTGTTTCGAGGTAGTTGCCTCTTGTCAGCAGGGAGTAGGTATGTGTGTGGGGTTGCTGCGTAGGCTGCCATAAAAAGTATTCTCAGGTAAAGTACCACTCAAGGCGCGCAGGTGCGTAGCCATGGGCTCGTCAGCCCCACTGGCTCAAGGGAGCCTGAATATAAACAAAAGTCCGATTGGCCGCACTCTGCTCGTCCTACCAGTGTGTTACCCCAAAGCATTGTGGTCCATGAAGTAGCGTTGGCGAGTACGCCTATGCCAAAGTTTAAAGTGAAAATGAGTGTCGCGTTAGCTATCCCTGGACACGTGTTTTGAGGTAGTTGCCTCTCGTCAGCAGGGAGTAGGTATGTGTGTGGGGTTGCTGCGTAGGCTGCCATAAAAAGTATTCTCAGGTAAAGTACCACTCAAGGTGCGCAGGTGCGTAGCCATGGGCTCGTCAGCCCCACCGGCTCAAGGGAGCCTGAATATAAACAAAAGTCCGATTGGCCGTACTCTGCTCGTCCTACCAGCGTGTTACCCCAAAGCATTGTGGTCCATGAAGTAGCGTCGGCGAGTACGCCTATGCCAAAGTTTAAAGTGAAAATGAGTGTCGCGTTCCAGCAACCCCAGAAAGAATTTTCGTTTTTTATCTCTACTGAAGACAGATAATATCCAGAAACACATGTGTCTAGAGATTCACAGCACTAATCTGCACCAACTTTGGTGAACCACCACAGCTAAAACTCAAGTAAGAAATCACTGTGAACTGCATTTACCACAATGCTAAGGGGCAAACTGTGCAGGGAGGTGTGGCAGTGTGCTCCCATCCCCCATTTGTTTGAAAAGGCTCCCTTGAGCCACTGACCTGACGAGCTCATGGCGATGCACCTGTGCGCCAGAGAGAGGTACTGAGACCTGAGAGAGTATGGCAGCCTTTCCAGCAACCCCAGAAAGAATTTTCATTTTTTATCTCTACTGAAGATGGATAATATCCAGAAACACATGTGTCTAGAGATTCACAGCACTAACCTGCACCAACTTTGGTGAACCACCACAGCTAAAAACCAACTAAGAAATCACTGTGAACTGCATTTACCACAATGCTAAGGGGCAAACTGTGCTGGGAGGTGTGGCAGTGTGCTCCCATCCCCCATTTGTTTGAAAAGTCTCCCTTGAGCCACTGACCTGACGAGCTCATGGCGATGCACCTGTGCGCCAGAGAGAGGTACTGAGACCTGAGAGACTATGGCAGCCTTTCCAGCAACCCCAGAAAGAATTTTCGTTTTTTATCTCTACTGAAGACGGATAATATCCAGAAACACATGTGTCTAGAGATTCACAGCACTAACCTGCACCAACTTTGGTTAACCACCTCAGCTAAAAATCAAGTAAGAAATCACTGTGAACTGCATTTACCACAATGCTGAGGGGCAAACTGTGCTGGGAGGTGTGGCAGTGTGCTCCCATCCCCCATTTGTTTGAAAAGGCTCCCTTGAGCCACTGACCTGACGAGCTCATGGCGATGCACCTGTGCGCCAGAGAGAGGTACTGAGACCTGAGCGAGTATGGCAGCCTTTCCAGCAACCCCAGAAAGAATTTTCGTTTTTTATCTCTACTGAAGACGGATAATATCCAGAAAGACATGTGTCTAGAGATTCACAGCACTAACCTGCACCAACTTTGGTGAACCACCACAGCTAAAAATCAAGTAAGAAATCACTGTGAATTGCATTTACCACAATGCTAAGGGGCAAACTGTGCTGGGAGGTGTGGCAGTGTGCTCCCATCCCCCATTTGTTTGAAAAGGCTCCCTTGAGCCACTGACCTGACGAGCTCATGGCGATGCACCTGTGCGCCAGAGAGAGGTACTGAGACCTGAGAGACTATGCAGCCTTTCCAGCAACCCCAGAAAGAAGTTTTCGTTTTGTATCTCTACTGAAGACGGATAATATCCAGAAACACATGTGTCTAGAGATTCACAGCACTAACCTGCACCAACTTTGGTGAACCACCACAGCTAAAAATCAAGTAAGAAATCACTGTGAACTGCATTTACCACAATGCTAAGGGGCAAACTGTGCTGGGAGGTGTGGCAGTGTGCTCCCATCCCCCATTTGTTTGAAAAGGCTCCCTTGAGCCACTGACCTGACGAGCTCATGGCGATGCACCTGTGCGCCAGAGAGAGGTACTGAGACCTGAGAGACTATGGCAGCCTTTCCAGCAACCCCAGAAAGAATTTTCGTTTTTTATCTCTACTGAAGACGGATAATATCCAGAAACACATGTGTCTAGAGATTCACAGCACTAACCTGCACCAACTTTGGTGAACCACCACAGCTAAAAATCAAGTAAGAAATCACTGTGAACTGCATTTACCACAATGCTAAGGGGCAAACTGTGCTGGGAGGTGTGGCAGTGTGCTCCCATCCCCCATTTGTTTGAAAAGGCTCCCTTGAGCCACTGAACTGACGAGCTCATGGCGATGCACCTGTGCGCCAGAGAGAGGTACTGAGACCTGAGAGACTATGGCAGCCTTTCCAGCAACCCCAGAAAGAATTTTCGTTTTTTATCTCTACTGAAGACGGATAATATCCAGAAACACATGTGTCTAGAGATTCACAGCACTAACCTGCACCAACTTTGGTGAACCACCACAGCTAAAAATCAAGTAAGAAATCACTGTGAACTGCATTTACCACAATGCTAAGGGGCAAACTGTGCTGGGAGGTGTGGCAGTGTGCTCCCATCCCCCATTTGTTTTTAAAGGCTCCCTTGAGCCACTGACCTGACGAGCTCATGGCGATGCACCTGTGTGCCAGAGATAGGCACTGAGACCTGAGAGACTATGGCAGCCTTTCCAGCAACCCCAGAAAGAATTTTCATTTTTTATCTCTACTGAAGGCGGATAATATCCAGAAACACATGTGTCTAGAGATTCACAGCACTAACCTGCACCAACTTTGGTGAACCACCACAGCTAAAAATCAAGTAAGAAATCACTGTGAACTGCATTTTCCACAATGCTAAGGGGCAAACTGTGCTGGGAGGTGTGGCAGTGTGCTCCCATCCCCCATTTGTTTGAAAAGGCTCCCTTGAGCCACTGACCTGACGAGCTCATGGCGATGCACCTGTGCTCCAGAGAGAGGTACTGAGACCTGAGAGACTATGGCAGCCTTTCCAGCAACCCTAGAAAGAATTTTCGTTATTTATCTCTACTGAAGACGGATAATATCCAGAAACACATGTGTCTAGAGATTCACAGCACTAACCTGCACCAACTTTGGTGAACCACCACAGCTAAAAATCAAGTAAGAAATCACTGTGAACTGCATTTACCACAATGCTAAGGGGCAAACTGTGCTGGGAGGTGTGGCAGTGTGCTCCCATCCCCCATTTGTTTGAAAAGGCTCCCTTGAGCCACTGACCTGACGAGCTCATGGCGATGCACCTGTGCGCCAGAGAGAGGTACTGAGACCTGAGAGACTATGGCAGCCTTTCCAGCAACCCCAGAAAGAATTTTCGTTTTTTATCTCTACTGAAGACGGATAATATCCAGAAACACATTTGTCTAGAGATTCACAGCACTAACCTGCACCAACTTTGGTGAACCACCACAGCTAAAAATCAAGTAAGAAATCACTGTGAACTGCATTTACCACAATGCTAAGGGGCAAACTGTGCTGGGAGGTGTGGCAGTGTGCTCCCATCCCCCATTTGTTTTTAAAGGCTCCCTTGAGCCACTGACCTGACGATCTCATGGCGATGCACCTGTGCGCCAGAGATAGGTACTGAGACCTGAGAGACTATGGCAGCCTTTCCAGCAACCCCAGAAAGAATTTTCGCTTTTTATCTCTACTGAAGACGGATAATATCCAGAAGCACATGTGTCTAGAGATTCACAGCACTAACCTGCACCAACTTTGGTGAACCACCACAGCTAAAAATCAAGTAAGAAATCACTGTGAACTGCATTTACCACAATGCTAAGGGGCAAACTGTGCTGGGAGGTGTGGCAGTGTGCTCCCATCCCCCATTTGTTTGAAAAGGCTCCCTTGAGCCACTGACCTGACGAGCTCATGGCGATGCACCTGTGCGCCAGAGAGAGGTACTGAGACCTGAGAGACTATGGCAGCCTTTCCAGCAACCCCAGAAAGAATTTTCGTTTTTTATCTCTACTGAAGACGGATAATATCCAGAAACACATGTGTCTAGAGATTCACAGCACTAACCTGCACCAACTTTGGTGAACCACCACAGCTAAAAATCAAGTAAGAAATCACTGTGAACTGCATTTACCACAATGCTAAGGGGCAAACTGTGCTTGGAGGTGTGGCAGTGTGCTCCCATCCCCCATTTGTTTGAAAAGGCTCCCTTGAGCCACTGAACTGACGAGCTCATGGCGATGCACCTGTGCGCCAGAGAGAGGTACTGAGACCTGAGAGACTATGGCAGCCTTTCCAGCAACCCTAGAAAGAATTTTCGTTTTTTATCTCTACTGAAGACGGATAATATCCAGAAACACATGTGTCTAGAGATTCACAGCACTAACCTGCACCAACTTTGGTGAACCACCACAGCTAAAAACTCAAGTAAGAAATCACTGTGAACTGCATTTACCACAATGCTAAGGGGCAAACTGTGCTGGGAGGTGTGGCAGTGTGCTCCCATCCCCCATTTGTTTTTAAAGGCTCCCTTGAGCCACTGACCTGACAAGCTCATGGCGATGCACCTGTGCGCCAGAGATAGGTACTGAGACCTGAGAGACTATGGCAGCCTTTCCAGCAACCCCAGAAAGAATTTTCGTTTTTTATCTCTACTGAAGACGGATAATATCCAGAAACACATGTGTCTAGAGATTCACAGCTCTAACCTGCACCAACTTTGGTGAACCACCACAGCTAAAAATCAAGTAAGAAATCACTGTGAACTGCATTTACCACAATGCTAAGGGGCAAAATGTGCTGGGAGATGTGGCAGTGTGCTCCCATCCCCCATTTGTTTGAAAAGGCTCCCTTGAGCCACTGACCTGACGAGCTCATGGCGATGCACCTGTGTGCCAGAGAGAGGTACTGAGACCTGAGAGACTATGGCAGCCTTTCCAGCAACCCCCAGAAAGAATTTTCGTATTTTATCTCTACTGAAGACGGATAATATCCAGAAACACATGTGTCTAGAGATTCACAGCACTAACCTGCACCAACTTTGGTGAACCACCATAGCTAAAAATCAAGTAAGAAATCACTGTGAACTGCATTTACCACAATGCTAAGGGGCAAACTGTGCTGGGAGGTGTGGCAGTGTGCTCCCATCCCCCATTTGTTTGAAAAGGCTCCCTTGAGCCACTGACCTGACGAGCTCATGGCAATGCACCTGTGTGCCAGAGAGAGGTACTGAGACCTGAGAGACTATGGCAGCCTTTCCAGCAACCCCAGAAAGAATTTTCATTTTTTATCTCTACTGAAGACGGATAATATCCAGAAAGACATGTGTCTAGAGATTCACAGCACTAACCTGCACCAACTTTGGTGAACCACCACAGCTAAAAATCAAGTAAGAAATCACTGTGAACTGCATTTACCACAATGCTAAGGGGCAAACTGTGCTGGGAGGTGTGGCAGTGTGCTCCCATCCCCCATTTGTTTTAAAAGGCTCCCTTGAGCCACTGACCTGACAAGCTCATGGCGATGCACCTGTGCGTCAGAGAGAGGTACTGAGACCTGAGAGACTATGGCAGCCTTTCCAGCAACCCCAGAAAGAATTTTCATTTTTTATCTCTACTGAAGACGGATAATATCCAGAAAGACATGTGTCTAGAGATTCACAGCACTAACCTGCACCAACTTTGGTGAACCACCACAGCTAAAAATCAAGTGAGAAATCACTGTGAACTGCATTTACCACGATGCTAAGGGGCAAACTGTGCTGGGAGGTGTGGCAGTGTGCTCCCATCCCCCATTTGTTTGAAAAGGCTCCCTTGAGCCACTGACCTGACGAGCTCATGGCGATGCACCTGTGCGCCAGAGAGAGGTACTGAGACCTGAGAGACTATGGCAGCCTTTCCAGCAACCCCAGAAAGAATTTTCGGTTTTTATCACTACTGAAGACGGATAATATCCAGAAAAACATGTGTCTAGAGATTCACAGCACTAACCTGCACCAACTTTGGTGAACCACCACAGCTAAAAATCAAGTAAGAAATCACTGTGAACTGCATTTACCACAATGCTAAGGGGCAAACTGTGCTGGGAGGTGTGGCAGTGTGCTCCCATCCCCCATTTGTTTTAAAAGGCTCCCTTGACCCACTGACCTGACGAGCTCATGGCGATGCACCTGTGCGCCAGAGAGAGGTACTGAGACCTGAGAGACTATGGCAGCCTTTCCATAAACCCCAGAAAGAATTTTTGTTTTTTATCTCTACTGAAGACGGATAATATCCAGAAACACATGTGTCTAGAGATTCACAACACTAACCTGCACCAACTTTGGTGAACCACCACAGCTAAAAATCCAGTAAGAAATCACTGTGAACTGCATTTACCACAATGCTAAGGGGCAAACTGTGCTGGGAGGTGTGGCAGTGTGCTCCCATCCCCCATTTGTTTTAAAAGGCTCCCTTGAGCCACTGACCTGACGAGCTCATGGCGATGCACCTGTGCGCCAGAGAGAGGTACTGAGACCTGAGAGACTATGGCAGCCTTTCCAGCAACCCCAGAAAGAATTTTCGTTTTTTATCTCTACTGAAGAAGGATAATATCCAGAAACACGTGTCTAGAGATTCACAGCACTAACCTGCACCAACTTTGGTGAACCACCACAGCTAAAAATCAAGTAAGAAATCACTGTGAACTGCATTTACCACAATGCTAAGGGGCAAACTGTGCTGGGAGGTGTGGCAGTGTGCTCCCATCCCCCATTTGTTTGAAAAGGCTCCCTTGAGCCACTGACCTGACGAGCTCATGGCGATGCACCTGTGCGCCAGAGAGAGGTACTGAGACCTGAGAGACTATGGCAGCCTTTCCAGCAACCCTAGAAAGAATTTTCGTTTTTTATCTCTACTGAAGACGGATAATATCTAGAAACACATGTGTCTAGAGATTCACAGCACTAACCTGCACCAACTTTGGTGAACCACCACAGCTAAAAATCAAGTAAGAAATCACTGTGAACTGCATTTACCACAATGCTAAGGGGCAAACTGTGCTGGGAGGTGTGGCAGTGTGCTCCCATCCCCCATTTGTTTGAAAAGGCTCCCTTGAGCCACTGACCTGACGAGCTCATGGCGATGCACCTGTGCGCCAGAGAGAGGTACTGAGACCTGAGAGACTATGGCAGCCTTTCCAGCAACCCCAGAAAGAATTTTCGCTTTTTATCTCTACTGAAGACGGATAATATCCAGAAGCACATGTGTCTAGAGATTCACAGCACTAACCTGCACCAACTTTGGTGAACCACCACAGCTAAAAATCAAGTAAGAAATCACTGTGAACTGCATTTACCACAATGCTAAGGGGCAAACTTTGCTGGGAGGTGTGGCAGTGTGCTTCCATCCCCCATTTGTTTGAAAAGGCTCCCTTGAGCCACTGACCTGACGAGCTCATGGCGATGCACCTGTGCGCCAGAGAGAGGTACTGAGACCTGAGAGACTATGGCAGCCTTTCCAGCCACCCCAGAAAGAATTTTCGTTTTTTATGTCTACTGAAGACTAGGGGTGGGCGGAATTTGCGAAATCCACTTTCGCAAATTATCGCGAAAATGTTTAAAATTATCGCAAACAAGCGGAAATATCGCGAAGATGCGGAATTATTTTCCCGCATGTTCGCGAGATTTTCTGCATGGTTGCGGGTCGCCATCTTACCCATGTGGTTGCTCGCGGGCGGGGCCATCTTGTTTTGAGTTGTCTGGCGGTGCATGATCGCGAAAAGAAAGACGTGATCGCACAATGCATGACGTCACTGCGGGCGCGAACTGTCGCGAGACAGCACAAATGGCTAAAAACAATCCAACATCTCATGGAGAACACGACCGGATCAAGAAAACTTGTCGGCGCACGCAGGGATTCAGGTAAGGCGATCGCGCGCGCGCGAGAATGTATTATTTTACAGCGCGAGCAAGAAACAAATTATCGCCAAGCTGCGGAAAGCGGAAATTTTGACATTTTCGCGCTCTCCGCAGAACGCGAAAATGTCAAATTATCGCAATTTGCGCGATAGGAACGAAATTTTTGCCCAGGCCTACTGAAGACGGATAATATCCAGAAACACATGTGTCTAGAGATTCACAGCACTAACCTGCACCAACTTTGGTGAACCACCACAGCTAAAAATCAAGTAAGAAATCACTGTGAACTGCATTTACCACAATGCTAAGGGGCAAACTGTGCTGGCAGGTGTGGCAGTGTGCTCCCATCCCCCATTTGTTTGAAAAGGCTCCCTTGAGCCACTGACCTGACGAGCTCATGGCGATGCACCTGTGCGCCAGAGAGAGGTACTGAGACCTGAGAGACTATGGCAGCCTTTCCAGCTACCCCAGAAAGAATTTTCGTTTTTTATCTCTACTGAAGACGGATAATATCCAGAAACACATGTGTCTAGATATTCACAGCACTAACCTGCACCAACTTTGGTGAACCACCACAGCTAAAAATCAAGTAAGAAATCACTTTGAACTGCATTTACCACAATGCTAAGGGGCAAACTGTGCTGGGAGGTGTGGCAGTGTGCTCCCATCCCCCATTTGTTTTTAAAGGCTCCCTTGAGCCACTGACCTGACGAGCTCATGGCGATGCACCTGTGCGCCAGAGATAAGTACTGAGACCTGAGAGACTATGGCAGCCTTTCCAGCAACCCCAGAAAGAATTTTCGTTTTTTATCTCTACTGAAGATGGATAATATCCAGAAACACATGTGTCTAGAGATTCACAGCACTAACCTGCACCAACTTTGGTGAACCACCACAGCTAAAAATCAAGTAAAAAATCACTGTGAACTGCATTTACCACAATGCTAAGGGGCAAACTGTGCTGGGAGGTGTGGCAGTGTGCTCCCATCCCCCATTTGTTTGAAAAGGCTCCCTTGAGCCACTGACCTGACGAGCTCATGGCGATGCACCTGTGTGCCAGAGAGAGGTACTGAGACCTGAGAGACTATGGCAGCCTTTCCAGCAACCCCAGAAAGAATTTTCGTATTTTATCTCTACTGAAGACGGATAATATCCAGAAACACATGTGTCTAGAGATTCACAGCACTAACCTGCACCAACTTTGGTGAACCACCACAGCTAAAAATCAAGTAAGAAATCACTGTGAACTGCATTTACCACAATGCTAAGGGGCAAACTGTGCTGGGAGGTGTGGCAGTGTGCTCCCATCCCCCATTTGTTTGAAAAGGCTCCCTTGAGCCACTGACCTGACGAGCTCATGGCGATGCACCTGTGCGCCAGAGAGAGGTACTGAGACCTGAGAGACTATGGCAGCCTTTCCAGCAACCCCAGAAAGAATTTTCGTTTTTTATCTCTACTGAAGACGGATAATATCCAGAAACACATGTGTCTAGAGATTCACAGCACTAACCTGCACCAACTTTGGTGAACCACCACAGCTAAAAATCAAGTAAGAAATCACTGTGAACTGCATTTACCACAATGCTAAGGGGCAAACTGTGCTGGGAGGTGTGGCAGTGTGCTCCCATCCCCCATTTGTTTGAAAAGGCTCCCTTGAGCCACTGACCTGACGAGCTCATGGCGATGCACCTGTGCGCCAGAGAGAGGTACTGAGACCTGAGAGACTATGGCAGCCTTTCCAGCAACCCCAGAAAGAATTTTCGCTTTTTATCTCTACTGAAGACGGATAATATCCAGAAGCACATGTGTCTAGAGATTCACAGCACTAACCTGCACCAACTTTGGTGAACCACCACAGCTAAAAATCAAGTAAGAAATCACTGTGAGCTGCATTTACCACAATGCTAAGGGGCAAACTGTGCTGGGAGGTGTGGCAGTGTGCTCCCATCCCCCATTTGTTTTAAAAGGCTCCCTTGAGCCACTGACCTGACAAGCTCATGGCGATGCACCTGTGCGTCAGAGAGAGGTACTGAGACCTGAGAGACTATGGCAGCCTTTCCAGCAACCCCAGAAAGAATTTTCGTTTTTTCTCTCTACTGAAGACGGATAATATCCAGAAAGACATGTGTCTAGAGATTCACAGCACTAACCTGCACCAACTTTGGTGAACCACCACAGCTAAAAATCAAGTAAGAAATCGCTGTGAACTGCATTTACCACGATGCTAAGGGGCAAACTGTGCTGGGAGGTGTGGCAGTGTGCTCCCATCCCCCATTTGTTTTAAAAGGCTCCCTTGAGCCACTGACCTGACGAGCTCATGGCAATGCACCTGTGCGCCAGAGAGAGGTACTGAGACCTGAGAGACTATGGCAGCCTTTCCAGCAACCCCAGAAAGAATTTTCGTTTTTTATCTCTACTGAAGAAGGATAATATCCAGAAACACCTGTGTCTAGAGATTCACAGCACTAACCTGCACCAACTTTGGTGAACCACCACAGCTAAAAATCAAGTAAGAAATCACTGTGAACTGCATTTACCACAATGCTAAGGGGCAAACTGTGCTGGGAGGTGTGGCAGTGTGCTCCCATCCCCCATTTGTTTGAAAAGGCTCCCTTGAGCCACTGACCTGACGAGCTCATGGCGATGCACCTGTGCGCCAGAGAGAGGTACTGAGACCTGAGAGACTATGGCAGCCTTTCCAGCAACCCTAGAAAGAATTTTCGTTTTTTATCTCTACTGAAGACGGATAATATCCAGAAACACATGTGTCTAGAGATTCACAGCACTAACCTGCACCAACTTTGGTGAACCACCACAGCTAAAAATCAAGTAAGAAATCACTGTGAACTGCATTTACCACAATGCTAAGGGGCAAACTGTGCTGGGAGGTGTGGCAGTGTGCTCCCATCCCCCATTTGTTTGAAAAGGCTCCCTTGAGCCACTGACCTGACGAGCTCATGGCGATGCACCTGTGCGCCAGAGAGAGGTACTGAGACCTGAGAGACTATGGCAGCCTTTCCAGCAACCCCAGAAAGAATTTTCGCTTTTTATCTCTACTGAAGACGGATAATATCCAGAAGCACATGTGTCTAGAGATTCACAGCACTAACCTGCACCTTCTTTGGTGAACCACCACAGCTAAAAATCAAGTAAGAAATCACTGTGAACTGTATTTACCACAATGCTAAGGGGCAAACTTTGCTGGGAGGTGTGGCAGTGTGCTTCCATCCCCCATTTGTTTGAAAAGGCTCCCTTGAGCCACTGACCTGACGAGCTCATGGCGATGCACCTGTGCGCCAGAGAGAGGTACTGAGACCTGAGAGACTATGGCAGCCTTTCCAGCCACCCCAGAAAGAATTTTCGTTTTTTATCTCTACTGAAGACTAGGGGTGGGCGGAATTTGCGAAATCCACTTTTGCAAATTATCGCGAAAATGTTTAAAATTATCGCAAACAAGCGGAAATATCGCGAAGATGCGGAATTTTTTTTCCCGCATGTTCGCGAGATTTTCTGCATGGTTGCGGGTCGCCAACTTACCCATGTGGTTGCTCGCGGGCGGGGCCATCTTGTTTTGAGTTGTCTGGCGGTGCATGATCGCGAAAAGAAAGACGTGATCGCACAATGCATGACGTCACTGCGGGCGCGAACTGTCGCAAGACAGCACAAATGGCTAAAAACAATCCAACATCTCATGGAGAACACGACCGGATCAAGAAAACTTGTCGGCGAACGCAGGGATTCAGGTAAGGCGATCGCGTGCACGCGAGAATGTATTATTTTACAGCGCGAGCAAGAAACAAATTATCGCCACGCTGCGGAAAGCGGAAATTTTGACATTTTTGCGCTCTCCGCAGAACGCGAAAATGTCAAATTATCGCAATTTGCGTGAACGGAACGAAATTTTTGCCCAGGCCTACTGAAGACGGATAATATCCAGAAACACATGTGTCTAGAGATTCACAGCACTAACCTGCACCAACTTTGGTGAACCACCACAGCTAAAAATCAAGTAAGAAATCACTGTGAACTGCATTTACCACAATGCTAAGGGGCAAACTGTGCTGGCAGGTGTGGCAGTGTGCTCCCATCCCCCATTTGTTTGAAAAGGCTCCCTTGAGCCACTGACCTGACGAGCTCATGGCGATGCACCTGTGCGCCAGAGAGAGGTACTGAGACCTGAGAGACTATGGCAGCCTTTCCAGCTACCCCAGAAAGAATTTTCGTTTTTTATCTCTACTGAAGACGAATAATATCCAGAAACACATGTGTCTAGAGATTCACAGCACTAACCTGCACCAACTTTGGTGAACCACCACAGCTAAAAATCAAGTAAGAAATCACTTTGAACTGCATTTACCACAATGCTAAGGGGTAAACTGTGCTGGGAGGTGTGGCAGTGTGCTCCCATCCCCCATTTGTTTGAAAAGGCTCCCTTGAGCCACTGACCTGACGAGCTCATGGCGATGCACCTGTGCGCCAGAGAGAGGTACTGAGACCTGAGAGACTATGGCAGCCTTTCCAGCAACCCCAGAAAGAATTTTCATTTTTTATCTCTACTGAAGACGGATAATATCCAGAAACACATGTGTCTAGAGATTCACAGCACTAACCTGCACCAACTTTGTTGAACCACGACAGCTAAAAATCAAGTAAGAAATCACTGTGAACTGCATTTACCACAATGCTAAGGGGCAAACTGTGCTGGGAGGTGTGGCAGTGTGCTCCCATCCCCCATTTGTTTGAAAAGGCTCCCTAGAGCCACTGACCTGACGAGCTTATGGTGATGCACCTGTGCGCCAGAGAGAGGTACTGAGACCTGAGAGACTATGGCAGCCTTTCCAGCAACCCCAGAAAGAATTTTCATTTTTTATCTCTACTGAAGACGGATAATATCCAGAAACACATGTGTCTAGAGATTCACAGCACTAACCTGCACCAACTTTGGTGAACCACCACAGCTAAAAATCAAGTAAGAAATAACTGTGAACTGCATTTACCACAATGCTAAGGGGCAAACTGTGCTGGGAGGTGTGACAGTGTGCTCCCATCCCCCATTTGTTTGAAAAGGCTCCCTTGAGCCACTGACCTGATGAGCTCATGGCGATGCACCTGTGCGCCAGAGAGAGGTACTGAGACCTGAGAGACTATGGCAGCCTTTCCAGCAACCCCAGAAAGAATTTTCGTTTTTTTTTCTCTACTGAAGACGGATAATATCCAGAAACACATGTGTCTAGAGATTCACAGCACTAACCTGCACCAACTTTGGGGAACCACCACAGCTAAAAATTAAGTAAGAAATCACTGTGAACTGCATTTACCACAATGCTAAGGGGCAAACTGTGCTGGGAGGTGTGGCAGTGTGCTCCCATCCCCCATACCTTTGGGACTGTGTCGTGCTGAGCGAAGGAACTTTTCCCTGATTAATTTGGGTCTTAGCCTCCATTTGATTGGACTATTACACCAGAAGGGATTTGATTGATGCAGTGTTGACAGGTTTTGGGGAAATGGTTACCAGTATCAGAAATTAGGTAAATATAATTGTCATGCTAATTTGTGCCAAATATTCATTGAACATTCTGAATTGATTAAATGCTGACTATGCCAATGAAGGTGTATTAATTAGATAAACTAAACATTTATTAACAGAAAATGAGTTTGTGATTCTTTAATAAGGTATTGATTAAAAGGTTCTGAAACTTTAAATGTGTTTTAGCTGGTTCTAAATCACCATCAACCAGTCCAACTAATTGGTCCATCGACCAAGTGGTGGAGTGCCTTGATGTTAAAGTTAGGAGTCTATCGGTACTAAGGATAGTGTGTATATAATGTAAAGAATTTTCCTCCTCTAGGTAATAAGGTACCCCCACATGTCCAGCGCTTCATTCCTCCTGTGTGCTGACTCGGTGTGACGTATGAGTGTTGGTGTTATGGGCCCCACCAATGAATGCGTGCATGAATGAATTAGCGTGATGATGGGTCTGTGACGCAGGGAGTATATGTAAATTTGCCCTTTCCGCTGGAGCACCATCAAGAATTGTGCTGTTCCTGAGGGAAACTGGAGCTAGCTCTATGTAATCTGTATGATCATGCTGAAATTTCATTATCAGCCAATTTTGTATTTGATGATGGTTTTCTAGACACCTTGAAAGTGAATGTTGGGATTAAGACCAATATGTCAAACCACCTAACTCGAGCAGCAGGTCATATAATCTTTCTGCTCTAATTATCAAGAGCAATCCGTGGTGGATGGCAGCTCAGTTGAATGTGTTATTGTGTTGGATAACTAACTAGGGTTGTTCACAAGTTTATGAATCGGTGCAGTGGTTAAACCAATATTGGAAAAGGACAACCCCTTCAATTCCGCCAACCACCATATAATTAGTTTAGTGACATCGCATCGTAAATGTATGTTAAAATGCTTCTGTATATTAGCAGAGTGGGTCTGGGTTAGAAAACTGATTCCAAAGGAATAGAAAAGGTTTAGCTCTGTGGGTCATAGCACTAAACTCAACATAGTATAACAATTTCTTCTATATTTGACCTTTGCTCAGCCTTTCATTTGATTGACAGGTAGAGTCTGTGACCAAACTTTTAACAGTGTTTTATCCTTAGATTAAATTTATCTATATTGCATCTAGCACCATGATAATTGGGCTTGCATGGAACTTGGTTCTCAGTATAAACTGTCAACACAAATTCCAGTCCTCAGTGGGAACTCACAGGGATTTATTGTAGTCTTCTTGTTGTTTTCCCTCCCTGATAAACTAAGTACCGCAAATTCTGCCCCCCTAATAGATGTATGGATTGCATATTTGGTGCTTACTTTATGCTGATGACTTTGTGATTATTGACTTAACCACAATTTATCTTCAGTGGAAACCGAAAGTATTTGGTGACTATTATTAAGTAAACCACTTAACTGTTAATATTGAAAAAGCTAAGGGTCCCATTCACAAACTGCATTTTGTAGCACAAAAAGGAGTGCTACAGTAGTAACACTCACATGTTACAAAATACAATCCACAAACCTAAAGCTGAAGACCTCGGCCTCTCATCTTTTCTCTGAGGAGATCTCGGCATATGTAGGAGCACACTTTAGTAAATGTGGAAGAGACCAGTAGGGATGGTGGTATTTAAGGAAATTTAAGAAGGGTTTAGGGTAGGCCTGGGCAGAGTTCGTAAAATTTTGCTCCTCGGAACTCCACTAAGGGCTGAAAAAACTCTGCCGTGCTCGGCGGAGTTCTGCTAGTGGTGGAGTTTGGCAACCCACGCTTCTTGCACTGATTTTTAGTGCTGGGCGTTTATTGTGCACTGTAAAATCACTACGAAAGGCACTACTTATCGTGCCAGCGGGTGCTGCTTCTTTCTGCCACTCGAGTAGATATTTTTCCCGAGCAGCAGCTTCTTTAGCGCGGGCAGAAAATGTCTCAACTTGAGGGGTCACTACCTGCAGTGACCGCCCGGTTTGAGAAATTGCCGGGAGTTGGTCTAGCACACAACTTTTATCGCTCGCGCTTGCCAAATTAATGTTGGTGAGCCGCGCAAGCGAAAAAACTTTGCAGAGTTTTGCAGAACTGTGTGGGGAGTGGGCAAAGCTTCCCAAACTCCAATGGTGAAGTGTAATTCTTCACCCACCCTTGTTTAGGGAGGGAAATACTAATACACACACCTACCAATAAAAGGGTAAGAAAATTGCTCTATATAAACGACACTTCTAAAGTTACTACAGCCCTAAAAGTGTTGAAGTAGGTGTAAATGTATTCTAGCCCTGCCTTGGGGTAAGTCCAACACCATGTTTGGACAACCACTGGTACTGCAACACACACTCATAGAAATGAATGCAGGCAGGAAAATAAAATGACACCTCATAAAAAATAATGCTACATACATTAAATTAGCATGACATTTAAATGTCTAGATTTAGATTAGACTTGCTGCACCATGTTCTGGCCGTCCCAGCAGGTTTTGTACATGACATAAGCTTAAAAGGGTGCTGCGTCTGCGATCTTAGATCTCCGCAAGACACCCTGCATTTTGTTTTACTGTGTCCCTACTTTTCTTACCCACGTTCATTGTTTTTAAAAACATTACTCAAACGTGCTAATATTGGACAGGCCAAAGTGGCCCTTTTATTTCTTAAGCTTGCGGCTGACCCTTTTACATTGTTCAGCATGGTACATTTCTTGCGTCTGGCAGTCAAGCTGAGGAAAACTAGGGGAGAGGAGTAATGGGGTCGACTGTATCAAAAATGAGCAGTAACAAAAAAAACTAAAATTAAGAAAGGAATAGAGTACAAGTGTATAGCTCTCCCGCACAAGGACGACATGGATTGTTAGCTTTTAAAGTCGCTTGTTTTAATATGAATTATTTATTAATGTATGGAATACTGTGTTTTAGAAGGTCCGATTGTATAACATGTATCTTTTATGGCTATTTTTTTAATAACCGAATAAAGATTATTTGAATTTGAATTTGAATTTGCATATCTATAGTTTCAAGTGATACAAATTGCACACATTTATTTAAAAGTATAATACATCTTATTAAAATATAAACTAAATGTTTAAAATGTTATGAAAAACTTAACATTTAAAGAAGTTAAATATATAATGTTAGACATAATTTAATAATTATTCAACAGAAATACTAGCAAAGGTGAGCAATTTTTAAAACAATTGCTTAAACTTATTTTTATAAATTAAAATATAGTTATATTATTGTATTCTTTAAAGCAGATCTGATTAGATGAAATAATGTGCTGTAACACCCTATTGCATTTTTTATAGATCAATAATATGTATTTTAAATTAATTTACATTTATTTTCTACATTAATACATAGTTAAGATTATTTTTATAGAAAAATAAGCTTTCATCATTTGTCCTATACTTTCTCATTGGGAGGTTTCCAGCCCATTTGTGACCTTCTCTACCAACATATGAAAAGTTATTAGTAGTAATGTTACACTTGGGAATTCTTTTGTGAGAGGCTCAACACTCTAATTTTAGGAAGTGGAAACATGTAAGATTACATAAGGTGTAAGTCTCCACTCGGAAACAGTGAATTACAAAAAAAGTGGAGAGTTACACCTATGATTAGTATTAAAAATACAGTTTGTGATTTTGACCTTCACATTTTAGTACTTGGTGCTCAAAGTCAGTATGGATCTTTTTAGAGAGAGTGAAAATGTATAACTATTTAGGTCTCCTGTTTTCTCTTTCATAATCTTGGCTGAGCCACTTTTCTTCTCTCTCAACTCATGCTCTTGCTTCTTTTTCTTTCAACAACTCATATTGAAGGCTTTCAGTGGTAACATGTTGCCTTTGGGTTTATATAGTACTTAACTGGTTGCCAAAGATAACAGGGTAGCCTGGGGCCTGTTTAAAGTCATTGTTTTAAAAGTTTGTTTTAGACCCCTTTAGGTTGTATGGTTCAGGCAATCCATAGAGAAGTCGAATTTACATCTTGGGAAGTTATTGTATGGATCCACTCTGTTATTTCAGTTAGAATATTTTCAAGGAAACAGCACAACTGCATCTCATTTGGTAGGAGATGCAAGGGAATGAGCATTCTTGGGATGTACTCAGACAATGGATTTCATAAAACTACCAAACTGCTAAGCTGGACTGATTATACAGTGGAATCCTTTCCCCACTCATCAACGTCTTAGAGATCTGGCAAATGCTTTCCCCTTACATAATAATTGTTCATATTTGACGGGTAAATTGCCAATATTCTCAAATTAAGGCTCAGTGTTAAGCGGTAGGTTTTTCCAATATTTGGAAAAACCCACAATTTATAAGCTACGGAGGCTTCTTTTTATGTTGAGGATTGAGGCTGTCCCCTCAAGAACGTGTCAGAAACATTATTCTGAGATTAAAGCGAATGAGGAGAGGTATACAGGTCTGCTTCAGAGGGTATGGAGTAATGCACAATTGTTAATGGACTGCTTATGGTTTCTAACATCTCAACACCAATTTGTGTGCCGGATTTTTGTTAAGTATGGCACGTTGACAAAATAATTAGGCCTTGATCAATTAATAAATATGCATTTATTGATGGTGCTATGGGTGTGGGGTAGTTTTAATATATGCAGCATTGGTTTTAATTAAGTATTGGCATTTTTATTTATGTGATTTGGGGATTGATGATTTTTAAAGATGGTATATTTTATAATTTATTAATGTGTGTTTGATAGACCATATCTAAAACAATTATATCAATTTAGAATCTCCCACTTCACACTTTCTGCCACCCTACCCTCAACCGTACTTCTTTCAGTCACAGAGCATTGTAAAATAAAATTGTAATTCTGGAACAGACATCACAACCAATATAATGAGAAAGTTCATGTCATAGGTGTGGTTTTGCTGTTTAATGCAAGTAATTTTGAAACAAAATCAATTCTATAACACAAGGCTTCTAAATATACAAGTACTCAAATAAAAACAAATACATAAAACTCTCAGAATTAAAGATCACATCAAAATCACATAATAAAAGTATCAATATAACCTGCTACTCGGGGCTATATCGGTCGTTAAAGGTAAGAGGGCCTTCAATAACCAGGAAAAAGCAGGCCTGCAAAATTCAAGCACTCATAGACAACAAATTCCATGTGAACTTAACTAAGGGTGGGCGGAAATTGCGTAATCGCGTTACGCAAATCTTCGCGAAAACGCAAAAAATTATCACGAACGCGTGAAAATATTGCGAAGACGCGGTAGTTTTAGTCCCGCCCATTCGTGATTTTTTTGCGTGATCGCGTTGGAAATGTGTCGCCAACTTGCCCATGCGGTCGCTAATGGGTGCAGCCATCTTATTTTCACTTGTCCCGCCCGCGAGGCTATTTCCTGTTCCGGGTCGCGCTATGCATGCTCGCGCTTGTTCGCGTTAGGTATTTCCTGTTCGGGAACGCGTATTGCGTGTTCGCGATGCTTTTTGCGTGCTCGGGGGGAAAATATCTCGCAAACTTGCCCATGTGGTCGCAATGGGCGCGGCCATCTTGTTTTTCACTCTATGCTATGGTTCTGGGGCCTGCTTTTCAATCCTCCCTATATCTTTTCAATCAATTGCTTCTGAAAACTTTTGTTTGATCTTTTCTATTTATTATCTCTCTCTCTATTTTCCTGACTCTATATGTTTTGTTTTTGTCTACTTTTTTGTGTTTTTAAATTACTTTTTCACTCTTTTTCTATTACCTGCTTTTTCATTTCTTTTACTCACTTTTTAAATTTTTACCTTTTCTTTTCCGCCCCCGCCTACCCCAGAACCATGGCAAAGGGCCACAGGGGGCATCGCAGCCTGAGCCGCAACCGCCTTCCTTGCGGAATGCGGCGCCCACACGGGGTGCAGGCACGGGCCTTATTTGGGGAGGTGGAGTTGGCTGCACTGTTTTTTTGTGTGCAGCGCCACCTCCCCTTAACCCTGTCAGCAGGCGGCAGGCCTGGGTCCGGGTACGGGCTCCGGGAGCGTTGGCAGCGGTGGGGGAAGGTGCGCCGGGCAGTGTTTCGATGCTCAGGTGTCCGGTGCAGCCAGAACCAGCTGACGCACCGGTGGTCCGATATCCTGGACTGGGAGCAGGACCTGCTGAACCCGCTAGGAGTGGAGGTCCCGGGTCTTGGTGAGTAGCTATTTAATTATTACTACTTTGTGTCTGTTCTTCTGCTGTGTTATATATTGTGAATATATTATTTTCCATTAAAACCATTGTTTTATGATTTGGGCAGACATTCTATCCAAGACATTGCACGACTTCGCCCTTTATTATTCTGGGCAAGACTACGAAGGACACCGGAGCTTGCTCAGTATGCTGCAGCCCTAAGCGAACTCACTCTAGCGGACACTGGGAAGAAGATAAAATGGATCTCTAATGTAAGACAATTGCTGAGAGAAATTGGATATGAAGACTGTTGGGAATCCCAGATGCCCCCTTCAAAATTGGATCTTAAGAAGGCATATTGGAGATGGGTCAAAGATAGAGAGTTAAGAAATGGTAATGTGGGGAAGCTAACTGAGTCTTATTTTGAGCACAAGACACTTTGTAAATTGGAACCATATCTTGACTTCATCCAGATTCCACTGGATAGGTCATTATATATGAGATTCAGACTAGGAACCTTACCTCTTAACTCCGTTAAGGCTGGTTGGAAGGGTCACATACGCACATTAACTGGTTGCCCAAGCTGTGCATCCCCGAAGGAATCTATCCCCCACTTTCTTTTTGCCTGTCGTACCTATAGAAGTGCGAGATCCAAGTGGCTGAGACCAATTTACAGAATTCTGGGCTCCAGAGACTATGTAACTGTGTTGCGTATTTTGTAGTATGTGGATTGGCCAAGTACCTGGGTTGTGCTTGGCTGTTGAGGAAAAAAAAACGTGCCACTCTTATGCACTGAAATGTTGTTGAGGCTCAGCTTTATAAACCTTTTTATACTTCTTCTACCAATCCTTTTATAATGAATTTCTTGTTCTATTGTACATAGTATCATATTATGTGATGTAGTCCATTTAGACACACTTATGATTAATTCCTTTTATTATTCAAATTGTTTTACTTGATCCTTTTTAACTTCTTGTATGTTGTGCTTTTATGATATTTTTATCGAATAAAGCTATACCTACCTACCTATATTCTTTTTCCGACCAGCTAGAATGCTGCTGCTTACATACATTACAGGTAATATACATTTAAAAGTCTTCTGTGATTGTTATGACACTGGTGCTCTGCGCTACTAATCTTGTTATTTGCAACTTTGTGTTTGCACTCGTTTTGCGTGATTATGTAAGAGTTTATTTTAGAAAACTTAAGTTAGGTAATGCTAGAGTGACTCTAGTCCTTCCTTTGTCCTGTCACTAAGAGATAGGGGTGGATTGATACTTAGGTTTAGTTACTTATTATAAGTTTGTAATTTTTTAGTGCTCTGCGACGCCCCCTCTATTACGTCACGTGCTGCTGAGTGCTGCTACTGCTTACCCCAGTCCGTAGTAGAACCTTTTGTATTTTGTTCAGTGAGTGCTAATAGGCTTAGCACTAGCAGAACATCTGCATCAATGAACCAACAATTTTGTGTATGCAAAAATACAGGCATATGTCCTCCATTTATGCATTTTTGAGGACTAAAAGAAGTGGAAATGCTTACTTAATGTACAATTGGCACGCCTGGAATAGGTTGGCTCGGTCAGGTGGTACGTACTACTTAGGCTTAGTTAGTATTCTGTAATCACAGTGGAACACTGGATTAGTGTAAATAAATAATAACTAGTCGGTCCGCGAATCCCCAGATACTACTTGTCGACCAGATTAGATAGGTCAATTTTATTGCAATTGTTGTTTACACAAATGTTTTTTTGACAGTCTTATAAAAAAAAAATATTTGTTTCACACCAATCATCAATGTTTGTCTCTTCCTTTCTTATATCTTTCATGAATAGCACCCAGGGGCAAGAAGACGGGGGCAGAGTCGGCGGGAGCAGTTCCAGTCCAGGAGGACCAGAACGAGGGCTCATCTGCTGGCCCCAGTAAGTCTTCCTGTTTTTAATATTAATTCTTATTCTATTCTATTAATCTGTCTGTAGCTAAGCATGCCCAGTTGACCACTCTTTATTTAAAAGGTTTTAAATAAAAATCAGATTCACCAGTAGCTCGAGCCATTGATGAGTCCAGTCCTTTGGGTTGTCCTCTTGTACTCCTTCTATTCTTCTTAATCTTTGAGGCTTAATTAATCTTGATGTTTTTCTACAATTCCCACCAACAAAATGCCCAACCAGATTTTACTATTTTGATAGGATAGTACATACTACTACTGTTGTAGGGATTTTCCACATACAGAACATTGCAGTTGCACAAGAAAATAGGATGTTGGTGATGGGAGGTTGGACCTTCCTCACACCACACCTCAGTCAGAACAGAACCCACCACAATCCCCTGCCCGACTAGTTATAATAGTGTTTTATTACCATTAGCTCTCCGAACCCCCCCCAATACCCAATGAGTAGACAATCCAGAACATAACACTCCCGACCTCTCAGTCGTGGAAGCAATGCACAAGCACAGTTTGCACACCCTTCCTTTCGCTCGGTCACTCATGTAAGTCCGTCCACACCAAATACCACCGAGTCTATGTAAGTTCAAAAATTATTTTATTTGCAACTGACAAGCTATGTATGTTGTTCTATAATCAACAGCAAAATGTATAAGATTAAAACTATAAACATTGTTGCACTTAGTTACACTTACAACAAGTACAAGTTCATAGAACGAAGAAAAAAAAAGCGAAATCAGGATTATTAAATAAGTGAACAGTTGTAGGAATAGTAATATAGTTTGTATAAAATTATAAATGAAGATCTGAGCGAATTATGTGGACCCCTCACCTTAGAAGAAGCTAGTACTGGTTACATCATAAGCTCAGGCAAAGCTCAGGTTCTTAGAATGTAATCTTCTGTCTGTTAGGAGAAAAATGGTGCGCGTTAGTATATTGCAAGCATTTTTCAGTCGTGGCAAAAAGTGTAGCATTTTGGATAAGCAATATGGACTAACACCAGAACTCCATAACAAAGTGGCGTGTTTTGAGTGACCTTGTACGCAGCGCTTAGACAGTAGCAGTATGAGCTCAGGTGGGCTCAAAGGCGTCACTCTTTCTACAACAAGCTGCGAGGTAACGACGCGTGTGCTAAAAAAAAAGACACAAAGGTAAAATGGTAGCATGGCTCGGGCTAACTAAGCAAAGACTAGAATGACTCTAGGGACCATATAACTACTAGTGTCTACTCTACTACTACCTGATTTGTACTAGTGATGTATGTTGTATATGTATGTATTACTATTAACTCATTTTTCAATCTTGCTAGTGAAAAATAGGGGGAGGTGGATATGACACCTAAAAAATGTGTAATGTTTTTTCAAGGCGCACTTCCAACCACCAGTGCCGGGGCCAGCGGCGACGCGGATGCTGACGGAGGAGAAGAAGAGGTGGCAGTTGCAGGAGGAGCTGCAGGGGGTGAGCCAGCAGCAGTGGCGGGAGGTGGTAAGTTAGATAAATAATCCTTACTTATTGACATTACACTCACTGCAAGGGTGTACTGTATGATACTGTACAGTTGACTTACTAAGTAAGAGGTTGTTGTGAACGGTTGAAGACACCCTTTACTTAGCATTAGTAAAAGCATTAGTGGCGGGAGTGTTGTTGAGTAACCAATGGCCTCTTCTATCTGATGATTTCAACTCAGCTGTGAAAGTTTTATGGAGAAGACTAAAAGTCAGATCAGATGACCTTGATAGATGGGTTGAGCGAAAAGGGAAAGAAGAGTGGAAGGAAGAAGGACGGGCGAGATTTAAGATTTATGACTGGCAGAGAAGGATTTGTGGGATGCATGCAGCATGCATACTGGAGTCTGATAGGAATCAGATGCATGGTTGGTTGAATGCCTGAAACTCCCACAAATGTTAAAGTCCATGAAAGTGGGAGGATAGTACATACATACCACAAATGTTATGTGCTTGCTAGTCCTACTGTGACACTATGGTGCCGATTAGGATCCTGGAAAAACCGGGTACGAACCATCGGTCGGAGCGTTTTCTCCGTCCGACTCGTACCCGGGACAAAAACATTACAAACATGGAAGTACGATTCGCACGGAAACACCATTTCCGTACGAGTCGTACAAAACACCGACCGACGAAAATATACATACAAATGTGATCCGGGAATGCTCCAACGTGACGTCGGGACGCTTTCAGGCAGCGTTTCACGACCCAGGAAGTACGAATCGAACCAACAGCAGTCCGGACGGCAATATTTTTACGGCACCCAAAAAGTGCCGGAAAGCGAAGTATGCCGTGAAACGACCAGAATAGGGGGCCCGGTACGCACCTTACCCCCCACCAGCCCCCGTGAGTACGCGCCAAACCCCCGTGTATGTACACCCGTGTACGTACGAGTCGTACCCCCACCCGTGTATGTACACCCGTGTACGTACGAGTCGTACCCCCACCCGTGTACGTACGAGTCGAACCCCCACCTGTGTATGTACGAGTCAAACCCCCACCCGTGTATGTACACCCGTGTACGTACGAGTCGTACCACCACCCGTGTACGTACGAGTCGACCCCCCACCCGTGTATGTACACCCGTGTACGTACGAGTCGAACCCCCCACCCGTGTATGTACACCCGTGTACGTACGAGTCAAACCCCCAACCGTGTATGTACACCCATGTACGTACGAGTTGTACCCCCACCCGTGTACATACGAGTCGAACCCCCCCACCCGTGTATGTACACCCGTGTACGTACGAGTCGTACCCCCACCCGTGACGTACGAGTCGAACCCCCACCCGTGTATGTACACCCGTGTACGTACGAGTCGAACCCCCCACCCGTGTATGTACACCCGTGTATGTACGAGTCGAACCCCCACCCGTGTATGTACACCAGTGTACATACGAGTCGAGTCCCCACCCGTGTATGTACACCCGTGTACGTACGAGTCGTACCCCCACCCGTGTACGTACGAGTCGAACCCCCCACCCGTGTATGTACACCCGTGTACGTACGAGTCGTATCTCCACCCGCGTACGTACGAGTCGAACCCCCACCTGTGTATGTACGCGCTGGGGGTACGCACCGTACATACACGGGTGGGGGTTCGACTCGTACGTACACGGGTGTACATACACGGGTGGGGGTTCGACTCGTACGTACATGGGTGTACATACACGGGTGGGGGTTTGACGCGTACGTACACGGGTGTACATACACGGGGGAATCGGCGCGTACATACGGGGGCTGGGGGGGGTGTTTGGCGCGTACATACGGGGGCTGGGGGGGTTCGGCGCATTCATACGGGGGCTGGGGGGGTGTTCAGCGCTTACATACGGGGGCTGGGGGGGGTGTTCGGCGCGTATGTGGGCACATGTCTCCATGGTTGCTATGGGAGTTCGGTGCGGACGGTGTTTTTTCCATACGGTTGTGACATCGGACGCACGGGATGGATCGTACTTGCGCGGTCGGACTTCACTTTTCACGTTTGTACGGTAAATCGTCCGGGGACGTGTCGGACACATTTTCCGACCCGAGGACGTGAGGGGAATTATTCCCAATGCGATTCGTATGGAGTTTTTCCCATGCGAATCGTACTTGGCAGTTTGTATGGCACTTGTACGTTTCGTACGGTAAAAAGACCGGATACGAGTCGTACGGGGAAAATTTTTCCAGGATCCTAATCGGCACCTTTGTGTAGAAATATTTGTCTTACTGCTTTGCTAAGAGTATATTTTACAACAGTCTTGTTTTTTCTTCTTCATATATAGCTACTCCTTCCAAGGGGAAACCTGACCGGAAGGAGTTGGCCGCCAAGGCCCGGCGTCGGAAACTGGAGGCAATACAGAATGAATATCGACGGTTGGTGGTCCTGGAAGAGGAGGAGGAGGAGGCGGCAGCAGCTGCAGCCTCCTCCAATGCCCCGGGCCCCAGCCACCGCCCTCCAGTGGTTCGGCACCACCGTCTGGCAGCCGCCCGCCGCCGTCCCTCCATCAGTGCAGCCCCCCCCCTGTGGATGCAACTTCCGCGCATTGAAGCGCCGTGTTGCCCGCCTGGAGGAGCAAGTTTGTGTCCTCCTGAAAAAAGCCTGCCGAACTTAGACCCCGTTCTTATTGCCCCTTTTTTAATTATTCTTGGGGTGGGTGGGATCCGGGAGTTGGGTTTCCTCTTTTGGACAATTTGACATTTTCTTTACGGACATTGATTGGGGTTAGGGAGAGGGGTGGGTCAGGTGTGGGATTTTTTTTTACATAGTTTATTTTTGTTAGGGTATTAAATAATATATTTCTACTTAAGTTTACATACAATGTTGTTAATGTTTTCTGGGTGGGGCTACTGTTTTACATCACACTGTATCCTTCTTTCCTTGCTGGTGCAGGGCCGCACACAGCCAGTGTTTGATTTTAATAATTGGATGACTGTAAGACAGAAACTGATAGATGCGGCACCCCTCACTGAGTGACTTGTCCTACTACTAGTACTGTCAGTCTGTTCTACTCTAGGCACTCTGCAACTGGACTCAAAGGGGTGTGTGAAATTGAATTAATGAAAACATGTCCATTATTATTTATGTCTCCCCCAAACTTCTCTTACCTTTGCTTGATGTTGAACTTAGGCATAGCGATGGCTGCATGGTGATGATGGTTTTCTTTCCTAACATGTCATGGTTGTGGTGGGTGGTAGTAGTAGACACTGGCAGCAGCATTTGCCAAAATAGAAAATGAGACAGTCAGTAGCCTGAGAGAGAGTCTACGAGGAGGAGTAGAATGAAGTACAGTACAGTACAGAACAGAACTTACTGCCAAACAATATGCCCAATTACAATAAAACATAATGGTGGTGGAGATAGCCTAGTAGTACACAGCAACTCTAGTTGTGTCGAGTCACTTGACTAGGCCTACAGCACACTGACACAAGCGTAACTGTTAGTGCTGTGTAGTAGGATGACAACAAATGAAATCCATTAATCCAATCAATGCCGTGAATTAATGCTGATGTATTAGCCGGTTCCTTTGGTAAAAAAATCACCTCACAAATATACTGCTCAGGTGGGCAAGCAGAAGAAGATCCCCGCCCTGCCATGAAATTGAAGTACTGTTGCTTTTGCCACATCCGCCCCAGCAAGCGTGTGATAAATTATTGATGTACATTTAATGTAGTCATACCTCAATAAGTCACACAGCCCGGGGGAAGAGGGTTAGGGTTGTTGAATGGTTGGGAAGGGGGTTTTGGGGAAAGGTTTGAGAAAGAAAAACAGTATGCATGGACAAACATCAAACGACAGAATCTTTGTAGACTACCATATCCATATCAATATGTTAAGGGAGAAAAAGGAAATAAGGCATGCAAGATGATTGATGATAAGGAGCGACCCGGATTACATACAGTTTGTGTTCAGTGTTACCGGGCTTATTTTTACAGACAGCAAAGAAAATTTTAAAATATCTGTAGGGTTGAATTATAGACAGAGAGCAAACCTAATAATAACAGTAATAACAACAAGAACACACTGTTGTAATGATTGTAGACAAAAAAATGAATCAAATTATTTAAAAGATGAAAATTGATACTGTTACTGTGTTATTCGGGTCAAATGGTGAGTTGAATCTTGGCATTCCTCTTGGTCCTCCCTTCCATGGATGCTCCGTCCAATCTTGGGTGACGCCACTGCTTGCCTGGCAGATGTAGATTCATTGGTACGGTAAGTGTGCATTGTTGTTTTCCCAAGTATAGCACAAAAAAACAAAAGGGATATTGAGATTGAAACCAAGTTGAAAAAAATGGACAAGTTAATGTTGTAGTGCAACAAGAACACTTTCTGAGGCGGCATGGATGCATCATCTCTACTCTAGTCTGTTTCCAGCATTAACCTACAATACCAACAGGACAGAGCAGGCCCACGGTGACGGCACCCTTTGCACATCCTCCATTTAGCGCACATTTTTTGAAAGAGTTGGACAAAGCAACTTAGCATTTTACAATTTACCGCAGTCATACCACCGCTACACTTGACTCCACCGCTACACAGACATTTAGGTCTGCTGTGGTTGTTGTTTACTTGTTTACCTTATATGCCACTCATGAAACGGCTTGACTTATTCCATCAATCATCTCCGATCTGTGTACTGAGTGACTGTGAAGATACTATGTCACTGTGGTCATCATGATGGTGTTGTTCAACTCAGTCTGGGTGTACCGAGTGAGTCCCCTTCCTATATTCAAAATGCAATGTATCGGCCTGCAGTAGAAGTACAAATTTGGTATTAAAAAAACAAGAAGGGAAAAGGGACTTGAGTTACTTTTAGTGTGTAGATTATTACATAAAGTACACAATGAAGTAACTTCATGCACAACAAACAACAACAAAATCACTCAGTCAGCAACCAATGCATGGCATTATTCAGTACCTGTTCCTTCTCAACTTCAGTTAATGGGCAGTTTCTCTCGGATCACAAAGGAGGATAGTAGTCATCATCAATCATGTTCCACTTATTTTGGAGGGACTTGGAAATATTTTTTCTTTTTTCTTGTATTTTGCATCATCCAATCATCATCATCTGACTTCTTGAGGGCAATGGATTTAGGGAGATTCAGGAGGATGGAGGAGCAGGATTTTGAGGAGTGTACTGTAATATGCAGCGCAGCCAGCTGAAACTAGTATATGGCAATAAAACAATTAGAAGACGGTGGTGATGGATTTGTTGTGATTCAAAGTTTCTAACCAGAAAGACAGATACACCAATAAAAGAAAATAAGTGAGGGAAGGGAGACAGTAAGAACTGGAAGTGCAAGCCTAATTGTCAGGGAAGTATAGCTCGTCCTCAAACTCTGGGGGTTCAACCAGAAGTAGGTAATCATCATCTAACACACCAGTTCCGTCACCTGAGCCGCTGTCCTCATCTTCCTCCCTTGATTCATGTATTGTGTAATTCGGTGGCATAAAGTGCTGATTCATTTTGATCATTGTTAACGTCTCCACGTTTTTGGATGAGAGACTGGTCCTTCTCACTGTTACAATGGAACCAGCACCACTGAAAACACATTCTGAAGAGACACTTGCGACAGGGCAAGCCAGATAGTTTATCGCCAGCCTGCTGAGCACTGGCCAGTGGGCCCTTTTCCCATTACCAATACATCAATGGGTTTTGATCAATATACACCTCTGTTGGGTTGTCCAGATAGGCCTGAACCATCCGCTCAATGTTCAGGGGTGCAAAACATTTTTCGGGCTCTTTTCTTGTTGCATCAGCACTGGACTTACCAATGCCTTGCTGTAAATACCAATCCTGTAACAATATTACTGGGCCTGAAGATACAGCTCTTGCTGTTGTAGATAGTGTTGGTGAGTGTTCTGAGCCAAACGCACTGCGCTCAGGCTCCCAAGTTGAACTTGACGCCGGATGCCCTGCTGCAGTACTTGTTGTGGGTTTATCTAGCGGGCTTTTAATTAGCAGCTGTTCATTTTCCAACTTACTCGCTGACTCAGCTATCCACGTTTTGTACCATGCAACATCCATTTCTGAAAAAGGAATTAATGTCTTCAGTGCCCATTTTGTCCGTGGATCCAGAATTGTGGCACAAATGTAATGGTTTTGTGACAAAATCTTATTTTGCACCCTTGTATTATCAGCTAAGCGACGAGCTAAGCTCTCCACCAACTCATAGGCTTCTTTTTTTTCCTCTACATCTTTTTATGCTTCTGACACCTCCTTCAGCTGATGCTCTACCATTTGCAACAATGGAATAGCTTGGCCCATAGTACAGTCCTCCTTGCTGACTTCACGTGTGAAGACCTCGAAAGGAAGAAGCATCTCAGTCAGGCATTCAACTAGGCACCATTGGTCCATCTGAAGGCTCATGCCTTTCACAGTAGCATCCCCTCTTCGCATGACATATTCACTGAATGGCCTGTACTGCTCATACAGACGGTCAAGCATGTAATTAGTTGAGTTCCAACGTGTTGCCACCTCCTGGACGAGTGCTTTGACTGGCATTCTATAGTCACGTTGAATGATCCTCTGCTGCTTCCGAGCTTTAGAAGAATGGCTGAAATTAGTGCATATTCTTCTGCAGATGGTCAATAAGTTGCTGACTATGGCTTCATTTTTCAGAAAGTCTTGTTATTGCAGTGCGCCAAACACGGAACCCTGAAATAGGAACCAAGCTCCATGGCCTTAAGTACATTACTGCCATTATCCGTGGAAACAAAACCAATCTTAAGCCCTCTTGGGCTCAGCCATTCAAAAACCTTGATCTGAAAATCTTCCAATATGTTTACAGCAGTATGAGATTTCTCCATGGTGAACATGGACACAGTTGCATGTTTCAGAGTAGCTTTACAAATCTCAACTGTGTCAACAGCACCTTCAGATAGCTTATCTCTAACCACCACAAATTAGATACAGTGTGCAGTGATGCACATGTAATCAGTGGCTTGGCAACTGCTCCACATGTCTGGTGTTAGGTGGATATTGTGATCAGCCCTCTGCTGCAAAGCTTGTCCAACCAATTCCAGCACATCATGATGTAGTGCTGGAACAGCAACTCTTGCAAAATAGGACCGGCTGAGAACCTTCCATTTAGGGCAGATGGTTGACACAAATTCAAGGAAACCCACCCCTTCCACAAATGAAAAAGGGAGAAGGTCCAGCGCTAACATTTTAGCCAGCTTCGCATTGTACAACCGTGCCGTTGGGTGGTTGTGTTGGTACTGCCCCTCCAACCTAAGCATGCTGTCAATGGTAGTCTGGATTATTTTCCTTTGTGGTGCAGTTTTCTTCAACCCAGTTAAGCTCAACAACGCACTTTGTTTCATAATCATTGCTGTACTACTTCGTCGCCTTGGTGTCAGAGCCTGACTCACACTCTTACTGCGGTGCCACTGAGATGTTGCTGAGGAGGATGTGGTACTACTACACTACTGGGGACAGGGCTAGAATTGTCTCCCTCTTGTTCACCTTCCACCACGATAATATCGTCCCCTGATTCTTCATGCCCAACAACAATGGGTTGAGTTTTACTTTGTTCTAAGCGAAGTAGGTGAGCCTTCCACACAATAGTGTGGTGTAGTTTGAGATGACTTGTTAGGCCTCCAGTACCATAGTTTGTACCAAGCTTACCTCGCCGAACAGCATGGCGACAAATTGAGCATATAGCAATGTTCTCCTCCTTACTGCTAACCGAAAAGAAGTCCCAAACTGGGGAGGAGAACTTTCTGGTGCTGCTGGATGTGCCACTTTCAATACCAGATGAACTGGAGGGTGTGCTTGGAATGTGACTCTGAGCAGCTACACTGCGACTTCTACCACTACCTACTGAGGTGGTGGTTGAGCTGGATGTAGGTCCCTGCCTTTCCTTTGCAAATGAAAATATGGAAGCTGGAGGTCGTGGTGGTGTTACCTGTGTTGGTGGTATCCGTGCTACATCCCTTGCAACCATTTTGGATAGGGTAATAATGTTGGTCTCCATATCCTTTGGGCCGGGAGTGATATCCGTGATGATTGGCTCGTCATCATCATCATCTCCCTCTTGTACATCTACCTCCATAACTCTAAGGCTTTCTGGAACCTTCCTTTTCACTAGCCTTGTCTTGTGGGGTGCATAACTCTCAGACTGAGCTGGTGGCTTCCAAGTGGCATCAATATCATCAGAAGCGGGGTTTGAAGAAGAAGATGATGGAATAGCCCTCCTTTTCCTTGCTGGGGGTCTGGAAAACAATCTATCTTCTGAAACAGTGGCTTGACCCTCTTTGTCTGCAGGAAGCTGGATTTCCTGAAATGCCCCTACTTCAGGAGGAACAACTACTATTGTGGGCTGTTGTTGTGGCGGTACTTGTGGCTGCTGCGGTTCTTGCTGCGGTTCTTGCGGCTACTGCGGTTCTTGCGGCTGCTGTAGTTCTTGCGGCTGCGCCTGCTGCTGCTATTCTTGCAGCTGCGCTTGCTGCTGATGTTCTTGCGGCTGCGCCGGCAGACTTATCTGCTGAGTTGTAGCATGCATTGATTGTGTACTACTTTGCGATACTGACATTTCAACATCGCTGCTCGTTAGTAGACTAGCTACCTCTGCGACACTCATGGGCTTGGGCCTAGGTTGGTGGGGTTGTCCCGCTGGTGCGGATGTGCTGCTCCCAGCTTGGTTCCCGCCGGTCAGCGATGCTGCAGGCGTGTGTTTTTTGGTCCCAAAAAACATATTTGCCGGCACACCAATCGTGGTTAGTGCCTCTTGCTTTTTATGTTCCTTCTTCTCACCGGCAACTTTCTTGGTACTGGAGGACCTGGTACCTTTCTCTGGGCCAATTTTCTTCAGAGGTCAGACATGACGCAGGTGCACAAGTTGCAGAGATGTCTGTGGTCACAGTTGAACGTGATGTGGTCCGCAGCAGGACTTCTGTCTGGCAGTACAATGGATGATGTTGATAGTTACCTCCTCCTGTGTCTTTTTGTGCACCTAAAAGCAAATAAGCCAGGAGAAGAACATGAGTGAAATGTTGCATTTGTTGTTGTGGTTCAATTCCTACTAGTACAAACAAAAAAATAGAAGATATAGTGTAGCCATTTGTGAGACTTTGGCAACAAGGGCTATGGTATACTACTTACTGTGTACAGTATACACACACACACACTACACTCTCAGGAAGGATAGGAAAGAATAAGAACAACCACAAAAATACAAATGTAATGGAAGGGAGCTGCTGCTGGCAAAGGGGATGGATGGAAGCAGTAAGCCAATAGGAAAACCATGCATTCCCATATTAACTCCCACCAGAAAAGGCCACATGGACACTCACAAGCAACAAGCTGGAGGCCTGGCAATCAATGAACTGCCAAAAGGCCTATAAAGAAGCCAGGCAAAAGATGCATGCTAAACCACACTGCTGTGCCTTTTTAATGCAATAAAATGCAAAAACGAAAATCCACAGGGCAAAACAAGGTCTGCAGGGTACACACCAACACACCAGGCACACACAACAAAGGCATTTCTTGAAGATACACCCAAAAACAGAAATCCCCCCCAAAAAAAACATTTTCCAACTCAATCCAATGCCATCCATGCCCTACATGATATTTAAATTCAACAGGACACACAGATAAACACTTGTTTAATGCACTTGTGGTTACCTGCTCTGAGCCTACTGGATGAAGGCAGGCCAGAGGGCAGACAAGGCCACACAAGCTTACAGGCCTAGGCTTCAAAATGGCCACCAGCCACATGGCCAGGCCCACCCAACTACAAGAAAGAGAAGACAGACAATGCAGGCCTGTTGCAAAAAACACACTGCCTGCCTTCAAAATGCCGCCAGCCTCATGGCCAGGCCCACAACAAGCAGCCTAGGCCACAAAGGAATACCATGCAGGCCTATATATATGGCAAAAGCTGCACACTAATAACTCCCACCAGAAAAGGCCCACAGCCACATGCACACTCGCAAATCACAAGCAACAAGCTGGAGGCCTGGCAATCAATGAACTGCCAAAAGGCCTATAAAGAAGCCAGGCAAAAGATGCATGCTAAACCACACTGCTGTGCCTTTTTAATGCAATAAAATGCAAAAAAGAAAATCCACAAAGCAAAACAAGGTCTGCAGGGTGCACACCAACACACCAGGCACACACAACAAAGGCATTTCTTTAAAACACCCTCAAAACAGAAATCCCCCCCAAAAAACACATTTTCCAACTCAATCCAATGCCATCCATGTCCTAAATGATGTTTGAAAAACATTCAACAAACACCAAAGGAACAGTTGCTTCCTCATGCACCCACCCATGACTAGCTCTGGGCCTACTGGCTACCCCCAACAATTTTAAAAAAAGAATGATAAGTACCAAAATTGTAGTTCCAGCAACTGCAATGCCCTCAATCAAACAGACACAACACCAACTTACTTGTAAAATATCAAATTCAAAAGTCCTCAAATCCAATGATAATGATGCAGCAGACACAAAGAGTGATCCTTCCAGCTGAAATCCAAAGGCAGAATGAACAGGAGATGGACAAATCACTGGGAGGAGCCTGATGGACAGGAACAGGAAGTTGGAGACTCTGTGGCACTTCCTCCATCTCCCCCTCAAAAGTTTTTTTTTTTAAAAAGGACTCCTTGCACAAAAAAGGACAGCCAAATGTCAATCAGAGGAGTTTTTTCCATCCAAATCATCATTTAGTGAAGGTTTTATGCAGCTAGAGGTAATATTCTTCTCCAAATCAAAAATTTGGCGTGTTCGCGATCGCGACCTTCACCACACTTCCGCCGGATGTCGATGGCGCGTCCAAAATGATGTGTTTGCGATCTCATGGTCTTTGTCGCGGTAGAGATTGACGTGTTTGCGACTTCACGCTCTCTCTCACGCTGGAAAATGACGTGTTCACGATCGCAGACTCTCGTGGTGTCTGATGGCGAGGAGAATGACGTGATCGCGAACTCTCATGGGATAGCGCGACTGGCTATTAACTTCTCGTGGAGAACGGATTGGAAAACTCGTTGGCAAATGCAGGGATCCCGGTATAGTAATCGCGCGAGCGAGAATGCATTTTTAAAGCGCGAACAAGAAAAATACTTCCGTTTCACGGCAGAATGCGACAGTTTTGGCATTTTCGCGCTCTCCGCGGAACGCAAAAATTTCAAAATATCGCAATTCCGCGAGCGGAACGGAATTTGACGCCCACCATTACTTAACACAAAGCTACCAAAACAGATCCAAGTCTCAGTGATTAGGGTTACTGATGTACAACACACCCTTCAGAATCCATTATTCAACACCACCTATTAGCTCCACCGGGCAATGGCACATAGACAAACAGTGAAAGACATTAATAAAATCTGGTCATCGCCTAGTTGAGCCAGCACTGCAGACATGCATCAAAGTGGACATCATTCAAATACACTTTCAGCTGATTATATAGATACAATCATGATTTACATGGTCCACCATCAGTCCGGAATCAGGCCAGTTCTGGACTTCCATGCCTCTCCACTTCGAAAAAACCACCATCACAGAAGATCAGAAGATTAGGAGGTGTCAACAGCCAGTGCATTGCCAATTAATTAGTTCTTTGGAGATGGTAAATATATTTGAATGAGTCTGTAACATATCCCTCACCAATCAAAAAATCTAGCCAGCTCCATGCAGCAAACCACACCTAATAAAGACAAATAATTATCTTGGGACAGCAATAATAGACTAACGCAAATGTGACGCCAATCCCAACATGAGTCACATTTTCATGCTCGTGAAAACCATGACTGCATCTTTACAGCCCTTAAAGAAAACAAAGATGGAGGACCCCTGCTGGCTGATGAATTTACAACCACCATGACTCTGCATCTGCCAGTCACATCCAGCAACGTCCACAACTGCAGTACATCGTCATCAACCCATGCAGGTCCCCTGCCACCAGCCCTATCCTTAAAAGGCCAGCACAGATAGAGGTACTGATGATTCAAATGCACCAGTGCCAGAGGCAGTGCAGTGCAGAGGATCTGAGATCTTTGGGAGGAGCAAATCCCCAGCACTGAATCTGACTTAAACAATCAATATGTACTTTTGCTTTCTGTATTATTTTTGCTTTCAAGATAAAAAAAATCTAGATCATGGGTGCAGTGGTTATTTATCGCTGCACATAAGATTTTGCCATCTGAATATTGATGGCTGGTGTGATAGAAATGCATTTTGTGTTATATGTTTTCTCTCAATTACAGTTATCACTTTCTTGGGTCAACTTTATTATGGATGTGTACCTGATTGTGGAATGTAGTCTGCCGTATATTTTGGGGAAATTGCCCATTAACCATCTGATAGCCTGTTGATTAAAGAATATAGAGATAGTTTGCATCTAGCTCCCACATGGCAACGCCATCATTTCTTCTCTTGACAAAGTAGATGTAGCTAAATGCAAATTTTTGCATGGTCAACGTAGAAATGCTTACCTTTCTGAGATTAGATTTCCTGCATCAACTCTGAAAACTATGACACTGTTAAGTGGCAGCCCGCCAGCAGCGCTTTATGCTAAATTAATCTTGTATATTCAACACTAGAACTTTGATTCTTAGGTAGGACCAAGGTCAAAATATGCAAAATATGCGCTAGTGGCATAAAAATCAACTGACTGATGTAGGGTGTCATGTTTTTCTATGAATGAATGAATGATTAAAGCTTATAGAGCGCTTGGTTACTCCAATGGCGTGTCCCCGCTCTAAGACATCTCAGTCCTAATGACAGAGCCCTATCCCCCAAAAAGAAAAGAAACCCATCATCTCAGCATAGATGATCTATCAGCAACAGCCGCGCTTAACACAAGTCCCCCGGGGACGATTGAAAAAATCAAGTCTTACGTTTCCTACGAAACATTGGTTCAAATGGATGCATTCTCAAGTCCAAAGGCAGTTTATTCGAAGCTGTGGTGGCTAGAAAGCCAGGTTCTAGAGACGCCAAACATATTCTGAGATAGGGTTTAAAGGGCTACTTATGTGGGTGGCACAATCAGTGTTTCAGGCCCACTAGTAGCCTTTGATTTACAGGCTCTGGACACATGTAGTTCACTGTACTAGGGACTTATCAGTAAATCAGATATGCCAATCATGGAGAAAACAAATGCCATTACATTTTTGACACAGAGCACATGCACTTTATAGCTGGCCAGCACTGAAGAAGTGCACAGAGTACTAAAGTCAGCGAAAACGAAGTCAAAAACAGAGGATGAAGAAGGCAAAAAGTTTGGGTTCACCCCGCAAAAAGGACCATTTCCAACAGTCACTGTCTAGTTTAGCCATAAGTGGATTCAAGTTGTCCACAACTGTGTTTTCTGGCCCCTTCATATCCAAGATGTGGAATTATTATAGAATTCATTACCAGCCATTTAAATCCATATTTGCCATCACTCCCCTTGTGGTAACTCAAGATAAGGGGAGAATTTAACTCTTACGCCACTTGATTTTGTATCCCAAAAATGAGGAAAATGATTAGGTCAATGACATGAGGGAAGAATCAATGTGAGTAACTCTTGAAGGTAAGTAAGATGTCATCTGCATACTGCATGACCTTCTATAACAGATTCCACTCCCCTAATAAGAATCTAAATTCCAAAACGCAGGAGTCAAGCGTTCCAATGGAATGTAGAAGAGCAATAATGATAATGGGCAGCTGCATCTCTTCCCTCTCCGGACACTGAAAGCATCTGACACGAATCTCCCACAGTCAATCAGAGCCAAAAGTTCTAGATAGAACCCCTTTACATAGCTAAGAAGTCTTGCCCGATGCCTGCCTTCTATAGCGTTCTAAACAAAACCTCCACTCAACATGGTTGGATGCTATTCCACATCCTTTAGTAACACCACTGTGTTTTCTTGGTCATCTTTGACCTGTTATATTATGATAAACATCAACCTTAGAGGAATTCTGGAGATGTGGCCTGATACAAAGACCACCATTTGTAGATCAGACTCGGTATTACCCTCCTGCGGTGACTCACCAGTATCTTCAGCAGTATTTTCACGTCAGGGTTGTTTAGGGATATTGGCCTGTAGCTACAACAGAACAGTGAGTCTCTGCCCAGTTTAGGCAGCAGAGGTATAATCACTCCATTATATTCTGATCTAAGCCTACCTGTCACTAAGGCCTTCTTTAACATATCAAAGAGAGTAGATGTTGTATCAATCTGGCAGAATTTCCCTAGTAGGCCATCATTCATCAGCAATTTGCCATGTGGAAGGTTAGAAATCATTACCTTTATTTGTTCTATCTTAATCTCCCCATCCAGCAGGGCCATACTTCACTAGAGAGCACTGGTAGCTGAATGCCATCTGGAAGTCCGTTTTGGCAATTCAGCTACAAAGGCACTGAAATGAATCAAATTGGTGAACATTCTCACAATGTCTTCGAGATGGGTGATGAAAACAAGTTACTTACCTGTAACTACAGTTATCCAGTATTGGCATCTTTCATAGATTCACATGCCTGAATCATTCCCTGTCGCAGAGGCGGGAGTCCCAGTAGATAAAAAAAAAGTAGTGCCAAAAAGAATTAGTAGTAGTAGTAGGCCCAAAGAAAAGGCCCTAAGGCCTATATCTTAGAAGCCTATCTACCTCGTTATGTAAAATAACCCAAGAATTGGTAACAACCAATCAGACATCAGCACCCTTCTAGAACTTTCTCAGCAGAGCCAGCTCTCCTCAGATTTTCCTAGCACGAGTGGGAAGCACATATCCCAAACCTAGAGAACTGACTCTACGGGGAGGAGGGTGGGTGCATGTGAATCTATGAAAGATACCAATACTGGATAACTGTAGTTACAGGTAAGTAACTTGTTTTCTTATCCAGTATTGGGGTATCTTTCATAGATTCACATGCCTGAATCAGAGTAGCAAGCAGTATGCCAAGCATACAGTCGTTTGCGGATGGTGGGAGACTATTGCTGATACACTCCCAATTACACCCGCAATTTGATAACTAGAAGGTATAAGATGTCCTGTCTTAAAATTCAAACATGTATCTTACACAAGGAAATGAAATATGCAGCTTAAGAAATAGCAATTATAAACAGCAAATTGAAAATGCATAAATATACACAACTTATGAAATCGTTCAGAATAAGTAAAACATATATCTGACCTTAGTTTAAAAGGTGTTGAAGTACGGCTTGTCCTACAGCTGTATCTTCCTGCAGAGTAGATTGCAGACAGTAATGCTTTGTGAATGTGTGGACATTCCTCCACGTTGCAGCACGACAAATATTTTCCAAGGATACTCCTGCGAACAATGCAGTAGATGCTGCCATAGTTCTAGTAGAATGCGCCCTGACCTTCCTTTGTAAAGGTTTGCTGGCTTTATCATGACAAAAATGAATTGTAGAAACCAACCATCTGGCTATAGTCGCTTTAGTCACAGCAGACCCAAGTGTAGCTTGACCATAGGCTATTAGCAATTGATTGGACCGCCTGATGTCCTTAGTCCTTTGCAAGTAAAATTTCAGACAACTTTTTACATCAAGCGAATGTAACGCTCGCTCAGATGGAGTGGCTGGATTTGGAAAGAAAACTTTCAGTTTCACTGGTTCATTTAAGTGGAAATGAGTCGGAACTTTAGGGATGAATCGTGGATTTGTCCTGAGAGTAACATAATCTTTAGAGAACTGCAAAAAGGGCTCTGAGATGGTGAACGCTTGAATCTCGCTGACTCTTCGAGCCGATGTAAGAGCCAAAAGAATAGCAACTTTCCATGTTAAAAATTTAAGCTCAGCCTTGTGGATAGGTTCAAACAGTCTTTTCATTAATTGAGCTAGTACTGTGTTCAACTCCCACTCTGGAGGAGGTGCATGAATTGGGGGAAAAACTCGGAATACCCCCTTCATAAATTGTTTTATTAATGAAGAGGAACAGAACGAAGGTCTAGAAGTACTCTTCCTGAATCTTGAGAGAGCAGCAAGATGAACTTTTATTGATGAGAATGCAAGCCCAAATTTGGCCAGGGATAACAAATAAGGAAGGATTTGTTCTACGGGAGCTTGTAAAGGATGGACATCCTTCCCCTCGCACCAATGACAAAATCGTTTCCACTTTAAACGATAAGTTTTTTATGTACTTTGCGCGCGTGATTTAGATAGAATCTCACGGCATTCCTGTGAAATGTTTAGATCTTTGTATTCTAAGAAATCAGGAGCCATGCGTGCAAGTGCAGCGACTGTGGATCTGGATGGAGTATTTGGCCCCTCTCCCTTGTCAACATCGTGATTGTTGGTACTAGACGGATGGAGCTGTGAGCTAGAAGAAGCAGCTCCTGGAACCAATATTGCCTTGGCCAACGGGGTGCAATCAGGATGAGACGGCAACCTTCCATCTTCACTTTGCAGATCACCTTCGCAATTAGTGGTATAGGGGGAAAAGCGTACGCACAAAGCCCTGACCATCTCATGGACAGGGCATTTCCTCTTGATCCTGTTGAGGGAATCTGCTGGGGCATTATAGCGGCATTTCTTGTTTTCTTTTGTTGCAAACAAATCCAGGGCTGGCTTGCCCCATATTTGAAAAATTTCGTCTAGCTGCTTCTGCTCTATCTCCCATTCGTGACAGCCTGCCAGAGATCGGCTTAGGTTGTGGCCAACGTGTTGTGAAGGCCCTTGACGTGCTCCGCTCGTAAGGTTATCTTGTGTGTTGTAAGCCACTCCCATAGCTCCTGAGCTTCCTGCGAAAGGGACAGTGACCTCGTTCCTCCCTGCTTGTTGATATAATACATGCTGGTCGTATTGTCCGTCCGGACCAGCACTGAGGCCCCTGCAATTCTTGGGAGGAACGCTTGCAGAGTGAGAAAAATGGTGCGAAGCTCCAATCTGTTGATATGCTGTTGGCGGTATTCTTGGGACCATCGTCCCTGAATCTGTAAATCTTGGAGATGTCCTCCCCACCCCTCCATGGAGGCGTCTGTTGTTACCACGAATTCTGGAGGAAATGTTAGAAAAGAAAGACCCGGAGCCAGGTTCTTCATCTGAGACCACCAATGCAGAGAGACCATCATGTGAGGTGTTATCATGATGGAGTCGTTGAACGACCCTACGGCCTGTTTCCATTGCAGATGTAACTGCTCCTGCAGAGGTCTCATTCGGAGCTGGCTAAAGGTACAAGATTTATTGTTGATGAACACATCCCCAGAAGAGACGCAAACATCCGGACAAAAACTGACTTTCTTCTTGCGATTGATAGTGCTAGCTTTTGTAAACGAAGCTGACGTTCCTCTGACAAGAATGCCTTGCATTGTCTGGTGTCCAGCATCGCTCCCAGAAACTGAATCCTTTGAAGAGGAAGCAGTTGAGATTTGCTTTTGTTGAGAGTGAGGCCTAAGTTTGAGAATAGACCTAGGCATGCTGAAACTTCCTCTACGGTAGTCTGCTTCGAAGGGCCTTTGAGCAGCCAGTCGTCCAAGTACGGAAATACTTGTATTCCCTGAGATCTTAGAGTCGCTGCTACTGGTGCGAGACACTTTGTAAAAATTCTTGGAGCAGATTTCAGCCCAAACGGGAGGACTTTGAACTGATAGTGGACACCAGCCACTACAAATCGCAGGTACTTGCGATGCTTGGGAAGGATAGGAATGTGGAAGTACGCGTCCTCCAGGTCCAGAGAAGCCATAAAATCCCCTTTGTTCAGGCAGCTCAAAACTTCGGCCAGCGTAACCATCTGAAAACTCTGCTTCTTTAGAAATTTGTTGAGCTTGCAGAGATCCAGAATCGGGCGCCACTCCCCTGACTTTTTCTTTATGAGGAAAAATCGAGAATAGAACCCGGTTCCCTTCAGGGACGAAGGAACCCTCTCTATTGCGTTCTTGCGGAGCATTTTTAAGGCTTCTTTGAACAATAAGTGAAGACGAGGGGGAGGGGGACCCTTGGGCGGGGCAGTAGGAGGTTGTTTTAAGAACTCCAGGGTGTGACCGTTTCTGACTAGGTCGATGACCCAACGATCCGAGGTGATCTCTTCCCAATTGTGTGCAAAAGTTGATATCTTGGCTCCCACTGGAAGGGAATGAGGGATGACTGGCGTCCAGCGTAAATCTTTGCTTCTTGTTGGCGTCGCGACCTTGATTGTTCGATCGCCTTCTTCCTCCCTGACGAGAGAAACTATTCGAGGAAGATTGCCTGTATGATGATCGTCCATAAGGCTGTCTATATTGAGATTGATATTGACTATTTTGCTGACTTTGATAATTTCCCCTTGATACAAAGCCTCGTCCTCTTGCACCACGGAAAGATCCCCGTTTGTATTGGAGAGCAGCTAGTGACTTAGCTGTATCCGTATCGGTCTTGATCGCTAGGAGGGCCTCGTCTATATGTTTCCCAAATAAGGACTCTCCATCATAGGCTATATCAATGATTTTGGCTTGAACCTCTGGCCTAAAAGATGTTGCCTTAAGCCATCCTTGACGCCTAAGAACTGCAGCCCCTGCAAGTTGTCTAAAGTTGGTATTAGCAATATCCAGAGCACAGTCTATGATCTCTGATGCGGCTCGTTCTCCCTCTAGAAGTATCTTCCTTGCCTCTTGTTGACGATCTTCAGGAATGAGGTCTATAAATTCCGAGAATTCTGACCACATCTGGCGGTCATAGCGACCAAGTATGGCCAAAGAGTTTGCAGCTTTGATAGAAGTTGCCGCCATAGTAGAGAACTTCTTACCGATAAGATCCAATCTTCGTCCTTCCCTATCCGGCGGCGTTGATATCGGCATAGCTGGATTTTTGGACTTTTGTTGAGCAGCCTGCGATATAACGGAATCTGGTCGGGGATGACCGATTAGACAAGAAGGCGTTTCTGGAGGAGCACGATATTTCTTGTCAATACGAGGGAGGACCGCAGGTACGGAAGCAGGTGTCTTCATAATTTGTAACCCCTCATTCCATATGAAATCAATGACGGGAATCGCTCTGGTAATTTTCCTTTGCTCCTCTTTAAAATCATGGAGGAAACAATCCGTATGCTCCACAGTGACTGGTAGTTGAAATTTGACTGCGGCACGTTGCATTAAATTGTGAAAGCCGCCTATATCCTCTGGAGGAGAATCCGATGGCTGAGGAATGGGTGGAGAAGGCATGGGAATAATGTAGTCATCCCAAGGATCCAGACTGGTGTCCTTATCAGGCACCTCACCTTCTTCGATATCTTCCTCATCAGAGGAAATGGTATCATGGTGTGATTGCGTCCCCGAACCAGTAGGGTGAAGCGGCGAATTTGGAATGTCCGTATATGACTCTTCATTAGGAAGAGGTTGTTGTGGAGGAAAGCGTTGGCGGTAATCCGCCAGCATGGCCTGAAGATCTTGAATCAGTGTAGGCGGGAGATGACTTGTTTCTCTACGATCCCAATCCCTTGAGGGATGCCTGTAAGCTGGTGTAGCAAGGCCTTCCTGGTAAGCATGCTCATGATAGTCTTCTTCCTCATCCACCTCTTGACATTTTATATGTAAATCCGAGGGGTGCCAAGCTATTCCGAAAGGACCCTCATCATCCTCCTCTTCAAAATCATCCTCTTCTGCATAAGAGTCTAAGATATGCGAAGGCAGCAAAGGAGAAATATTACTGTAATTCTGCTTGTGAAAAGTTCTCAACTGAATATGCGTGTACTCAATAGGCGTAACATGAGTAGTTGGTGGAATCGCTTTAAATAAACTTCGCGTCGACGGGCTTCCCGTCATCGACGGAATTGCTGCCTTCTGAGGCGTCGACGGGATCATCATCGTCGACGGGATCGGCATTGTCGACGGGATCGTCATCGTCGACGAGATCTTCACCGTCGACGGGATAGTCATCGTCGACGGGATCGTCGACGGGATCGTCATCGACGAGGTCTTCGCTGTCGACGGGGTCTTCGTCGGCGTCGACGGGGTCTTCGTCGCCGTCGACGGGGTCTTCGTCGTCGTCGACGATGTCCTCATCGACGATGTCGTCGTTGACAGAACTTCCTTTATGCTCGACGTCGACGCAGTTGTCGACGGAGTCTTAGATGTTTTAGAAGGCATGATAGGTGAAGATATAGAAGTAGTGGAGACTGTAGCCGTCGACAGAGGAGCAGCAGAAGTCACAGAGATAGTATATGAGGATCCCACTGACAAAGTCTTAACCTGAGATTTACTAACGGTTTTAGAAGCTGAAGACCTCTTGGATCTCTCAGAGTCTTGTGACTTCTGCAATTGGTCAGAAGTTACATGAGAGGCCTTATGATGTTTTCTCCCTTCACTGGAAGAACTATCAATTGATCTAGCCCTTTTGCTAGATGTTGAGGCCCTGTCATCCTCCTCAGCCGAGGAAGATTTCAACCATAAAAATACTCTTGCCTCTCTGTCCCTTAAGGTCTTGGGAGGGAAAGTCCGGCAAATTCTACAATCCTTAGCAACATGCTTAGGATGCAGACAGTAAATACACTCCTCATGCTGGTCGTCTACATGGACCCTCTTCTTATCACAGGTCCTGCAGGGTTTAAACAAAGCTTTCTTGTCAGACATTTCTGAAGAAAAAGAAGAAACTTAGTAGGCACTCAGGGAGACTCCCTTCCACACGACGTGCGGTGAAAATCTGAGGAGAGCTGGCTCTGCTGAGAGGGTTCTAGAAGGGTGCTGATGTCTGATTGGTTGTTACCAATTCTTGGGTTATTTTACATAACGAGGTAGATAGGCTTCTAAGATATAGGCCTTAGGGCCTTTTCTTTGGGCCTACTACTACTACTAATTCTTTTTGGCACTACTTTTTTTTTATCTACTGGGACTCCCGCCTCGGCGACGGGGAATGATTCAGGCATGTGAATCTATGAAAGATACCCCAATACTGGATAAACAGGAGTTCTTATATATGACAGGAATGGGAGTCTGAGATTCCTTTGCTGCAGTGGGACTGCCAGGAGTCAGCCTGCCTTCTTCGCGTGCTTATAGCGGCACATTCATAGACAGGCAAGGACCTATTTAGCTGTTTGTGAATAGGACACTAAAATCTAACTTCTTAAACCTTAGGTTACGTCTTAGTTCTAGGGAAGGATGTTCATTGCAGACAGTGGTCAGATTTCTAGCATGATGTTCTAAGGTGGGTTGGAGGAGTCTTAATTTGTTTATGCGAGGCCTAGTCTCTCATCAAACTATCTCTCATGGTCAGCTTTCCTGCAGCGTAGTCATAGAGTCCTTGTTTGGGTCTACATATATACATACAGAGATGATCTAATCCTAATTCAAGGTCCATCCCTATTGGGGAGTGATCTGATATCCTTCCATCTAGCAGTGAGCTTAGTCAATGTCGTGAGTAGTGAGTCTTATGTGGTAAACAAATGTCTGCAGAGATGACAAACAACTCTAATGCCCTTAGGAATTCTGCCCAACAGAAACTCAGAAGAAGACAGTGCTGGCCTGTCAGCTGTATGGCCCATGAGGACGCAGTCTATTCCCTCTGAAATACACACATGTCAGGATGCTTCCTCGTTCAGGGTGGAGGACCAAAGATCAGCACCCTTGCAGTTACTTACCAATAAGACACCCACAAGTCTTGTGATTCACACTGAACTATGCTGATGACCACTGACTCAAGTAATGCTTGCCCACCTCATATATGACACTGCACTCTCGAAGACAGTCAGATCTCCAAGTTCACTCACACGTGTAGAGGATAGGTTCCTATAGAAGGACTGGTATACTGTCTCCTGCCAAATACTGAACAGAGATTTGAATGTGTTGCTGAATATGAATCCAAGATTGTATGGAATACATTTTGTTGCTAAATTGTGCATATGTTAAAGGACCGTCCTAAATGAAGGCTTGATTTCTAGTGCTGGTCGTAAAGATGCTGAATGCACAATTTTAATGGCAAGTTGCACATTGCGGTACATTCTTGAAAACATTTTGTGTGGTGCTATATTTGGGCACGGTGTGAAGTTTGTTGTAAAACTCTCCGTAATTCTCTCTCTCTCTCTCTCTGAAGAAGAGCCACACAGCATTCCTAGTCGCCCACACAGGGCTGGCTCTAAGGTGGTGAGACCGATGCAGCCGCTCCTGGCGCTGACCTGTGGGGGCACCGTGTTTAGAAAAACCTTATGGGTTTGAAAGCACCTTCAGCAGAGCTCCTTGTGTGTTGGACTGTTTCCAGGCAGTAATTATAATGTCAACATAACTCATGATTCATGCTCCTACTAGAGAGAGATTGAGTTTTGTCAAGTGACAGTTCTGACACATCATAATGTAACAAAGAGGGCTACTGTTCTGCTGGAAAGTACCTGCACCACGTGGATCACAGAGCTCCATTTTATGTGGATAGCTCAGTGGGTTACTGCTTTTGTCAAAGAGATACTTTTATTACTTGCAGTTCATAAGGTACAATCATAGTATAGCACAGTATCCTATGAACTGTCGTCAAAGAGATACATGCGTACTGCATGACATAAGTTAGAACCTTTCCCCAGTCTTTCATTATGTTAATGTTGCTAAAAAGCTCTTGTTTGAGTAGAAATAGATTAGTAAAGCCAACTCAACCACTGTGGAAAAAGAAAAGATGGCCCTAACGGTAGCTTTAAGGTGCTTAAAATCCAAGCTGGCAGGACCCAGACTCTCCTCTCTCCTTCAGGTTGCACAATCCAAAATTCTGCCCACTATCACATATGGTAGTGAAGCCCTAAGAGGAAGAGACTCCAAAACCTTGTCTAGGACTTTAATCAGGGCCTATCGGATCATGTTCAACATTCCAACATATGCCCTCCGCAGCACAGATTCGGCTGGAGTTCAACGTCACTAAACAACAGCTAGAAAAACAGGGGTCTACATAACCTGTTGGCACAAAATCAGGAACGCCGGCCAAAACTGTTTAAACCACCTACTCTGGCAAGAGCTACAGCACATAACAACATCACCAGCAAGAAAATTCCTACACGATTCCCTCACAAACATGGGACTCACCCAGGTCTATGAAGTTCCAACTACGCATGTAATTTTGAAAAAAGTAGTGTGGAAGGCAATACGGAGCCTCTCCCTAGTAGAAGACAAAGCTACCTTCTCAGCAAGAAGCAATGATTGGATGACAATCAATGGTTACCCATCGCTTAGTCCACAGCCATATTTCAGCCTGGGATATTCCAGGTACTCCAAGGAGAAATTCCTGAAACATCGGCTGGGAAAACTCCCAGATATTCTGTATCTTCCACCATGGCTGAGATGGCAAATACCATCACACTGCTGTCTGTGTGGCAATGGAAACAAGGACATGGCATAACTGATCTGCACATGCATCATCCCGAAGAAGGAGAGGTCTTGTCTGCTTAAACCGAAGTTCAACCAGCGTGGAATACACATGCGGAGACAGGTTGTGATAGCCTGTTTCAAACCAGACGACTTGCAGATAAACTGTGAGTTAGTAAAATGTATTGCACTGGTAGAAGACAAACTGTCAAGCGCAGAAACGGCTTCTGGAATGCCTTGGTCTGCACACACCTAATTTATACACAATTACTCTTTTGGCATGAAATGTAGGTCTATGTGAACTAAAAATCTCAAAACATGACCAGTGCTGCAGAGGTCTATGGCCTTCAACAGTTTACCATTTTTTTGTTCAATCTACATCACTGGATAAAAATCACTGCGCTGTTCCCTTGGAGGTGCCCTCCTTCTAAAATTGTGACTCACTTGACTTATTTGCATGGCAAAGCTCACACATCTATGAGCACACACCAGCATGGGATCCGCAAGTGGAAGTCAGGCTGCAATAACTTGACTCAAACCAGAGGACCTGCAGTCAAACCACAAACTAGTCAAATGTTAGCACTGGTAGAAAATGATCTGTCAAGTGCAAGAACTGACACATCCTCTAGGATGTCCCGGGCCGTCCACACCAAACTTGCAAAAACAACTATTCCCCTGCCTAACGGATTGCTGGAAATAACACTCCAACTAAAGACTGCTGCTGCTGAGGACTATCTCTGCCAACACCTTAGCAGTTGTATTGCTCTTTAACACCACTGGACAGAAACCAATCCGCTGTTCTCTCAGGGGTGCCACCCCCTTTTAAGCTGCTATCCTCTTTTCTTATTTCCACAGCAAATCTCATACATTCTGTGAGCACACATTGCAATAAACCATCAACTGATCTTTGCTTCTCCTGGAACCAGTTTAAAAATTCTGCCTCGGGAAAAGCCAAAGAGGACACTGGTTTTAGAATACTTTGGGAATCTCACACTGATTTATTCGATTTTACTTGTAACACTCTAGTCTCTCACCTACCTTCTAAACATTGAGCTGTTTTATTCTTTCTGCATTTTTTTGTAATGGTTTTAATTAACTATATACAATAAAGGTTACTTACTCCGTGGTACACTTTAAATCCTTTGTTTGTGCTTCTCCAGAGCAAACACTCTTAAAATATAGAGTCTACTAGTATGCATGACATGTGATTTCTACACCGTGTAACGCTCATTGTTTTACGTGACACTTCCTGTAGACTGATTTACAAATGAATGAATAACTTTTCTGTATAATGTGTGTGTGAGATATAAAGTGCCCTGACCCCCTACACTAGCATGATTAGCGCTGTAAAACCAAATGAAATGCATGTGTGAGAGGGGTATGGAGAGATGCGGGGCACTGTTGGAGGGTGGTAGTGAGGAAATTCATGGAGAATGAGGTCAGGGGGAAGTGGAAAGGGGGGGGGTCATCAAAAAAGATGGTCGCACTGAACGCCACAGGCGCTAAAACAGGCCCTGTACCCACATAATGAGTCAACCAAAGTAGCATTACATAGGGCAACTGATTTCGTTGGCTCTCCAAACATTGGTTCGCCTTAGGGATGCTTACATTGTTCACTGTTAGTCACCAGCTGCCATCATGGAAACGTCCATAACACCAGCTAGTGTGAGGAAAATGATTATCTTCTTAGTCTTACAGAGTCTAAAATACCTGCCATTTTGGACTGAAACTCTACAGTTAGTGTCTAAATCTTGATAAATGTGTGTCTGTTTAAGGATGCACTACCCTGCTACGTTTCTCACCAAATTCAGAGCAAGATGATAAGAGCAAAGAGAAGTCAGGCTCCCTAGTAAAAACTGGTGCAGGGGCCAGCACGTCAGAGCTGAGGGGGGCCTTTCATGTTCAGTTTTTGAGCAGTGCAAGGAGGGGGATCCTCTTGTTGGAAAGGAGAGCATGAAAGAAAATGTCTAATTGCCAAAAGCGCGCAAGATACTGTCCCGCGCTTTCTGGTTCACAAATCAGATGACAGCATATATGTAGACATCTGCAGCTCCATTTCATCTTCATTGCACATGCCCCCCATTCACACAGATTAATCCTATCTGTACTTCCTAAACTTAGGCATATAGATTTTACCCTTTTTTGGGGGTTCTTAAAATCACAATTCTTACACTAAAGAACTTAACACGAAATTCCAGACTTCCATGGGTATTGCTGGACTTTAATTAGGTGCAAACGTGTAGATTGCCCGCCAGAGTGTGCAAACGTTGGCCAACACATCTCCTTTTTCCCCTCTACATGAGAAAATAGTTACTCAGTTAGAACTCAGCCCTCCCCCCACCCCCCGGCAACCATAAAACATTGGGGGGTACCTATTTTGTTCACTTCGATTAAAGGGATTTACTTCTGCTCTTCTGGAGATTATCTTTCTGGGGTTTGAAACAACATGCAAAACGTTTCCGAATACCTATAAACTCATGATTCTGAGGGTATTCAAAAACGTTTTGCGGTGCAACTGCCCTGTGAAGACAGATACAATAGGTTGGGCAGGCTAAAGGCAGGGGCAGTCGGTGGTGTGACATGGAACATCGCTTGCCCCTCCCAAGACTTCAGGCTTCCAGCCTAAGAAGTCGAACGTGTTGGAGGCGGCAGATACAGCTGTTAACCATTGTGGGGCGAGGGGTAGGATGTCAAGGACACCCACCAGAGAGCAGCCCCACAATATACTACAACAGTGCTGGCATGGCCTCAGAAGTGAAGACTCAATTGAGACAGTCTTCCTAGAGAAAATGAAAGCTGCAATCAGAATGTAGAGTATATACTTTTTAGTGCTGCTGTGGCTACTTAACAGGACCAGCAATTTCAGCAGAAGCACAGGGAAACTCTTTCAAATCGCCTACCAATGGAAAGAGAAGTACTCTGCCTGCTTAGACGAGCTCAATAAGGGGAGTGGGGCTGGCTGGAGTCCAACATGGCAGCATCTCTTGGAAGCTCCTGAGATCAGTTTCCATTCCTTCCCCATAACGCGGATAACATGACGCCTTGAGCCCATCAGGGCTGAAGAAAGACTCCATTCAGCAAGATGATCCTTCAAAGGAAGGATATGGAGCTAACTCCGGTGGAAAAACCGACTGCTGTCTCCTCTCTCTCCCCACCTGCATGACCAATAAAAAAAGAGGTGGGGTGTGTGTATGAGGCCATGGGCAGTGGAGGGGGTTATCTCGTCCTCTGCAGCTTCCAAGCACGGCAAGGAAGGTACCCATATTTAAATGCATCATGGCCAGGTGAGGAAAGACGTACCACAGCTTCATAGGACCACGGCATGGCAGAGATGTTGTCCTTGGAGGCAAGTAGTCGGTGGAAGATATCGCAGAAGAAAGAATGGTGAACGCCAGTATACAGAAGAGAGCTCAGGATCACAGGGCGCCACCGCAGGAGATTTATATAGGGTTTCCACTGGATGCTCCTTCCCTCGCAGTGCCCTGATGATGGGGCACCCTAGGCAGGAAAAAATCAGACAACGCTTTTATCAAAGACAGTAGGATCATTTTTTATTTAGCATTTGGGTGAACTTCGTACCCACAGTTTCACAGCAATGGATGAACAATGAATGCGCAAGGAGAGCTTTTTTTAAATGTGTGGGAGCACCACTAACTAAGTTCATCCTAAGGAATTTGAAATCCCACTGCAGATGAGGTGAGAAGGTCATTCTACAAGCTATCAATGTACCTAGGGTGCACCTGGTTCAGTGCTTAATTTGAGCCGGTGGTTGCTGGTGGGGGCCACCAGCACTCAATTTTGGGGACGAGCACTCATTTTCCAACATCAGACTTTTGCAGAGAGCAAGAGAGGGAAAATACACACAAAGCAGAAACACAGAGAAAGACAAAGAAGGAAAAAAACATCATAAAAGGAGAAAGCAGGAACCAGCAATAATAGGATAAAGGGGCAGAGAGTGTCTGGTAATGGATTAAAAAGGCATGAGGTGGAATAAAAACTGTGCAGCCTTGGAACTCAGTGTGCCAACATTTAATTGCATCGGCCAAGGCTTCTGAGCAGGCTTTTGGGCACAGGCACTTATTGTTTTACAAACTAAGCACTGAGTGTCCTGGTTGATAAATCAGTGGGCATTGAAGCAACTGTTCAGGTGGTGCATTATAAGTTGGAGGACTTGGCAAGCAGAGCGCAAGGTGCTGAACAGATTTGGGCAAGTTGGTGCAGTCAGTCCTGCTACTCAAGCAGTTATCGACCGAGACAGAAATTGCTGATCATGATCTTATGCCCTCCAAATCAACTGATCCTTTGAATGGAGGCCAAGTAAAAAAGCTAGATAACCTATGAAGGGGGAAGCTTCTCGCAGTACTGGGGGTTCCAGCAAAAATGCAAGCTGAGCTGTTAACTGGTGATATGAACAGAGTGATAGTGGAGCTTCTGGGAACAAAAGGACTCTGAACATTGAGTGGCGTGTTTGGTCTGTTGGCTTTCCATCAGGAAAATAGATGATTCTCCACCAACAGCCTGCACGGTCACAGTGGAATTGACTTCCCCTAAATGGAGTGATGGACTTCTGAGGGAGGCGTTAAAAACAAAAAAAATTATGCAGTTGGGTGATAACCGACTTTTGCTTTTCCCTGTCGAATACACATTTACTTTGGATTGGAAAATGGAACTATTTGAGATAAACAAACTGAGTGTAATGACATCTGTTGGTTTCCTTTGTAAGGTCATGTACCGATTAGAAAGGGAAACATTATTCATTCTCCAACGTGGAATCTACCAGCATCTTTTGTTAGAATGCACTGGATGGGGAAACATCCCTTAGTACAAAGCCAGAATCATGCTGTACCTTTACAGCATCAGCAATAGAACAAATGCATTGTTTACACGCATTAGTTTAGCATGCTTTAGGTGGAGCATTGGCAGGTGATTTTGGATTTAAAGTCCAACACCTTCCCTACTGCTGCGCAGACTGGAGTAGGAATAATAAATTATACTAATCCAAAGTCCAGCCCCCCCCTTACAGGAAGTCGTTGTAATGACTTGCGTGCAAAAGGAATGCATTGTAACAACAATCTCACTCAAACAAGCCAATAACTAACCATGCATTAATTCATCCCACTCTGCACTTACATCCGCACCCAAATTCATATGGTCACCTCACTCACCCTGCAGTCACTCCTCTTACCCTACTCTCACACTGTTGCATCGCTCACCATGCACTCACATGGGCAATCCTGCCACCCACCCAGCGCAGAGGGTTAATGTGTCTGCTACAAAGAAAGTGTACCATGCTGATCACAGAACTGAGTCTTTTGAATTCCGTGGATACTCTGCATTAACTGTGCCTTACCTTACACCTGGTCCCGGAGCAGTATTTGGCCACCTATCCTGCCCACCTGCCGCCGCCGCAGCTACACTCCATCACGGCCGCAGTGCGTAGGAGGGACTACAGCCCCCAGGAACCTTAGCGGCGGAAGCCCGACACCGTCATCATCGCGCACGGAGGCGCATACATTTGCACACAGCCCCGGCAGAGCGGGCGTCTTTTGAATTCCGTGGATACTCTGCATTAACTGTGCCTTACCTTACACCTGGTCCCGGAGCAGTATTTGGCCACCTATCCTGCCCTCCTGCCGCCGCCGCAGCTACACTCCATCACGCCCGCAGTGCGTAGGAGGGACTACAGCCCCCAGGAACCTTAGCGGCGGAAGCCCAACACCGTCATCATCGCGCACGGAGGCGCATAAATTTGCACACAGCCCCAGCAGAGCGGGCGTCTTTTGAATTCCGTGGATACTCTGCATTAACTGTGCCTTACCTTACACCTGGTCCCGGAGCAGTATTTGGCCACCTATCCTGCCCTCCTGCCGCCGCCGCAGCTACACTCCATCGCGGCCGCAGTGCGTGGAGGGACTACAGCCCCCAGGAACCTTAGCGGCGGAAGCCCGACACCGTCATCATCGCGCACGGAGGCGCATAAATTTGCACACAGACCCCGCGTCGCGGGACGCGCGCGGGCGGCGCCGGGCGAAGCCCGGGCAAAGGGCGGACCCACTGTGGCCCTCAGAAGCCCGAAAAGCCTGGCCTGGGCCAGAGACCCTGGTCGTGCACGTATTGTCCATCCCATGTGTACATGTGTAGTAAGTGTTGCCTTGTGGGGGCCAGTATTTCTGTGATTATCTTGTATATATTCTTTCTGTATTTTTGCCTGTAGTTAGTGCCCAGTATTAAGTGCTCCCAATGGCCAAAGGTAAAAGTGCGAATACTCTGCATGGGGAGGGCGCCCTGGACAATTACCTAATTAAGAAGGTAAATCTGATTAATAATGCTAGAAGGGCATCGTTGGGAAAGGAGACTCCCATTACGATACCTGAAGAGTCATCTCTCACTTTAGTGGATACACATGTGCCCAGCAATACCATCTCTAGTGCTGGGAACATTGTAGTGACTACAGCTCAGGTGTATGGTGATAGACATGAAGGTCAGCTAGCTAAAACTAGGGTAGATTCTGAGCATGCCTTGCCATCCGCCAGACCAGCAAGAAAATATAAAAAAGCACATCGGAGGCACAGGACGAACGACAATCAAAAAAGAGTAGTAACCGCTAAACATAAAAGGGGCCCCCTTATGCAGTCAGTACCAGGAACAAACTCTGCTATGGGGAATTCAGGGACTGTGACGCCATCTATGATTAACCCCACTAACTTACCAGTAGACCACATTGATTTACTTAATCCTGGAGACACGGAGGATATGGGGGAAGTCTTGGCTGGTTCTTGTATTGATGATCCTCCTTTCAGCACGCCTAATAATACCTGCGAGCTGTTGCCAAGTTTTTCTAGTGGCAATGAAGAAGAAGGGTCATCATATCTTCTTAGATTTTCCCCTGCATCTTCCATAATCTCTAAAGAAACGTCTCCACATAAAGTTGATTGTAAGCAAAGAGGGGGAGGCTCATTATTGGAATGGCAAACAGAAAACCCTCAGAGGAATCCACATCCCATTTTGAGGACTGTGAATTATTCTTTTGTCCCCCCTGAGGCCACCCACTGCTCAATTAATGAGGGAGGCCTTTTGGAAAAAATTGAGCACATGGTAAAATCTTCAATGCAGCCCCTTCTTGAAAAGATCATGACGATTAATACACATCTGGATTTGATTGAGGAAAAGGTAGATGAAAACTCACTTTTACTTTCTGGATTGGCGAAAATTATAGATAATTTGAATTCTAGTAAAATACCTGTAAAAGTGTCGACAGTGGCAATACCTGTTCCATTAGGTCCCGCGACCACGTCAAAAACTACTCAGAGTGGTTGTAGGCCCATTCTTGTAACCGAATTACTGTTCAATAAAAACTTTTTCAAAAAAAAAAAAAAAAAAAAAAAAAAAAAACTACTCAGAGTAGACATTTACCATCTTGCCCCCCTAATATTAAAGTGTCAATCCCGCCCTTATTGAAGACAAAGAACCCCAAAGAAATCCAGGGGATCTAACACTGGATAATCTGACTCCAGTAAGAAAATCAGTACCATCACAAAATAAGGCCAATAAGGTCATTAAGGACAGTGAGGTTGGGAAAACCATTAATAAGAAGTGGCAATCGCATAGCATAGTAGACTTACCGCCAGAAGCTGCGCCTTACGTGATTTTCATGTCAGGCGTTCCTGAGCTCCCCCTTGAAAATAGGGAAGACCATCAAGCCCTAAGGAATAAAGTTATTTATTGGCTGAGCAATAATAGACCTTTGCCTGCCCACATAAATGGGGAAGTACTACACGTTAGGCGCTGCAATTGGGTGGGGGCTCGGCCTAAAGACAACACTGGGGATGTGATTATAATAAATTTTAAAGATTATAGAGCCGTCAGGCACATTGGGGATTGGTTCGAACCAAATAGCAGTGACTCCATCACAACACACTATCTTAATTACTTCTACCCATATATTTTACCCCAACATCGTAAGATCCAGGAGGAAAGAAGGCACATTGATAATAGGTCCGCCTGTACATATTATGATTATAACCGGACCCCTTTGCTCCAACCTTTTAATCCTCCTAATTTCCATCCCAGGCAGCCTTATCCCTGCACTCGAGGCCCGAATTACGGAAATAATTTTTTGAGGGATAATAGAGGTATGGTCCCATTTGCTTACAATATACCGACCTACAATCGGTTTGACGTTTTTTCAGGCCTTGAATGCATGGATTGACAGCAGAAGGACATCTGCGATAGACAACCGTTAGGTCCAGTAGGGCTTGCCGACCCAATCAGTAAAAATACAACTGCTCAGAGGCCATCAGCTTCTAATGAGGGTAAACTAGAAGGTCTACCCATGCCCAGAGCTATTTATGCTGATCTCGGTAAGGATTGCCGTAAGGTTTCGAGTATATCTGATGTTAATGATGCAGGAAATAACAAAGGTTCCTGCTATAAGCAACTTGAGAAGGTAACGGATAAAGGATCTCTACATGATCTTGGAGGAAATGAAATAAGGAAAACCTGTACATTCCTATTTTGGAATGTGGCAGGACTGAAGGAGAGAATAAAAAATCCATTATGGGAAACTGCTATAGGCGGACATGGTATATTGGCTTTCCAAGAAACCTGGTCTATAGACCCAGTATATATTAACGGCTATAAAAGTTTTTTCACTCCGGCGGAGGGGGGCCAACATGGAAGAGCAAAGGGTGGTCTACTCACCCTTATCTCTAATCAGCTTAAATGCGATAAGATCCAGTTCGCCCTAAAATCTAATTTTTATCAACTAATAACCCTAAGAAATAAGAAGGGGTTTAACGTTGTTCTTATAAACTTTTACAACAATATTCCAAGGAAAGAAATCCCTAGCATCTTAATAATGCTGAGGGAGGATATACAACATGAATTGAACAAAATTGGCAGGGAAGTGATGATTTTATGGGGAGGGGATTTTAACTGCAAACTCTGCCCTTAGGGCAAACAGCGCATCTGCAGTTTAACTATAGAGCAGGAGATAAATTTAACTCATTTTGACCATTCCTTGCTTGGGGACTTATTAAATGACATATTGTTTATGTATGATTTGGGATATGTCAATGAAACTGCCCAAAAACCTACTACCTTTGTGCCCACGTTTATAGGCAGAGGAGCACTGTCTACTATTGACTTTATTATTGCTTCAAATAGCTGCAGTCATAAGATTATTAAATTAAATATCTTGGACTTACCATTAAGCGATCACCTGCCCCAAATAATGGAGGCTGAAAACCCTTTCTTTGATGGGCTTGAAGATGTATCCTCCTTGTGTACTGTCCCTGACGTAGCTTTAGGTAGACAGAACGGGTATAACTTAAAGTGGGGCAAGGTAGTCCCGGAAACGTTTTTGGGTAAGCTGTTGAATGCTTGCCCAAGTAGCTTTGCTATCTGCCTGGATGAAAAGTCCAATTATGAGATGATTATTCAGCACTTCAACATAATAGCTTCCACAATAAAGGAACATTTGTGGGTTGAGGTTAGGGACAGGGCAAAGGGTAAGAAAAGCTGGTTTGATAACTCTTGTACTAGGTCTTTAACTGACTTAAAACGTGCAATTCACAGGACACCTCGGAATCCTACTGAAATTAGAGGTTGTAGGAAAAAATATAATGCAGCCCTAAATAACAGGAAAAATGCCATAAAAAAGGAGGCCCTGGAAGCTTTATGTGAAGCATCGCAGCTCAAGGATGCATCTGCATTCTGGAGGGCCGTTAATATCCCGTTCCTCTTCGATAACTCTAAAGCGCGTATTGTGATTGCTATCGCTGAGGAGTACTGAGTGGAGCATTTTTCACTTCTTTATAGGTCTCAAGATATATGGCATAGTATAGATTCTCCAACAAGGGATAATATGGGTGCAGGGGTTGAAAAACTGGTAATAACATTGGAGGAAGTTACGGCCGGTTTGAAAGCAATGAAGGGTGGCAAGGCCGCAGGGCCTGATGGGATCCCAGTAGATCTTTATAAGGCAAACACCGAGATCTGGGGACCAATGCTGGTCCAACTTTTTAATGCAGCGTTGGCAAGGGGCCTAAACCCGTCTTGGCTCACCTCAATCATTGTACCCATCTATAAGAAGGGAGATAGACAAAGTTGTGCATGTTACAGACCTATCTCCCTTCTGGACTCATCTATAAAAATCCTCGGGAGAATTATTCTGGCTAGATTACAAAGTTGGGCAGAGGAAAATGAGTTAATGAGTGATTTGCAATATGGATTCCAAAAGGGCATTGGCACAGTCGAACAATGCTTAAATTTAATGATCCTTCAATCGAAGTATATAAGGATAAAGGGCGAACGTTTGTATCTTACGTTCGTGGACCTTTCATCGGCGTTCGATTGTGTATCACATGCCAAGTTATGGGCAATTTTGAAAGAGATGGGTGTGGAAGATTCCATTGTTTGTTTTTTTAAAGATTTATATTCAGGGGCCACTGCATCGGTCCGTTATGGTAGCGGGGGCCAATGCACTAGAAGGTTTGAGGTGGGCCGGGGTGTGCGTCAGGGCTGCGTCTTGGCCCCTTTCTTATTTTTGGTCTACATAAATGGATTTGAGTGCCATCTATTGAAGGAGTGCAGGGATATGCCTAAGGTTGGGAGGAGGTCTATCCCTGTTCTCCTGTATGCGGATGATGCGGTCCTGATGGCACGTACCCCTGTGGCACTACAAAACTTGATAAATTCATTTGAGATCTTTATGTCTAGTTTAGACCTAAAAGTTAATTGTAGTAAAACCTTCGCTATGTACTGTGGCAATAGATCTGGAAAGAGAACAAATAGAATATTTTGAATAAAGTTCCTTTAGAAACCACTCCTACTTTCCCTTATCTTGGAGTTTTGTTTCATGACACTGGGGCATGGACTAGTGCACTAAAGGCCAGAACTTTATTGTTCCAAAAAACTATAATGGCCCTGAAAAATGTTATCAAAAAACTGGGTAAGAAACCGATAAAAGAAATTTTAACAATATATAAAGCTACATGTACATCTGTAGCTATGTATGGCTCGGGCCTTTGGGGGTACTCCAACATAGATTTAATTCAAAAAGCTGAGAATAGGTTCTTGAGGTACGTCCTGACAGCACCTCAAAGTGTCGCGACTTACATTTGCCACACTGAACTTGGTTTATCTTACATCTCTGACATTATCAGAATACAACCTATTCTTTTGTGGCATAGGGTATGGACAACTAATGAGTGGGTTATGAACCGGGCCGTCTTACAAGATGTCCTAAAACTAGAAAATGTGGGTAGACTTGACTGGTTAAAGTATGTCAAAAACTTATTTGTCAAAATTGGTTGTCTACAATATTATGAAGACCCACTTTCAATGGATTGTATATCTAGAAACCTATTATCTAAGATATGTTTGGAATATCTCGAGGAAAAAAGAAGGCAAGAGGAAGCGAAGAAAAAGTCAGTATTATTGCATCTTTCTTTGCTAACTTGCAATAAAGTACAGCCTTACTTAACTTTGCAGATGTCAAATTATGATCAATTTCTTTTGACCCGTTTTAGATTAAATATTGTGTTTAGACTTTTGACCTTCCCAGAAATGAACTTATGGTCGTCTAATTTGCCTATGTGCCCGTATAATGATTTTATGTCTCAATCTGCTATCCATATTTTATTTTTTTGTAAATTTTACACTTTACCTCGCAGGAAATTCATTATCCCACTTCTCAAAGATCTGAATTTAAATAAATGTCGCCCAGCTTTTTTAGAATTTCAAAGAATGGACACTGTTCTAATCATTACCACAGTTTTAAGTTTTTAAAAAAATGTTTTTAAACTTCGGAAAACAATAGGTATTGATGAAATTTAACTTGTCCCTTTGTTTTTTCTTTTAATATCTTTCCTGTGCAATTTGTAATTTGATGTTGTTGCTTTCATGGTTTTTGTTTTTTTAAACCGAATAAAGTATTTCTTGAACTTGAACTTGAGTGTGAGTAGCACTACAAAAAAATAAACTTTTCTGCAGAAGGGTGCTATGGAGAGATGGGGTGCATTGTTGGTGAGTGGTAGTGAGGGAATTCATTGAGAAGGAAGAAATGGGGAAGGGGGTGCCAAAAAAGACAGTTGCACTGTGGGGCGACCAATGCTAGGGCCAGCCCCTAGCTGGGAGTGTTAGCCCCCCAACCCCCCTCCACCACCCCTCCCCCCTCAAGTTTGGTTCTAGTTGCTCCCCTGGTTATCATGCATATCCCGCATAATGTAAATATCGAGGGGGAGGGAATGAGAAGCAGTGATCCATCCGGCTTCCAATGGTAGTACAAATAATCAAGTTAAGAGAGAATGGATCACTTGTCCTGTCAAATCAGGGTCTTTAGTATTGGGAAACTGTATAGAAAACCCTCATATGAGTACACAGGTCGGGGGCGATGTATCTTGATTCTCCACCTTCGTGTACTGTCACAGCATCTTCATTGGGTTTCTTTTGTTTGTATGCTGTCCTCCACCTGGAGGTAGACCAACTGATTTTACAGTAGTGTCCAGGTATCAAAAAGAGGAAAGAGGGATGTGCGAAGTGCTAATAAGTGGTGAAGTTAAAATTCCCTACCTCACACAAAAAAAGCAAAAATTTTTATTGAAGATACGAGTGAAGTGGGAAATTAAAATAGAATTGATGTTGTACACCCAAGCACCATGGAGGCAGCCGGTGCAGGCGCAGAGGATGAGCACAACCCCACAAGCACCCCGGATGACCAGCCTGGGACCTCAGGGACAGGAAAGGGCAAGGACAAGAAGATGAGGAAGACGAAGTTCAGTCCGCAGACGAACAGGAGCATAGTCATGGAGGTGATGGAACACCATCAACAACTCTTCGTCACCTCCAACGTGTCATTGGGCACCAAAACTGGAATATGGCGGGACATCGTCGACTAGGTGAATGCCGTTGTAGTGCACAAGCGGACAATGGACGAGGTCAAGAGGCGATGGAATGACATCAAGCGGAAGACCAAGAAGAAACTCTCCGCCAACCAGAAGGCAGCAATGCAGACCGGAGGTGGGGGTCCAGCGCCACAGCTGGAGCTGGATGACATGGAGGAGCTGGTGTCGACAGTCATCAGTGTGGAGACTGTGGCTGGAGTCTGGGGAGCAGACACTACTCAACAGGACACAACACAACCGCAACAGGGTGAGTGACCACCAGGTACTGGGGGGGTGGGTGGAGATGGGCACAATGGCACACATGCACAATCAAGCAGGGCACAGTACACACCCAGAATGACCCTGGCTCCTCGATCAGACCTACACACTGTCACAATGTACAATGCCATGCTGTCTGAATGCCAACATGTACCATGCGGCTACATACATGTGGGCACATTGTAACACACCATCTCCCCTTCACATTGCAGGGGCATTGTCAACACCTCCTGCAGAGCAGTCCCAGCCACGCTTCAATGATGACGAGGAGGACAACGCCAGCATCGACACCCAAACCATCCAAAACATCATTGTCCTCATCTGCCACTCACCTACAGGATCAGGGCAGTCCAGCTACATCGAAGAGACCCCACCCACCACCCAAACCACCCAGCAGGAGGCACCCACAGCCCCGGCACTCTCCCAAGACCCCCAGGAACAACACATGGCCTTCCAACGCCGTGTGCTGGAGTGCCAGAGGGAGACGGCTGAGCAGGTGCGGGTGGGCTTCGGCATGGCTGCCAAACTGGACGCCATCCTTGGGTGACTATGTCCGCCCCATGGTCTCCAACAAGCCCTGACTGACATCGCTGGAGTCAAGACGTGGAGAGAAGAACAGCTGTCCGCTCAGAGTGGCTCCAGCGATGCCAGCCGTGAGCTGGCACACATGCGAAAGCTCATGGAGGACATGGTGCGGATGGAGGCGGAAAGGATGGCAGCCACTGCTGCACATCATCGAAATGTAGCTGGGATCTATCAAGCCCTGCAGACCTCCATCATAGTATTTGCGCGACAAGGATTGGCGCTGATGAATGCTGCTGCCCCCACACCATCCATGTCCTTTTGTTGGTTTAAATGTATGCATTAGGAGCATGGACACTGGACCTTTAATGGCTCCTAGGTCCCCCCCTCTTTGTGTGATATGCATCCACTCAGGCACATGATGTGTCAGTGGCACACAGTGCTGCAGCCGGTACTGCAACACCCACAGGTGGGGCAGAGCACACATCTGGGGACGAGGACGTGGATGGGTTTGTGATCAGGAGGCGCTAGAATTCATTTCCGCCACCTGGCCTGTTTCTGCTTGGTGCTGCACATGGCCTCATGACCTTTCACTGATCCCCGATACACTCCGATGCACTCACATCGACAGCGACATGGACTGCCATATCCTGTTCGTCGACCAATGACACGGCGGACAGACTGCGGACTGTACGGACTGTACCCTCCCCTTCCGTAGGACTAGTCATCCCCGGATGGACTCTGGCTTGCCCTCCATGAGCCCAAATTGTGTAGTGTGCTCAGCATTGCCCTGTACCGCTCCAGCTGCAGAACTGCACAGGATGTGCAATAAACATCCAGTGACGCACTGCTGTGTCATGTCTTTCATCAGTCATGTATGCATGTGTGGATGAATGTAGGGACAGTGATTTCCCTTGCGTCAATGTTGCTCATCCTGTGGGATGCCAGTCAGAGGGTGCTACGTTGCATTTTGTGTACCGGGTCCCGTGGACACTACAACAGGGACACACGCATCACTCACCTCCTTGTCCGGACATGGACAGAACCACGCCCAGAACCCACAAGTCATTGTTTCAAGCCCTGCGCTGGTCCGGCGTACGGCAGGTCAGACCACTCCGCTTACGCTCCGAGGGGGGCCCTCATTGCTACCCGTCGCAGGCGAACTCGCTGGTGGTGTGCAGGTCACTGGTCTAGTTGTCAGCATGTCACAGCCACTCCCTGAGGGCAGGTTTGCACACACACCACACCCATCTGGCACAGGCCATGTGACTCCGCCAACATAAGGGGCAGACGATGTCACATTCCCCTCTGCCGGTGGTGACTGGATGACAGTCGCCACGGTTCTCAATCATAAAAGGCCCAAGAGTTGTTGCGCACAGGGTTAGTGGCAACCAAGGCCTGCGTACAGCACAGGCCTACCACCACGTGGCGCTGACTGGGGTTGCACAGGGTTAGTGACAACCGAGGCCTGCATACGGCATGGGCCTACCACCATGTGGCGCTGACTGGGGTTGCACAGGGTTAGTCGCACCCAGAGCATTTCGACCAGCCCTGCCACGGGACGGTGACTTTGGGTGCACTGAGTCAGTGACACCTTAAGCTGCTGAGCGGGTGTACAGCCTGCGATGATGCCCCGTCCCGGTGGTCCAGACAACTCACATTTTGTGTGCCCTGCTGGACCGCAGTATAGGCCAGATCCAGCGGGCAGCGCAGGCCTGCCGCCACTTGGCGTCACTTCAGGGTTCACAGAGTTAGTGGCACCCATTGGGCTGATCGGGTGTGCAAAAGACACTCAATTGATGTACGTAATGCTGAACAAATGAAAACTGAGCGGGTGTGCAGCCTGCAGTGTTGCCGGGTGCACTGGTATGTCCTATGCCATGGAGTAATCAAGACCCAGCACCAAACGTAAGACCTGGTGGCCTGCGGAGCGTGGCTGCATGGTGTGGAGGGTGCCATGTCTGCGGGCCTCGGGCTTGTGGCTTGCAGCAGCATGTGGTGTGACATCCTGTGTATACGTCGTTGGCAGAAGGTGAGCAGTGAGGCCTGCGTGTGCATGGGCAGGCATGCTCCGATGGGCGGCGGGAGGCTTCGGAGTGCCTCTGCCTGGGTGTGCATGGGCGGGCAGGCGATGTTATCTTGTTCAAGTGTGTGTACTGTACCACACATTTATCTGGACTCTGTTTCAGATGACGGCTCTGACTCAGATGTGTGACCTGGTGTACCACTATACATACCGGCACGCAGCCGCGGTGCGTCCATTGGGGCGTAGGGGCGTAGCCCCACCAGCCCCAGACCCGCGACTGCCGTATGGAAAAATAAGTAAAATAAATGTTTTTACATTTACAGTATTTACTTACTTAGCACGGTCGATATTTATCCGGCGCCGCCGGGCAGCACCCGACTGAATCGGGAGTGCGTGGGGGGCGGGCTGCCGGGCTGGTGACGTGATTGACACATGATACTGTGTGAGTCTTCCTCTTCCCGCATGTATGCTTCGGGCAGCAACTTGCCCGAGCATGCGCACATTAAAGCCAGCCAGGGCCCCATTAGCTAGTAGGGGGGGGGGGGGGTGCAGGTTAAGGTTTATGCTGGCGGCGACAGGGCGAGCAGTTAGTGTGCCCTCCAAGCCAATCCTGGCGCTGCATGCAGCGCCAGGATTGGCCGGTCACCGCGCAGCACAGCGATTGGCCATTTGCGGCGCGCGGCGCTGCAGTGTCGTATCCGGTTCGGTAACGGTTCACTCGCGTCGCGGACTCGCCTCATGGACCTCGCTCGTCGTGTGTGGAGTGGTGCACTGGTGCTGGCTGGCGTGTGGAAGGTACGGCAGGTATGGGGACGTGCCAGTCTGATGTTTCCGACTGCTTTTTAGCGTTTCACCCTATGTGCCAGCAAGGACACAGGGTAAGTTTTCTTTAGAACATGGGCAGCCGTCGAAGTGGAGCTGCAGCAGGGTTCGAGTGCTGCACCAACAGCCGTGTTTCTTGCATCAGCGACTGGCAGGAACCCAATGACCTCTCTGTTCAAACAAGGAACTTCATGTGTGAGTGTGCAAGTCACGCACAACAGCTGTTTGAGGAGCAGGGACGGACCGTCCCTGCTCCTCTCTACGTCCGGTAGGCCAGTTTACTCCCACGCCTTGTTAAAGTATTCCCCTGGGCTCCTCTCTGCTGGGGCCTGCAGTCATGGGCGGTAATGCTGGAGTTACACAGCACTGCTGCACAATTGCTGATTCACCCTATGTTTAATTAATTGCTAATACTTTAGGTGATACCACGGGGTGCAGTATTTACAAGCGCGTTTTTAGTGTGCAGCACCTCGTGACAACAGACGCTGTGTTTTCCCCTCGTTTCCAGGTGCCAAAATGTGAGTGGTGCCATTTTTTCCTACACAAACGCCACCTGTGAAAATGATTCGAGGTCGAGGGAAATAAACCAGCGGAGTTTGAATGATGGCAGTATCCTGGCTTGGTGTAAACTCCTTCCCGAGTCACAGTGAAGCCGGAGTTGGCCTGGAACTCTTTAGATGGAGAGAGAGTGCATTGTAGGTGTTCATCTGAGATGATAATATTACTAAAAAATCCAAGCTTCTCTACTGCCCGGTCTTTTGAAGAAGACAAATCGAGAAGTATATGTCATTCCAAGTGTGTGGAGAGTGGTAGTGCAGCATTCCGGCAGCGCACACGAGTGTTAGTGATATCCCAACAGAAGTGCATGTACTGTACATGGAATAGTCAGTCCTTCCCCACCTCCCTCACTTGGTTAGATTCCTTGCGGCAGGCATTTGAAAGAGAGTACAAGGAGCGAGAACAACCTTTCTCGGTTCTTGTACACAAAAGCACTACAGGATAAACATATTTTATATTATATTATATTGAAGGTACCAGTTGGCCCTGCAATGACTGAACCACACTCCAGTCCTAGGCTTGAATCTGCCAACCGTATGAGATGCATTCTCAGACTTGTAGTCCAGCTAGTGGTGTGTGGAAGGGAAGAGTGCTCTGAAACAACTGGGATGTGAGGTCCCCGATGGCGATGTAGTTCTCTTGGTACCCCGGACGGAGCAGCCCAGTCGCAGAGGAGGGTCAGCTGCCTTCTGCAGTTTAGAAGCAGTGTAAAGTCTTGTACAGGGATAGTTCGGTGGATTGTCCGTTTCCAGGACTGGCCTGAGTTCTGAAGGTGTCGACCTTCCGGGTCTGGTAGATCAGTAGGCTAATGTCACACTGTAGAGGCCTGTGTTCAACCTCGTGATCACAAGTTTAAATCCCGGTGGGTCCACTCAGCATTTCATTTTTCTGAGGTCGATAAAATGAGTACAACTTACGCTGAGTAACAATAAACATTTTTATTTTTTTATTTGTACAAATGCACGTTTACCATCTCCATTTAAGCTTGAGCAAATAATTGTTTTAAAATTGCTTAATCTGCATAGTTGCAATGTAAAGTACAGAGGCACAATCCGGACGTGCCATGCCCATTAAAAGTGAAGTTAAGGGACACAATATTCATGTCATGGCGTCTTTTTTAAACAAATCATTGCAATAATGTGAGTAAATTCGTCGAAGAGAACTAGGATTAAAAGTGTCACAGTGCATGCAGTTGTTAAGGGAATCCCAAGGGCTGGTGCACTACGTCATCGATGGCATTGAATCATCTTGTAACCTTGTATATCAAGCCCCAGGGGAGTTGCGTTAATTTTTTTGTTTGCAGCGAAACGGTAACCAAAGAACTATTAATGTGTCAAGTTACTCTACTTTTTACTGTCCTTTGTATCTGAACGCACACCAAAGTACCACCATAGTGGAGGTGGGGTAGACAACAGTTTGATCCAAACAGACACTGGTCACATCCTGCACATACTGCACGTTTGAGGCCAAACACCTCTGACCCTCCTGCACCCCATCAGTATTCATGGTTTGTAAACCGCCACCCCTCCCCTCCTTACCACTCTATTCCCTTATGCACAAGGCTGCCGGCCTGTGCATGGGATCTTTCAAAGCAGCACCGAAAAGCCCCTGAAAGAAGAGACCGGGCTAAATGTGCCTTTCCCGAAGCTGGGCTGGAAAGAATAACCGAGGAGTGTCATTCCCTTCATTCATGTAAAATGCGCGTGTGTTTGTGGCTTGGCTGCGACTGCCGCTCTGCTGTGAAATTAATGCCCGTTATGCTGAGCTCATGTTTATCAACGTCAGCCGGTTACAGATTTACAGCGGGCTGCCCGGCGTCCTATTTTCGTGCTTGATCTGCATTTCCAGAGCAGCACTCGACAATGCAGGCGTGCAGAAATGCCCGGGGTTTCCAAACATTACACAATACCACTGCCTGCACGGGAGAAATTTAAAAAGGCAAAATCTTCAAGCCGTGGTGCGACCAAGCCAACAGAGTTGTCAAACTGTGGGTCATGCATGAACAATACATGTTACATGATGCACGGCGAATATCCTGCTTTTCCTGTCCACATTGTGCCCCAATTAAAACAAATAAAAAAAACGATATTCATTGCCTAAATTTATTTTTGCTATCATACTAACTGAACTCTGTGTAAATGGTGTGTCAGGTGACAGAGGCAGTTAATACACCTTATAAAGTATAAATATAGGGAATCGTAACGTGCACACATTATCCTTTAGTTAAAAGTTACGCAACAAATGTGCAGAAATAACAGGGGCAGGAACATGGGACCCAAAATATGTTACGTTTTTGTTTGGGCTTCAGTGGCTACTTAAAAAAAAAAAACTGATCGTAGTCATGGCAGGCTTATTTTTTATCATTGAGAAAAACGTGAACCACACCGAAACACGTTGAGCTTACAAATGCTTAATGTATGTACAAACCCCTTTCCTGACCATTTGTTATGTATTAATGACCATTTGTTATGTATTAAATGGTGATCTGTTTAACACCACATGCTGATATGTGACATTCTTTTTAACTTTATTGTTTATATGGAGCTACCAGGGAGGATTCGGGGACATTTCCTTCCTGGCACATAAATACAGAATCAGTGAGGGAGAATGGATGCATTGATCCTAATCTACCAGGGACAGGACTAGGAGAAGCAGGCTTCAGTTAGGAAGTGGTCCCAGAAGGGAGGGCACCGGAGGTGAGGGGGTACGGCCTCTTATTGGTGCACTGCGGTTGGGTGGGATAAAGAACTCTGGGTGCTTCCAGTTATAGAGAGAGAGCATTTCATGTGAGTGAAAGAAAGCTGTGGGCCAGCAACGCTGTAAACGTCTGTATTCTCTCTGATCCTTTGTAGGAGATTGGCGAAATCCTGAGCCAAAAACCAAGAAACATTTACCATTCCATACAAAGTATTCCTGATTTTATATCATAGAAATACCATTCAAACCCACCTTGAAAAAGAGCATTTACCCATTAGAGCTTGCTAGGGGAGCATAGCTTGGTCCAAATGTAGGTAAGGGAGTCAATTCTGGCTTTGTCACATGGCTCAGATTCTTAGAGCGATGAATACATTATAAAAAGCTGAAAGAAGAACTCCAGGCGGTGGGAGTTTTAAGTGGTTAGCATTTTATGTTAAGCGCAATCAATCCACCAACATCTTTTTTGCCCTCTTAAATGCCTGTTTTCTGGCACTCAGAGTAGGAATCCGAATTTACAGAAATAATGGACGTGAAGTGAATGTGACTAGAGGCAAAGGAATGCATATTCGGGGAACAGGAGTGTAAAAGTCTTTCTTCCCTTCCCACAGAGGTGATTCAGGGCAGCCTATTTATCTTTGCTGAGGATTAGGCCGCTATAAAAACAAGCAATTGCAATGCAATAGGTCTCGCATTTGCAAGAGTTTGAGCTATTGACAATGCCTTTTATTTATGTGTTTTGAAAACCTGAAAGCGGTGAGTAAATAAGCACTTTGTACTTGTAGTCCTTGCTTACGACAAGCAAGTCTGGCAGTAAACGAGGCGCAGTTACTGCCAGCCTTGGTTCTCGTAAGCAACGATGAAAAGTAGGAAAGTGTGTGTTTACAACCACTTCCAAGTTTTTACAACACATACATAAAATACATGCCCGATCCGATGTCTCGGGTCTACTTCGCAATATAAAACAAAAAATAGAAACATCAGTTGTTGGCCTATATATGTAGGAGGAGCGTTGGCAGACTATGTTTGTGGTCCCACCGTCCCAGTAGTGAACTAGCAGCAGGCGGCAGCGCAGAAGCTTAATGTGCCTGCTGCAAAGAACATATATACAACTGAGCCTATCGGGGAGCAAAGTGGCTAAATTAAATGAGTGTATGGGCTGATTAGAAGCTGGGGAACCAGGTTCCATTCGAAACTGGTGCTCACGTAAAGCGCTCGTATACCTTCGGGTCGAGTTCGCGCTATATAAAACTGAAAATAAAGTACGGGTAGCATGAGCTAGTAATGAAGGCTGCAGTGCATATGGGTACACTGATGTGCACTATGCATTATTCATTCGGTTTTCCTGCCCAGAGGTGGTGGGACAGGCAAAGTCTGGTAGTGTCAACACAGGTGTGTATTTTTGGTTTCCTGAAATGTCTTTATGTACAGCATGTACACATAGTTGTGCATTGTTCTCTTATGTGTGCCCACTGCTTTGCAAGTGGCTGAACTGCTGTGCATTGAGGTGTGTGTGTCAGTATATTGTTACCCAATGTGTTTATATGCGTAATTACATTTTACACTTAGAACTGTATGTAGCAGTCTGGTTTTGTTTCTTCTGCACTGTTTGTGAAGTGAAAAATGACTGCTCTGTGTTTTTTCCCCACAGTCTTTGTTTCATTACCCTACTGTTTCAAAAATAAATTGTTATCTTTTCATTTTCAGCACCTAACAACCTGAAACATTACCGCATTTTGGGGCAATTTTCCAGCAAACAACAAGAGGACCCCAACCTCCTTTGCTGCTCTCTCACCCGACCCCGGCTACAACCCAGCAAACACCAGTGTTAAAGGTAAGGCAACTGATGCTATATATTTTTTTACATCGCAGTTAGAGCATGTATGTCATGTGGTCACTCTCAAGGCCCTCAAGCAGTGTCTTTCAGTGCCTCCAGCAACCACTATGGCACAGAGAGGCAGGAGGCAGTACGGCTCTATTTTTAGCAGTCATTTGAGATGTATTAGGATAATGCACAAGATATATGTATAATGTATTTATACTGAAATTTCATATTATTGCACTGCACCTTATACGTTGTACTTTGATTATTGGCAGGTTTCTTTAATATATATATATATATATATATATTGGTAAGGCCAGCAACACCCCATCATGAATACAGTACAAGAGCTGATTACAAAGTCATTCCAGTCACGGCCACTTGAACAAAAACTACAGTTAAAACAATTGGGACCTCATCAGCCTGAAATAAACCTACAGCAAACTAACCAGGACAGAGGAAAAATGTCAAAACGTACATTCTCAAATGCCTGGTACACAAAAGCTGATTGGCTTACAGGGTGCCCTATAAGAAATTCTCTGTTCTGCTTCCCCTGCTTGCTGTTTGGCGGTGACTTTTCTTGGACACGGCAAGGAATGGGCGACCTGAAGCACATCGCTGAAAAAATAAAGAAGCATGCGCTCACAAGAAATCATCTGGAAAACCTGACAAGACTGGGAATGTTGGGGGAAGACGCACCAATTGAGCAGCAGATAAATGATGCGTATCGCAAATCCATTCAAAAACACAATGAAGCTGTTGATAAGAACAGACAAAATCTATCCAAGATCATTGATTGCATTCGTTTCTGTGGTGCTTTCGAACTGGCATTGCAAGGCCATGACGAATCAGAAACTTCCTCAAAACCCGGGATCTTCCGAGGCCTAGTGGATTTAATGTCAACCATAGACCAGGATTTGGAAAGACATTTAGCACATGCTACAGTCTTTAAGGGCACCTCTAATACAATACAAAATGAACTCCTTGACTGTATGCTCGAAATTATAAGAAGCCATATTGTGCAAGAGTTGCGAAACACAGACTTTGTGGCTATTCAGGCTGATGACACCACTGATGTGTCCACTCAAACACAGTCCGTGTTAGTGTTTCGGTACCTTGACAGTGACAGAAACATTGTGGAAAGATTTTATGGCTTCACGCATTTAAGTGACTCTAGTGCAGCAACCATCACTGAAGCAATACTGTGTCAACTGGACTTAATTTTCCCGGACCTGCCTCAAAAACAAAAGCTTATCGCACAAAGCTATGACGGTGCATCCGTAATGAGTGGGAGCCTTAGTGGAGTTCAGAAGAGAATTCGAGATGTGTACCCTAATGCTCATTTTGTGCACTGTTACGCCCACCAACTCAATCTTATTATGCAACAGGCGGTATCAAAGATCAGAGAGACACGAGTCTTCTTTCAGGATATCGGAGGCATAGCAGCATTCTTCACACGTTCCCCCAAAAGAACAGAAGCCCTTCATGAGATTGTGGACAAAAGCGTACCAAGGGGATCCTCAACTCGTTGGAACTTTCACATTCGTACAGTCAACTTAATCTTTGAACAGAGGGAGGGCCTTGAGAAATGTTTTGTCGCCATAGCATCCAGAGCAGACTTTGATCACACAAGTCAGAATGAAGCCCATGGCTTTATTAGAACACTACAAGACAAAGAGTTTCAGTTCTTACTGTTTTTATTTCATGACATAATGATTCCTGTTGATGTGTTATACGATCAGTTGCAAAGAAAAGACCTAGATACTGTCTCTGTGAAAGCCAATACATCTGCATTTGTACAACAGATTATGAAAGTGAGAGATGGGGTTGAAGATTTAGAGAGCAAACTGCCGCAGCATTCTGTTTTTGCAAACCGCAGACAAAACATCACCTCTCTGGTTCGAATTGGAAAGGAGATATGTGACATTGTAATTGTGCAGGCGAAAGAACGCTTTTCGTTCACAAAACATTTGGTGAGTGCGACTTTATTGCAAGGTAAAGAGTTTGCACAATATGATGAATCCTTCCCTGAGCGTGCTCTGAATCAGGCTGTGGAAGCGTATCCTATGCTCAAAAAAGAGCAGCTGAGAACTGAGTTAACTGTACTCTACGGAATGCCTGTGTACCGGAAGGCCACAAGCGCCTTGACTTTGCTGAGTTTAATTCATAAACTGCATATGGAAAACTCACTTACAGAGACAGTGACTTTACTAAAAATTGTGATTACGACTCCGATGACAACAGTAGAAGCTGAACGATGTTTTTCAGCCTTAAAGCGCATAAAGACATTCCTCAGGAACACCATGCTAGAGGAAAGACTAAATGCTTTGGCGATGCTATCTGTAGAGAGCAAGCTAGTCCAAAAGATACCGGACTTCAACATGAAAGTAATTGACAAGTTTGCTACACTGAAAGAGAGACGTGCGGATTTCATCTACAAAAAGTGAATGCTGCTACTTGTTTGAATACAAAAAATTCTGATTGAGGTAAGAAATGCATTGTTATCTCTGTTTTTAAAAGTTTTGTAGTGTTTGTTCTATTTGGAGACTACACAGATTTGCTCACCTTTGTTCACTGGCCGGACCTGTCTCCCGCAGGGTGAACGATTCGTTGCTTGTGTTGCCTATCAAACCTTTCCCCTTGGCAAATTGCGAAAACATTTATACCAGTGGTTCCCAAACTGTTTACTCCTGAGGACCCCAATTGAGTCACCACTGGAAGCCGGGGACCCCCAAGCAATTTGTATGACTTAAATTTCAAACATTAAAACAGTAATTCGAAAACAATAAACACACGTGTGCACACAAAACGGATACTCGAATTACTAAGGATTTTAGTATTTTATATTGAAAGAATTTTCAAAAAACAGGAGGGTTAGCGCTGCATCTCCATGACTAACTTTTAAATGGTTGGTTTTATTTCACAGTATGAGACTCCTGCCAGGGCCAGACTGGAAACCCAAAGCAGCCCTGGCAAATGTTTTCAGACCAGTCCCCATACAGTGCACACCTAGTGCAGTGAGTGCGCCTGACCACTACAAAGGGGGCTTTGGGAGGCTCTCCCCCAAGACAATTTAGGAAACAATGGTGCAGTCTACAACAAATGTATCATTATATATTGAATTGTATCAGCTTTTAAAGTGTAGTAAATGATGACCTTACTATGCACCAGGATATGACAATCTTTGTTGGGGTTCTTCAATGATTCCCATATTATCCTCCTCCAACAGTGCCTCTCATCTCTCCATAGCCCCTCTGTCACATGTATTTAATTTGTTTTATAACATCTCTCATACCATTGAAGGATGTCAGAGCACCTTAAATCACACACATATAGGGGCAGATTTACAAGCCCCTTGCGCCACAGGTGCGTCACAAAAAGTGATGCACCGGTGACGCATTTTAGTGCCCCATATTTCCAAGGCAGGAAAAGCAACCCTGCGTGACTTTTACTGGTCTTGTAAATATGGCCCAATTGCACACAGCACTTTACGTGAAAGGGACGTTCCATGAGTGTTGCTGAGGGTGTTCCCACGCATAACCCATGGAACCAGACACATTTCCAGATTTACGAGGAATCGTAAATCTGGAAATGTGTCTGAATGCTACGCCACCCCAGGGGAGGCGTAGGGAGGGGCAACTTGGAGAAATGTATTAATTTCTCCTCTTTCTATGCATGTTGCATTCTGCAGCATGCATAGAAACAGGATATTACCTCTGGTGATTGTTTATGTACAGGAAGGTGTCCCTTCCTGCACATAAACAATCAGTAAAACAATGAAGTTTTGCAAGTTCTATGTGTGCTAATGCAGCACACTTAGAAGTTGAAAAACGCCATTTCTGATTGTTTACATGCAGGAAGGGTTACTTCCTGCACATAAACAATCTCCCCACGACACAGGCATCCTTGCACCATGGTGCAAATGTGCCTGTGCAGGCGTATGGCAGTAGTTTGTGCGCCAGCACAGGGGGAAGCACAGAGATGCAACATATTGTTGTAAATATGTCGCATCCCTGTGCTTCGAAAGTGACTCAGTGCGGCGCAGCCAAATGGCTTGCGACACACACAGTCAATTTTCTTGCAAATCTGCCCCATGGAGACAATGATTCATACGTGTAAATCAGTGTATAGAAAATGTTACATAAGGCAAATGCGACTACAGGGTGTAGGATTCACATGTTATTCATACTGGTAGGCATTTTTAAAGAGTGCTTGGTCTGGAGAAGCACAAACTCAGGATTCAGAACATAACAGTGGTTAGCATTGACTTTAACAATAAAAATGTATTGCCACCCAAATAAACCTTTTTAGCAGGATTAGGATAATGAAAGACTTGAAACAAACATATGTTTCTAACTTGTATCATGCAGCTTGCAAGCAGCTCTTTGATGACAGTTTATAGGTCACTGTGCTAGATTACTATTGTCACTTATGAACTGCACAGTAACAAAAGAATCTGTGACTAAAGCAGTAACCCACTAACCTAGGCACATAAAAAATGTTTTTCAAAATGCATGGTACACGTTCTTTGCAGTAGGCATATTAACCCTCTGTGCTACATTAGATAAGTCAAAGCTGCCACTTGACACAACTCTCATCTCTCTCCAGCAGGTACATTAATCACCGACGTAATCTTGACACTTTTATTGTTGCTGGAAAACTGCTGATTCTACAAGGAACTTTTTTGTGCTTTTAAAATTACTGCCTGAGGACCCCCTGGGAATGTGTCGCGGACCCCTGGGGGTCCGCGGACCACAGTTTGGGAAACACTGCTTTATACCATTTATATTTGGGGTACTTGCGTGGACCTATGTGAAGTGTGTGTACAAAGTTCAGCTCAACCAGAATCACGGTAACAGCGCATTGCGCTGCCTCTTTTATATTCAGTATATTGTAAGACTGTTTTTCTTCCCCCGCCTTTCCTTGTTTTGTTTCCCTGTTTTCCCCTTGCTTGCCATTCGTTACTCTAGAGTCTAATATTCAGTATGTTGTAAGACTGTTTTTCTTCCCCCGCCTTTCCTTGTTTTGTTTCCCTGTTTTCCCCTTGCGTGCCATTCGTTACTCTAGAGTCTATTCTAATAGAGTCGGAAGGCCGTAGGGGAAGACTGTGGACTTTTCTTCAAGTTCCTGACGCTCCTGCGGAACGAGCCTGGCAACCATTACACTGCTGTGCAACTTCTTCTACTCTTAGAGCTGAGATTTCCATGAGTCTTATAGTCTGAATTCAGCACCTGAGCATAATAGGACAGAATGTATGAAGCTCTGTGGTAATACTGAATAAGCAGCTACATATGTTATGCCATCTATTAATGTAATAACTGCACTTTCACAATTGCTTTATTAACCTTCCTGCTTTCTCAAATTTGCTTGAAAATGCACGATTTTTCTTCTTTTTTTTCAAAATTTTCTTGGGGGGGGTTACCCCCCCAAACCCCCCTTTTGGGGTTCGGGCTCGCTCGCAGCGCTCGCTCGCTACGGTGCTGTATGCTAATTCGTTTCCGCCCCACCACTTTCAAATCTCACCCACCGCCCCTGCCGGCACGTGGTTGGAGACACACCGGTGGCAGCAGGTGAGCAGTGTGACCTGTGTGAGCTGGGGCAGCACTCTCTCTCTCTCACTCTCTCTCTCTCTCTCTCTCCCTCTCCCTCTCTTCTTCTCTCTCTCTCTCCCTCTCTTCTTCTCTCTCTCTCTCCCTCTCTTCTTCTGTCTCTCTCTCCCTCTCTTCTTCTCTCTCTGTCTCTCTCTCTCTTCTTCTCTCTCTGTCTCTCCCTCTCTTCTCTCCCTCTCCTTCGCTCTCTCTCTGTCCTTTGATGTGCACAGGACACACATTCTCATCATGTTTTTTGTTTTGCAGGCTGTGACCTATGGAGTGTCCCGAGGGGAGCTGCCATGTGTCTTCATTTGATTTCAGTGTTCATTTTAATAAAGTTTCATTTGTTGCTTCCAAAGTGAATGTGTGATGCTCATTTCTATGATGACACATGCATGTCACCAGTTGTGATTGTGCAACCTTAAGTGGATTATTTTGTACAAGTTTAGGTGTAGCTGAAGTGGCATATCTTTGTTCGGGGGGGGTGCCAGGGAGGGGTGGTCGGGGGGTGGTGGCAGTGGGTGTTGTGGCCCTCTTGGGCGTCCGGGCCGCATGATGAGTGGCTCCATGGCATCTGTTGCACTTCCGATGTAGCCCTGGGCTGGGCTCCCTTTTGTGGTGCAGGCTGCCGTCCGACTTTACACCAGGCCAGAGCAGGTGTAAAATTCCTGCTGCTAACGCGCCTTATCACCGGTTTTGTGTACTTATCGCCGATCTGGCTGGTCACTGAGAAAGTTGTGGTGTGGTGTTGTTTTGGCACAGGAACGCCTACTCTGCATCTCATTAGCGATAGCTGCGGGGGTCCTCTGTGGCGATGTATTTTGCGGCTGCTATTGCGGGTAAACTGGTGCTGTGGGCTGTTAACACAAGCTTGTGAATGGAGAGGTATATTTATCACGACTTTGGCTGCGATAAAGTGCAGTTAATTTGGCGATAGCTCCTTGTGAATATGCCCCTGAATCTTCCTGTGCCTACCAAAAAAGGAATGAATGTAATGTAACTAGTGCTCATGTAAGTACCTTAGGGTTGAGTTCATGCTATATAAAAACTGCAAAAAAAGAGACACATTTCCCATCTTCACTACAATCCTCGCCCTCTACCTGCGGCCAAACACTCATGAGGACTCTGTTTGCACTGAACAGCCTCCACAATTAAAGGGACACGCACTCTTATTGTCTAGTCCGCAACCAAACAGCCACCCGCTCACTGTACAGTTAATTCTGTAACAAATAGGCTGAGTAATCAAAGGGAGAATTCGAGCACACCGTGACGTTGTCTTTAGGCATGCCAACATTTTATGAGTATTTTTTGACTCGGTCTGTTTCTTGTAACTGCACGCCCCCATCTCGGGTTAACCACAGAGCAGCATATGTTTTCAACAAATCATTTTTTATACTTGGGCCTCGGTATCTCAACTGGAAAGTAAGGTTTCCTAAAACTAAATCTGGTGCATAGTAATATTACACGTATTTTGCCTAATTCCGCAGCTATTACTAACGGCTGTCTACTGCCACCTACTGACCTTCTTCTCAACTGGGGGCTCTTCAACAGAGATTTCAATTACTAAACGAACTAATTCATAAACAAACTCCATATTATTTATAGGGCGTATTAAGACGACGGGGACAATATCCGCGTTACATTGCAGTAAAAGAATGAGTAGGAGGCCGTGTTTACAGGAGGTGCAAACTCAGCAAATATTTTGTGCCCTTTAGCAAATGACCGAGGGGCTTGTCACGGTGTGTCTTTTCCATTTTCCGCCAGAATCTGTTGCATTCTGAAGAGATACCAATTCTCAACCCAGCAGCACAGGTGGAAAACTCAAATTATTTCACTGGAACAAACTAATATGGTATTAAACTGCGGGCTGATCTCAACACAGTAATGCCAAAAACCTAACATTATCATATCTGTTTTTAAGAGGCTCACTGAATGTGCGTGCGCACTCCTCTGTTTCTGCCAGCAAATCGTTTTCCTCCTCTGGCCGTGACACTAAAGGGTTACACGTGCAGACTCGATATTACTAGCCAGACCAGCCAGAAATAAAGAAATGCGATTGGAGCATGGCATTTCACATCCATGTACTTCTCCCTATGGGGCATATTAACAAGGGCCGGCGATAAATATCGCAAAGCGCGCTTAGCGCTTGCATATTTATCGCCGGCTATCTCTGGAATTTATCTCCCAGTTTGCGCGTTATTAACAACGCGCATCGCCGAGGCGATAAAAATTCCAGAGATAGTTGGGATATCGCCGTTTTCCATGGTGGAAAACGGCGATATCCTAGATGATAGGGCCTGTGGTCTTAGCCACAAAATCCACCCCCCATGTTAAGTATGCCTTAGTCAGGAATTTAACAGATGTTAAATTCCTGCATTAAGGCATACTTAACGCGATTTTAAAAATCGCTACCCTCCCTTGTTAATATCGCGAAGCTGCCTTCGCGATATTTCCCCAAGGGAGTCTTGTCAGGCCCGCCTCCTTTGCATCTCATTAGCGATGCGATCGGAGGCGTGCTGCAAACGGGCGCTAAGTCAGCAAGACACGCGATAGCGTGTCTTTGCTGATAAGGCGATGAAATTATCGCCGCTTTTTGCCCGTAAACGGACGCAAAAGCGGCGATAATTTCATATCGCCGCCTTGTTAATATGCCCCTTAGTTCTTTTCTTGTCTGCACTCACTACTTGGAACTGTCACATATGCTTGACGGTACTACCACCCCTCTAAGACTCGATGCACCTGCGCTCTTAGGGGCATATTATCAAGCCAGGCGAAAAAATTATCGCCGCTTTGGCAGCAGAAAAATGCCGCTAAAACGGCGATAATGGGCTTGATAATATGCTCTATGGAATTCCAATTGAAGCTCAGGTTAGATGTCCTTCACATCTAACATGGGCTTCAATTGGAATTCCATAGAGCATATTATCAAGCCCATTATCGCCGTTTTAGCGGCAGTTTTCTGCCGCTAAAGCGGCGATAATTTTATCGCCTGGCTTGATAATATGCCCCTTAATAAGCCACCTGAGACCACTGCACCTCGACCTTTCACCCCGCTGAGGGGGACACTGAAAGACCTGCCAAGTACTCGGGCGGCTGTGTGCGCGCCCGGGAAGCTGTTTCAGCCCGGCTGCCACACACGAGGGAAGGTATGCACTGACAGCAACCTGCCAGGCCAGTGCACAACGCTTGCATCACCCTCTCTCTGCCTGCCATTGTGCTCCATGCTTCTGAAGGGTAAGAAAAAAACGTGCATTTGCGTTTCAAATGTCCGATCCTGCAGCAGCAGCTTCCAAAGCTCATACATGACAGTAACCCGATTCAAGGCCCATTCTCCCGATTTTTTTTTTTTTATCTCCCACTTTGCTCTTCTGAAAGTTGACATGTATATGTTAGACCCCACCCCGAAGTTCTTGTCGCGTTGCACCCCTGGTCTCAGTCATGGGTGCCCCTCAACTCGTGCTTGATAAACCAGTTTAATCCCGGGATTAGATGAAAGGAAGCGGGCCTCTAGCGGTTCCTATAAACTGTGGATGCTTTGAAGAATGCTAGTTTTGTGACACGGTACAATATCGTGGCTGTTTTCACACACATTATGCTATTGGCTCTCTCTCCACTCTATGACAATTCCTTTGCCTTCCTCTGCTGAAAGGCGGCTGCAGTGCTTTAAACCGTCTACCTTTTGTCTGATGACCTTAACTTTCAACCTTGGAGACTGTTCTTTGTCGTCTCACAGTGGATCTGAGCGACGGCAGAGAATGAGAAGTGAAATGTGCGCGGGAAGAAGAGAGGAGCAGGCCAGAGGGCGCCGCTGGATGATGTAGTGCTGAAAGGTGCATGTCAGTCATTGGAAAGTGTCACCATTTCAGAACCACACAATGCCACGTTGTCACAGCCTCTGTCTGCGAGCCGAAGACCGCAAGGCACGGCTGCACCTCGCGAAGAAAAGAACCATGTCCCAGCCATTAAGTATTGCACTGAGAGCAGACACCTACGGTCTCGTTTACAATGAGGCCTCATGGGAGCAGGAGGAGGGGTGACGCGCGTGGACTGCTCTGCGTGCCATTGGTTGGATCCAGTGACCTCTGGAGTCTCGCCCTCGGGCTTTCCAGGGCTGACAGAGATGTCACAGTGCTGTGAATAAGGCGCTCATGATAGCAATAATTTGGCTCCACGTTAAGCTGATATGTGAAATACACAGTTACAAGTCACAGATTACAAGACGTGATCGATGAAACCACAATCAGACCAAATAATGACTCTTAAGATACCAACAACCAGAACGGTCCACGTGTCCCTAGGCAAAGACATGGAAAGTAAAACAAAGAGCATAGCAAGTTACAATATGGTACCACAGAAGGGGCAACCAAAAAGATCCAAAGAAATAGAACACCTCTTATGAATTGAGAGAAAGAACGGTGGGCTCTAAATGAATGTCAGAATTAGAATGGAACAAGTGTGAAAATATAATACATTTTGTCTAAAGCGCACTAGCTGATATAATCAACAACGGGACCGAGCCTGCCAGAAGCGTAGGAGGAGTGAGAAAATGGCTGCAGTGGAGTTGGAATGGTACAGCGATGTGAAAAAAGTATCTAAAATATAATAGGATCAACAATAGGTTATTCTCTACATCCCTCTTGACACTCCACACCTTGCTTGATCTTTAGCCTCGTGTATGTATTTTTAGTAAATTCCAGTTCATAGTTTTGAAAGCAAAATTACCAAGCATATGCCCATGCTGTCAGAGACAGTATGAAAGGAAGGGTTGGCTGAAATCAGAAACTGCTACAGACATAGTTCACAACATGGGAGCAGTTCTGAGCCAAACAAAATGTTCATTTTAGGTGGTGTGGTCATGGCGTAGTTGCCACTAGTCTCCTAATGTTACTGAAGGTGGTCTCCAGAACAGAGGATGTCATTTGTGTAGATAATAATGCCTTGCATCATATGTAGATCATGTACCACACAGTTTCTCAGGCATAAATATAGGCCTTAGGTACAAACCAGAATGATATTGTGGATATACATGAAATGTACTGATAGGTAGCCATGAATGGACTTGTATCTGTGGAATGAATAGTGAAGCAGGGACATCCATTAGTGACCCAACTTTAGGTTTGATTGGGACGAAGTGAAAGACACCATTATAGCCTTGCCGAATAATAAAGCACCAAGCCCAGATGGGGTACCAGGTGACCTATATAAATCAAATGTTGCGTTCTGGGCACTCTGATTACTATCCATCTTAAGGCAGCAATGATTCATGGTTATCCAGACTCCTGGTCGCATTTGGTGATTGTGTCAGTTTTAAAGAAAGGTCGTAGCGAGGTCCCCTGTTGTTATATGCCCAACTCACTGATAGACACAGAGGTGATAATAGTAGGCAGAGTGGTATTAAATCATTTAGGCACCTGGGCTATGCAGCAGAACATGCAATCTTATATACAGTATGGTTTTAGGCCCAGAGTGGGGACAGATGATCAATGTTTAAATGTGTACTTGATAGCATCAAAGTATACTGTTGCAAAGACAGGGTCAGTCCATCTTGCATTCATGGACCTCGGTTCAGCCTTTGATAGAGTGAATAGCGAAAAGTTATGGGCTGTGCTGGGATCCATGGGGGTAGTGTAGGACATTATTAGCGTACTGAAAGCATTGCACTCTAACTTGGCAGTCTCAGTATGGTTTGTGAAGGAGGGAGAATGCACATTACCCTTCAGTTCGAAAAGGGGTGTCGGACAGGGTTGGATCACAACTTGATAAAAGTTGTGACAGACATACCCATATGGGCAAGCACCCGTTGCTTTACTACTGGTGGCTAATGACGCTGTGCTAATTTTTTAAGAACTGCGGTGGGCTTACAATGGCTTTAGGATTCATTTGTTGAGTTCATGGACTATTTGAATTTATGCACTAAAGTTTAAAAAAACGCAGGTCATGGTGATTGGGCCCACCAACACAATATCAAGGGTTGCCATTGAAACAAAGCAAGGTCCTTATCTTATCTTGGAGGCTTGTTTGACACCTCTTTGAGTTGGTCCTTGCTTTGGTACCACAAAGACCTATTATTTACTAGGACTGTACTTGACTTTGCAAAGCTCTTAGGCTATATATCTGTAGAGGCCATGATTAAAATATATAATGCTAAGTGCTTATCGATTGCCACCTACGGGTGTAACATCTGGGGGTATGTTTCTGTACAATTGCTCCAGAGAGAGGAGAATAAATTCAGGAGAAGACTGTTATCCCTAACAAATAGCACTGCCTCAGAGGGAGGTTCATGAAGAATTGTAAATTAGCTACATATCTGATCTGATATAGGTACATAGTTTGCTGTTGAGGAAGACCTGGTCCAAACCGCACACAATGCTAAATCATCTTATTCTGAGAGATTGTCTTTGGCTTGCCAGTGCACTTTCAATGCCCTTGCTGAAATTCCTAAAGTAGAATTTCAGGGTTCTTGGTCACCCTGAATTATTTAACCAGCCATTTAAGATCGCAAAGGTTGATGAGACCTGGACTACAAAAGCCTGTGTTCAGAGGAAACAGACAGAGAGGGAAGCGATGGCAGGTGTTTAAACAGTCAGACATTCCGTCATGATTCAAACAATGTTGTCAATTCAGTCATATGTAGGAGTGGTACCTTCTAATTATTCATAGCCCCCTTCTTACTAGGATCAGGATGAACCTTTTTCATCAATTATTGATTACACTGTTGGGGTGGACTAAAGACTCAGATATTTCCCCATATTCTTATTATGTCTCCACACAGAACACTTGCCACTTTATTATGTTCTGTCCATTATATCGGGCCCCATGGAACCGTTTTATTTGCCCTATTTTGAAGATGTTAAATCTAATTTTAAACAAGTTATGCTAATGCATTTGTATTAACAGATGTTGTCAGATATGAATGTTTGTCACTCAGTTACCTGTTTCCTTGTGGGTGCAGTTAGAGTGAGAAGAGATTTAGGTGACATGTGAATTGTATCTATGTTTTTAATATTGATGTATTAGCTTTTATGAATTTAATGAGATGTTATGTATATTTTAATGACAAAGGTTTTGCATGATGATGATGATGTACTTTTACAGTTTTGAAATGTACCAAATAAAGTTGGTTTGACTCGACTCCAGCTTCGCTCTGAATCTCTGAACATGAAATGTTAAATTGTGGGTCAGAGAATCAGATCTCCTGCTCACCCACAAGAGTAGGAATGCCCACAATCTGACAGGGAAAAGTCTGTCGGTGTGAACTTCTTTTCAGTGGCAGACAGTGTGAAACATCCAAGGAAGAGAGCTTGCTACCAATAGTGACTTTTGTATGTGCTTCTGCTTGGAAGTGGCCATTTTAACTCCTACACCCGTAGTTTGATTTTACAAAACCAGTCGTGAAGATCTAGCCATTTCTTTCATCAGTTACATTTCAAACAGGAACATGTGCTACAGAAGTGTCACTATATTTTTAAAGGGAATTAGTTTCTCAAAAGTGATTTTAAACCCATTCCCTGATGCGCACTGCTTTGTTCCAGTGGCGAAAAAACACACTACTGGCACTTAGTGGATGATTCCAAGTATCACAAACTGTCTATTAGTCTGTTTAAACTCTTGATTTGAAAGCATCACAATTTGTTTAATAATACCCGAAAGCCATATCTGATTTCCTTATTTTCTGTGCCATTTTATTCATTATGCAGAATTGTCTCTACCTGAATCGGATTCTTAATGGCAATGTTTGTCGTGGTTTTATCCATGTGCACTTTTCTCTGAGGCAGGACTTTATGGAATGCAAAGCAACCAAGGATAAGTTTGGGTTTCCTCAAATAAACAAGCCTACCTATTAGCAACTAGATTACTCTGAGGGAGTTGAGCTCTGGCTGATTTCAAGACTAAAGCCTCAAATAACGCAAGTCGTTACAACGACTTGCGCTGGAGGGCGCTGGACTTAGGAGTAGTAAGATTTACTATTCCAACACCAGTCTACGTACAGTAGGAAAGGTGTTGGAATAGTAAATCTTACTATTCCTTAGGTTATAGCGTCCTCCAGTGCAAGTTGATGTAACGCTTGCGGACTGCAAGTCGATGTAAAGCTTGCGTTGTAATGGCAGCGTTCTAAATGTCACAGCTTGGTTGTTTGTTAGGGCAATCTGTGACTTACAAAAATATCACTGGATCATTTTTACATGTCCTAAAACCATTTTCCATGACAATAAATATTTCATAAAAATCTATGTAAATGCTGCTCTTGCTGGTAAGTATTTGCGCACTTGCAATATCTGTTACTTGGTCTTTAATGAGACTTTTGGTAATAGGTCATCTTACTGCATTTCTGGATAGCAGTCATAATGGCCATAATGTGTGTGATTCTTTTAATGCGGTGTTGTTTCAATGACCAGCTCATTTGTTGGTACTTGACCCTGATTTGTGCCATTATTACGCTCTATTGTCACATAATTGGATAAATATATTACTCCACAAGGCTTTCTATAGGACTCCTCTTTTTTACAAGATTGGTAGAGTTGCGTCAGGTTAGGCTATATCTTGGGGGTGATTTCTGGCTTCTTCTTGATTCCCACCCATATAGCTTTTAACGGCTGCTGTACCATTGTAGAGCTGATCTCACTGGTATCCCTTCGTAGGGTAGAGGTGCATCTTAGTGTGCTGTGCAAATGATGCCCTTTGGAAATGTTTTTTTTTTTTCTTCAACACGGAAAAGTGCTGGGAATGATCCAGACACCTAGAGGGTATGAGAGGCGGTTATAACCAGAGTATATCCTCCTTACAAATAATTATATTCACAAAAAATACTCCAATTGACCACTCAGTGGTTGGTGGTGCTAGTGAACCCGTAACTGGGGGACAAAGGAAATGAGGGGAAAAGGAAGTTATGGAGACTCTCTAGTGAAAGGTTGTACCTAACCCAACCATGATTGTGGGAAAAACTGTTTTTCTTTAAATTACCCTCACACACCCTAGTTGTGTCATGCTTTATCTTCAGGTCACCCCGACCCCTAAAAGTCAGGGTGGGCTCAACCACAGTATTGGGAGCTCATTTAATATACCAAAGGCAGAGGGGGTTTTAAATAAAATACCTCAGGCAGATCCCCGATTTCCCTTTATTCTTGGGTCTGACTGGGTAATTAAAATATTTAAAAAGGGTCTTTGTTGGAGTGTTATGGTCCTAAGACCCTAGTGCCGACATGTTTCAGTCCGAAGTGGCCGTAAAGATCCAGGACTTTCTTCAGGGCAAAAATGACCCCCCTATGTGAGTGAGATTACTGGAATGGGAAGTCCCTATCCTGTCAGTAAGGTGGGGGCAGAGTAGCTGCTCCTCGTGAAATGTTTAAAGAAAGGTGTGTGTCAACTGCCAGGCTACATCTGAAAAGAGAAATAGGGACAAACCCCATGTAAAATATCACAGGCAGAACTACTGCCGTGCTCACTGCCCCTGTGGGGTGTGGTGAAATCCGCAAGGTGAACATGCCTAAATTCATATGCATGCTTCTATTTAGAGGATTTTCCCCTCAGTGTGCCACTCAGATCCAAATCACTGTAACATATTGGTTTGTATGTGACAGGAATTCTGTGGTAGTGGCGAGTTTAATCGCATCCTAGCGTTATCAGCGTGAAAGTCTGATCTCTAAAATAACGTGCACCACGTGTATTCAATCTCAATTGCACCATGTAGCATAAAAACATCAAATAGATATCAAGTCTTATTGGGAAAATAACCGTAAGTATGAATCAAAATAATAAATATAAAAATAAATATAAGGACAGGCATACATAACAAACACGCACACAAACTCTATAGTCATACTTTACCCAATTCAGGGAGGTTGACCGTTTCACACAGGACCAGAATAACAATGACGGTGGTCCTGGAGGTGGTTTTGAAAAGAGATAGTGTGTCTGCTTAAAATGCGGAAAGTACTGATCTGCTATTATCTCTTCGAGGGATCCCGCATAGTGAGATCAAAAAGCGCGCCAAGGGTCACACATGTGTGTCCATAAACCATTACAGAAACAAATACATTTTTAAGCGAGAGGGCGCTGCGCGTACGCGCCAACATTAAGCACTTACTACAATAAGATTAGTCATCCAGCATGCTACCTATTCTGGTTCTGGTCCTCGGCTTTAGCAAACAGAGACGCTGGTGTTGCGTTTAAGTATGGTATAAGCGCGGTAAATTTCGAGCTAGTTGACATACCGCCCCCGGGCTAAGGGGGAATTGACGTATAGTGTCCTGACGTATGCGGCGTGGGCCGGTATTCTTTGATGGGGATTGTAGTTTACAGAAAGGTTTGAACGGTAGTTCAAAGGTACGGAGTGCTCGTGGTTTGGTACTTGATTCCTTGGGTGCTGGCGGACGTGGTGTTCCTACCGGTGTGCACTTATGATTATAAAATTTGAAAATGTAAGGAAAAATGTTAACATGAAAAACCTGGTTATCTGTACCTCGTCTCCGGGCTCCGGAGCATGTGATGTTTTACGTGCTGACGTACTCGATGTTTTGGAAACATGATTATGATGGAAGTTGTAGTTTATGAAAATTTGGGTAGTAGTTCACGGGGTGTTTTGTTCGTGTAGTGATACTCGAATAGGGTGGGTGCCCGAGGAAATGGAATTTGGTCCCATATGCTCTCGCAAGGTAGGATATTAAATTAAAGGAAATATGAACTGTAATTGTTGGTGCTCACCGAATAGAAGCACAGGAACTCGTGAGAAATTGTCCATTCTGTGAGTGCGTCTATAATTGGGAGTTTATAATTAGGGGTGCTCCGATAACGGTGAACATGATGGCCCCTACATATATATTGGTTGGTGTACAAACTATGGGCTTTGGTATAATCACAGTGGAAAGAGGCGTCATGCCCATCTATCCCGAGAGTGAGGATGATCATTGTGCACACAAAAGTGACATAGTCCAAGTCATGTGGGCTCACTGTCTTTATAGTGTGTATGTTGGTCGTGACGGGATTAAATGTCTTGATCTTGGTGTGGGTGTCAGATCACGTTATTCAATAAATGTGTTCGAGACTAACGGCGTGACGTTTGATAGCTGCCTATATGACTAATCGGGGAGATGTTTTTGCTATGTTCATCTATTTTCATCTATTTAACTGGCTCCAAGGTATACCATCATTGAGTCCCTTCTCATGGGTTTTCGAACGATATACCCAGCGCTGTTCCCTGTCTAGAAGTCTCTTCTGCATGTTCCCGATGCCATTGACTTTCTCAATTATTGTTCATCGTATATCTGTGTCTTTATGCTGTTTCTCTGCGTAATGTGATGTTAGTCTAGTAGCCGTGATCATACGTCTGATCGTGTTTCTATGTTCACTTATCCGTATTTTGACTTTGCGGCTGGTCATGCCCACATAAGACAACTCGCAAGGGCACTTAATGAGGTAGATCACTGCTTCTGAATTACAGTTTGTTTGTGACCTTTGTTCCCACGGAGTACGTAAGCCTAATTCGAGAGTCTTGGTGTGTCTAGTAAATTCACAGGCTACACATGATCCACATGGATAGTGTCCAGTTACTGCGCTGGGTATATCATTTGAAAACCCATGAGAAGGGACTCAATGACGGTATACCTTGGAGCCAGTTAAATAGATGAAAATAGATGAACATAGCAAAAACATCTCCCCGATTAGTCATATAGGCAGATACCAAACTTCATGCCGTTAGCCTCGAACACATTTATTGAATAACGTGTCCGGACACCCACACCAAGATCAAGACATTTAATTGCGTCACGACCAACATACACACTATAAAGACAGTGAGCCCTCATGACTTGGGCTATGTCACTTTTGTGTGCACAATGATCATCCTCACTCTCGGGATAGATGGGCATGACGCCTCTTTCCACTGTGATTATACCAGAGCCCATAGTTTGTACACCAACCAATAAATATGTAGGGGCCATCATGTTCACCGTTATCGGAGCACCCCTAATTATAAACTACCAATTATAGACGCACTCACAGAATGGACAATTTCTCATGAGTTCCTGTGCTTCTATTCGGTGAGCACCAACAATTACAGTTCATATTTCCTTTAATTTAATATTCTACCTTGCGACAGCATATGGGAACAAATTCCATTTCCGCAGGCACCCACCCTATTCGAGTATCACTACACGAACAAAATACCCCGTGAACTACTACCCAAATTTTCATAAACTACAACTTCCATCATAATCATGTTTCTAAAACGTCGAGTACGTCAGCACGATAAAACATCACATGCTTCGGAGACCGGAGACGAGGTACAGATAACCAGGTTTTTCATGTTAACATTTTTCCTTACATTTTCAAATTTTATAATCATGAGTGTACACCGGTAGGAACACCACGTCCGCCAGCACCCAAGGAATCAAGTACCAAACCACGAGCACTCCGTACCTTTGAACTACCGTTCAAACCTTTCTGTAAACTACAATCCCCATCAAAGAATACCGGCTCACGCCGCATACGTCAGGACGCTATACGTCATTTACCCCTTAACCCAGGGGCGGTATCTCAACTAGCTCGAAACTTACTACGTTTATACCATGCTTAAATGCAATACCAGCGTCTCTGTTGGCTAAAGCCGAGGACCAGAACAGAATAGGTAGCATGCTGGGTGACTGATCTTATTGTAGTTAGTGCTTAATGTTGGCGCGTACGCGCAGCGCCCTCTCGCTTAAAAATGTCTTTGTTTCTGTAATGATTTATGGACACACATGTGTGACCCTTGGCGCTCTTTTTGATCCCACTATGCGGGATCCCTCGAAGACATAATAGCAGATCAGTACTTTCCGCATTTTAAGCAGACACACTATCTCTTTTCAAAACCACCCCCAGGACCACCCTCATTGTTATTCTGGTCCTGTGTGAAACGGTCAACCTCCCCGAATTGGGTAAAGTATGACTATAGAGTTTTTGTGTGTGTTTGTTATGTATGCCTGTCCTTATATTTATTTTTATATTTATTATTTTTATTCATACTCACGGTTATTTTCCCAATAAGATTTGATATCTATTTGATGTTTTTATGCTACATGGTGCAATTGAGATTGAATACACATGGTGCACGCTATTTTAGAGATCAGACTTTCACGCTGATAACGCTAGGATGCGATTAAATTCGCCACTACCACAGAATGCCTGTCACATACAAACCAATATGTTACAGTGATTTGGATCTGAGTTGCACATTGAGGGTAAAATCCTCTTAACAGAAGCATACATATGAATTTAGGCATGTTCACCTTGCGGATTTCACCACACCCCACAGGGGCAGTGAGCACGGCAGTAGTTCTGCCTGTGATATTTTACATGGTGTTTGTCTCTATTTCTTTTTTCAGATGGAGCCTGGCAGTTGACACACACCTTTCTTTAAACATTTCACGAGGAGCAGCTACTCTGCCTCCACCTTACTGACAGGACAGGGACTTCCCATTCCAGTAATCTCACTCACATAGGGGGGTCATTTTTGCCCTGCAGAAAGTCCTGGACCTGTACGGCCACTTCAGACTGAAACATGTCGGCACTAGGGTCTTAGGACCATAACACTCCAACAAAGACCCTTTTTAAATATTTTAATTACCCAGACAGACCCAAGAATAAAGGGAAACCGGGGATCTGCCTGAGGTATTTTATTTAAACCCCCCTCTGCCTTTGGTATATTAAAAGAGCTCCCAATACTGTGGTTGAGCCCACCCTGACTTTGAGGGGTCGGGGTGACCCGATGATAAAGCATGACACCACTAGGGTGTGTGAGGGTAATTTAAAGAAAAACAGTTTTTCCCACAATCATGGCTGGGTTAGGTACAACCTTTCACTAGAGAGTCTCCATAACTTCCTTTTCCCCTCATTTCCTTTGGCCCCCATTTACGGGTTGTCTAGCACCACCAACTACTGAGTGGTAAATTGGAGTATTTTTTGTGAATATAAGCCCTTTGGAAATGCCCCGCTAAGACTCTTTTTTGGTTTGGGAGTATTCTGGCTCTTGTTAGTTCTTTATGTCATGTTTTCAACCAGGGTATGCCTGTTTCATAATTTGCCTAACTTTCTCTGATTTCTTGCAAGACCTTAATTTAGTACTGGTGGATTTTGGAACATCGAACAAAACCAACTGTATTTGTCCTGGGCTCTTCTGTACCAGTGTGCAGATCTCCAACCTTAATTAATGATGGTAGGCTTCAGATATATAATTTTTATATGTTTTTTAGATTCTCTATAACATAACATTGCCGTAAAATCTGCTTTCTATGCACCCTGCCACCAAGGACTTAGTCAATGTGCCAACCAGAGACAGAAGGCCAGTTGTTCTGCAACCATCCCACAAACCACTGAGCAGTACATGAGCGAGATGGGTTTCAGTAACGAACCATCTTGTGAAATATCATTGGGATGATTAGTGGAACCGAAACCTGCACTCGTGATAGAAAGGTAAACACTAGAACAATGGAAACAGTGGGTATAGTCCGAAGATTTATTTTATGAAAATCATCCTATCGTCGGAGGAGAACTAAAATAAAAACAAACAGAATAGTAGCTTAAACGTTTATGAGTAATGTGAATAGTAGGAAATATTGAACCATATTAGCTGTTTAACTATATATCAACCCCACCCTCATGTTTTTGGCTTAGTACGCTAAACTCAACACCAAAAGAAAAGTCTAATTTGAGTTTCAGAGATGGGGTCAACGCTCTCATACCTTCTTTGAATAATGAAGGTATTGGTCAATATAATAGCATTGACTGCTGTTCTTGTCTGCGATTGGAAAAAGGCTGAGATACGCCTACCTTTAGCCTTCAGTAACAGGTGGTGAAGCGATTCCTTGCAGAGGCCGCCCCCGTAGGGGGCCTCGAGGGCCAGCGCCATAATCGACGCCGAGCCCCGGACGGAACCGGATTTGCGCCTAGATGCGCCCAGGAGCTGCAAAAACTCCCACGCCTCCCCCGCTGTGGCCGCCAGAGAGGCGCCGGCCCCCCGGCCAATAGGGGCCCGTGCGCAGTGCAAACCCCCCAATAGGGGGAAACCAGGTCAGGGTGGGAAAGCGCAGAGGGTAAGCTCCTATCTTTTGGAGCGGGGGAGCAGCATCTGCGAAGAAGTTTTGACACAAATATGACAGTTCACCAATAATGATTTATGGCATGATACGCAAAGATATGCAATATATATATATGTGTATTCCTAATAAAACTGCGGCCAAATGAGCACCACAAGATAAGAGTGTACTTTGGCTTATTTGTGGTAAGGAATACATTGATGGAAAGTTGGGGAGTGGGCAAAGTGCGGTAGTTATCATGCCCTGTCTTCTCTCTGTCTACACACTCTGTTCTAAACTTATATAACTTATACAGCATTATCTGACTATTGTTGAATCTTTTAGAATAACCAATTAGCAAAAAGTGGTCTGATGCACTTTACTTATTTTTATTTCTGCGAAAATATGCTCCTTGAATTATAATATGAAATGAGAAATAAAATTATCATTTTCATTAAACCATGATCACGACTCGGCAACAATTATTGTAGAACAGAGAAGGAGACTTCGACTAAATAGCATTAATATATTCAAGCATACTTGATTACAACATTTCACAAAAAAGTGACATTAAACAAACATGCATGCTCTATTTGTCATTAATACGTACACAATACTACTAGAGGTAAAACAGGATTCTAACAGTCTGATGGGTGTGCTTGGTACCTGCAAATTAAGGGCTGGCAATGAATAGTTCGACGGCAGGTCTGTGGAGGGATGTGACTCCATTCATTGTGCATGCACCAGACCATCCTTTGGCTGCACTCAGAATTCTCTCTTTTATAGGGGTCATTATGTTTTCTGTTATGTGAGTGTATTACAATGGGAACATTTGCTTGGTGTTTCAATTGCCCTGCTGCTTGTGCACATAGGATTGTATCCAGTGACCTTTTACAACAGTATGAGTTGCGAGCAGGGATGTCATCGGATACCTCCTCTTTTGGTCTTTTCATGAAGAGGTAGATGAACTTTGTAATCTGTAGCAATTTTGGCTGTATCTATGTTGTGGATTGCGGGGGTATTTTAATAATGTATATATATATATATATATATTATATAGATCAGGGTTCTCTAACGTCAGTCCTGGAGGGCCGGATCCATGTCAGATTTTTAGGATAACTACATTTATATAAATGTGGATATGCAAAAAAATCTGGCATGGATGCAGCCCTCCAGGACCGAAAATGGAGAACCCTGATATAGATGTATGTCTGGGGTGCAAGTTCTTTTTTGCTGCAGTTCTATCTTTGTTCTTTGGTCTATCTGTATGTTTTTGGAAGCACAATGAGCATGTTGAACATATTGCATATCATGCAGTCTTTCATTACTGTCTCAGGCATGGGCTATGCACTGCAACTGTTGTAAGCTTTGTTAGGTTTGCAGCTATCTGTGCATGCCTGCCAGAGTGCATGTATTAATAGGAATGACCAGCATGCCTTTATTTACTACAGTATCTGTGGCATGCTTATGGGAGAAACATTTTGAATATTGCAATGGGTGTCAATTAATTTCTGCATTTGTGAGTGAGCAGTGACATATTACCTCTTGTTGTATAGCAATGCCTGGTGGGATCTGGGGGTTATGATGTTGAATTATGAGTTTTATTGGATGTGTATGTGTGAGTCTGTCTTGGTTCCGTATTCAGCTAGATTTTAAAGCAACAATCCCAAAATTAAAAGCACCAATATTTATTTTGAGCATACCTCAAGCAATTCTTTCAAACTGACTTCCCTTTCTCAGAGACCATCTTGTCGTGTTTAAGTCAATTGGATCAGCTGGCCATAGGCTGGAAATAATCCTTGACGAGTGACAGGTCTCTATCAGACCGCTTGTGAAAACTTAGCTGCTGCACTAGCATTTTGATCAGACTGAAAAAGACAATTAGTTGATGCCCTCTCAAGGGGATTTGTTATTTGACGCAGTAACTCCAAAAAGTACCAACAAGTACATTGCCTTGAAAAAGCCCTAGGCCTGTGAGCCACAGGGGGTGAAGCATGTTTTGGCTGTCCTGAATGAAAAAAAAAATCCATGTTACAGTCAATATTCTTTGAAGAACTACCATCGTACCTAACCCGTTCCCTCTGATTCTTCCCCCTCCACCTCCCTTTCACTCATCCCAAGTCTCCTCTTAATGCTATGACCTCCAAACAATAACACTAAAACAGAATTCTAAATCCTTCCCTCTTCTATCCCTTTCAATACAAATAACAGACTAACATACACACCACTCAAATTACCTTCATATTTCACTATACTAATTGACCACTAATCCTTTATGGGTTCCGGAGTAGTGTGCTACTTGCTGCAAAAGCGCTTCAACACCTCATCCGGGGTACCAAGCGCAATATAAATGCAAACCTTTTCTCGCTTCTATCCCTCCACTATCCTTTCCAATCCAAATAACAGACTAAAATATCCAGAAAATTACTTTCATATTTCACAATACTAATTCACCACTAATCCTTTATGGGTTCCAAAGTAGCGTGCTACTGGCTGAAAAAGCACTTCAACGCCTCGTCTGGGGAAGTAAGCGCCATATAAATGCAACTACAATTACAATACCTATGATGGTCAGGTGAAAAGAAATATAGTTGCATTTCATCTTGTGATTGTCACTATGTAATTCAGGTGTTTGATATTCTATCACATATGTATTAGTATCTCTCTAAATTGGATAAAGGCCCTACCCATGGTTCATCTGCTTGTTTTAAGGCACACTTTATTGTACTTGTATCCATTGATTTCCTCCAAATATACTTCTTCACTAATTGTACCTTTTTAATTTTAAGCTTTTTTCTGTAGGACCACATTCCATTATCGCCAAATTGTTCTTACCATTGTCATTCTTCCTAAATTTACCCGTCTAAAAGGCTATTTGCCATGTATTTACCATCTGCCTTTCTTACGTAGGTAAAATCGCGGAAAAGGTTTCGCATTTCCAGTATTTCATTATTATATGTGCATGCTATGCCAATCTGTCACGGGAAAGCGCACTTTTGCTGGCATTGAATTTTCTCGCCAATGCTTGCCAGTTCTGCCACCACTGTGATTCCCTTCATTTTTCTCCTGCCTTTGACACTGTGGACCACCCCCTGTCCTCTCCAGTTCTCCCCTTTGTACTTCAAAGAATACCTTTTCCTGATTGACACCTAATCTTTCACTGCTTTGTGTTGATATACATCTTGTTCACCATTGTTGAAGTGCAGCTTCATAAATTAAAAAATACCTTAGCTTAGGTTTCTATGGTCGGCATGACCTTGCCCCATTAGACCATGTTAGCAGAATGGTTGAAGCAGTTCAGAAAGAAGTGAACGTTTTGATTTTGCTTTACACAATCTAAGCATGCTTGTGGGAGTGTTCTCTTTCAGAAAATCATTTTAATTCAGTTGCAATCATGGTCTTTGTATGATGAACCCACTAAATGATACTTTTCTAGCTTCCTTCCAGTAGAATGAAAAGTATTAATTTACAAGGTTATGTCCCTTGTTATAAATGTGGATTAGAAGTTCGTTGTGCAATGTTTTATTTCATGTTTATCACCTCGGGGAACATAGAGCATTTAGTTTAACCAATCACACTCATATGGAAGTAGGCAATGTCTTTAGTGTTAGTAAAGCAATCGTTTTATTGTTTGCCATGGAAAAGTAACATATGAGTACATCCCATTTACCTAATGTCATAGTATGATGATTTGTGCTTCTATTATAAAAATACATGCTTTTTTGGCGGCAAGCCAGGTCTTTAGTGGGATATTTTAGAAAGTCGAGTTTATGCTTGTTTGCTGAGAGACTTTAACTTAGTTTGAATCGTGTTTTACGATTTTTATGATTTGACTTATTGAACAAGTCACTTACCTTCGGTAAGGATATATCTATAAGAAACATTAGTTAGTTATAGATTCCCTACCTTAGAATTTCCCCCAGACGTCAGACTGGATCCGGAAAGTTTTTTCGTCAACAGTACCTCTGCATGTCGGAAGGTGGCATCGGTCGGCTCCATATCCTTCGTTGGCGTCGTGGTTGCCGGGATGACATTGCGGTAGCTACTTAGACGTCGCCCTCGCGCGTCGATGTCAGTTCTGTACACAACTTTCCGCACCAGAAACGCAGAGCCATGCAAGACACTGACCACTGGTGCACAAAACTAGGGCCCTGAAAGGATATCCTTAACCCTAGAAATCAGTTCGCAGAACGGGGAGGATGGGTGGGGCGGTAAGGAATCTATAACTAACTAATGTTTCTTACAGATATATCGTTACCGAAGATAAGTAACTTGTTCATCTGAAAGAAACATGTTAGTTATAGATTCCTTACCTTAGAATATCTAACCCCGCAATCCCAACCCAGGTGGTGGGTCTGTGAACCAAGATCACACCAGAAAGTCCTGGAGAACAGAACGGCCAAAGAAGCCGTCTCTCTGGACTTGGCTGTCCAGACAGTAGTGTTTCGTAATCATGTGTAGTGATGCCCACGTAGCTGCCTGACAGATGTCATGTAGAGGAACTCCTCTTCCCAGGGCAGGAGAGGCTGCCGTCGCCCTGGTGGAATGGGCACATAGCCCCACTGGAGGCTCCTTTTTAGCCAGAGAATAGCATGCTTTAATACACAAAACGACCCATCGAGAAATGGTTCGCTTGTGTACGAACTGACCTTTCTTTGCACCCACGTAGCCAACAAAGAGTTGGTCATCTACCCGGAACTGTTTTGTGTGGTCCAGATAGAAAGACAGTGCATGTTTTGGGTGATCTGGTTGGGGAAGGGAGAGGGATCCGCTGCTGACCCAATCCTGGTTTGTGAGCCACCACTGCACTTGACGTGCAGTGCCCTCCGAGATCTGGAAGCAATCGGACAGATTCTCCTGATGCTGCCCCCACTGGCACTTCAGGTCCCACTGCAGAGCGTGAATATGCCACCTGGCATGATCGACCAGCAAGATGCAGGAGACCATGAGGCCCACCAGCCTCAGAGTCATCCTGACCAAAACCCGGGATAGAGGCTGAAAGGTCGGAATTATAGCCTGAATATCCCGGACTCGAGAATAGACCCGAAACCGTGTCGTGTCCCAAACTGCTCTGATGAAGAGGAGCTTCTGAGAGGGAATCAGGTGTGACTTCAACACATAGATGGAAAACCCCTGCGCATGCAGGAGGTCGGCCGTAGTATGGAGATGGGAGACGACTGCCTGGGGCGAGCCCGCCTTCAACAGCCAGTCGTCGAGAGAGGGGAAGACTGAAACCCCTGATCTGCGCAGATGAGCAGCGACCGGTGCCATCACTTTTGTGAACACCCGAGGGGAGCTGGTAAGACCAAAGGGGAGCACGGTAAATTAAAAATGCTTGTGGCCCACCGTGAACCGTAGGTAACGCCGGTGGGCCGGCAGGTCGGGGATGTGAAAATAGGCTTCCTGCAAGTCCAACGCTACCATCCAGTCTTTCAGTTCGAGGGCAGACAAGACCTGAGCAAGCATCAACATCTTGAACTTCTCCTTCCGGAGGAAGCGTTTGACGTCCCTGAGATCCTAGATAGAACGCAGGCCCATGTCCTTCTTGGGGACCACAAAGTAGTGGGAATAACAACCACGACCTACTTCTGGGACAGGAAGGGAAGGCGCTCAATGGCTCCTTTGGCCATGAGAACCGTAACTTCCTGCAGGAGAAGGGCCAGATGATCCTCTGACATGTGGTGGTATTGCAGTGGCATGGCTGGAGTGGTAGCCTCGAAGGGGAGGGAGTAGCCCCTTTGTATTATCTGCAAAACCCACATGTCCGACGTGATGGTGCACCAGTGGGGTAGGTGATGGGGAATCCTGCCACCCACTGGCGTTTGATGGGCCTGAAATGTCGGACTAGGAAGGTTTGGAGGCTGCTGCAGAGGGAGAGGGTTGGTGGACTGGGCCGCGTGCTGGCCCCTGGAACCACGACGGTTGTTCCTACATCCCCGGCCACGCAAAGGTTGGGTAACTTGCTGCGGGACGTAGCGGGCACCCCTTCCATAGCCACGAAAAGCAGACTGGCCAGGGTGGCTGGAAAGGCCCAAGTACTTGGCCGTAGCCCATGAGTCCTTGAAACGCTCTAGAGCGTTGTCTGTTTTCTAACCAAAAAGGCGATGGCCATCAAAGGGTATGTCCATCAAGGTGTTCTGGACATCCCCCGAAAAGCCAGTCGACCTCATCCAGGCGTAGCGACAAAGGGATAGAGAAATGGAAATCGTCCTGCCTAGAGAGTCGGTGGTATCCAGTCCACAACGGATGGTAAATTTAGCCGCATCCCTCCCGGCGGCAACAGCCTAGGAGAGCACTGTCCGGGCCTCCTCCCGACACTTGGGCAGTACCTGCGCAAACGTATACCACATAGAGCAGGAAAAACGGCCCAATAGACATGCAGTGTTTGCCAACCACAGTCCCAAGCTGGCGGAAGAGAACATTTTCTTCCCAAGATGGTCCAGCTTCTTGAATTCCTTTTCCGGTGGAGCGGTAGGAATGCGCTCTTGGAAGTGGAGGCTTGGACCACCAAGCTCTCCGGGATGGGGTGTTGGGAGAGGAAAGTAAAGTCGCCCGGAGCCGGGCGGGGGTGTCAGACAATCATCCTATCCACGGGAGCCCCCGTGTTGGGCCTGGACCACGTGCCCAAAAGGACATCGGTAAGGGTCTCATTAAACGGCTCTGAAGAGCTCCCTGCCAGCTGAAGCACCTCTGTCAGGAGGTTAGTTCTGACAGCCACCGTAGGAAGCTCGAGGCTGAGAGCCTCAACCACCCTATGCAACACCACTGCGTACGATGCTCCCTCCTCCGTAGCCACGGTAGGAGGAGACAACATGCCAAGGTCAGGAGATGTGTCAAGACCACTGGCATCCCCCAGTTCCTCGCTCCAGTCCTGCTCAGATCCCATCTGATCAGTTAAAGGGTCACCTGACCCCTCCCAGTCTTCCTCCTCATCCTCAGATTGCCAAGATGGCCAAAAAGGGACCCCAGGAGTGAACAGGGGCGCAAAAACCCCTCTCGGCACCAGATCCGGTGTCGGACGACGCCGGTCCAGCTCCGTGTCCACTTCAGGATGGAGGCCGGGGTTGACGCCGGCCGGGCACAAGAACGGCATCAGTTGCAGTGTCGGAGAAAGCGGCCCCGGTGGAGGTGTAATGAGGTTAACCGACGCCGATCCGGATACAGGCCTGGATCCAAGGGGGGCCTGCGGCGCCATGGCCGGAGCTGACGGCGGAGAAGTCCCCGGCCCCCCAACCGAGTCCGCAGGCCCGAAGGTGCGCCGGCGGGTTCGGGCCATCCAAAGATGGCATGCATCGCTCTGTAGAACGTACGACATTGCCGGGAGTCGTACCATGTCCCGGGAAGGGAGGGAAGCCCAGAGTTGACTCACCGGGCTCCGCGCGTGGAGCTGCGGGAGGGGCACCACCCGCATCCCTAGTCACGTCAGCCGACAGATGGGGAGAAGTCAAAGAGCGACGATACTTCTGTGACTTCTTTTTGTGCTTAGACTAACCCTACCCCGAGTGCGAAGATTTCGATGACTTGGACGAGTGGTGATGGCACCGGGACCGGTCCCTCGACCTCCTTCGTGACCGGGACCTCAAATGGCGGGGAGGCGACCGCCGGCCCTCAAGCAGCTTTCAGGACCGCTCCCGCAAAGCCTTCGGCGCTATCAACTGGAAGTCGGAGCACGACTTGGGATCGTGGTCACGCTCCAGGCAAAATAGGCACATGCGGTGCGGATCCATAACCAACATCCGTCAGGGACAGGAGCCTCAGGCCTTGGAACCGGGCATCCCTCGCTCGTGCACCAGGAGTCATAGACTCAAAAAAGACGTCGACAAAAATTCGATAAAAAGTCAGTCAAAAAGTGACTAGAGGTACCGCTCTCTCCAGGTCTGCGCTGGCTGGCGTGGAAAAATAAAGAACTGATGTCAGCGCGCGAGGGCGGCATCTAAGTAGCTACCACGAGGTCATTCCGGCGACCACGACGCCAAGGATGGACGCGGAACCGACCAATGCCACCTTCCGACGTGCAGAGGTACTGCTGATGAAAAAACTTTCCAGATCCAGTCTGACTCCTGGGGGTATTTCTATTGGTAAGGAATCTATAACTAACGTGTTTCTTTCAGATCCCTTAATTAACACAATTTTTTTCTGTAGCTATTACGTTGACTATTGAATAAATATTTCAATGAGATTTGTGTTTCAAGCCTCTCCTTAATGGTAAGGATTATTGTCTGATGACTTATTTTGAGAAATTTCCTCCAATTTGACTCCCCAGAATTAATTAATCTGGGCTCATCAACACCGTCATGCACTTTTACGGGAGGCTGAAGAAAAAGTTTGCTCTCTGAGCACCTAGACAGTTTGTTAAGGTAATAATAAAATAAAACGTTAACTCTTCTGAATTTCTTCTTGATTGTCTGTCCTTCAGATTTGTCATGCTTTGATAGTTTGGTGTCCGCTCCAATGAAAAAATTGAGTCTGTTTTTAATACAGACCTTTAAAGTTTAGGAAATGAGTTTCTGATATTATATTTTATTTTTACATTTCACCTACCTACCCCCCTGTACTCATTAAATGTGTATCAAAATATCTGTTTTCAACTGGAGAAGTGGTGGAGCACTGCCAGAGGATGAAGCAAAGGGGAGCAGATAGAAGTAAGTAAAAATTACCATTAGTAAAGTGAGTAAAATCGATAACTGAAAAAATGAACGAGAGAATTTTCTGTGGAAAATACAGTTTTCCTACTGTTAAGAAATAATATACTGTTGAAGCCTACACTATAGGAGTTTGAGAGTAGATAAACTGTCAAAAGATGTTAGATTCTACATCTGCCACTCAGGTAAGGTGGGTGCTCATTTCCGAGGTCATTACACGGTGGTGAAAATCTCACCGTCAAAGACACCTCTGCCTCTGGGTCAAACAAGGTACAGTTGTAACTCCTGCAAACCCAGCGGCAGTTTAGCCACCCCACGTGCCATCACACATCATTCACCAAGTTTGATAGGTGGAAGCTCCATCCAATGATGCAGACAATCATGTGATTATAGTCTACCTAATTCTATCGGAATCATCTTTTACGCGGTATGTCAGGAAGATATGTTGGTAATGAGAGTATGTCCCCAATTTAGGTTTATATGTACAGCATCCACATTGTCTGAAATTCCACCATATTTGTTTTTTTGAGTTTAGAAAGCTTTATTGAATATAATAAACATAGTAAAACATAGGTACAGAAAAAATAAGGCATATGTATAAGGAGATTGAAATGATATGAAAAGAAACGTGTACAAATTTGGTCCCAAAAAGGGACGTAAAAACTATACCAATGACAAAAAGCTTTTAAGGGTTGTCCTTTTTAAAGAGGAAGGGGAAAGAGAGAAGGGAAGAAAAAGAAAGAGAGAAAGGGGGAAAGAAAAAGGAAAAGAGCAACATACCATATAGAATCAATAAAGTATAATTATAAATGACTTAGAAATAAGGAAGATAATGAGTAATACCAAACAGGATAATGAAAAGATAAAGGGTGTAAATTCAAACATGTCTAGAAAGATAATTGGTGAAAGGTGACCATAATAAGCCCTTTTTGATTAATAAAGATACAGAGGTAGCAAAGGCGCGGTCAAGTCTATGATGATGACATAACAAATTCCACCAGGCATTATATGAAATTTTTGAAGTATCCTTCCAATTGGTGGTGATGATCTCAAAGGAAATAGCTATATACAAGTCAATAAACTTACGTACATTACGTGAAACATTCCAAATAGGTGAGGAGCCACCCAAAAAAATGCACAATCTCAAACGGGAAGTCTGTGGCTAAGATATCGTTTAGCTTTTACCATATGTGGGACCAAAGGGATTTGACCAAGGGGCATTGCAAAAAACATATGAAGGAGGCCACTATTAACGTGTGGGCAGTACCAACCTTTTTTGGATTCAAGTAGTTTGAATTTATGGAGATCAGAAGGGGTGAAGAAGAGTCTATTATAGAAAAAGTATAAGGTCTGTGTGGTGCTTGCAGAACGGGAGGCAGTATGTAGTTTTGACCACATAGAATCCCAAACCAGAAAGGAAAATTCCTGAGCTAAGTCTTTTTCCCATAATAGTTCTATTTTAGATTTGGACCTATCGACATGTGAATGGGAGAGTGTTTTGTAGATGGCAGCAGCTTTGAGAGGAATAGAGAAATCTGGTGAAGGAGAGAGGGTCGGGGCAGTGGTGGGCACGGGGTTATTTTGAGAAAGAAGTGAGGTTAGAGTGTTTTTCAGCAAGGGATAGTGGGAGGAATATGTATTTGAGACATGAAATGAGTCACGAATGTCTGAGAAGTCCCTCGGAGAATTGTCCTTGAGTAAATGGTCATAAGTGATAACACCTTTATCAATCCGCTCCTTCCAAAATAGTGTCTTTTTATTAATTTTTAAGAATTTATTATACCAGATCAGAGTTTGGGAATGAGCATCAGAGTGTAAGATAAAGAAGCGAGACAAGGAGAGAGCTATTGTTTTACAGTGTTTAAATATGGGAGTGATAAAACGTTTTGGAGGCTGGGATAATTGACAAATGAGAAGGGTGAAAGTTGTGCAAGCTCGATTGAACACCAAGCTGTTGAAGGAGGGCAAGTAGAGTCTGAAAGAAAAGGCCAAATTTGCTTTAACGAGAAAGCGGAATGATATTGGTTGAGGTCAGGAAAGTTAACTCCTCCTAGATCTTTGGGTTGTTGGAGATGGGACAGATAAATTCTAGCTTTGCAATTGTTCCATAGAAATTTTGTTAGGGTGTGATTAATTGTTCTGAAGAACACAAGCGGGAGAGAGATGGGGAGCATTTAAAGATAGAAGTTGACGACATTAAGGAGCATCATTTTAATAGTTGCAAGTCTTCCCTACCAGGATAAGAATAGAGGGGACCAACCTTCAATGAGTGTAGATAACTTTTTCAGTATGTCTGTGTGGTTAATTTGAATAGTTTCTCTGATAGTATTCGCGTAGAGGACACCTAAACACTTGATATTCCTAGAATTCCATTCAAAGCCAGAACCACAAAACATACGTGAGAGGCAGTATTTGTTTAGAGGAAAAACTTTAGATTTTTCAATATTTAAGTTATAACTCAAGACTAAGGAGTATTCTTGTAATAAGGAGAAAAGAGGTGGATGGGTTAGAGATGTAAAGCAAAATATCATCAGCGTAAGCAGTATATTTAATATCGATGTTCTGAAATTTAAAACCTGTCTAAGACGGAGTACGCCTAATTTTTTCCAAGAAAGGTTCTAAAGCAAGTGCCTCTGTGAAGAGAAAAATAATTGGATTGAGAACCATTAACCCAGAAGGAAGCAGAAGGGGCAGAATATAGCAACTGAATAAGTTGAATAATGTGGGGGCTAAAACCGTGCCATCTCAGTGCTCCAAACATGAAATCCCAGCTTACCCAATCAAAAGCTTTCTCAGCATCTAATGTGATAACTGCAATTGGAGAATCCATCTTTGAAGCAAGGTGAATGATGTTGAGGAGAGTTCTTGAGTTGTCAGTAATTGATCTACCTTTAACAAACCCCGATTGATAGATATTGATGAGATCAGTGATAACTGTATTAAAACGAGTGGCTAGAATTTTGGCATATATTTTACAATCCATATTAATTAAGGAGATAGGCCTATACTTTTTACAGAGGGAAGGGTCCTTATCCTTTTTAGGAATCAAACATAGCATTGCCTGAGTAAATGTTCCAGTAGATTTTCCTATAGTAAGAAAGTAGTTTATCAATGAGAGTAAATGGGGTATCAAAATTGTTTTAAGTGAAGATAAAATCGGACAGTGAAGCCATCTGGACCAGGGGTTTTATCTTTGGGTAATAAAGTAATGGCATTGATTATTTCTTTATCTGAAATAGGAGTATCTAGGGATGCAAGATCTATCGAATCATCGGGAGATTTGGGAATAGTTTGAAAAAAGGAATCGATTTGTGCGGAAGAAGGACTGGATTCTGGAGTATATAGGGAAGTGGGAGGTTGGACCATTTGCATCATTTGGTCCCATTCACACCATTGGATGTTTAAAAACGATACGAGGCCCTCTCGAACCTTGATGGCTGCGACTGACAGATGAGGCAAATGACTAAATTACCCCCTGTCGCAATCCAGTCTGACCCATTAATAAATCTTGGGCTATTGCAAAATGGTAAACTTGATCTAATGGAACGACAAAGTCCGCTGAAGGGGATTTTGATTCCAGAACCAATTGTCCCTCCCTTTATTCCATGCCCCTCTTTAAATTGTGTATCCAGTCAGGGAGCGGATGCTGGGTCCTCCATCTTGAGTAATTCCGTTGGCCTATCGGATTTTCAAACATCTAAGCAATCCCCCAATGCTGAAGGTGTTAAAATTATTTAATGGAATGTGGCAGGCCTCAAAAATAAACTCCCCCAATCCTGAGTGGGGTACATTTATCACTTCCTTTGACATCTGCATGCTGCAAGAAACCTGGATGCTTAAAGAGAGTGTGGCTCCGGGCTTTGCAACATTTGATATTTTAGCATGCAAGAGTAGTAGGGGAAGGCCCTCGGGGGGGCTGTCCTTATGGGTTGGCTCCCATCTGGGAGTTAAGGCAAAGGACATCCCAACTGATTCTCGGGATGTACAATTTGTATTATTGGACGTAGTGAATGGCCCAAGTATTGCTCTGATAAATGTCTACTCAAGACCTATTAAGAGGGGCCTTGAATCGAAGGCTGTTACTGTATTGTCCAAACTCTTACAGTCACTTGACTCCTCTACTGTGCTAATCCTGGGCGGGGACTTTAACTGCCACTTTGAGCCTCTTTTGGACTCAAATACAGGAGATCGCGATGAAGTGGATTCATTATGGAATATTCCTGACCCACTGACCCCTTTGGTTAAGGTATGGACTCCACTTGTCTTGCAATTGCAGTCACTCTCCTTAGCTGCATCATTGCGAGCATGTAATGGAAGGGTGATGCCAGATAGACCTGGGAAGGCAACGTCCAACAGAGCAAACCATACCTCAATAATTGACTACATTTTTATCGAAGCTAGACATTGGGATAGGCTTTATGAATTTGTGGTTATTGAGAGGTCAGATAGTGATCATATTGCTCTAGCTCTGACTCTCAAATCAGGGAGCTTTGGACTCAAAAATCCTGCCCCGGGTGATAATTTTGTGACTGATCCATTGACAATCACAAATTGTATAAGGAGAGTAAAGTGGCCAGAATTCCAAATGTCCAATAGTAAGCTGGCGGAACTGTATGGAATAATAATACCATTTATTGAAGAGATGGGGAAAGTTGGGCCTCTGGGTAGCCCCACTGATATTCACGGCAAACTGGTTGCTGCACTAAAGGATACTTTGTACCCAGTAAAAAGGGTCACACAGTCTCGGGCTGTAACAGCTCGGTGGTTTAATAAAACCTGCCGTACAGCCAAAAAGGCCCTGCTGATGGTAATAAAAGCTAAGGACAGAGAAGCAATTAGGGCAAATCGTTCCTTGTATAAAAAAGCAATCTGTGATGCTAAGAAGGAAGGGGAGGCTGAACTGTGGGAAGAGTTGGGCCATGCGCTCAGCTGTAAGGACGTTAAATTATTTTGGACCATCGTTGCAACTGGAGTTAGTGGGCATTCTCTTGCCCCTGTCCCTAATATCGCTGCTTCAATTTGGGAAAATCACTTTTGTGACCTTTATGGCACATGTGATCTTGATAGTCTGTTTGTTGACACCCCAGAACTTCCACCAGCCCCAGTATGCTATGCCCCATCTGAACTCCTTACTTTGGTCGAGGTGGAAACAGCAATTGAAAAAATGCTCCCGAATAAGGCTCCTGACTTGGATAAATTGCCTGGGGACCTATTTAGGGCTCAACCAAAGATATGGGCACCCTACTTGGCTGTCTTATTTAATTGTATTTTACAGGGGGGTGAAGTACCCTATACTTGGCTCGGGGCCGAAATAGTACCCGTTCTTAAAAAGGGCTGTCCACTAACCCCCTCCAATTATAGGCCTATCAGTCTTATAGATACCTCACAAAAATTAATGGGGAGGGTTCTTCTGGACAGGGTCTTGGGATGGATCGAGGAGAACGGGATTCTGTCCACATTTCAGGGAGGCTTTAGGGCTGGTACTTCTACTCTAGATCAGATTTTTCGCCTGCAGGTCTTGTATTGGAAAACAGCTTTGGTTGAGGGTGGCAGCCTCTACCTGGTGTTTGTGGACCTGCGGGAAGCTTTCGATCTAGTTCCACGAACCAAATTGTGGCAAGTACTGGCAGATCTGGGTCTTCCGCCTTACTTATTGGCTGTCCTATCTAGGCTTCACGATAACAATTTTGCCCAAGTAAGGTGTGGTAAACATGGTGAGCTTACTGACCGTTTTCCCGTTCAAAAAGGCGTTCGCCAAGAGTTTGTCCTGGCCCCCACACTGTTCAGTCTTTATATTAATGGTCTTATTGACCATATGAATTGTGTGGTAAATAATGATGCCCCCAAATTGGTATCAGGTCGTGTGCCCGCACTGATGTTTGCAGACGATACTCTGTTACTGTCTAGAACATCATCGGGCATACAAAACACACTGAATGGTTTCGCGAAGTTTTGCGAGCTAAGAGGACTTGAAATAAATCTGGGGAAAACAAAATATATGATTTTTAACCCCCCTAAGCGGGTGCGACCAAACCCAGTCTTATTTGATATTCCCCTTGAAAGGGTCAAAACTTTCGTTTATTTGGGCGTCACCTTAACGGAGAATTTTAGCTGGAACTCTCAGATTGCTAAGTCAACGCTCAAGCTTGTCCAATTGACAGGGGGTCTAAATAAAGTTTTTTAAAAATCGACTTTTAAACCAGTGTCTCCTGCCCTTGAAATTTATTGTCGACAGGCAAGAGTGGCTGCAATTTATGGGGCTGAACTCTGGGGACATAAGCAGACAGTGTCTCTCTTAATGGCTGTGCAGTCTTTTTTAAGATCTCTTCTAGGGCTTCCTACCAGCACACCGTTGATCCCCCTTAGGTTTGATCTCGGGCTAGTCCCAATAGAGGAGATCATCAGGGCAAGACCAATTTTGTACTGGAAGAGGCTGTGGACAGTGCCTGAACTGACCTCGTATAGATCCGAATTTGCAGAGATTTGGCCTACCCTTAAATATAAAAAGATCCCTTGGCTTCTGCATATTAATGCAGCTTGTATCCAACTAGGACTCCCGGAATTGTGGGCAAACCTGGAAGCAAGTTGTTCTGGGATACCAAGGAAAGAACTTCTTTCTCTGATATCCACGAAAAACTTTTCTTCTCTTTTGAGCTCTTCAGCTATGGGTAGGTTGACCTCAGAATTCCTCATGGTTAAGCAAGATCCCAAATTAGAGGAATTCATGGATCAAATAGAACCCCCACTTGCTCGAAAATTGTATATTCAGTTAAGATATGGTACCCTACCGGTTAGGTCCTTTTCATCCAAGTGGCAGACACAAAACCAGGAAAGTTGTCCTGCTTGTAATTATAAAACAGAGTCAGTTGCACATGTGCTACTTTTTTGTCCTGCTTATCATGCAATTAGGAAATGTTGGCTGACTCCCATTTGCAGGAACCTGGGATTTCGTCATTTTAAGCAGGCTTGTAGGTAGTTAGTCTATGATACTCATCCCAACATTGTCTTTGCTGTATCCCGCTATCTATACAGCATGTGGCGTAGGAGACAAACTTTTTTAACCTAATTACTTTCATACTGATAACCTGAAGTTTAATCTTTTTTCTAAATTTTTTTAACTTTATATGCTTATTTATTGTCTTATTGTGTTTTGTAATTGTTGATGTACGTATGTGCACTTTTATGGTCCTTCGACCGAAATAAAGTAATCACTGACTGACACTGACTGTAATATTGAACAAAACATTCAAGAATTTTATCATCTGTGAATTGACGAACCCCCTGATTGTCCTTAAAAGCAATTTTTTGGATTTTTGCTTCTTGATTTTAAGATAGTTTGCAAGGGATTTGCCAGCCTTGTTCCATCCACCATACATTTTTGCATTGAATTTAAGAAGATTATTACTTGCCGAATCCCAAGAGTGTTTGTTGTATTGTATTTTCACTTTAATAAGAGAAGATAGTGTGTCGGTAGAGTTTGTGGTGAATTATTAATGTTCAAGGTCTTTAATATGTTTTAGGATAAGGGAAGATTGCGAGAGAGCTTTTTTCTTTTTCTGAGAAACAAAGTTAATAATAAAGCCTCTAGCAGCCGCCTTAAAGGCATCCCAAACAAAATGAAATTGGGAGGTGGAGTGAAGATTGTTATGAAACAATTCACCCAGGAATAACGTAAATTGCTCTACAAATTGGGAATCTAAGAGGAGAGCATTATTAAAGCGCCATCAATGAGCGGTAGAAGAAGGTGAAGGGTAGTCCAAGTGTAAAATGACGGGGGCATGGTCTGAAATGAGGATAGAGCCTATTTCTGAATTAGTCATGAATTGCAAGGTGTGTTGGGTAAGAAAAATGTAATCGATTCGGGAATGGGATCTATGAACAGGGGAAAAAAAGGAGAATTCTAATGTGTTGGGATGAGAAAGTCTCCATTAGACCTCTAGAAGAAATGGCTTTGGAGAAGGATGTCTGCATCTTATTGGAAATATACCTGGTTCGTGACTTCCGGTCCAGAAAGGGGTCCATGAGTTGGTTACAATCACCACCCACAATTAAGTCATCAACCGCATGTAATGAAAGAAGAGTAGAAAATTCATTCCAGAAAGCTAAATCATTGCCATTGGGGCCATAAACATTGCAAAAGGAAAGTTGCGTATTATCAACAGTAGTATTTAAAAACAACCATCTACCATTACTATCATGAAATTCATTTTGTAGCTGCACATGTAACGATTTATGAAACAAAATAACAACACCGTTTTCGTTATTCACTGCCGGAGAACAAAAGACTTCTCCTACCCATTGTTTACGCAGTGAAGACAAATCTTGCAGTTTAAGGTGTGTTTCTTGCAGCAATGCAACTTGACATTTCAATCTCGCTAAATGAGATAAGACCCGCTGTTTTTTAACAGGGTTGCGAATACCTTTAACATTCCAAGAGATAGCACGTAAACCATTCATGAGTAAATTTTAAGGAAAGGTAGGCATAAAATTGAAGAGAAGAAAGAGAATAGAAAGAGTAGAGAAGAAAATAGCGAAAAAAAGGGTGAAAAAGTGAAAATAGCAGAGGACAGCCAATGAAAAAGTAATTATATCAAGTGGCCACCACGAAAGTAGGATAAGAGAAAAATAAAGAACCATAAGTTGAAATGAAAAAAGACATGGAAGAAAATAGAGAAGGAGAATGTTACTAGGAATACGATAGAGGAGGGGAAAGAAGTTGTGTAGGAGGAGGTAAAGAAGAAAAGATGACAGAAAGCCTAGTGGCTTTAGCCATAACAGTCCACAAAACAATGAACAATAATGTGGGGGGGGGGTCGGCAATAACCAAGACCAGCACTCCACCGAGAAGAGACATCGAGAGGAAATATAATGATATAGAAACAATAAAGAAAGAAGGGAGAGAAGACTCCAAATTGAAAATAATAGATGAATGAAACAAAGAGGAAGGGAACTGAACTTACCAGACAATAAAGAACAATGCAACAGGATGATATAGACGTATTAGACATGAGGGTAATGCAGGGCTAAATCTCCAACAACAACTGGGCAGCACATGGGGAACCGAAAAGATATGAATAAAAACATAATCAAGGTGGATAGCATGATGTAGAACGTACAATAGACCTAAGAAAGAAAAATGACAAATAGCAGAAACACTCAATGATTGCTAAGTTCCATGAGTTCTCCTCGATGAGTGTGGATGAACTTCCGAAGGTCAGCTGGATCCTCAAAGGAGAACGTTCTGTCTTTGTATGTTACTTTAAAGAAGCAAGGATGTATGAGGCCATAACGAGCATTCATGGATTTTAGGGCTGGTCTGAGATCAAGAAATTCCTTGCGTCTACTAGCTGTTGGTTTGGAGACATCTTGACTAAAGAAGATTTTGTGACCGGACCAGAGCATCTGTTTATGTTGTTTGGCAGCATTAAGGATCGCCATAAGATCGGAATACAGCAGGAAATATGCGATGATGCCTCTTGGATTAGTAGAAGAGGTGATACTCTTAGGTCCCAATCTGTGTGCTCTTTGAATATTAAAATCCATTCATTTAGGGAGGCCAACAATCTGCAAGACTTGAGATTTCAGGAAGGAGATTATGTCAGAACCTTCGGCACCTTCCGGAATTCCATAAATGTGTAGGTTGTTACGACTATTGCAATTTACTAAATCCTCAGTAATCTTCTTGAATTGGATTACTTCTTTAGTGAGATTATCGACTTTAGCCACACCGTCTTGTGCATCACTTATCTTCTGTTCGACATCAGAAAGTCTCAAGTCAAGACCGGACCATTTTTCCTCAATTCTTTGAAGAGTGGCGGTGGTATCGGACATGAAAGTGCGTATATGGCGTAGTTCGTCCATGATATCCTCCAACGTGAGGGGAGGAGGTGATTTAGGTGGGGAGCAGAGGTTCTTCTTAAGTCGTTTGCCAGAATTAGTTGTTGAATCCTTATGATCTCCAGAAGAAGCCCCAGCAGCACCATGAGAGTTAGAAGACTGTGAAGGATCCATGGTATTCAGAGAAATTAGGCAAATCCGAAGCACAGGTCAAGAAACGCCAAAAAAAAACAGCGGAAACACCTCACCAGTACGTGAAGGCAGGAGAGCGCAGAGTCAACAGTCCAAACAGACATCTCCAGAAAACCCCTGTCACGAAGAAGAAAGGGGAAAAAAAAAAAAGGAACGCCACAGAATGCCAGGTAGTATTAGACGAAGCGGCAGCAGGCGTATAAATTATTTTTAAAAATACTGCAATGAAGAAAGAACAGTGACGCTCACTAAGTTACAGTACCAGACTATAAATAGTCGAAATTGCAGTGTAAAATCCATGCAGACCAGGATTGCATTAAGCATTAATGACATCGTGAGGCAAAAACGCGCCAGCTGACAAGAAATGAGGTAAGGAGAAAAGCATTGCTGCCATTATGCTGAGGAAAAGCAAATACATACTGTTGAGGAGAAAACCTGGTATGTTTCCTGCTGAAAAAAAAATACATTCCCACGTGGAAACAACGAGCAGTTGTAAATATGAGGTGACAGGAGGCTTATAGTCCATGCACAGGGAAGAGCATTCTGAAGTAAATTATCGCGCTAAAATGCGAGTGCGCAAAATGGCGACTGCCATCATTGAAGGAGTTGAAATAAATAAAGATAAAAAGGGAGCTCAATTAATGAGGAAACCGGTCGGAAACTTGCCCGAGTACTCCTGGCAGTTTCCGACGTGTAAGCTCCCCTCTGTGGACATCCGCGTTGCCGTAGGAGCGTCCCTTCAACGAGAAACAAAACTCGGTGTTGTGGCGCTCCTCGGGTTGAGGCCATCTTGTTGCCGCCGCCGCGCGCTCCCTGAAATTCCACCATATTACAAAGTTATTAGTAGGTTTTCCACCAAAGACTCCCCCAAGATTGGATCTACCCATGGCAGAGACTGACATGCAAGACAGAGAAACCCCTTCCTTCAATACTACGTAGTCTTGGCTTCAAAACACCACCCTGCATGATTCCACTGCAATCGTTCAGTAGGTCGTGCACCTATTAGATATTTTTACCATTGTCATGAACAAGGAATAAGACCTTTTGCATGTGAAGCCTGATGGACTCCTCCTTCAGGAACCTCTTTTGAAACACACTGCTGTTCATGGTCTATAAATTCTGCACTACGTGCATCAAATGAATACATGGGGCACACCGTGTATGGCAGCACAGCATAGAGATATTTTCATAAAGATTATTCAACAAAATGAGCCTGGTCTGTTTCTATGAGACATCTCTGCACTGGTTGAGGAATGTTCATCAGTTTCCTCCAAGAGCACCAATTTGTCAAGCCAATGGTGCTTGCCGATACCGCAAATCCCAGGCAGAAGATACATGCAGATATCACATATCCCTGATTTCCTCCCCATTTCACGATTAGTGATTACCTTGGTGCATAGTGATTTCTGGATTTTAAATGAATATGGTCCCTGCTTAAATTAATTTAGCCACCCCAGGGGCTTCTCACCGGCTTCTCACATTTCATCTTAATAAGTCGTTTTAAAGCCATAGGTGAACGGAAAGTTAAGCAATAGTAAACAAACTAAATAGCTTTTTCTTTTGGATACCCACTAAGTTTACTTTATGTTTGTTTCAGTCGTATTTCATAGCCCTAAGCTATCATCTTTGTCTTGACTTCCTTTCTGACTGGTATTTTCCTTACTGTATTTTACCCTCTCATCAAGAACTGTTGGAACACATTAGCTGCATGAACTGGCAGCAAAATCGAATTCATAAAACATGAAGGGGTTGTTCTTCAGCCCTAATATCTGAACATCCTAATTTGACTCTTGCTGAAAGTTAGATATATAATATAAATTGGGCTAAAACAAGGGTAAACTAAATACATGAATGCATTTTATCTTTACTTTACTTTTTGTGAAAAGTATACTTCTGTGCTTAAATTTACTGTTCTAATTTGGGATTCTACCAGAAATTGTAGCTAATAAATTTAGTGGAAAGCTAAAGTGTTGTCAAAGGCGACAGAAATATAGGAGTTCATGTTTGGCCAAATGTGTTGAGAACTGGCTGGAACCATCTCTAGCAGGGTGGTATTTTCTGAGCACTTCTTACAGCCAATCCGAGAGTTTCTTCAGAAGCAAGTTTGTTACATCATAATTAATGGGACTGTAGGGGCGTCAATTAACAAAACAGTATGTGGTATCTAAATTGCATAATAAGATCATATGTTTTACAAGATGAGGATTAACAAGCTTATGGAACTGTTTAAAAAACAAATTTCTTTGGAGATGGGGGGTTGGACTTTTGCTGCTTTTAGCATTTATATTGAGTGTTTATCGTGATTTCTGCCACCAACCTTTAAGCTGGTCGCTGGCTTTTTCATGTTTGGATACGTTTCTGGATGTCAACATGGCTCTCTTCCAGAGAATATACGTGAGCAATAGGAGATCCATTATGACAAATGTCCCCTTCTTAGTTACTAGCTCCTTTTTCTGATCCCTGGACCATCATTTGCCAGACTATCTATGAAGATTTGTGAACTCTATTCACCTCTTCTGCTGACAAGTTAAATAGTACAAACGTCTTTTCAAATCTTCAGGTAGGTTTATAGGTATCATTTCTTTGTTGTGCAGTGAGAATCGAAACAATGGACTGTATATGTTTATCCTAGTTGCATGAATCATCCAGTATTTTGCATGGAGGTTGTGAGAAGTTGGTCTGGCATATGCTGTCCACTAGTTATAATGGGCACCTTGCACCAGTCCAAACAACCCTTATTGATGATAGGTTTAAAGACAACCTTTATTGAAAGCTATCCTAGTGGTAGCTATGGAGAGCAGCCTTCAGGCTAAGTCTTGAAGGAGTGTAAAGCAGCTTGGTTTACCAGATTATAACCTCTTGAATCATTAAATTAAAGGAGATCCATACAAGGTATATATAAAATAGATATATTTATTTCTAAACACTCACTACTAATCTCTTTATGAGATTAGAGTCCAAGATACACAATAATACAGTTCTAAAACGACAGTAAATAGCACAATATACAATGGGCCCTAGGGGCAGACCAAACCATATATTAGGAAAGAACCACAACTTGACTAGACACAGTACCTAGAGCACGTAGAATCGCTGGGACCCCAAGGAACCACCCAAGGTAGTGACACAGGAGACCCACGGGGGACGTGTGCAGTGTGAGAACACAGCCGCGAGCCCCGTACTATCCTATGGGGAAATCGCGGTTGGAATTTTAGAAGTTAAGGACACTTAGGAGAGGACTTTGAGCAAACCCCTTTAGACTCAGGGGGTTCTAGGGCCAGCACCCACGGGAGCACTGGAGTACTCGTGTTACCTCACCCAGGGAAGCAGGGTGCATAGGTGTCAAATGGTGTCGGGAATCGTCGTTGATTTCAATGGCGATGTGCTGCAAAGTGTTGCTGCCGGGAAGGAGAAAAGTGCCCGATGTGATCCAAGCCTGGATCGAAGATCAGAAGAACCTGAAAGCAGAGTGGGCAGAGTCGGGGTCACTTGCCAGTGACCAGGGGCACGACAGACGAATGCCCACCGATGTCGGGTGTTTCAGGTGCGAAGAGGTGAAGCTTGACTCTACAGCCACAAGGACCAGGAGGCGTTGACGACAACCAGGAGCTAGATTCAAGCTGTTCCACAAAGGATGTCGAGTGGTGTCTGTGCCTGGATTGGACTCAACAAGCCTTGGCAACAGCAACCCATGCAGGAAGAGAATAGATGCTTCGGTGCGGACCAGCAAGGTCCTAGGGACTCCCCATGCAATGGAGAGGCAGGGCAGGTCTGGGGCAACCAGGTAAGCCTAATTAGAAGTAAAGTTGCCATCACAGGGACCCACCAGTCGACGGACTAGGGATTGCAAAGGCACCCCGAGAGAAAACACAAAGGGCCAGCTCACGGAACACTCGTGGAGTGTAGGTGGGCAATCTTCAGTGCAAATGCTGCTTGGGTTCAGGGCTACAAGCAACCCAAAGCTCAGCTGCAGGAGTTGTTGGAAAGCTGATCCTTCTGCAAATGGTCGCAGTGTCCAGGGGTTCGGATTGCACAGTCTTCCACGAGGGATACAGGCCTCAGAATTGCTGAGTGCACAGATCAACCTCAGAGACCACGGAAACCCACCTCCTGTGTTGTAAAATTCTTCGTAGTCCGGTGGGAGCTTCAGAGATGCAAACCGGACAGATGCATCTTTGGTGCCTGCCTTGCAGGGGATTAACTCCTTTACTCCAAGGGAGATTCTTCAGTCATTTAGTTCAATGTAGATTGTCGAAGTTCTAGGATTCAGTATCAGAGTTGTGTCCAGGTGTAATCTAAAGTCCGGTTGCCAGGGGTTCCAATCTTATACCCAAGAAAGGGATTGGACAAACTCTAAGGACCCACCTATCGGAGGGTCAGGAAAGAGGGGTGGCTACACCCATTTCCTTTGTCCAGTTTTGCATCAGAGCAGTTGCTGGTAGCCCCTGCAACCGGTTTGAGCTGGACTATGCACAGGGACACCGAATGTCCCCCCAGTGCTGACTTCAAAGCACTCTTGGAGTGCACCCACCCAGCCCCAATGCACTAAAGCCTGTCTGGGAGGTGGTGACACCTCCCTGTGACAGGAAACCTATTGTCCAGGCCTCCCCTGCCAGAGTTTTGTCCAGTAGCAGGGGGGCAGACTTGTGTCTGTGGCTGACAGCATCCATTTTGTGATGCCAGGGCTCTGTTAGCTGGTACCGGGTATACCGGTGCTGTCATGTCCCTCCCTCTAGAAGGGTGGGATCATACTCCCACACCAGTTACTGGTGTGGGAGTATGATTCCAAGGTGTTTGACATCAAACACGACATGTTTCCGTGCAGTCATCCCAAAGTTTACCGTTTGGTTATACTGCACTTAAGAGTATATGGTTTGGCTGCATCACAAACAACTGCAAAAAGAACTATTGATGGGCAGAATTCAGAACAATGTCATACATTCACCCCAGTACAGAGATCTGGGCCTAAATCCATCGTTTTTTTGCTCACCATGCCATTCCTGTTTGGACCCAGCCATATGCAAATCAGTCTTGACCCTGTGCCCAATGGGAACAGTCCAGCCCGAACTGCCAGGCCAGGTCCTCCCTGGATTGGAAACAAGCATCCTAGGACCGGTTTCAGGGTTTCACCCTTCTTCAGCCAGTATAGCTTGATTCCAGTGGCATGGAGAGCACAGGACTCACGTCTGAGCATACACGTCCTACTCGGGTGACAAATGCAAAAAGAACTATTGATGGACAGAATGCAGAACAATGTCATACAATCACCCAAGTACAGAGATCTGGGCCTAAATCCATCGTTTTTTTGCTCACCATGCCATTCCAGTTTGGACCCAGTCATATGCAAATCAGTCTTGACCCTGTGCCCAATGGGAACAGTCCAGCCCGAACTGCCAGGCCAGGTCCTCCCTGGATTGGAAACAAGCATCCTAGGACCGGTTTCGGGGTTTCACCCCTCTTCAGCCAGGATAGCTTGATTCCAGTGGCATGGAGAGCACGGGACTCACGTCTGAGCATACCCGTCCCACTCGGGTGACAAATGCAAAAAGGCAGTTCGGTCTGCACTGTTCCCATGAGGCACAGGGTCAGACTGATTTGCATATGGCCATGTCTGAACCGGGGTGGTAAGTGAGCTAAAGAATGATGATGGATTAAACCCAGATCAGTTGACTGGGGGTGAGTGCTTGCATTGTTCAACACTCCGTCCTTCATCCCCTTTGGTTTTGCTTTGTTCGCCCTAAGTTGGCAGGGTATGCCCAGACGTGGGTCCCTTGCTCACTTTGCCACTGGATTCAAGACAGCCTGGCTGAGGAGGGTTATAAACCCGAAACCGGTCCCAGTATGCTTGTTTACGGTCCAGGGAAAGACATGGCTTGGCAGTTCGGTCTGCACTGTTCCCATGAGGCACAGGGTCAGACTGATTTGCATATGGGCATGTCTGAACTGGGGTGGCGAAGTGAGCTAAAGAATGATGATGGATTAAACCCAGATCAGTTGACTGGGGGTGAGTGCTTGCATTGTTCAACACTCTGTCCATCATCCCCTTTGGTTTTGCTTTGTTCGCCCTAAGTTGGTAAGGTATGCCCAGACGTGGGTCCCTTGCTCACTTTGCCGCTGGTTTCAAGACAGCCTGGCTGAGGAGGGTTATGAACCCGAAACCGGTCCCAGGATGCTTGTTTCCGGTCCAGGGAAGACATGGATTGGCAGTTCGGTCTGCACTGTTCCCATGAGGCACAGGGTCAGACTGATTTGCATATGGCCATGTCTGAACTGGGGTGGCGAAGTGAGCTAAAGAATGATGATGGATTAAACCCTGATCAGTTGACTGGGGGTGAGTGCTTGCATTGTTCAACACTCCGTCCATCATCCCCTTTGGTTTTGCATCACAAACAAGCCCAGAATAAAGGTTCCGAAGACTGCGGAGGGGCTCTGCTCATGCATGGGCACCCTCTCACATAAAACCCAGCACCCTGCCTTCTGGATTAGTAAGGCCTGCCATAGGGGTGACTGATAGGTTTATATATGCAGTGATATTGAGAGATATAGTTAACCTATATTTAAGTAAGGGGTGCATGCACCACCTTACCCGGGCTTCAGTAGCAGTCCTGGGGTGTCATTTTGGAAGGCTTACCAGGGGTGGCATAATACATGCTGCAGCCCCTGGGGTACATATGCCCTGGGTACATAGTATACCATATCCTATGGACTTATAGGAGTACCCCAGAATCCAATCTGGAGTGTACCTAAAGTACTGGTAATCAATTAAGAGAGGAAGCAGCTAGGCTGGGGTCCTGGTTAGCAGGGCCCCAGCCAGACTAAAGTCGAAAAACAGTGAAACATAAGCAAAAAGTGGGGGTAACTATAAGAAGCCGATCCTACTCTCCTACAGAGGTCAAATTACCCTAGACGTACACAGTCTGCGTTGCCTAACAAGAGTCTCATACAGGGTGAAGGAATATTGTGTAGAAGGGGTCAATGTCTGAATATTCTCACTTATTACCTGTAGATCGTGGACTATTATTGTAGTGTCTCTAGGACACTGTCACATCTCCCACTCTGGTCATGCACTTCAATTGACCTTTGAAATTTCTATGATTATTTTCAACATCTGAGGCTGTGTTGCATACATACGTTACATACAGTACTTCAGTGGTGCAACAGGCGCGGGCACCAACTTTCTGCACTCCCAGGGCACTGTAGTATTTAAGAAGCGCCTGCAGACTGTTGTGCAGCTTTTTCTGTAAAACAAGTAGCGCCGGCACATATAGAGTACTATCTTGAGGGGGGGTTTCCTTGTTCGCGATATGGCCCCATGCAAATATAGGAAATGTTTTGCCTCTGTGCATGTGACACATTGTAGATGAGGGCAAAGAGCCCGTCAGAACGCACGCAATCAGTGTACTCTCTGTGGGAAGCCGTCTGGAGGGGAGATGTGGGTCCCCCCAGACATGACTTGTTGTTCACTGCACCCACCTGTAGAGGGATTTGTTTCACCTGTGAAGTACAGGGCAGTGCCACCTGTGCAGGTAAAGACAAAACGGCCACTTCTTCATTCAGCTGATCTGTCTTTCACTAATGCGCTGCCCCTAAGGGCCATGAGTTTGTAGCTGATCGTAGGGGAAATCAGAATTAGTAATAGGGCATACTGTCCCTGTTTGTTCCCAGTACAGCAATATGATGGTGTGCCACAGCGCAAACAGGGACTGAATGCCATATTTGTAATAAAGTCTCTGGTCTTTGTCGGTATTCATCAACACCCAGGATGGATGAAGTAACTTTCAACTATTTGAGATATTAATGTGTTTTTAAATCACTTCCTGTCTTCAAGTGGTGTGAAGATGTAGTGTAGCAGTGAATCCATGGTACCATTGCAGAAAACTGGCTTGGACAATATGTCGGAGTAAAAACTCACTCTGGAGGGAAGATCTCTTTCTTCCATGGTATTAATGAAAGGGGCTATGATAGTTGCACCTCCTGCTCTTCTGGACCTACTTCAGCATTCAGATTGCCAGAAATAATTTTGAGAGTCATGTTTTCTGTGCAGTCGTAGTGTTCCCAATGTACTCTATTTTCTTTAAATGTGTCCTCGCCACAGAAGTTTACGACTCTCCACACAGAGCTATTTGAAAAACGACCCTGAAGCTGATCTGCAAACCACTTGTCTCACATCCTTATATGTTAACGTTTGATGCTTTTGCCATAGATTGATATAACCCTTAGTAGATGAGACACAGGATGCAGGACTGCCATGCAGCCAAATCAGAGGTTGTGGTGTTTGGATCTAGAGATTCACCACTCCTTCCTTCTGAACATCCATCTGTGGCAGGCTAGCATCAGAGCAATTACCAACAGTGAAACACATGATCTACTAGTTTAACTTCGATTTTTCACTGCACAAGGGAAAAGGAAGCTGAAAACATCATCAATCTTTTTTATTTTTCCAAACTAGTTTTATGTACATGTGTTAGCTTATGCCTTCAACAAACTCTAGCGTGTGCCCATGAGAGCCATATGCTGAATGACAAAGGCTTGTTCTTTCAGAAATTATTGAATTACTGTATCATGCTTGAGGTAAAGTAAAAAAAAACATTTGCTTGAATTATGAAATCAGGATTGGCAGACATACTGGCCACAGCTTAATAGTATTTTTTTCTGCAGCAGGCAAACAAATATGCATTGGAGCCAAGAGAAAAGGTTGCTTTCTCCGATTAGGATGCTGTTCCAGTACATCTGGTCAGAACAGTCAGGGGAAAACAGTCAAACTATTTGCATGAAGTAGCTGTAGCACATGGTCCACCCTGGAGTAGAAAGTGCCAACCCTTCTACTCCAGCAGCCCTCAGCTGAGATGACAACAGCATGAATACCCTGACCTTACCATCACAAATCCTTGGAAACACGCCACCATCTTGCCACTGCTGAAGAAACCCACTGCAGACCCATCCTCACCAGCCAACTACAGACTCCTCTCACAGCTACACTATGCGAATGTCTAGGAGAAACTCGTCAACAACCCACTGGCAAACCACCTAGATGACTGCCACCTCATGGACACATCCCAATCAGGTTTAAGACTAAATAAAAGCATCAAAACCATCCTCCTTGCCAGAAACGATGATGTCCAGACCATCATGGACCTAGGCAATATAGAAACCCTTACTCTCCTTGACCTCTTAGCGGCTTTCAGCACTGAATCCTACCTGATCTGCTGAATGAATTTACACCAAATTCGGCTGGAAGCTAGATCTTGGTCTGCAGATTGTGCTCTTTGTGATTTGGTGTAAATCTATTCAGTAGTTTTGGGGACATTAAGATGAAAAATAATTGCATATTTTGGCAGTTTGCTCACGGGTGTACCGCAGGTGTCCCCTGAGAGTGCAAAATCAAAAATGGAGGCTTTTGATTGGTCGACAAGCCTTTTTTTTTTTCCTATGAGCCTTCATGCTCTCATGTAACCAAGAGACTCCGATGAGTCCCATGAGAGCTAGCACTCTAACTGGCTGGCTATTGGAATGTTGGAAATGAAATGGCCACTGTTACTGTTTACTATGAAAAATTTGAGGTGCGGTGGAAATTTAGTAAAAAGCTATTTAAGGGGGCAGAAGAAAGGCATATTATATCCCCGTAGATTTAGAGGAGGAGGTGTCTAAGGGATAACTAATGTGAAGAAAATAAATGTATATTGTTTTTACCCAATTTTTATGATAGCGCTGGACTCTTGCGGGATCGTGAATAGTAAAAAGGAGTAGATGAGTTCTCAATAAAATCTATTAGTAGGAATGCCTATTGTGGTCCTTGTATTGGAGATGAAGTGGGTAAGAGATAAGTAATGTCATGATTAGAAGGTTAATTCTTTTTCTTAACTGTTATGATCGCGCAAGACTCTCACAGGATCGTAAAAAGTAGGAAAGAGTAGATGATGATTGAATACATTCTGCTATTCACACTTGTTACTTTAAGGAAAAGATAGTGTATATCAAACTCAACTATTTAGGGTTATTGGTTTGAGAAGAGTTGTGAGTAGAGTTAAGGCTCTTCCCACACCCTCTTGTGCACACCCAACATCTGAGATAGAGGTCTGAAAGTGAGGTTAGAACCTACCAATTCTCTACTACGCGCACCCGTCATCTGAGACAGATTTCTCAGTGGAGAGGTTAGTTACTCCTCATACACCGTACTATGCACACCAGTCATCTGAAAGGGACATCTCAAAGGAGAAGCCAGTACCTCCCCACACCCTACTATGTACATCTGTCATTTGAAAGAGGGCTCGGAAAGGCAAGTCCATCCACTCAACCTACTACACACACCCTTCATCTAAGGGGGAGGTTGAATAAGAGAGGGCAGTCTCTCCCCACACACCCGTCATCTGAGACAGATGTTTCAGTGGAGAGACTAATCACTCCTCATACACCGTACTATGCACACCCCTCATTGGAGAGAGACGTCACACAGGAGAAGCCAGTCCCTCCCGACACCCTACTACATCCATCCATTATTTGAAAGAGGGGTCTGAAAGGAGAGGCCAGTCCATTCACTCAAGCTACTACACACAACCTTACTCTAAGGGAAAGGTCTGATAGGAGAGGGCAGTCCCTCCCCACACACAACTGCAAACACCTGTAATCTAAGAGAGAGGTCTGAAAGGAGAAGTTAGTCCATCCTTGCACTATACTATGCACACTCATCATCTGAGAGAGATGTATGACAGGATAGGATACAAACTACTACTCACACCTGTCATCTGAAAGAGAGGTCTGAAAGGAGAGGCTAGTCTCTCCCCACACCCTACTATGCACATCAGTCATCTAACAGAGAGGTTTAAAAGTTGAGGCCAGTCCCTCTCCATGCCCTACTATGCAGGCCTGGCCAGAGCTTGTGGAGTTTCACTGCACGGAATACCGTGGAGTTACCAAAACACTCCACCAAATTCCATGGGGTTCCATGAGAAGGTGGAGTTACCGGCTCCAGTCCAAGTCTAGTGAGGTCCTGTTAGGCCTTTCCCATGCAGGAACAGGGAAAGGGGATGCCCCTGCTGTGGAGAGCTCCAGGGATAAATGTACCGTGCTTAACACGGTGTCCCAGAGACATCCCCTGCCAGCCCTGGCTTAGCTCCAGATGATCTCCGGCACTCCAGCTCACCCCATCGCGGTCCACAGTTTACAAGAATGGACGTCCAATGAAAAAGAGGCAGAACAATATTCAGCTACGATTAAGAACTCAGTTTGTTATTTTTGTGGCTAAAATTACATGCAGTATCTGTACAAGGCCTGCCAATGAGCGTGGATACTGACCTGTGACATTCACTGCTTTTACGTTACTGGGACTCAAACACAACTCCGCAAACAACCACTCATCAACAAAGTGCAGTAGAGTGAGTGGCATGCTGTCCACTTTCCCTAAACAGCAGTAGTACAGCTGCCCACTACTCTTACAAGGAAGAGATTGACAGCGTGTTTTACTACACTACCAAGCAAACAGTGGGGCCTGAGCAGAGTAGGTAAATTAGTGCAATAGCTCACCTGGGAATCTCGCCTCTCTGATCACATCTTCGATGCTGGCTGCTGGGGCAGTGGAAGAAGCCATAATTAGTGGCGTCTTTCCTGGTCACTACGGGTTGCCCTGGTCTGGCCAAACTGTGGCTGCAGACTCCAGGGGTGGCACAGAGCCTGGGCTGTGGGGCAGGAGAACGTGCTTCTCCTGCTGTCAGAAGGACTTGAGTGGCTCCCCAGGGATGCTGTTGGTGGTGCTGCTGAAGAGTTTCCCTCACACTTACTCTCCCTACTGCTCCAGTGCAGCCCCTGCTGTAAATGCTGCTCTGGCTCTCTGATAGTGTTCGCGTCTTTCAGACTCTAGGCTGGTACACTACACATGCTCTCGAGCTACCAGCTGGGTCATGCACCCACACGCCAGAGTCAGTTTCAATAAATATTCACTAGAAAGTATAATTCGATTTGTTTACATGGACAGAAAGTCTGCTCTGACTAAACCCTTGGCCTGACCTTAAACTAACGTCCCTGACTTAGCCATGCTGATGCTATACAGAGGCTGCTTGTATTGGTGTCAAGCTGGCACCGCAACAACATTCTGTGGCTCTCTGATGACTTCACTACTGCCCGATCTTGTCCTTCTGAGCCCGCTCTCCTCTGGGGAGTTCTGAGGCAACATCCGCCACAGCAAAACAAAAGGGATAGCAACAGTCTGGCACCCCACTGCCGCCATCTTATAACCCTGGAACAAGGTCAATTGTGATTGGCCGGAGATGTGGCCAGTTGCAGTTGTAATTGGTCCGCTACAAGCCTGTGAGGGTAGGGACTCAGAGTCCAGCTCTTAATTTCTAAACCAGTAAACTCTGCTACGCCATTGAGCGCAGAGCCCCAAAAACTTTGTGAACTCTGCCAGCGGAGCGGAGTTTACCACCCAGCCCTACTATGCACACCCATCATTACAGAGAGATGTCTCAGGGGAGATGTTGGTCTCTCCATCACACCCTACAATGCACACCTCTGTTGTGAGAAGCAGGTGCCAGTGGGTAGGCCAGTTCCTCTCTACATCCTACTATGGACACCCATCATCTGAGAGAGGGGTCTGAACGGAGATGCCACTCTATCTCCATACCAAACCATGCCATCTATCAATTAAGGCAGAGACCTCAGTGGCGAGGCAAATCCCAGAAGACACCATACTACACCCTTCTACCCTCAGTTGTGTCATCTGAGACAGAGGTCTTAGTAAACAGGCCAGCTTTCCACCCCACAGCATACTATGCACACCCGTGCATCAGACACAGAGGTCACTGTGGAGAGAGAGAGACATTACTGAAGACAGCAGGTTGTGTTTTTTTGTTAGCAGAGACATCGATCTTCCTAGAGACATTTGTGCAGAGAAGCCAGTACATCCTCATACCCTACTCTGCATAGGTGTTATCCAAGAGAGGGCTGTTGGCAGAGAGGCCACTTCCATGATGTCTTGGAGATCGGTGTTAGTGGAGAGGAGAATGTTTCCCTACACACTACTGTATATGTCTGTCATCCTGGGGAGAGCTGTGACTGGACAGTGAAATCCATCCTAGCACCCTAATATATATGGTTATTTCCTTGAGGGAAGGCCTCCATGGAGAGCCCAGTACTTGTTATGCTATTATGGAATAGTAAGGTCTTACATGTGAGGTGTGTACCTTTCCTACCCTACTACGGAGCCTGGGGAAAGGTGCGAGTGGAGAGGCAGTGTCTCTTAACACCCTATTCTATACACTGGTTACCTTCATGCAAGGTCTCACTGGATAGACCAAACTCTCCCCATAGTCTAGTATACACAGTTGTTAGGCTGTGGAGTGGTGTCAGTGAGATACAAGTGTTTCCTTACACCATACTGTGCACCATTGTTATACTGTGAAAATGTATCATTTTAATGTCTACTTTCTTCCCACACCCTACTAATGGGTACTATATGGCATAAGTACTATAATAAAAGAAAGGGAAAATTCTTCTAAAAAACAAATGTTTTCGATCTCACAAGACTTTTGCGGGATCGTAAACAGAGTAGTGATTGAACTTTTTCTATTTATAATGAATGGACTTAAAGTAAATAAATGAGTATCAATGTGTGGTATTTACCAATGTTCATCTCAAGCAGATAAAACTATTGGGGTTTTTCCATAAATCCAAGTGATTTATTTTTCTCCATAATTATATAATGGATTGCTTTTTTTTTTTTTTTAAATAAGCACACTGTTACTATTTTTTGTATATAAATTATAAATAATACTACGACAAGATATATTCAGTGTAAATGCAAAGTTCATTATAAAAGTATGATCTCGCCAGAGTCTCGCAAGAACAAACCAGGAAGCCCTGCCCCCTCTGACAACACTTGAGGGATTGCCTGCCTTGCTCTCATGAGAGTTTCGCAAGAGCTTCAGAGAAGGGGAAAAAAGGTAAACTTATTATAAGCAACAAAGAGTATGAAACTATAGAGTAGCTCTGGATAGAGCCATTTTTGTTAACAGTTTCAAACATTTTTAATTTTTTGGGGATATATATTTATTTTTTACAAAGGGTAGGAGAAAAACATAAAATTGAGGTTTTAAACTCAAACAGCATCTCCTTAGATACAAAATTGAGAAAAACTTACAAAGAAATGATCCCAAGTAGTTGGTTTGGAGAGGTGGGCGCTTTAATTTGAGCACAGTCTAATGCTGTAATGTCTAACACTTAATGACAATATTATTCTGTTAAATGTATTCAAAATATAAATATTCACATTTAACATTCATAGCAAGAACTCATCAAGGCCAAGGTAGGAAGTGAAAACTTTAAAAAAATTGCATAGTATATATTGGAAAAAAATCAGAGAAATAAAAACAAAACAAAACCCAGAGCAATCATTTTATATGTTGTACACAGACCTTTTGATAGAATTATATATATTACCTACTGGCAGTCACCAGTAGGTGGTTCTAGTTAGGACCTAGTTTCCATAAGAAAAGCATTTTCTGTTAATAACTATGGGTCTGTTTGGCAAATCTTGACAAAACTTCCAAAACTAGTGTGCCAATCTCTTCAGGCACTGTCTGGAAAGTTTTGGAGTTATTCGTCGAGAGAGGGTCGAGAAAAGGGGGATGGGGTTCCAAAACATGTTTTCCCAATGCAATTTCCCATAGGGATATTAGACACAAGTACAGCTCGAACCACCAAACAGAATTACACCAAATTTGGAATGACAGCTAGATCTTAGTCCAAAAAGATCGCTATTTGTAATTTGGTGGAAATCTGTTCAGTAGTTTTGGAGTTATTAAAGAAAAAAGATTTATGTTTATCTAGAGAGGCGGATCTACTGCAGAGGATTCACGAATCCACGTGCCAACAGCAATGCTGTGATTGGCTAACGCAAACCGAGAAAAATCTTGAGACTGCCATTTTGTGAACTGGGGCATGGTTCCCAGGTCTGGAAATAAAGTGTAAATAGGATATAAGTGGTCAGGCTAGAGGTATCCAGACCCTATGGGACTGATTGAGGGGTCTGTGAGGGACCCCTCATGGGCAATTACTGTTAAAACTTTTAGTTTAGTTGTACTCAGTGCAGCCCTCACATGTGAATCCATGGCATATCCGTGGACCCAGACTCCAATGAAAATAACAGATATACCCACTCTCAGACCCACTCATACACACTCTATAACAACCACTCACACACCCAGTCAAACATCCATACAGCCACTCACACACCCATACAATCACGGATACAGCCACTCAGAGACCCAAAGTACTACTCTCACACCCACACAGCCACACACACATCCATGCAAACACCCAGAGACCCAGAAAACTTCTCACTCACCCACTCAGACACCCATACAGCCACTCAGACCCAGAGATCCAGAAAGCACTCACACACAAATTTACACTCATACAGCTATTCACAAACCCACTTACAGATCCAGAGAACCACTCGTACATTTACTCAAAGACCCACACAGGCACTCACACTCCCATATACACACTCATACAGCTAGTGAAACACACAATCACAAACATACACAGTCACTTACACACCCACTCACACACCCACTCACATACCCAGCACTTATTCTCACACACACAACCACACACCCACTCACTCACTATACCATGAAGCCAGTCACACACCCATTCAGAGACCCTTAAAGCCACTCATATACCCATTCATACACCCATACAGCCACTCACACACCCAGACAACCACTCACATGTCCACTCACAGGTAGACACAGGCACTCACTCACCTATGTACATACCCACACAGCCAGTCACACACCCTTTCACATACCCACACACCCACTCACTCAAACACACACCCACTTACACACCCATGCAACCACTCACACACCCATGCAACCACTCACACACCCATACAGCCACTCACACACACTCACAAACCCACAAAACCACACACACACACACTATCAGACCCACAAAGCCACTTACAGACACCCACTTACAAAACCACTCGCACACCCACTCACACACACCCATACAGCTACTCAAAGACCTACAGACAACTCACTCACACTGACACACAAAACCACACACACCCACGATACCACTCACACACCCATACAACCACTCACACACCCACTCACAGACCTACAAAACCACTCACATGCCCACACAACCACTCACACACCTATACCATCACTCACACACACACTCATAGATCCACAAAACTACTCACACACCCACTCAGAACCACAGCCACTTACAGACACCCACTTACACATCCACTGAAACACACACCCATACAGCCACTCAGACCTAAAAAAATTCTCACACACCCACATAACAACTCACACACCCACTCACAGACTCACCCAGCTAATAAAATACCCTCACAACCACCCACACACCCATTCAGCCACTCATACACCCATTCAGCCATTCACACACCTACCCACAAATCTACTTACACATCCACATAACCAGTCGCTGACCCACATAGCCATTCACACATATGCCCCTCCCCAAAATATGTGCCGGGCCTTGGGGAATAGAGTCCCCAGGGTTAAAATTGGCCAGGGGAGGGGGCTGCATGCCCCGTCCCCATTAAATATGGTGCTGGGGATGGGGTCCTTGGGACCAAAATTGGCTTGGGAAAGGTATAGAAAGGAAAAAGATTTAAGAGAAGGAAGGAAGGAGATAAGGATGAGTGGGACCGAAGAGGGGGAGTAGAGAGACTGAGAAAGGGGATAGAGGAGATCATTTAACGGATGAAGGAAATGAGAGGACAGAGGGGTGGAGAATGAGATAGGGAGGGGTGAAGGAAAGACGAGTAGAATGAGGATTTTGGAGACCCATAAATTACATAAGTCAGCAAGCTCAGTGACACCGGGGTAATGGATTTTAGTACTGGGTGGGGGGTGTCTACTTTCATCACTTGCATAAGGACCCAAGACTCTAAAGCTACGCTACTGATCATGGGAGGCCCATTTTTGTGCCTTGTGCGAGGCATGTCGATCAAATTGCCCCAGGCCATTACAAAAAGGTTACTTCCAGCTAGGCACAAATATCAGCTCCCCTAACTAACATCCTGAGACTCTTGGCTGAATGTCATGGTCAAGAACTGGAGTGAGATAACAACAACAGGAGATTGATTATCTGGGAAACAAAATAGCGAAGTGCACATAAAACAGTCTCTAGACAGATACTATGACAGACAAAAGACTGACTTATGATTGACCTTGTGCAGAAGTACTAGCATTTCAGAGGCATAAGCCTGATTTGTGTCTGACATTGCCACTGTCCTTTCATAGGCACAGGCCTCATATCTGGCTCACTCTGTCACAGCCTTATCACCCCTTAAGAACCACACAGCGGGTTCTGACTGACCTTCTGTAACTCTAACTGCCTTTTGGAGGTAGAGGCTGAGTCGGACCTCCTAGTGCTTTTACTGAAATAGTTTTGTTGATTGCACTATAGGCCAGAGAACTTCATTAATTGAGAAGCTATTTCATTTAATTGTCCTAGTGCATCAACCGCCCACTGGGTAATCGTCTCATCATCTCAGGCCTATTCAAACCTCCTGTGAACTCATGTCATGTTTCCTGCTTCCAAGTTCCAACCATGCAAACAATAGTCTGATCAAACAACCAAAAATTAATGTACATGTTGCAACTCATCTTCATCATCATAGGTCTTAAGGCACAAGTGCTAAGACAAGTAGGCAGTGAAACACTCTTTAAAGACAGTTAGCGAGGGAGAAGCGCAGTCAGTGCGAGGAAAAAGGAAGACAGAACTGGGAAGAGTATTCTTCTGCTACCTTTTCATAAATGTAGCATTCTTGATAGATGGAATCGGTAACGACTGCAGTCGGCTGCATCAACGTTAGAAACATCTAGGTTGACTCAAGGAATAAACAAGCATTGGCATAGCCAATAGGTCTTGCCTTTGGGGCCTTATAAGTGTTTAGACAGAGCTATTGGCTTTGTTAACGTTTTTAATATGTGTTGTAGAGCATTGTTAATGTTGTGCAGCATGTTTACAAGTTATAATAAAAAAAGTGTTATAACCATTTTTGTCACCTTATATATAACCTAGAAAACATTATATACAACTGAAGTACCCTAATAAAAACCAGAATTAACACCAAAAATGTGTTCTAGTTTTATTGTTTATGCAATGCTGTCAATTTTTCCTTGCCTGTTCTAATGCTTTTTTGTTATACGTTTTATTGTTAGGTGGGAGCAGTTCGTCATAGTAACATAACATAGCGTGTATTTGTAAAGCACAATTTCACCCGCAAAGGGGCATCTTGGCGCTGAATAACAGACGTCTATTGGTTACCCAACTCAATAGTACTCTTTTTCTTGACCTCAGAAAGGATGAAGTGATGCGTCTACTGTTTATAAATGTATGCATACACCTGGTGCTCGTTGTACCTGAGGGAGAACCTATTCGCATGCAGCCGTCTAACATATATATATATAGGGCTGAGAAAAAGGGGTGTCCCAAAACGCGTTTTACTCATGTTAAATTCCATAGGAAATTGCGCGACGAGGTACAGACCGAACTGCTCAACAGAATTACCCGAAATTTGGCAGAAAGGTAGAACTTGGTCCAGAAAGCGACCTTTTTTTAAATGGTGTAAATCCGTTCAGTAGTTCCTGAGAAATTGAAAAATGAAGAGTTAAAAAATCAATTTCCCATAGGAAACTTTGTGCAAGACTACAGCTGAAACTACTGAACAGAATTACCCTAAATTTGGCACAAAGGTAGTGCGTGGGTCAGAAAGCGACCTTTTTTTAAATGGTGGAAATCCGTTCAGTAGTTGCTGAGAAATTAGAAAAATGAAAGTTTCGATATCTGGGCGGGGCCTAAGTCCCATGCACGAGCTTCACTGTGATTGGCTGCCAACACTCCAAACCAGGAAGTGTTGGCAGCCATCTTGTGGCTTGGTAGAAGCGAGTCACTAGAAAACAGAGAAACAAAGGCAGAAAACAAGAGAAGGGGGCAGAGTAGAAACACCCTGACCCCCTAGACCTGGCCAGGGCCCCCAAAAAAATATTCTTTTTAAAATTGGCATAATTCGTGCTGGGGTCGCGGGTTCCCGTGTTTTGTTTTAATGAGACCCCGGGGTGGGCTAGGTCCCGGGGGCATTTCTTAAAAAATAACAGCGGGGGATCCATGGGGCTGTGGGTGCCTGCTTCACTCAGTCTCAGGGCTTCACTCATGTTGGGAGGGGGGTTGCGCGGCCCCCCTCCTGGAGCTCTTCATCTGCTTATAACTTTGGCGCTGTTTGACGTTTGTTTCAGTCGTATTTCATATCCCTAAGCTATCATCTTTGTCTTGACTTCCTTACTGATTGGTATTTTCTGTACTGTATTTTCCCCTCTCATTAAGAAATGTTGGAACACATTAGCTGCATGAACTGGCAGCAAAATCGAATTCATAAAACATGAAGGGGTTGTTCTTCAACCCTAATATCGGAACATCCGAATTTGACTCTTGCTGAAAGTTAGATATATAATATAAATAGGGCTAAAATAAGGGTAAACTAAATACATGAATGCATTATATCTTTGCTTTACTTTTTGTGAAAATTATACTTCTGTGCTTAAATTTACTGTTCTAATTTGGGATTCTACCAGAAATTGTAGCTAATAAATTTTGTGGAGAGCTAAAGTGTTGTCAAAGGCGACAGAAATATAGGAGTTCATGTTTGGCCAAATGTGTTGAGAACTGGCTGGAACCATCTCTAGCAGGGTGGTATTTTCTGAGCACTTCTTACAGCCAATCCGAGAGTTTGTTCAGAAGCAAGTTTGTTACATCATAATTAATGGGACTGTAGGGGCGTCAATTAACGAAACGGTATGTGGTATCTAAATTGCATAATAAGATCATATGTTTTACAAGATGAGGACTAACAAGCTTATGGAACTGTTTCAAAAACACATTTCTTTGGAGATGGGGGGTGGACTTTTGCTGCTTTTAGCATTTATATTCAGTGTTTATCGTAATTTCTGCCACCAACCTTTAAGCTGGTCGCTGGCTTTTTCATGTTTGGATATGTTTCTGGTTGTCAAACATGGCTCTCTTCCAGAGAATATGCGTGAGCAATAGGCGATCCATTAAGAGAAATGTCCCCTTCTTAGTTAATAGCTCATTTTTCTGATCCATGGACCATCATTTGCCAGACTATCTATGAAGATTTGTGAACTCTATTCACCTCTTCTGCTGACAAGTTAAATAGTACAAACGTCTTTTCAAATTTTCAGGTAGGTTTATAGGTATCATTTCTTTGTTGTGCAGTGAGAATCGAAACAATGGACTGTATATGTTTATCCTAGTTCCATGAATCATACAGTATTGTGCATGGAGGTTGTGAGAAGTTGGTCTGGCATATGCTGGCCACTAGTTATAATGGGCACCTTGCACCAGTCCAAACAACCCTTATTGACGATAGGTTTAAGGACAACCTTTATTGAAAGCTATCCTAGTGGTAGCTATGGAGAGCAGCCTTCAGGCTTAGTCTTGAAGGAGTGTAAAGCAGCTTGGTTTACCAGATTATAACCTCTTGAATCACTAAATGAAAGGAGATCCATACAAGGTATATATAAAATATATATATTTATTTCTAAACACTCACTACTAATCTCTTTATGAGATTAGAGTCCAAGATACACAATAATACAGTTCTAAAACGACAGTAAATGGCACAATATACAATGGGCCCTAGGGGCGGACCAAACCATATATTAGGAAAGTGGTATAAGAACCACAACTTGACTAGACACAGTGCCTAGAGCACGTAGAATCGCTGGGACCCCAAGGAACCACCCAAGGTAGTGACACAGGAGACCCACGGGGGACGTGTGCAGTGTGAGAACACAGCCGCAAGCCCCGTACTATTCTATGGGAAAGTCGCGGTTGGAATTTTAGAAGTTAAGGACATTTAGGAGAGGACTTTGAGCAAACCCCTTGAGACTTAGGGGGTTCTTGGGCTAGCACCCACGGGAGCACTGGAGTACTCGTGTTACCTCACTCAGGGAAGCCAGGTGCATAGGTGTCAAATGGTGTCGGGAATCGTCGTTGATTTCAATAGCGATGTGCTGCAAAGTGCTGCTGCCGGGAAGGAGAAAAGTGTCCGGTGTGATTCAAGTCTGGATCAAAGATCAGAAGAACCTGAAATCAGAGGGGACAGAGTCTGGGTCACTTTCCAGTGACCAGGGGCACGACAGACGAATGCCCACCGATGTCGGGTGTTTCAGGTGCGAAGAGGTGAAGCTTGACTCTACAGCCACGAGGACCAGGAGGCATTGGCGACAACCAGGAGCTGGATTCAAGCTGTCCCACAAAGGATGTCGAGTGCTGCGGTGTCTGTGCCTGGATTGGACTCAACAAGCCTTAGCAACAGCAACCCATGCAGGAAGAGAAAAGATGCTTCGGTGCAAACCAGCAAGGTCCTGGGAACTCCCCAAGCAATGGAGAGTCAGGGCAGGTCTGGGGCAACCAGGTAAGCCTAATTAGAAGTAAAGTTGCCATCACAGGGACCCACCAGTCGACGGACTAGGAATCGCGAAGGCACCTCGAGAGTAAACACAAAGGGCCAGCTCACGGAACACTCGTGAAGTGCAGGTGGGCAATCTTCAGTGCAAATGCTGCTCGGGTTCAGGGCTACAAGTAACCCAAAGCTCAGCTGCAGGAGTTGTTGGAAAGCTGATCCTTCTGCAAATGGACGCAGTGTCCAGGGGTTCGGACTGCACAGTCTTCCACGAGGGATACAGGCCTCAGAATTGCTGAGTGCACAGATCAACCTCGGAGACCACGGAAACCCACCTCCTGTGTTGTAAAATTCTTCGTAGTCCGGCGGGAGCTTCGGAGATGCAAACCGGACAGATGCATCTTTGGTGCCCGCCTTGCAGGGGAGTAACTCCTTTACCCCAGAATCCAATCTGGAGTGTACCTAAAGTACTGGTAATCAATTAAGAGAGGAAGCAGCTAGGCTGGGGTCCTGGTTAGCTGAGCCCCAGCCAGACTAAAGTCGAAAAACAGTGAAACATAAGCAAAAATTGGGGGTAACTATAAGAAGCAGATCCTACTCTCCTACAGAGGTCACATTACCCTAGATGTACACACTCTGCGTTGTCTAACAAGAGTCTCATACAGGGTGAAAGAATATTGTGTACAAGGGGTCACAATCTGAATATTCTCACTTATTACCTGTGGATCGTGGACTATTATTGTAGTGTCCACACAAACTTTTGTTGGGAAAAGTTTGCTGCAGGTTTATTACATACAAGGAGTATGCCAATTTGGTGGGTTAAATTGCAGGCGATCCAAGGGCAGGCAGCGGTGACTCACCTAAGCTGCCCTGCCCACCTGATAAGCCAACTGCAACGTGGCCAATCCAATCGGTGTTAGCATTTTTGTGGGGGTTATTGTTAGACCTCAAGCTTCATGCACGGTCCATTGGAGCCCAGGGGAAGCTCAAGTGCTTGCTCTTTAGAAATATGAACACTTTGTAGCAAGTCCCTAAACTCTCTGCAAGAGGTGGAGTTTGTGGACACTCCCTTCCTTTAAAATGCAAACCGACCGAAGAAGCCGTTGCTTGGCTTTCGGTTCTTGACCTGCATCCACGCCCTTTCCCTTCATTCCTAGCGTTTCGCTAGCCTCCGCGTTGGTGATTTTCCAGCGTTCTCCTTCCCTTCTGAGCAATACCTGCTGCTGCCCTGAGTGAGAAATTATCCGGACTATAAAGAATTCCTAATTCGCGGCCGCATTCACTTTGAGAATCACGCGGTCGTGTTCTATATTCCCCGCTGACTTTTGACTTACCTATTCCCTTCCATTCATCCCTGACGCTCGCCTTCCTGGTGAAATTGACGAGCGGCCGCGTTCTAATTTCTGAAATACGCGGCCGCGTTTGTTCACAATCCATGACGAGTACTGGATACAATGTTGCTATTTTACCGCGCAATGCACGTATGACTGATTTTGTTTAGTTAAACGCGAGGAGCGCGTTTTTGACTATTTTTCTCGATACTTCCTTTTTCTTATACGCTGTGACACACGGTCAGTTCCTGAAACAGCTCATTGTGTAGGAATCTGTTAGGATTCTTGGACAGATTCTATAGCTATCATCCCCTTATTATTTCTTCAATTCTTTTTTACGTTGGTGGAGCCTGCTACTGGTGCGAGTATAGGAGCATTTACCTGCACTTACTGAACATTGTGTGGATTCCTTACAAGGCTTCTAGAGATGTCCAGCCGGTAAGGAATACTTTTATTTCTTTAGAGCAAGCACTCAGTCTACCTCGTATTTTTGGTGTTATTATGTGGGAGTGGGGAGAAGTTTTTTATACTTGTCCATTATTGTCTTTCTGTAGGTTACCACCCCTCCTGTTATCTGGTCTATCCTGAGGGAATCAGCTGGGGAATTAAGAAGTGGTCTCACCTTGGCTTCCAATCCCCACATCTCCGGAGGTCAGTTTATGGGTGTGGGTGATTTTGACTCCTGCATCCATGACCTGTCTTGGGGAGTGTGGGGAATTTATCGTCACTCCTGTGGATTGAGCCCTGAGCCGGACTACAGGTTAGTGGCTTCGGCAACAGAAAGCCAAGCCCATGACTTAAGTCCACCCGGGCGACCATGAATACGGAGAGGGCTTGCTCTTCAATGGAGACCCCTCTCCAGAGCCACTCTGTAGAAGAGCTGGCAGCAGCTATAATAGATCTCCAAAGCGAGGTAGGGAGACTTAGAGCAGAAAATCAGCGGCTCCATACTGAATTGGTTCAAGTCAGACTCCAACCTGCTCCTAATACCAGTGAAAGCGACACAATGCAAAAGAACAACTTCTATACAGCCCGCTCGTTTCACAGCTCCCTCTTCCACCCCCTTTTCCACCATAAGTCCTGCACATACGAGCGCCAAAAATCCTCAAGCAGTTCATGTATCTATTGGTACACACACACATAACCCCGTTCCTTTGGCGGTGCCTGGAAGATTTCATGACGATAGTGCGAAGTATAGTGTGTTCATAAATCAGTGTCATTTACATTTTTTGTGTAAGGCTTCTTCTTTTCCTGATGACGCAGCCAAGGTAGCTTTTGTGACCATTTCACGTTTCTGGCCATAGACTGTCCACTGCGTACCATCCGCAAACAGATGGACAAACTGAAAGAACCCACCAGACACTGGAGCAATACTTACGCTGTTTATTGTCAACCATTACTTCTGATTGGGTACATGCCTTGCCGATAGCGGAGTTCGCTTACAATAACACCACCCACTCATCCACTGGGGTGTCTCCCTTTTTCTTTGCTAATGCTCATCACCCCAGATTCCTACCCTTTCACTTGCCTCTCCACTTAGTGAACATTCCTGCAGTCCAAACTCACCATGCTATCCTTTCAAACATTTGGGAAACAGCGAAACATGAACTACAGAAGGCTAAAGAAGCGATGAAGCAATAATCTGATAAACACCGCAGTCCTGCCCCAGTACATAAAGTAGGTGACAAGGTCTGGTTAGCAACCAAGAATCTAAGACTGGAGGGACCCCGCAAGTTACAACCCCGTTACATAGGGCCCTATACCATCACCAATTTTATTACTCCCGTTACCCTGAAACTAGAGTTACCTGCAGAAATGCGTATCCATCCAGTATTTCATGCTTCATTACTTAAGGTGTATGTACCCTCACCCACCATAAAAACCCTCCTCCTCATGTCCTGGTGGGTGGTGAAACAGAATATGAAGTAAAAAGGATCGTGGATTCACGTAGATACAGGGGCAAGCTCGAGTATTTAATAGATTGGGTTGGATACGGTGCGGAAGATAGATCATGGGAACCTGCAGAAAATCTACATGCCCCTGTTTTAGTCCGTAGGTTCCATGCCCTATATCCCTCAAAACCCCGTCCTGTAAGTAGGCCTTTGGGTGGGAGAACTGTTAGACCTCCAGCTTCATGCACGGTCCATTGGAGACCAGGGAAAGCTCAAGTGTTTGCCCTTTATAAATATGAACACTTTGTAGCAAGTCCCTAAACTCTGCAAGAGGTGGAGTTTGTTGACACTCCCTACCTTTAGAATGCAAACCGACCGAAAAAGCAGTTGCTTGGCTTTCGGTTCTTGACCTGCATCCACACCCTTTCCCTTCATCCCTGGCGTTTCGCTAGCCTCCACGTTGGTGATTTTCCAGCGTTCTCCTTCCCTTCTGAGCAATACCTGCTGCTGCCCTGAGTGAGAAAATATCCGAACTATAAAGAATTCCTGACTCGCGGCCGCATTCACTTTGAGAATCACGCGACCACGTTCTATATTCCCTGCTGACTTTTGACTTTCCCTATTCTCTTCTGTTCATCCCTGACGCTCGCCTTCCTGGTGAAATTGATGAGCGGCCAAGTTCTGATTTCTGAAATATGCGGCCGCGTTTGTTCACAATCCATGACGAGTACTGGATACAATGTTGCTATTTTACTGCGCAATGCGTGTATGACTGATTTTGTTTAGTTAAACGCGAGGAGCGCATTTTTGACTATTTTTCTCGATACTTCCTTTTTCTTATGCGCTGTGACACACAGTCAGTTCCTGAAACAGCTCATGGTGTAGGAATCTGTTAGGAGTCTTGGACAGGTTCTAGAGCTATCGTCCCCTTATTATTTCTTCAATTCTTTTTTACGTTGGTGAAGCCTGCTACTGGTGCGAGTAAAGGAGCATTTACCTGCACTTACTGAACATTGTGTGGATTCCTTAGAAGGCTTCTAGAGATGTACAGCCGGTAAGGAATACTTTTATTTCTTTAGAGCAAGCACTCAGTCTACCTCGTGTTTTTGGTGTTATTATGTGAGAGTGGGGGAGAAGTTTTTTATATTTGTCCATTATTGTCTTTCGGTAGGTTACCACCCCTCCTGTTATCTGGTCTATCCTGAGGGAATCGGCTGGGGGATTAAGAAGTGGTCTCACCTTGACTTTCAATCCCCACAACTCCGGAGGTCAGTTTATGGGTGTGGGTGATTTTGACTCCTGCATCCGTGACCTGTCTTGGGGAGTGTGGGAAATTTATCGTCGCTCCTGTAGATTGAGCCCTGAGCCGGACTACAGGTTAGTGGCTTCGGCAACAGATATCCCCCTTACATATCATGGACCTCCAGTCCATAACTTTTACTCACGCCCTTTTAGGGGCGGAGCGTAACCAGGAAAGCCCCGGTTGCTCAGGCTTACAACTGCCCGAGGGACTAACCGGGCACCGTCGTTATCAACCAGGATCCTGCTTTAAAGACTCCTGGGATTTTGGCATAATGCACCCTTATTGTGCTCCTGAAACCCTGTAACTCCGCCTGCAACACAAATGAATACATTAATATATTCAATTCATTAGCCCAGCCCTCAAGCCGGCATGCAGGGTAAACGGTTGGGAGGGTGACACCGTGTCCAGTGGGGGAAAAAAAGAGGGTGGCCAGTGGGTGGGGGCAGGTATAAATACCTGTTCCCCAGCCCACCGCGCACCAGAAATGACACCGAAGAGGCGCCAGACCCGAGGGGGGACTCCCAGAGGAGAGGGTCCCAGTGGCAAGACGTTGGGAGGTGCCTGAATTGGCACTAAGGGGGCTGCCCTCTTAAGGGGCCCACTGCGTGCGCTGCGGGCAGCCGCATAGTGCTGATATCGGCAACCCCCCACTTGGCAGTGATAGTGGCGCTGTGCAAAATAATACAGTCCATACATGTTTTTGTTGGGAAAAGTTTGCCGCAGGTTTTTTACATACAAGGTGTATGCCAACTTGGTGGGCTAACTTACGGGCGATCCAAGGGCAGGCAGCGGTGAATCACCTAAGCTCCCCTGCCCACCTGATGAGCCAACTGCACTGTGGCCAATCCAATTGGTGCATTTTTGTGGGGGTTATCCCCCTTACATATAATGGACCACCAGTCCATAACTTTTAATCACGCCCTTTTAAAGGGTGGAGCATAACAAGGCAAGCCACAGTTGCTCAGGCTTACAGCCACCCGAGGGACTAGCGTGGCACCGTCGTTCTCAACCAGGGTCCTGCCGTAAAGACTACTGGGATTTTGGCATAATGCACCCTTGTTGTGCTCCTGAAGGGTACCCCTCATACCAATCAGTCTCCGGATCACCCTGTATGTCTGCCACAGCCCTGGATTTGGTCACCGTCATATCCAGGGCCCCCACCCCACCATGGCAGTTTCCATATCCTCATGCAACGTGTGGTTACCAGTCTTTCTAGCTGGACACTTCCCATCTACCTCTGACAGGTTGCCAGTCCTTCTAGCTGGACAATTCCCATCTACTTCTGCAGGTGTTCCCTGTCCCTATCGGGGAAACCTTGTGGCGTATCCACTCAAGAGACCATGCCTTATTTACCAAGCCCTTCTTATTTTATTTGATTTTGCATTAAAGTTAAATCAAGCCCTCCTGCTTGGTGGGCTTGTGCATGGCTTATCTGCCCCATCATAGGCATGTCTGATGGCCTCCACATACATTGGGAACTACTGTTCTTTGTTTTAACCACAGTTAGTTACCCATCCAAAGGCATCTGCGATGGCCTGCCCGGAATTGAAACTGCTCTCTTCTTTAACCACAGTTTATAGAGAAATCCCTATGGTGCACTGTGCCAGTAAGGGCCTACTTGTTAGGTGTTGCCAGGTTGTGCAATACCCCTCACTGATTTAAGAATACGCTGGAAAATATCTTGGAATTCGCTTCCCAGGCCAATGGCATATTTGTAACATACAAGGATACATACATTTAGGGTTGACTAAGCCCTTGAGTACCCACGTCCTTGATTATTACCAAAGATGGGGTTTCAAACTGATAACCGTATACAGCACCCACAGTGGAATATACCTGCTCCTTCCAAAATTGAATGCACGCTGTGTTCTAGCAACTGTCAGCATAATTGCCCACACCCTTCTTTCTCCCCCTCATTGGAGTCGCAGCACACTTTTTTGGGATGGCACACTTACGCAACCCCTTTTTTAAAAACCCACTATTTGCGGTTTCCTGGCACTGTACCCTTCTGCCCATGTATGGACAATGATAACTCATATAGCATTGTTCCTGTCCCCCGTATTCTGCTTCATCACATGACCATATTGCATGCCAGCCCCTCACCTTCTGACTACGATATTTAGCTGCTGTGACATCATGTTGATGTCCCCTCACAGCGCAAGTCTTGCACCTCCTGACTTCTGCTAATGTGTATCGTGGAGCAGACATGTGAGTGGGGACAGGGGGGCGATAAGTACAGATACCTGCCTTTTCTTGTATAGTGGACATGCCAAATGTTCCTAATACATGGTAGCCTTTTTGCGCTTTAACACCTTGTTTCCCCAACTTTTGAGACAGCTGCACACTCATTAGATCACAGCTCCCACAACCAGCCTAGCTACTGAGGCTAACAGGGCAGGGAATGTTTTGCTTAACTGAAGCACCCTGTAACATGCCCTTGGTTCAAGGGTGCACATACTTTGATGAATTTGACCAGACATCTGCACAGACCTTTTTACTTGCTAAACCATGGCGAACTCATTACTGGTGTCAAATCTGCTTTGAAGAAATGTTTGAATAGTGCACACTATTGCAGTCACCACAACCTTTTTGGAGTGACAACTTGCGCAGCCCACCCAGCTTGCTTAACTGCAGTCCAATCACAGATACACACTACCTGCTAACCAGCTGTGAACCTTGGTGCTTAATCCAGCAGTAGACCAGTTCACTTTGTTATTCCCGGAATTGATTGGCCTTGCACAAAATCAAAGGAGAGTTCGGCTTACCTTCTAGTCGCCATGTAATTCTTGTCGGCACTGTTTTACCCCGCATAGCCAGAGAGTGTTGCGTATCATTAATCCAATGATAATGCTGGAATTTAAGATTCACAGTTTCATGTTTTGCCACAGACCACCTATTGTGGGTCTGCTGGGACCCTCTGCCTCACTGCAATTAACCTTGTTACTTAATACAGCTCCCTAATGCACTTGCATGTCACTCAAAGCCATCTGGCAAAACATGACCCACTGCAGCTTGGTGAAGATGTTTTTTTAGCCAAATGTACCCCAGTCCGTGTTTTCAGGCTTTCTCCTTTATAGAGGCTCCAGTTCGTATGAAGTGTGTGTCAATGTCCTGGCAAGACATACCCAATAGCCTGTTCCACGTTGGTGACTATCCTACTATGATGTGTAAAGGCTCAACTATCCAATAATCTTAGAAATATGTGACTTTAAGCAAGGGATTGTCCTCATGTACTTGCCATGTATCCCACCTTTCTTACAGGACCTTTGCCTGTTCAGTTTAATCTGTGGTGTTTGCCCCCAGACTTCCCAGGCTGCTTAACTGCTAGCAATGTGAGCAGTTGCTGCATTAATGGGGGAATCTCCCGGTTACCCCTTGACATTTTTTACACCACCGAAGTTTACACCGCCCACCTTATGTGCTACATTGTAAGCGATTAGGTACCCAACTTATATCTCTTCCCCTTGAAAAGATACAACAAACCGCTTTGGTCATGAGAACGTTAATAAGCACAAAATTCACCATGGACATACCTCAAATGTTTCAGAGGTGGGGCGGCCGAAGGACACAAGATACAGCCAAATGAGAATGGCTCTACACAGCCATAAGACCAGAGATAGACATACATTTAACCCACTGATACACATTTGAGGTATGCTAAACCTGCCCCAAAATCTGCTTCCCCCCTGCTCCTGAACTGGGAACATATTGCATGGAGGTACAACCCCTCAGCCTCCGAAACTCTCAATGATATCAGCTGGCTGAAGCTGCAACTAAATGCATTATATTTGTTTGCCCAGGCCTGTTGAAAGTACATTTTGTATTCCATTATTTGGAGTCTGGTTGATCATGGGGTGGGTGGGGGGACTAATACCTACCTTTGAAGAACCAGACTTATTGTTTTAACTAATGTTATGGGTTACCTGCTGCAGAAAATGGCCCTTCTGATCTCTGATTCTAGGCAATTGAAGCTTAAACTTGTGGCAATTGCCTAAGAAACCTCCAGATTTTAAGCATGAAACCATATGGCGCCATTATGGGAACCTGGAAGAGTGGAAATAGGAGGACTCATGTGCCTCTACTATGCCTATAGGGACTTTTGCCTTCTAGGCCAATGTGATACATCCTGTTATGGAGCCCCCAAAAGAACAGCCAGCTGTAGCACAACATACAGGTGAAATTGTATCTCAAGCCTGCTGCATGGAATTTGGGTGAATGGGCTGCAGTCAGGTGATCAATGAAAGGTGCCTTTTCCCATACTTCTGGGACCTGAACCCTTGACTAGAACAGGGCAACTGACACCAGGTGGAAAAAAGACGTTGCCGCAGACGTGCAGGTCATGGATGCAGCCCAGTTAATCCCTGTGCTAGAGGCAGACTGGTGGATTGTTGTGGACCTACTACTAACTAATCACCCATGATCCCTCTGGGTTTCCTGGGCACCAATTTCACAATCCTCATAATGCCCCCATAAATTTAACTGAATTGACCCACCACAGATAGGTTCAGCACCACTTTTCCCATCCTCTGCAGTCCTTTTGCCTATGCGAGAAGGAGATGTTAACTTTGACGCTCCTTAATATCACTCAACCCTGGTGTTACTTGAGATTCAAGTAAAGGGCTGGAACCAGTCCTTCCACCTGTCCTGATCACAAAACCTGACCCAGACTGTGAGAACTCTTTAAGCCTTTCGCGCTGGGCCCACCTAGCCACAGTGATGTTGCTCTGTAATCTACATTAAGGAACAAGTCCATCCAGCTGTTTTATTAAAGATGTTGCCATCAGCCAGTGGAACAACAAAACGTGTGAGCTTGCAACAATCATCTAGAAAGGTATTCCAACAACCAGCCCATCTCCAGCACCCGAGAGTCATGCAGCCACTCCTTGGCCTGATTACTCAACCCAGTTAAATTTATGGTGTTGCATAGTATCTAAAAAACCATCTCTCGGTGCATACCTGCAACGATTCCATTGCATCACCTTAGTCAGTTAAACCACATGCAGGGTAGCATGCAAGGCTAAGTCCGTGAAGAAATCACCTGCCCATTCGAGCAGGCCAAACATCCCTTACTCCACGTGCCATCCGAACTGTCAATACTACATAACAGCTCTTGAGTAACTCGGCCCCACCCACTTAGACAAGCTGGACTTGAACAGAATCCAAGTTGAAGAATAATTGTCAGGGGGCATATCTGAATTAGACAAATCATTCCTTCTAACTGAACAAAGTACTGAATAAGCAAGCTTGTTCATCTATTAGACTGGCACAAAGTGATCTTAAGGAGCATTTAGCATGCACCCTTTTCTAATGTGCGATCCGCACATTCAAAAGTACTTTGTTGGGTCACCAGGAGGCCTGATGAGTCTAGCCCTAACACTTGAGGCTCTCTCTTCAGCATTGGATTAAAACATTTTAGCCTACACATTTTGCTTGGCCTTGACTGCTGCATAGTTCTGCCTCTTCTGCCCTTGTATCCATATAGTTACTCAACACGTAACCTAACACCTACAGCAATTTAGGACTATTGACGTTGTCAATGGTTGTTAGTTGCACAAGGTACATAAGCAACAACTGATGACTATGCTGTAAGAATATTGTCCAGTTATACCCTACAAAATTAACCTTACCTCTACTCGCCAGTACCATTGGCTCTGGCAACGCCTGTTAGTTGCATAAGATAACTAAGCCCCAAATATGGTTTTGTTGCATAGGTCACTTGCATCCCCATTAAAAGGCATCCACCCTATGCACTCCCATGAACCATCCGCAAAGAAGCGTGTCCACTCCACGCCAGTGGAAATCATTATATTGACGGATCAATCTTGGTGAATAAATATCATTAAAATCTTCTTAAATATTCCAAATTCCTAATATCCAACTTTTCTTGTTTGGATGAATACATTTGGAACTATACAATATTCAACGAATTTTGGAAGAACCATCTTAAGGAGAGAAATCATAAGCCATTGTTTCTTTAAATTAATAATTTCAAAGTTTGTCTTAATTTCATCATTTGACTGACCAGCCCTTGCACTGCACCTTGCGACACCACGCAGGGAGCTGCACCTTCCCCAACTGCTCTGGTGACATTAGTTATATGTTTCCTGCAAGGGCCTGTCGTTTTCAGAGGCCTGGTGGAAATTGGAGGAGAGGGGGGGGGGGGTCGGCAATGCAAGAGACACACATCAGCACCACTGAACATAGCCCCTGGCTGCAACACTTAAAACCTGAGGCGCATTTTTAATTGTCACCGCGCTTGAACATGAAAGGGGTGATTCGATCCAATGTCCGTCCCCATGCAAATGTAAACCACCAGACATATAATGCTCTCAAACCTCCCCAACCTTCCTAAAGAAACAGCATTCCCCCTAAATCTTTGCACCCGACATGGAAGGTGACATAAGTGCACTGCATCTTTCTATTAATGTTTGACCCAGAGACTGAGCTCGGCCGCTTTCTCGCATCTGTTGCACTCCCATAAATCTGGAATACTACTGTTATGACAGAACTCATAAGGTGATCTAAAGATGCTTATTAAGAAAATAACACTTAAATGCCAACCCACAGGTGGACGCAGGAACGTGCGGTACCAAGCACGCTAATAATCAGCAATGGTACAAACCTTCCAACACCTCATTTAAATAACATTCTAGACCTTCAAAACAATTGCATCATGATAATACGTAAAGCAAAGCATGGGGGTCATGCTAAAGGAAACAAGTATAGCCCTTTATCACTGAATGGTCTGCCTTCATCAAAACCGAAACTCAAACTGTGCATTCCATGAAGACCCTGATTCAACCCAAGGAACAAAATTATATGGCCCTACATGGGACACGAACCCTGAGCCCTCTACGCTGGTTACTAAAGTTGAGACCAGTCACAGGCTTGCCCAGGTAGAACCACAATACCGGCTTCAACGAGGTGACTCAATTACCATGCCCGTCTTGTGCTCCCTGCGGGCCCTGCTTTTGAGGCACTTCCAGGCCTGCACGGTCAACCCCCGACCCTGTGGAACGCACTGAAATGTAGGCAATTTACCCTCAACTAGACTATCGGTCTGCAACCCAACTGCCATGCCCACATCCACTCATTAAAAAACACAGGGGTGTGCACCCACCGTGCTGCTCAATTGACCCCGCGCTCCAAATTACACTAATGACCCACCAGACTGGAGAGTGAAGGGCTGGACATGGACCTATGTCCGTGTAAACACAATGCCTCCAAAGGCGGGCGGGGGGAAAAGGAGGGCGGGGAAGATGTTGTCATGCCCAGCAAGCGCAACCTGCACCGCGAGGCTGGCTCGGCAGTGGCCTAACAACTCTGCACTATGCTCATTGCATAGAGATTTCTGACCTCCATAATGGTCTGAATAGTGACTTCAACGTGTTCGTATCGGTGAAGGGTTTAGATTGAGAACAGGAAGCAATGGCGCTCTGGCATGTACGCTAGCAGTGTGTGATGAGGATGGAAATGCACGGTGCAAAAACAGGTCAGGGGAGAACAAACCCAAATGAAAAAACCCCTGCAAATGTGTAAGTAAAGAACTACACAGTAAATATAGAACAAAGTCCTGTGCACACATATAAGGATAGTGGTTTTCGTGTCAAAACCAAAGTTAGAAATTTCATTTTGCTGAAATTATGAACATCGACATCAGAAGTATCTTAGATGGGGATTTAATATCAATCCAGATCAATACCAAGTGAACAAACCAGCCGACACGTGTTTCGTCACAACGTGATACAATTGTGACTCTTCAGGGCTGGGAAAGACACAAAAAACCAAATAAAACAAATGGAAAAAGAACTGACTGGCGCATAAGAAACAAAACAAAATTGGAGTGCTGACGAAAGGTGGACACCTCAGATAATGTGGAGACTCTATGTTGTGAGAAACACATAGATTAGGTGACTTCACACTACATAGAAAACCAAAATAAGTGAAAACATGGTGGAATAAGCAATGTCTATTGATGGCAGCGCATGTACGTTATTCTGAACAAGGAGACAAAAGGACATTACACATGAGCTAAGTCTGAAACCATAAACATGAAACATTTGAAATGAGATCATTGGTGAAGATAAAGTTTTGTGAAGGGTGACATGATGCGAAAATTGTAAATACTTTGGAAAACTTAATCATGAATGTCGTATCTTCGCAAGAAACAGACAGTGCAGCACGAGGAGATAAAAAATAGCAAAAATATGGCAGCTGAAAAGTAGTACGCAAAGAACAAATATGGAACAACAAAGAAGTAGTTGCTACAAAACATAATGATAATATGTGGATGAGCCGAACCATAAAGACAAAAGGTTGAAAAGGAATCTAATTCTACATGCTATATCAGGAAAATCACATAAAATGCCATGTAATAGGGTGAAAGATCACACCTAAGCAACACAATTAGAGAAAAAAGCTAAATTAGTTAGCGGTATTAAGGGGGTAGGAAATGGAGGAAACATGGAAAACAAAAGTAGACTGACAAAGTACAGAGTCTTATAGTGGCGCTCATAACCAGAGGCAAAATGGATTAAGATCACTAGAAATTAGTTAGGCAGGATTTAGTAGGTAGGAAAAGCAGGAGAGATGGAAAGTAAAAGTAGGCTGACAGAATACACAGACCTATGGAGGCGCTCATGAACATTCATACCGGAAGAGCCGCCCATATGTGATGGATAGTTAAAAACAAAACCGGGCATGTAAAGCAAATGGAGAGTTGAAATCAAAGGGACAAAATGTCTAACTGTATGTGTGGCAAAATCATGGCAGATCGAAAGGAGAGGGGGCAAATGAAAGGTAAAAATTCACGATATAGTAAGAAGCCAAATGTCACGTGTAAAATCACGCGTGAAGTAAAGGATAGTGTGCACTCATCGCGGTACCGGTGATAATTCCGACCCGGTATATGACACAGGTTGATCAAAATAGAACAGGCGGGAAAAACGAATAACAACCTTTCCCTGCGTCCACAAGTTAAGGGACGTGGAAACAAAAAGACGGGTGCGTCTGTAAGATGGAATCTGAGAAAAGAAGGGGAAAAGGACAACGTACTGTGAATCCTGAATCAAAACTAAAAATGTATGAGGGAAATGGCAGCAAGAAAAAATGAGGGCTTGGCATCTAATAGGCCTACCTTCGTTCCAGAATCCTGGTTGTAGGATTCACGTAGTCCTGTCTGGGCTAGTGGAGGCGGACGATAATGAAAGCGGAAGTAAAGTAGAAAAAGGGGGGCGTAACACTAGAACGTGAGAAGAACTTCCGGTAAAAAACAACAGGAAGTGAGTATTTGGTCGGGAAAGAATCCACACATTAACGTGGGGAGAGATGAACAGAGTGCAAAGATAATAATCAGACACAGGCGAGGATACGCGGTGTCGGACGAAAGTGAAGCAAAAAAGTAGTTTGCATAAAGTTCGTTCTGATGGCATTGTAACTGAATAAAAAGGGGGGGGCAACGGGGTAGGTGTAGAAAGGCTTGGAAGTAGCCTAAGCATGCCTCTAAGTATAGGGTGTAGATGATGAAGAAAAAGAAATTGAGAATTAGTGAAGTAAATAGAAGAAAATATAAAAATGAAAGATATGGACACATACAAAGAGTGCAGAAGAAAAAGGAGGGTTTGAAGGATATTAAATGTTTGCACAAAATAAACAGAATGCTAGTATCTAAAATACCAGCAAACAAAAGGTACAAAAACAGATCGTATGAACAAAATCAAAGTTCAATTAAGACCTTATGTAAAAACAATCCTGTTTCCAATCAGTGTACATTAGCCTATATTAGACACATTTACAGTACTCGGTGGTAAGCTGTATGAAAGGGGATACAGTGCCATACATCAAATGTTATAAGAAGGCCATTAGGATCACATTAGCCTATAATAGACACACTTTCAGTACTCGGTGGTTAACTGTATGAAAAAGGGCATAGCAGTGTCATACATCAAACGTTATAGGAAAGTCATTAGGATCCCAGAAAATATTGTAGTTCGTGGTCGATGTTAAGACCATGCTTTACTGACTGAAGACGCATTATCCATGTGGCCTCCAGTCTTCTTAGTCTCAATTCGCGATTGCCACCCCTGACACTGTTGTCGGTCACATCTATGCCAAAGAAAGTCAAACTCTTGTGAGATCCTTGAGTTGCACACGTTGCTATGTGCAGGGACATCGGGTATCTTGCATCTCCATTATGCATTGCCCTAATGTGTTCCATAATGCGTTCCTTCAAGGGCCTGATGGTGCTTCCCACATAGTGTTTTTTGCATGTGCATTCTAGGATGAACACTACATACTTAGAGTTGCAATTGATGTTGCGGGTTATGTTGTATTTGTGTCCATTCCAACTTTTGAATTCCTTTGTACCATTTTGGGCCCATTTGCACACCCCACAACATCCGCATTTGTGAAAACCTATAGTGTGGAGGGTTAGCCAGGAAGAGGCGGGGATAGAGCGTGGAATAGTCGGGCTTAGTCTGTTTCTTAGTGTCTTACCTCTCCTGAAAGTGATTTCTGGATGTGTGGTTATGCAATCTGCAAGTGTTTTATCAGCTAGAAGTGTTTCCCAATGTTTGGTAAAGCTTTTCCGCATTGTGACACTTATCTCGTTGTTAATTATCCATCACATATGGGCGGCTCTTCCGGTATGAATGTTCATGAGCGCCTCCATAGGTCTGTGTATTCTGTCAGCCTACTTTTACTTTCCATCTCTCCTGCTTTTCCTACCTACTAAATCCTGCCTAACTAATTTCTAGTGATCTTAATTCATTTTGCCTCTGATTATGAGCGCCAAAGACTCTGTACTTTGTCAGTCTACTTTTGTTTTCCATGTTTCCTACATTTCCTACCCCCTTAATACCGCTAACTAATTTAGCTTTTTTCTCTAATTGTGTTGCTTAGGTGTCATCTTTCACCCTATTACATGGCATTTTATGTGATTTTCCGGCTATAGCATGTACAATTAGATTCCTTCTTCAACCTTTTGTCTTTACGGTTCGGCTCATCCACATATTATCATTATGTTTTGTAGCAACTACTTCTTTGTCGTTCCATATTTGTTCTTTGCGTACTACTTTTCAGCTGCCATATTTTTTGCTATTTTTATCTCCTCGTGCTGCACTGTCTGTTTCTTGTGAACATACGACATTCATGATTAAGTTTTCCAAAGTGTTTACAATTTTCGCATCATGTCACCCTTCACAAAACTTTAGTCTTCACCAATGATCTCATGTTTCATGTTTATGGTTTCAGACTTAGCTCATGCGCAATGTCCTTGTGTTCAGAATAATGTACATGCGCTGCCATCAATAGACATTGCTTATTCCACCACGTTTTCACTTATTTTGGTTTTCTATGTATTGTGAAGTCACCTAATCTATGTGTTTCTCACAACATAGGGTCTCCACGTTATCTGAGGTGTTCACCTTTCGTCAGCACTCCAGTTTTGTTTCGTTTCTTATGCGCCAGTCAGTTTTTTTCCATTTGTTTTATTTGGTTTTTTTGTGTCCTTCCCAGCCCTGAAGTGTCACAATTGTACTACGTTGTGACGAAACACGTGTCGGCTGGTTTGTTTCTCTTGGTATTGATCTAGATTGATATTAAATCCCCATCTAAGATACTTCTGATGTCGATGTTCATAATTTCAGCAAAACGAAATTTCTAACTTTGGTTTTGACACGAAAACCACTATCCTTATACGTGTGCACAGGACTTTGTTCTATAGTGACTTCAACGTGCTGTGGCAGTGTTAGTTTGCTGTTTTTAAAAGGTTACAAACACATCAGCTCTTGTTTTGCTATTGCAAGACCTGCCCAAAGGAATAACTGCTGAAAGAGAAACTCGCATCACCAGCTGGCTGAGATACCACGCTACAGGACTAGATCCCTGACATGGAAGAAACAGCTCCCTACCGCAGACCAGCACATAGGTGGCGATCATGTCAGGAACCAGGGCATCATACCTGTCCTGCACCCAGCGACAAGCTAACCAAAATATATACCACAAGCAAGGCAGCAAGTGTGCACAGCCCGCCACAAGGAACTCTGCCCCCTCTGAGCGTACAAGCAGGACCACCAGGCAAGTGCTTTGCCAGCAACACCAGGAGGCCGCGGAGCCCGAGCAGCACTTAATGCACCACCTCACAGCAGGAGGACACAGGCAGCACATGGCCCCATCTGACCACCGCCGTAGGCCCTGAGTGTCTGCCTGATGCACCACCCCCTGTTGAAGGGCAGAAGTAAGCAGGCAGCCCCCTCGGGCCCCACAGGTAGGTCCCCCAGACAAGCATGTTCATTTGGCCTACTGCTTGAGGGCAAGATGGTCCCCCCCCACAAATGGGGGCCCACCCCACGAAAAGATGCATCGGCAGAGGCAAGGTGCCCGGCATGTGATATTCAACACTATGGGCTGTCAGATCACCAACTGCACCCCACCCCAGTCCTGTGCAAAGGCACTGCCCATACGTGCCCGGTCCGCAAGTAGACCAGAGGTGGGCAGATCCGACAATGTGGGAAAGGAGGGGCAATGGCACCGCACAGGTGGGGACAGAGGAAACAACTCACCGCCACCACACCAAAAGCCGACACCAGACCCAACACAACACCTCCAGACAGTGTGTCTAGGGTGGACAAAGATGGTGCCAGTGGGTGGGGGCAGGTATAAATACCTGTGCCCTAGCCTACCGAGCACCAGAATTGATGCGGAAGAGGCACTAGATCCAAGGGGGGGGGACTCCCAGAGGACGGGGTCCCAGTGACAAGGCGCTGGGAGGTGCTTGAAGCGTCACTAAGGGGGTCGCCCTCTTAAGGGGCCCACTGGGAGCCGCAGAAAGTGAGACATGTCTTGTGAAAGAAGAGTGCATGGATGCAAGAGAGACCCTCACAACAGAGAGTGAGGCTGGCCTGGCACACGTGGTGACATGCTAGGAGAAGGTCACACACTCAGTCTGTTTGAGAGGCAAGGGATGTGATGAGAGGACCATACAGACTGGTAGTAAAGGTGATGTGGCACACAGGTGTAACAGAAATATGCATTGAGCCAGACAGCATGGGGAAAAAGCACTCACAAACACGTCACAGAGAAGCTTCACTCACTGCATCCTGCTGGTAGGTTTAGTGCTAACTTGCAAGGAAGTATCTTCAGTTGACCCCAGGAGTAATCAGTTCGACATTTGTGAATAAACAAGCACATACAGGTGGAGTCAGTGGCATAACATAAAATGATGGAGCACCCCTGCAGAATGTGATTAGGGGACCCCGAGTCTCCCATATCTCGCAGATATGCATTGGCCTAGGGCTGAATGGGGGCTAGGCTGAAGGGTTGGGGCCCCTTCAAGTGTTGGGGGCCCCCTGCACCACAAGGAGTGCAGGGGCCTTGCATTTGCCCCTGGGTGGAGTCTAAGTCACTTTTGGGGGAAGCACTTGTCATCAGACTCAAACCCTGTCTTCCTGCTTCTTTCAGTTGTCAAACTCCTTTAGTCCTGCAACCTTCATATTTTCTATTTTTCACAATGGAAATTCTTCTGTTGGCTCCTTAAAAAATTAGACTTTCCCTCACATTCACATTTACAATTTTGTATACATTTGAACGAAATTTGTATCTTTTTATTTTCCCCTTCCTTCATTGCTTAACATTTTAGACAATGTTTTTTTACTCCAAAGTAGCGTTTCTCATGTTTGCCCCTCTCTGTAATATTCTGCTGTTATTTATAGATGTATTTCCTGCAACGGCATTATAAAATGACTCGCGATATGTGATGTGTATAAATGTTCATATTGAGAATTGGATCCCGCACAAAAAATGGTTGCTGGTGACTTGTGCCTATGAATGACGTCCAGCAGCCAGGTCATCAAATCCAATATCTGGCACGGGTAAAGCCATCCACCCAGATTCCGGATTGTCACGCTGACAGACAAATTGAAGACACAATTTTAAGTCTGTTGCACAGAGCAAAGGATAGCTAGGACCAGCAGCAAAAAAAACGACAGTGGTGATTATCTCCAATTAATTTCGGAAAGGCGAAAGCAATATTAACCAAAATCTCTGGCATGATAAACAGTTGACAGTCCACACCCACGCTCGCAGTAACATCACACGAGGGAAGGCGAGGCCATGAGTGATCTAGTGCTATCAACAACAGCTCATGCACTTGTGAGCATCATTAGCGGTGTCACATCTAGTGATGAAGCACAAAGCAGGATGCAGTCAGCAAAAACCCTGCTGATAACGCTCGTTTAATAAACTGCAGTGATGGTTAAGTCACACTGTCCATTAAAAAGGCTTTTTTCAATCAATCAATCAAAGCTTTATTTCGATAAAGATTTGTATCATAAAAGCATCAACATACATACATAAAAGATACAGTTTATCGTGTGGGAAGAGAGTGTTTAAAAAGGAATAAATACATTTAACATATGATATAATATTTACAATCTGATAAAAACGATTTAAATTTCAGTATTGATCCAAATGCTTTTGATTGAAAAAAGACAGTCTAAAAGAAGTAAAATGTAAAAAAGCTAAAAAGTCATGTCAGAACGGAGAGACTTGAGCCTAATTATCCAAGACCACCCAAGAAATTTGGCCACACCACAAACCAACACAGCACTGGTATCTGATTGTAAAATTCTACGGGCTACACGATAGTTCAACGTACCCAGCTCTCTACAGACAGGACTTAACCACCTGTCTCTTGGGTTTTTGTAAGCTGGGTACTCGAACATAAGGTGTGCAATACTTTCGACCTTCCCACTGCAGCTCGGGCAAAATGGCGGGGTTTGATAAGCGAGGCTTCCATTTGTTGGTATACTCTCGGGTTGGTAGTGTGCCCAATCTAAATTGTATATAGAGTGTTCTGTCTCTTGGTTTCTGAACAAAATCGAGGTAGGACTCAAGATGTACAACTTGTTTATGTAAGTAGAAGTCTTCTGTTAGTCTGCCTAGGTTGGGATTGCTGATCTCTTGGGTGTAGATCCATGCCCAATAAGCTCTTTTGAGATCAGTCTTGTTTATTAATTTGCCGGATTCCCAGACTTCTCTAAGTCCCAGCAAGGAAAAAAACTTCTTGATGTTGCAGAGCCAACCAACTCTATATGAGCCCGGGGTGTTTATCATTTCTCTAAGGCCCTCTGCATACTTTGATAGTTCGGGGGTACGCCATAAACGTGCCCAAAAAAGCAGGGGGCGCAATCTTGCCAGGTCCTTGATTGTTCGCCTACCCAAATCGCTAAATAGGGGTTTGAGGGGAGTGCCCCTTGGGACTGAGACTAATTACCTGAAAAATTTGTTCTCTAACCTGGAATTTTCTTCAACGTTGTCGAAGCCCCATAGCTCGGCACCATACAGGGCCGAGCTAACAGCTTTTGTTTGATAAATCACTAAAGCGGGTGCAATGGGCCTGCTCTGCGAGGAGCGATGTTCGTTCATAATAGCCCCTGCAGCCCGCCTGTGATTGAGGAGCATCTTATCCAGATGGGTTCTCCAGCTAACATTATCGGAAATTCTAATGCCAAGGTAATCGAAGACTTTTACAAGTTCGAGAGGAGTTCCATCTAACATGGGGGTAATTTTGGAGGGTCTACGTAAATTAAACGAGAGAAGTTTAGTCTTCGCGGTGTTTATAGACAAGCCTCTTGAGTTACAGAACAAACAAAATCTATCCAAGAGCTTCTGCAACCCTGCCGGGGTCTTAGAAATTAGCAGGGTGTCATCTGCAAAAAGGAGGGCGGGGACCCTATCACCCGCCAGGGCCGGGGCATCTGCTGGAATATCTTGTAAGAATTTTACCACCCCATTCACAAATATAGAGAAGAGGGTGGGTGCCAAAACACAGCCCTGGCGGACTCCCTTATTAACATGGATTTTTGCAGTTTTTTGGTTCTGGGTTCCCCATCTAACCTGGGCATAGTTGCCCTTGTGCAAGCGAATCAGAAGGTCATGGATTGGTAAGGGCACGCCTATTTCCCTCATAACTGACCATAGGCGATCTCGAGGGACCAGGTCAATGGCGGTCTTCAAATCTATGAACGCCAAGTGAAGACTGCCCTTGCCGATCAAGACCACCTTCCAGTGTAGGAGAAGGAGTCTAAAGACCTGGTCGATTGTGCCTGTATTTGATCTAAATCCTGCCTGATAATGAGACAGAATGTTATTCTCATTAGCCCACAGCAGGATTCTCTCCAATAAGACCCTGCCAACCACCTTCTGGCCAGCATCAATGAGGGTAATCGGTCGATAGTTGGCAGGGTCCTCCCAGGAAACCTTTTTGAATATTGGGACCACCTCGGCACCCTTCCACGAATCAGGGACGGGGGATCCATTTATGAGAGCGTTGAGCATAATAGTAAAATACTTTGCCCAATTTTGGGCGTCCGCTCGAAACAAATCGCTGGGGAGACCATCTGGGCCAGGGGCCTTAGCTGGGAATATTTTGTTAATGGCAATCAGGACCTCAGACTCCACAAAGAGGTCACATGCCTCTGAAGTAGAGGTAGTGGCTGTTGAGTAATTCAGAGATCGAGGGCTTTGTACTTCCTCCCTGGAATAGAGTTTTTTAAAATGGGCAAACCACTCTTGATTTGTGATATGATTTGGGATGGTGTTGAAATCCGAACCTGTGGACTTTCTGCACAGGTTCCAGAAGGCATTTCCGTCCTTTGCCAAGCTGGTGGCTTTCAATTCCAACCAGTGGGATTCCTCCCAAGCACGCTTTGCTCGCGTCACTGACTTTCTGTACTCTTTTCTGGCACTATGCACTTGACCAGAGTCAGACGTTTTGACAACAGTTATTAGTGTGGTCATTTTTTGTCTGCACTCCGAACTGTACCATGTTCCAAGTGTTTTGTGAGACTTATTAGAAATTCTCGTAGGGAAGGGTGACAAAAAGAATGAGCCTATCTTCGTAACTGTATCTGTATGAATGCTCCCAACCTTTAGACACCCGTCTGGGTCGCTACATGCTTTTTGTAGTTCCATGATGTTGGCTAGCAAGACCTCCTTTATTGCAATTAATTTTTGCTCATTGCAAATGATTTGGGGCCATTTGAGATATCTCCTGCAATTTGATGGAACTATTTCCTTAGAAAGCATGGGAGGGCCGGTGCCAGAACCTGATGGATCAGGAGACCATGGGCTCTTCATAATTAAACACAGGGGATTATGATCGCTCTCAGTAGATGGAACTATGGTCATATCCACTGCGTTTCTCCATAGTCGTCGGTCGATCAAGATGTAATCGATTCGAGTTTGGCAAAACATTCTATTAAATGTGTTGGCGCCAAGGGTATCAGATGGAAGACGTCCGTTGGCTGCTCTTAGGCCAAATTCTAGTGTTAAGGCGTTTAGTTGAATTGCTACCGGTGTCCATTTTTTTTATAGGGGGTAATGTCAAAGGTGGTATAGACCACCTGGCATCCTCATTCTCAATCTCGAGGAAATCGTCTGTGGCCAGGGGTCCGAACGTACAGTTCATGTCACCTGCCACCAGAATGAAGGAATCAGGTGAACACGAAGAAAGTTCATCTTCCAAGGTTGTGATTATCAATGACTTTGAACCTCCACATGTTCCTCTAATGTAAACATTAAAAAGCTCAATAACAGGACCGCCCCTAAGCCCTCTCAATGTCAGTCGCATCACATCTGGGGAAATGCAAAGAAAGTTACAAACCCTACAGTTGAGAGCAATGCTCACCCACACTATGAGACCTCCTGATGGACACCCTCGCCCCTTCGGGACAGCTGGAACACAAAAGCAAGCATACCCAGATTTATATAATGGGACAAGGCTCCAGGTCTCTTGGAATATACATATGTCGTTGCTTGCAATCAGATCATTCTAATCTGGGAGAGGAAGCTTGCTTCGCAGGCCAGCAATATTCCAGGAGATCATTTTAAGGTTTAAGAGAGGGGGCGGTAAGGCTTTTTTCTTTGTTGATAACTTTGGCCCTAGTGAACAAATCATAATACAATTTAGCACTTGCTTAGCATTTGTACATAAGTTTCAGCAGCTCGCCCAGTTTCATGTAAATCTGTTCTAGGAACAAAGGGAGGAGTCACAAATGTGCATCCCCCCATCAAGCATTTGTACGTAAGTTTCAGCAGCTCGTCCAGTTTCATGTAAATCTGTTCTGGGAACAATGGGAGGAGTCACAAATGTGCATGCCCCCCATCAAGCTCCAATTGGAAATCTTGTTCCCCACTTCAGCGAAAACTACTGAAGGATGTTACAGGAAGCTTGGCATCACAGTAGAAAGTCCACTCAGCAAGCGCACTTGTGGGTTTGTGTACATTAAATTAAGCCGGGGCAAAAGTCACCCTCACAGAAATTGCGCGAAATACTCTAGGAAATATGGGGCATATTATCAAGCACTGCGTTAAAATTATCGCCGCTTTAGCGGCAGGAAACTGCCGCTAAATCGGCGATAATGGGCTTGATAATATGCCGCAGAGAATTCCAATAGAAGCCCATGTTGACACCAGAACATGGGCTTCTATGGGAATTCTCAACGCAGTTTTTAACGCCGTTTGTTGATAATATGCCCCTTTGTGAGCTACAAGTTATTACTTTAAACGCTGTTTCGGCATTCTGTGTGCAAAATGGACACAAGAGTGGATCTCATGCTAAAATAATGGAAAAAAACTTGTGTACGATGCAGGTGAGCAGCCATTTTGATGAGGATGTAACAATGCAGACTCCAGCCTGCCCCTACCTGCCAGTTTCCCTACCCAAGCCACTCCAGTTTGACACATATCTTTGCCATCTGTCCTATTTTGATTTGATTTGAGATTTATAAAGCACAAAATTCACACGGGGGGATCAAGGCACTGAAGACTAGCCATCCTTTAGAGGACAACCTTTACACCAATACATCTGCCCCAGCTGAGGGATTAGCCGGAGAATAGCCAGGTCTTAAGAGCCTTCCTGAATGGCAGGGGGAGAAGGATGGATCTTAAGGTGAAAGGAAAAGAATTCCAGCGTTTGATTGCGCCACAGAGAAGGCTATATAGCCCCACTTCTTTCTTTTGGTTCTCGGTACCGCAAGCCGCAGTTGGAGAGATGAGCGTAGAGTTCTACCAGGGGAGTGCCAGCAGAACATGGTTTTTAACCTTGTAGGGTAAGGGAGATAAAGTGCCTTATGTACCATACAGAGTGATTTGAAGCTGATGCGTTTATTGATGGGGAGCCAATGCAGGATTTCTAATCCCTTCCCCACAGATTGTTTTTTAGGAATGTCCAGGACCAGTCTCACCAATGCATTCTGCACCACCAGGAGTTTATATTGCATGTTCCTATTCGAGTCCAGGTACAGTGAGTTACAGTTGTCCTGTCTCGATATAACTAGGGCAATAGCTATCTGTTTGCGTGCAGGCTGTTGGATTAAGGGGAAGATGTTTTTTTAGCATGGTGCGGTTCGTTTAGACATTAAGGTCAAGTTCCGTGTCCAATAGTTCTCTGAGATTCCTGGCCCTCTTGCCCGGCATAGGACGAGTTCCTAAGGTCTGGGGCCAGCAATTGTTGTTCCAGCTTGCTGTCCCTGATCTGAAAATCATAAATTCAGTCTTGTCCCTATTCAGCTTCAGGAAATTACCTGACATCCACTCTGCCACTTTAGTCATTGGAACCAAGAATATTCTCAGATGCTGAACTGGAGCCCTTGGGGATTGACACCAATATCTGCATGTCATCTGCATATGACACCACCTCTAGTCCAAAGGAATGAATCATGGATGCTAAGAGAGCCACATAAAGATTGATAAGAGTAGGGCTCAACGATGAGCCCTGTGGCACTCCACATGGTAAAACAAAGGATTCAAAGTAGAAGTGCTGTAATTTCACCATTTGAATTCTTTCCATCAGGAATGAGGACAAGCGGGCTAGTGCTTTATGGGAGAAGCCAAAACTCAAGTTTGTCCATCAGCCGCATAGGCGAGATGGTATCAAATGCTGCTGACACATCCAAGAGTATCAGCACCACCCCCTGACCTGCATCCACAGTGCGCCTGATATGGTCAGTGGCTGTTATAAGGGTGGTTTCCGTTCCATGGGTTTTCCTGAAGCCGAACTGAGAGTCATTGAGCCAGAGTTGCTGTATCGCAGTTTCCATCAAATGGCTATTAAGATGCATCTCAAGACTCTTACCAGCGACTGGGAGTAGGGACATAGGCCGATAATTCTTGCAGTCCCCGTGGTCTAGATTAGATTTTGTTAGAAGAGGCCTAATAATGACTTGCTTCCAGCTACGAGGATAGGATCCAGATAGGATCACATTATTCATAATTTTACAAAGAGGTTCTGCTATGATATCGGCTGCCATGTGAATAACTTCTGGAGGGCAGGCGAGTCTGCATGGGTTTTCAAGAGATATTGTATGACCCGTTGAGACGAGAGAGTAGAATATTTAGAGACCATTGGTCTTGTTGCTTAAGCCAGATGTCACCTCCTGATCATTTGCAGTATGCCTGCCAGAGACCACATAATGGCTGGACGGCCTAGTTGGGATCAAACTCTGTGTAAATATCCGAGATTTTGGACTGAAAAAAAGTTACTAGTTGGTCACAAAAGACTTCTGAAATCTCTGACACTGCCCTGGATTGAGAATCTGAGAGCTGTTGGACTAATCTAAATAGTTCTTTAGTGGAGGATGAATTTTCTATTTTATGAGTACAGTATTTAGACTTTTCTTCCAACAGTGTGAGCTCATATTCCTTGATATTTGTTTTGTATCGAGTTCTTTCTTGCTCATTTAAGGGATTCCTCCAGGCCCACTTAGCACGACGGCAGGCTTGTTTAAGCTCCCTGAGTCTATCATTAAACCATGGTGCTGATGGGGGGTGCTTTTTACAGGTATGAGTCTCCGGGGGGGGGTCAATATATTTGCTGCAGATTTCAGCCATGCCGCAAAGGCCTCTGCCCCACTGTTAGAATCCTCTTGGATTATACAGTGTATACTATTTAGTGTGTTAACTAGCGTCTCAGCCTGGACCCCTTTCCAGTTTCTTGATTCATCCAAGGGATAAGAAACTCTAGTGTTACTAGCCATAGAAGGAGGGGAGAGATGAAAGGAGATTGCACTATGGTCGTTCCAGCAGATAGGAATAGTGTTTGATATGTAATTCTTATATCATTGGGAAAAATTCCATCCAACGTGTGCCCCGCCTTATGAGTGGGAGCAGATACTAGTTGCCATAGCCCCAGACTAGCGAGCGACTCTAATAGTGTGCTAGAGTCTTGGTTGTCCATCTCTTCTAGAAGAAAATTAAAGACACCCAGAATGGTCAGCCAATTCTCCGCTAGAAAAAGTTCTAATAGAGTTTTAAGTTTATGAAGGAACGGAAATCTCGGGCCTGGGATCTGTAAATCAGCAGCCCCCCGAATGAGCATGTTGCTGAAATAATACAATTAAAATGAGTGGCTGCACATGTATGAGGGTTAAATCCCAAGTGTATCAGGCATTTAAACTGTGATTTAAAAACAATTGCCAGTCCCCCCCATGCGTCCTACCCTGTCTACCCTCTGGATAGAGTAATTATCCAGAATAGCATTGATTAGGTCAGGCCCTGAGGCTATATTAGCCCAAGTTTCGGTGATAAAAACCCAGCCTGGTTCCTCTTCAGCTAGAAGAATAGCAAACTCCACTTTATGTTTAATAAGGGAGCGAGCATTTAACAGTAGACCCCTATATCTCTCTATTTTTCCTGTGTTGGATTTTGCATGGTTGTTATTAAGTTTATCAGTCATGTTTACCCCGGAGATATTACCACCAGGGCACATAAAGTAGCCTCAGGATGTACACTTGTATTGTGAGTGTTTACCCTAGCTCTCAGGGGGGAAGCTAGCCCAAGAACAACGATTCTCACCATTTCTCATCTTAAGTAAGGTTTCGGCAGAGTAGGAAAGCATAGTGGAAACTTCTCAAAACAGCCAGAGTTTCAGGCGCAGTCTGGACACGCGCAGAAGAGCTTGACTTTAGCGTGCCTTCAGCACACCTTTGGCGCACCCGCTGCGTGCGTCCGCTGTGCGTCCGCGTGCACATGTGCTATAAGTAGTGGTACTAGTGAGAACACTAGACCGCTAACTGCCCACTAGACCCTCCACTCCGGAAACCGGAAGTATGAAAGGTGAAGGCATTTGCCTCCCTCCACAACAATCGAGCAGGAAATGCTTGCAGCGGACCAGGGAGGCAGCACTTAGCAAGGCAAAGGTAGGGAACAAAGATAGCCCCAAAGCGGAGGAACAATAAAAAATATTTAAAAACAAATTAAAATGACACACCTCGCAGTATCACTTCAGAGAAATAATGCACTTTCCTCCAGAGAGAAATCCCGGGTAAAAATGGCAGAGGGCCCAAGTGCACCGGGCGGTAGCTATTTTCCCTTTCTATTCTGTTTCTTCACCCCTCAGATTTTTTCATATATATTTTTTCCAGCTTGTATGCTTTTGTTTTTATGATTTGTCACCCCATATCCCCGTCATGGCAGAGGCAGGCAGCAGGTGGAAATCCTGTGCTTTGCCTCCTCCCCCTAACACTGGCAGCATGTGGAAGGCCGGGCCAGGGGCACAGTCTTGATGAGCACACCGTCCCCTAGGGGCGAGTGCAGTGCATGAGCTGCCACACCAGCATCACTTGCACCCAGGGAAACATCATCAACCGCAGGGCTAACATCATTGACCAGGAGTAGAACCTGACTGACCTCCTGTGCCTTGAGGTGACAGGCGCAGGAAAGTGATGTTTCAACACTTTTTAATTGTATTTCCTATTTATTCATTTTTAGGCAACATTTACATCACACCAAAGTTGGTATCCATATATGCTCCGATTGTCCAATATAAGGGGGACTAGTTAATTCTGATTGTCTAGCATTAACGTGAAAAATATATTGTGGCAGCCAATACAAGATTCAGGGATATAGTCCTGCTGTCCTGAAAATGATTTTAAAAAACATACATTTTCAATATATAAAATATATAAATATATAAGGGTGCAGGGTTAGCACACCCTGACCCCAAGGGGGGTGTTGTAGGGGGCCTCCCAAAGAAATCCCCCGTGATTGGCTACTTCTAACATGGACAACAGAGTGCAGGCGGGAGAGTGGGGGGAGCAGGGGTAGCAAGCTGACCACAAATATCAGGAGGGAGGCTCCAAGGGCAGGGGCAGCATTCTAACCATTCAGTGCAGGCTGGCATGGGTGAGGCAGTACAACAGACAACAGAAGGGAGGTTGATGGGTGCAGGGGCACCAAGCTAACTACCGAGTGCATGCCAGCATGACCATCCACAGCAAGCTGACTGTGAAGGGCAGGAGGGAGGCAGCAGGGTCAGGGACAGCAACCTGATGAGAGGAGTCGGCCTAACGGCTAGTGCGGTCAATCTCAAATCTGGGGAACTGGGATCGAGTCTCAGCAAGGACGCGCGACATTCTGTGATTCTGGGAAAATCACTTAATCTCCCTGTGCCTAACAAAAATGAATGCGTCCTCATGTATCACATCTGGTACTCGTGTAAAGCGCTCTGATACTTTTGGGTCAAGTTTGCGCTATATAAAACTCAGTAAAAAAAAGGCTACTGCGGTTGACCTCCAGCTAGGGGTGGGCATGGGCCAACACCCTACAGTTCATGGCAGATGGCCATGTGCAATTGGGGTGTAGACTGAATATGATAAAAAAGCAGGAAATACCTGAAAAAACTAAAGTGAAAGTTATAGTATAGATGTTAAAATAGGTTAAAAACGTATGTTTATAAACCTAAAAAACACTGAAATTCATTAGTGGTAGAACAATGAAAGAACTATAGCTTGCGCTACCACCATTCACTGCTTATGACCTCATATATTACAACACTTATGACATATTCAAAGACATCATTGACACATAACTGATGATATCATCCAATGAATGTCACAGTGTGCTCTATGCTTTTCATACTGGAAGGTAGTCAGCGAGTTACATCTGGACCCAATTTTCTACAACCTCTGTAGTGCTAAATAGTGTAACCTTTTGAAACATGCAGAACATTAATCATATCTGTGAAATCACCCACATTTAGTCAATATTATGTTCTTTTTCACTGAAATATGCATAAGAAACATAATGATTCCGTAGACAATACAATCATTAAGTTATATAAGAGTAAATTTACATGTGTAAATTACACACAAGTGTGTTTATGGATATGGTACCAGTGAAGTTGAGGTGATTGATACTTGTCTGCGGTGTGGGAGATTGATTGTGAGTCTTGCTGTGTTCTGTACAACTTGGAGTCCTTTGATGAGTTGGGTGGTAATGCCAATGCAGAACGCATTCCTGTAGTCGAGCCTTCTTGTGATGAGGGCTTTGGTGATGGTTCTGCATGTGTCCAGCGGGAGTCATTTGAAGATTTTCGTGAGCAACTGGAGGGTGTGGAACCTGGTGGAGGCGGCCAAGTTGACTTGTTTTGTCATAGAGATGCTGCTGTCATTCACAATACCCAGATTCTTGGCTTCATTGTATTTGTTGGGGGTCAAACCTAGATTGATAGGCCACCATCCTGGGACCAGAGGGTGTTTGTTTGCTGAAGAGGGCCACTTCTGTTTTGCAGCTGTTAAACTTGATACATTTCTTTTTCATCCAGTCTGTGACAGAGGACATACATATGATGATGTTGGCTTGGGTGATGGGGTTTCATCAGAAGGTGAGAGGACGAGTTGAGTGTCACCTGTGAAGGACATGATGCTCAATCTGCAGTATCAGATGATGCTGGCAAGGCCGGACATGAAGAATATTGGGCTTGTGGACGAGCCTTGCACGATAACACAAATCAGGATGGATGGATGAATGGATGAGTGGGGGGCCAGCCTGACCATTTACATGCTTCTTGAGAGGAAGGTGCTGACCTATCATAGAGCCAAGCCTCAAATTCCAGCCTTGTGGAGACATTGAAAGAAGCAGGTGTGCAAGACAGTGTCAAACTCTACTGAGAGGTTTAGTAGGATGAAGCTGCAGGGTGTCCTTTGCCCATGATGATGAAGGTGGCATTAGTGGCAGAAATGAGAGTGGTGCCTGTTCTGTGGTTGGGTCTAAATCCAGACTTGAAAGTGTCCAGGATGTGGTTTAGGTTGAGGTAGTTTGTCAGCAAGACATTGATTACTTTCTCTAGGACTTTGGCTGGATAAGGAAGGAAGGAGATCATCCTATAGTTGGCCAGGGTCAGGTTGTCGAGGAGAGATAGGATAGTTCTATGTTTCCAGGAGTCCTGGAAGGTACCAGTGAAGATGGACGAGTTGTGAATGGGTCTGAGAGCTATGCTGATGGGGTTGATTCCTTTGCGAAGATGTAGCGTGGGTACATATTTGATAAGGCTCCTGTGCGAATCGTGTGCATGGTGTTGGTGGTTTCTATTGTGCTGATGGCTGGACAGCAGGTCAGGGCAGATTCTGAGGCAGCTCTGTGGTCAGAGTAGAGGACTTCAAGGGTGGAGCAATGTAGTTGGGGTGCATAGATGTTGTATATGGTGTTCATTTTGTTTGTGAAATACTTGAAGAGTTCTATTCAGAGTTCTTAGGATATGGTGATCGTATGCCGCTTGCACATAGGTCAGTGAATTCCTTCACAATGATGAAGAGGTGGTGCTTTTCTAGATCCTTTTAATGAGGGCTCAGCACTTGATAGTTTTGTGGTGCTGGTGGTAGATACAGAGTTGGAGAAGTCTCTGTCGACTTTGTCATGGGAGCATTGCCACTGTCTTTCTAGCCATTGTCGTCTGTGTTTTAGCTTGCTTCCTGCTTAGCTTAGGAGAAGGGGTGGTTCTCAGAGGAGTGAGGGCATCCCCACAGGAGATGCATTCATGTGCTTAATTTCACAACTGAGTATACTAGGTCATCTTGCAGGGTGGTGTCAGGACTAGAGCACGGAGATCCGGGTGTGCTTAGGAATTTTTTCCCATTGCTATCAAGTGGTTTGGGTGGCTCTGAGCTGGTGTGCCAGGTGCAGACCAAAGCGCATAAATAAGTGGTTCACCCAGAAGAGTGGCATGGGCTGGCTTACTATCATGTGGGGAAAGTTGGTGAAGATAAGTTGGCCGGTCACATGATTAGTTTGGTCACTCGGTGGATGAATCCTAGGATGCCAAGGTCTTCCAGGAGTTTGGTGGAGTTGGAATTGTTCTGGTCTACTTGGTGGGAGTTGAGGTTGCTGAGTAGAATAAAGGAGATAAGTTCGAAGGAAAAAGGGGCATTGAGTTCAGTGAGAGAGTAGCTGATATTGCATCAGGGTTTAGTAGGTGGTACAGTAGTGCTCCTCCCAGTGTTGTGGTGCTCAAGGTGCTGATTTTGAAAGCAATTTGTTCTGGCCGGTCACTTATGTGGGCCAAAGCGGCAGAGCGGTTTAGTTCTTCTGGGTAGATGACAGTGAGTCCTCCTCCAGGTTTGTTGGGTTTATCTAGTCTTATGATCTTGTATTTCGGAAAGAGGGGTGGCTGCTGCTATGTCCAAAGTGGATGTTGAGCTGAGACAGGTTTTTGTGAGAAATGTTTGGTCCAGGAAAAGGTCATACATGAGCTCCCAGGCTTCTATGGTGTATTTGGTGGAGAGAGTGAGTGCTGAGTACTGGGCAGAATAAGGTGGTGTGTTTGTTGTGTGAAGCAATGGAGAGCCTGGAGCTGTTGTGTGAGCGGTGTGTAGAGGTGGCTGATGTTGGTGGGTAGTGGTAAAGAGTGGAAGAGGAGAAGCAGCAGGCACGGTAGGTAAATGCCCAGTCAGTTTGTATGAGGGCGGCCTGGACATAATTCTGGGATGGATGTTGTGGGTTGAGGGAAGGAAGGGTTTCAGCCAAGTAGTGTTGTGGGATGCAGTGCGAGGGCAGAGGGCATGGGGTTCAGGTGTCGGGCATGGATGAGGCAAAGACAGGCACATATGGGATTGCCCTTTGCACGCCTTCAAAGCATCAGTGGCATGCCCGCAGTATGCAGCCACCATTTTAAGGCTACTGGGAGAAGCGATGAGGGCGTGGGTGGGGCTAACAGCGTTAGTCATGCTGGAAGGAAAATGGTGAGAAAGTGGAGAGGGGCAAACAAGTGGCCGAAAATTGAGAGAAACAGGAAAAGAATGCAAAAGAGCCTGTGAGGGGAAACAGCAGAGAATAGCGAAAGAGCAAAGGAGCACAAGAACAAAATACCTAAAAGAACCAAAGACCAAAAGAAAACAGCAGAGAATGAAGGACACTAGTTAAGGTGAGGCACAAAGAGAGACTGGAGAGAATTAGTAAGAGCTGAGACAAAAGAGGAGACAGGTAAGAGTGAAGCATGAAGAGAATTAGAGAAAAGACAAAAGGAACAAACCGAGAGACAGGGAGGCACAAAAGAGAGGCAGAGGTAGCTCAGGTCTGAAAGGGCTAAAAGTCCTAGACAGAGGACCGAAGCAGCATAGTGGGGGGGACCAGAGCACCACCCAAGGAGGAACAGGCTATCAGGCAGGGGGTCAGAAAACCAACTTCACTGTCTGGTCTATGCTTTGGCTGTCATTTATAGGCTACTGGTAGGAGAGGGTGGTGGGCGGCGCTAGAAATGCTATTAACGCTAGAAGGGAAAAGGTTGAAAAAAAAGGTGGGAAAGTGGAGCGGATAAAGCAAGGAGAAGAAAACTAAGAAAAATAAGAAAAGAGAGCAAGAGAGCATAAATGACAGATGTAACAAGAGAAAAATAGGAAAAAGCACCAAAGTGCAAAAGGGAAGCAGCAGAAAACAAAGGGAATTTGGGAGGAGAGGAAAAAAGGAGAGGAAGGAGAGAGTTAGGAGGAGTTGAAAGAAGATAGGATACAGATGAGGACGAGGTACAAAGAGAGGGAGAAAAAAGGCAGAATGTAGAGACTGAGAGACAGCAGGGGCAGGCAGGCTCAATAGAGAAACATAGATGACACAGTTTCGAAAGGTCCAAAACTCCTGGCCAGAGGACCAAGATAGGGTCGCGGGGGTCGTCGGACCACGACCCAAGCAGGAGGAAAAGAATAATATTTAGGGACCAGACAACCACCTTCACTGCTTAATCCAGGCTGTGGCTGCCATTTAAAGGCCACCATAAGGGGCGAAAATAAGGCGGTGGGTGGGGCTATCATGTAGGGATATGGTGGAAAAGTAAAGCAGCTCAAGGCAGCAAGCAGGCAGAAATTTGAGATAAACATGAAGGTTACCTTTGTGAATTCTCCTGGTATTGTCTCAGTAAACATTAATTAGCTCAGCCTTTACTAAACCTTGAATACCGTTCAAAAGATTGTTGGTGATTTTATACCCTAATTAGATGAAGCTAAATACTTCATTTGACATAAACTTTTAAGTCAACAGCTTCACATCTATGCATTAGCTACTGATAATTGCTGCACAACCAGGTCCTATGCACAACCATCTGTAATTTCTAAAAACACCTCACACATATACCTGAAATGAGCAGTATGGTGTACGTCATTAACCATTTATGAGTCATATATACATTATACATTACTCAACATTGTATAATGTCTCAGAGTTTTCACTGAACTTCTGGTAATAAATATCTGCATCATATAATCTCAAATATATATAGAAATTGTCAACAGCACTGCATAACCAATATTTAACATTAGCATGTGCACAGAATTCCACAGGTGAATAGTTTATTGTAAGGATAAACTTTAGTTTTTCACATATTTTGGCAAAAAGATTTTGTTTCAGGCCGCAACTCATTTGTAACATATGTCTGAAACACAGACTAGGAGCGCTCATCCTCTACATTGTTTAAATGAAGTACTGCTTGCAGTTAAAACTTTACTGGTACTCAAACTGTGCACCATATAATGTTTACTAGAGTGAATCAAACTTGTCACCATTACGTCAATATTTCAGTTTCAGTCTATATATGCTGCATATGTTTATGGGCGCTTTACTAAAATGATCCAGGGGTTTATAGAGTAATTTGACAAGCAGTAGCTTGGATGATGTCATCAATGGTGTGATAAGAGATGTCATAAGTGATGTCATCAACTTTACTCAAAAAACATGCTTCTTGAATTTTAGTGTAAACCTGTTCAGCCATGTTTGAGAAATTAGCGTTAACAAATAGTGCTTGAGGTGGGCATAAAGTGGTTAACGTTGGTAAAAAGATAGAGATATCATGATGATTTGTGTCCAGATAGGCTCTGCTTGGCCTATTTGAAATGGGTTGGTGGATCCTGGTTAGCTGGACACAATGTGGAGAATATTTTGCAGTAGTCATTATAGGAATTGTCAAAGTAAAAAATGAAAGGACAATTAACACTCTGATCCCCAGGGCCATGTGGGGGGCAATGAGGCCTGAAGAGATCCTCCCTGAAGCTAGAGTGGGCCACCAGGGACAAAAAGACAGCAAAAGCATAGAAAACAGCCCACCAGAGGCTGGGAAAATGACTAAAGAAGATTGGCCCCTGGGTGATCAGGTGGGTAGCACTCTTCTCCCAGAAGTTTTTGGCACGCTCAGGTAGTGGCAACATTCTTGGGGTCCATGCAAAGAAATTACAGAAATTATAGACTCTGGGATGGGGCATACTTGGATTACATTTTTAGCTCTTAGGATCCCCCATCTCCCTGGGAGCAACAAACAAAATGAGTTCCGCTGTGTTTTTTACCATAGCTGTCCCCTACCCTGAGGTGGGATATGATGTGGGTTCATCGGGGAAGGTAGCGGATGAGTCTGGCTGTGGCATTCTGTATGGGCTGAAGTCTCTGTAGAAGGTGTGCAGCACTTCTTACGTAGAGGGCATTGCTGTATTCCAGTCGTCTGGTGATAAGGGCTTGTGTTACGGTGCATCTCGTGTTTAGGAGTAGCCATTTGAAGATGTTACATAGCATGTGCAGAGTCAGGAAGCAGGAGAGGAGACAACATTGATTTGTGATTTCAAGGTGAGCTTGTTGTCAATGATGATTCTGAGGTTTCTGGAGTGGTTGGAGGTAGTGGGTGCAGGTCCTAAGTCTGATGGCCACCAAGAGTCGTTCCCTGTGTTGCTGCTGTTGCCAAAGATCAGTACTTCTGGCTTGTCTGTATTCAGCTGCAGGCAATTGTCCTTCATCCAGTCAGCGACGGTTGTCATGCATTTGTGGAAGTTGGTTCTGGGGGTGGTGGGGTCATCAGTGAGTGGGTGGGAGGGAGGATGAGTTGGGTGTAATCTGTGTAGGAAATTATGTTGAGATTGTGGCATCTGAGGATGTTGCCAGAGGAGTCATATATGCATTGAAGAGCGCGGGGCTGAGGAAAGAGCCCTCTGGGGCATCACAGGTGATCTCCTTGGGTTCAGAGATGATAGGTGAGAGGTGGATCCTCTGGGTTCTTCTAGTGAGGAAGTAGGTAATCCACCTGAGCCCGTCCCCTTGGATGCTGATGTAGTAGAGACTTTTGATTAGTGTATGATGAGATACGGTGTCGAAGGCTGAAGAGAGGTCGAGAATGATCAAAGCTGCTGTTTGTCCATGGTCGAGGAGGCTGCGATCATAATGGTTTTGGAGCTATGATTGCTGCGGGAGCCAAATTGGGAAGTATTGAGTAGCTGGTTCGGCACCAGGTGTGTCATGACTTGATTTCTGATGAACTTTTTCAGTACCTTTGCTTGGAATGGGAGCAGGGAGATTGGCAAGTATTTTTGAGTTCTCTGGGGTCGGTGGAGGTTTTTTTTTAGGCATCAGGAAATGTTGTGGTGGTGATAGAGGTGTTGAGTAGGGCTGTGAGTTCCTGGCCGATCCTTTGATTTCCGAGGTTGAAGATGTGGTGTGAGCATGGTCTGTGGGAGCTTCTGAGTGGATGTATTTCATGCTAAAGGTGGTGTCCTGGGTGGAGAGGATGTTCCAGGTGATCAGTGTGTGGCTCATGTTGGTTACAGTGGTGGCTTATCTGTTGAGGAAGTCCATAGGTGTGGGTTGGGGTTTTAAGTTTCAGTATTTGGTTGGTATATGGTTGTGATCTTGTCAAGGAAGAAAGGGGTGAGGTTGTCACACAGCCCCTGTGAGGGTTTGATGATTTTGCTGGCATCCAGGTTGGAGAATTCCTTAACGGCGTTCAAAAGTTCCTTGTTGTTGTTGGCACTGGTTTCAATGCATGCAGCAAGGGCTGTCTTCTTTGTTGCCCTCAGCAGGTGGTGGTAGAGGTTGAGGGAGGTCTTGAAAGCTGCCCTGTCAGAGGTGTCCTTGTTGGAGCGCCATCTCCTCTCCAACCGTTTGCTGTCTTGTTTATCTGTTCTGAGTTATTGGGTTTACCAGCTGGCGGTTTTGAAAGATTTTCTCTGGATGTTGCTCTTAATGGGGCTAAACTGTCAAGCGCAAATGGTGATCCAGGTGTTGAAGGTTTTACTCACTGTTTGACGTTGGTGGTGGTAGTAGGGTTGGAAGTGTTGAGGGCGTTCACCCAGCTGGTCTCTGAGATTTTGTTCCACCTCTGGTAAGGGGCATGGGTTATCTTGGGTGTGGGGGCTGGAGATGTTGAAGTAGACGATGGAGTGATCGGTCCATGTGAGTTCTTTGACATGGCTGTATTTGGCACTGTTGCTGGAGGTGAAAATTGGGCCCACATGTGACTTGCAGTGTGTGTAGGGTCATGGACAATCTAGGTCAATCTGAGACTGCTCCTACTGTCGAGGAGGTGTGCGATGTTTTTGTCATTGGGGTCATCAGTGTGGAGATGTAGATCACTGAGAAAGATATAGTCCTTGAAGTCCAAGGCTAGGGGCGCAATGAAGTCTGCCATGGTGTTGCATAAGCGGGAGCGCAGGCCTGGGGGTTAGTATGTCTGGGTGTCTCTGATGGTTGACTTGTTGTCTGTGTGGAGCTTGAAGTTGAGTTGTTCCATTGGGGTGGTGATGTTGTCAGTGGTGGTGGTACACTATATGATCTCTTTGTAGATGATGGCTGTTGCTCCTCCTGGCTTGTTTGTATGGTCCTGGAGAGTGATTTTATATCTGTTGGGGATTGCTGTAGCAATTTCCTGGGTGGATGTGGGGTTGAGCCAAGTTTCAGTGAGGAAGATGATGTCTGGTTCGAGGGTGTTGATGAGGTCTCATAATGAAGTGAAATGCTTGCAAAGTGATCATGTGTTGAGAAGGGCATATGCAAATTGCTGTTTTTGTTCAGGTGGTGCCTGTGGTGTGTTCATGGTGGAGATGGTCAGTTGGCTGGTATGTGTGCAGTGGCAGGTGAAATGACATTGGGTGCAGGAGAAAGGTCCTACTGTGGAGTGCCGGTCAGCGTAGAGGCAGTGTTTGTTGTGACCTCCAGGGAGTGGGAGGGACAGGGGTCATGGTGCTGGGCACGGTCCATGCGCAGATGGGTTTGGCTTTGGCTTGCCTGCGGTCCACCCACTCTTCTCATCTACTGCGGTGAGGGGGGAAACCCGGTCAGGAAAACCCCAGCAGGAAAACCTTGATATCCGCTGTGTCACTAGATAAGTCTGAAAGAAGCAGGAACTGGAGGCCACAGGTAATTGGCAAGCTAGGTGTCCAGGTGCCTACTGATTAGGCCTGGATGTAGTTCACGGATGTCTGCTATGCGGAACCCCGCAGAGTGGCAACAAAATTCTGCAGCGCTATGTCAAGTACCGTAGGCCTACAGAGTTTTAAGGCACGCCTTTTCAGATTGCAAAATGTATCATGTAGTATGTCCTCGTGTTCAAGTTTGTGGGCGTGAACGGCACCACATGGTTCACATGGGATCATCCATCTTGTTTTCTACTCTGTTTATGGTGCTATGCCTAATTTTCAATCACTCTGTAATCTTTGTAATTCTCCATCCTCCTAGTTAATCCACCCCTCATTTTGATGTGTTGTATTAGTGTGTGTTTTTGTGTCTGTGACAATGACAAGTTATTTGTGTGATTAATTAAAACCAATACAAAAGGACGATCGATATAGAAGAGTTAGTTAAAATAGAATAATATGTACACAATTCTTAAAAACCACCATTTGGTGTTTTTGTTTTATAAAATGCAGTTAGTATAAGTCCTTTTAATGCGCCAAAGCTAACTTTCAGTGGGGGCCAGACTGCATGGGTACCTCAGCCGGATAGTTCCCAAGTGGTGCCAGGGTTGGCCTGTCCATAAGAGCTTGGCGGGCGTGATAGATGAACTTTTTAGTGTCTGTGTATTTTATGGTTTTTTGTGTTTTGGTTATTTTTTGAATTTTTATTTTTCCCCTTACTACTTTATTTCTTCTTTCCTTTTGTTTCCTGCCTTTTCTTATTTCTTTTCTAATCTTTACCTCACCCAGCACCATGGCAGAGCACTGTTGCCTAACTTACGGGCAGTGCTGCTGCCCAGATGTGTAGCCCCAGGCAATCTTTAGCAAGGAGGAGGTGGCAGAAGTACTTTTTTATGTGCAGAGCCATCTCCTCTCCATGCTGGCAACAGGCGGCAGGCCTAGCAGTAGAGACCCCCTGCGGGAGCGTTTGCTGCACCAGTGGCGTCACTAGGGTTGGTGTCACCCGGTGCGGGTAACTCATGGTGTCACCCCCTCACGACTTACCGCATGGACCTCCTCCGCCCAGAGTCCGCCAGTGGACACAGTTGGCAAATAACGGGACCATTCAGAATCCTTAGTAACGTTTGTAAATGTAGGTCCTATATTTACAAAATGTGCCTGTTAACAACAGTGTGATAATGATTCATTAATCAGGTTGTACAGTGGGCTACCTGCTAGTCAACAGTTTATTGGAATTTATAATATCATAGGTATGGTACTTTTTACTGGTGTGGTGTTCCCACTATCCATCAACACGATATATCAGTGGTCGAAGTGGGGGAAAAAAAGTAGGGGAACTGTGGGCGGAGAATCAAAGGGCGGGAATAACCCAAGGATTGGATCAGTGGGCAGAGCCAGAGGCGTGGCCAGAATGCGCAAACATCCCAATTTTTTGTATTTGTTTGGTTTCACTGCCCAGTTTTATCAACCAATGGATACACATGATTATTTAAGGTTATAATGAGTTATTGACAGTAAAATGTGTTCACAAAGTGGGATATGCTTCTAATCACAGAATGTCCCCAAATACGATAAAATGTGGAAGCACAAGCCATTTGTCTCCGAGCCATGGAGTTTCTGTCATCAGCACTTCTCCCTTTACCAAAACAGCAGTTCAAACATGAATTGCTAAAAATCCTAGTTTGCAAATGTTTTCTAAATAATAATGGCTCTGCCATATTTGCCTCATAATGCAAGATCTGCAGCATGATCTCACCATTTAAACTAATAAATTGTTTGTTGCTCAAACGTATCAAAAGTTAATAAAAAATTTGAATTGTGTTGCTGCGGAGTAGATGACAGTTAATAGCTCACTGTTCTATGTTAGGATTTTAATTTATAAACTGCAAGTAACAAAAGGATCTCTCTGACAAAAGCAGTAGCCCACTGGCCTATTTACATTATGTGCACTTTGTGATCTGCATGGTACATGTTATTTGCAGCAGGTACATTAACCCTCTGACCTACCTTTCCATGAGTCAAATCTTCCATTAGACAAAATTCCGATCTCTCTCTAGGAAGAACATTAATCACCAGAGTCATCATGACATTTTTATTGTTACCGAAAATTACTGGAGGCCAGGAAGGAGGCAGCAAGCGCTTTTAAAACCATAATATACTTGCAAAAATTATGCCTCCACCTAAAGTCAGCACCTGGTGCAGTCACACTGGTTGCACCGCCCTTAGAGCTGGCCCTTCCCAAGGGTCCTGTGATCTCAGTGACAGGGTCACTGTTCTAGGGTGTACTGCTTCATAGGCCTGCCCGCAAGACTGGAGGTGAACTTCAGTATGAATAGTGGTGGACAAGCCTTGAAGGCTAACCTACACTTGTCATGCTATGGTCCACCTGCTGGTGCTACGACATCGGGGCTTCTAATGTCTTGCGAGCCTTCTAAGGTCTAGCATGAGATAGTGCTCTCTCAGGAGAGTGGTCAGGTGGACTGGTTATTAAGGTTGAACCTGGTTCCCCAGTTCCAAATTCAGCAGCTCTGGCCATAGTGCCACATCCTCTCCCCCACTGAACACCATACTGCCCCACTGAGAAAAACTCAGACTGCCTACAACAACAACCCAATTGTTGCCAGCTATAAACACCTGGATGCGGCTCAATTTAAATTACGCACTGGGCAAGAGCAATATGTGGCCTACTAGAAAAAAGTGACAGCATCCTGGAAAAACCAAACAATCATAGGGAATGCAAAATTTTGCAAACCATGTGAAGTGTAAGCAGGAACAACATGGTTACATTAACGCTTTTACACTCACTGTTCAGAAATCAGTGAGTGCTTTTGCCTGAAAAGTTAAGGACATGACAACAGGGCCCTGAATGGACCCATTTCAATGGCCATTGCTTATATCCTTACAAAACGTAAGCAGTATGGTAAAAAAAGACAACATCCCTAGATACAGAGCAGCAGTACAAATTTTGTTTTTCAATCCTCACATTGCAGTACCTCCAGGATTGGTGCACTAGCTCCAAGCCCAGGGAAAACAAAGCCAAGACAACAAAAATAGCGCTTCACTGGCAAACTCTGTAAAAGTGGCGCTAATGTGTTTGGGTGTGAATAAAAATCAATCTGGACAGTTTGCTACCACTCTGTCTTACTTTATTTAGTTATTTATTTTTCATATTTTTAAACTTTTATTCCTGATGCTGCATTTTGGAATTAAATGTCAGAAAAATACTACATTGATTTCCAGCAAACGTGATTTTCTTTTTTGGATCCATTTTACAGGGAAGCAAATAAAAGAAAGGAGAGGAGACAGGGTGCACTGCGCACAGGCACGTCCTCTTCCTAAAAGGTTAGGTTGCTCTGCGCACACGGGCCCCAGGGCCGGCTTTAGCGCTGGTGGCGCCCTGTGCGACAATGTTTGTTGGCGCCCCCCCCAACGACCACCTCCACCACGGATTCTCTCACTAGCACCCTTTAACAGTGACCAAGTCACCATAACCACACTCTCTTAGATGCATTGAATTAGTTATATAGCGCCACTCATACCAGTGTAGGGTGTCCGAGCACTTTGCATCACACACACATTACACAGAGACAATCAATCATAGGTGTGTAAATCCGTGTATAGGAAATGATACATAAACCAAAGGACTGAAAGTGTAGGAGTCACATGTCATCCATACTGGTAGGCAGTATAGTGCTTGGTGTGGAGAAGCACAAACGCAGAGTCGAAAAAGAAACAGCATAGTTGGGAGTTTTCTTTAATAATAAGAATCTATTTCTAGCCAAATTAACCCTTTTTGCAACTTTAATCAATGTTCTAATAATGTATATTTTGAGGTGTGTATGCAGTTCTAGGATGAAAGTTAATAGCTCACTGTTGAATATTAGGACTTTAAGTTATAAATTGCAACAAAAGGATGTCTCTTTTGAAAGCAGTAACCTGCTGACCGGTTTACATCATACGCACTCTGTAATCTACTTGGCACACGTTCTTTGCAGCAGGCATATTAACCCTCTGCACTAACTTCACCTAAGTCAAAACCTCAACTTTACAAAACACTGATCTCTCTCCAGGAAGATAATTAATCACACCAGTTATCTTGACATTTATGTGAGGCCTGTTAATTGCTGGCGGAAAGAAACGCTGCAGCAGGTGCTTCAAAAGCGTAATAAACTTTCTAACACGGCGCCCCCAGGAAGCCAGCACCCGGTCGCACCGCCGTAAAGCCGGCCCCTGACGGGCCCTGTTGGTGTCACCCTTACTTGAGGGTGTCACCCGGTGCGGTCCGCACCCCCCGCACCCCCATAGTGACGCCGCTGTGCTGCACTGGGGTAGGGTGCGTGCAGTGCACCAGACAGGTTTGGCGCACCAATTAACTGGTGACGTACCAATGGTTAGATATGCTTGACAGGGCCTGCTTGGTGTCAAGATTCCGGGGCTTCGTGAATATTAATTATTTGCTGTGTTTGTGTTCGACAATGCTAACATTTTTTTACTGAATAGCAGCACACCCTCAAGTTACATTTAATTTACGTTAAGAATATTATTAATATATGATCCAGTTTCTGCTAGGCAGGTGCTCAGTGACATCTAATTGTACTCCTCATTGGCGCTCGCTTTGGCTGATTAATTAAGAAGTTATTGCAGACGCTTCTGTCCTCCTGTCGCCATAATGAATTAGTGATATGAGTGAGTTAGCATTCTCTGTGACTTTGTTAATGCAGTTTGTACAGTTTCAAGCTATTTCACAACAAAGCGTTGTATGCATCTATGGATTGCAAAAAAGGGCGACTGAGTAGGGGATACAGAAATGAGAATAGAATCAAAGATCAGTCACAGCAATGCATTAGTTCCAAATGAATTTTTTGTTAAGAAAATTTGGAATAGGGATATTAAGATTAGTCTAGGCAACTCATCGATAGTTGATAGGCTCGAAACTAGTATTATATGTGATCTTTTTTAGAGAAGTACAATGTTACTGTGTTTGCTTATCATAACAATTTTGTGGAGATTCACTGAATCACTAATCATTTTTTTAAATGTTTTTCTTTTCTTACATCAGCAACCAAGGGCAAGAAAAGGGATGTTGCGGAGACAGATCTGGGAGTAGCTGGTCAGCAGGGGGCACTGACCACCGGTGCCACTGCAGATGGCTTTGCTAACCCCAGTAGGTCCTAATATTTATTATGATCATTTCCCTAATGTTGGGTTTTATGATTGTTGTGGGCTTATGGTAGAATCTTAGGGCATTGGAATGTTGGTGCTAGGTTCCAGGACATGAATTTCTGCCTGGAGGTTGGTGTTGATGGCGAGAAATAAAGTTGATCTGACACCTTTATCTGCTATCTTAATTTCATGTGTCAACTAAAATGGGATAAGAACCCACTAGTGCAAAGAACAATGGGTTAGCTATTTTTCCTTTGCCCTCTATGCTACTTTTAAATTCTGCCTTATTTATTTATTGTAGTAAATAACTCTCAGGAAACAGCAAGAGTAGAAGTGACAGTTTATTCCTGTGGATCCTACGGCCTCTCACACGAGAATGCCAACATTCTAAGAGGAGCTTCGCTCCAACATTCTAAAGATGGGACAGCCCATAAGGCGAGGACAAGGAGGGGGGGAAGGGGGAAGGGGGAAGAGGAATGCAGGACTAGAATACAACACATCTCCCTGTGAGGCAGAAAATTTTACACAAGACTAAAATATGTACAGTTTGAAATGTCACTGGCCAAACAGAAAGAAAGCGCAAAAAATGCTGTAACTTTCTAAACATAGTCAGAAGGAGAAATGCATCATCGCAATCCCACCACAGCTCAATACCCATACCTGGAGGCTAACAAACCCTAATGAAGAGGAGAGAGAGAGACCCAAAGAAGCTTATGGTCCCATTTCGTAGTCAGAATGCCAACTCGGAGGTTTACATTCCCTAGCCCCTCTGAGTTTCCCCCCCATAGGCGTTTCAGGACTGTGATCTTTTCCACAGGTGGGTTTGGATCCAGTAGTGCTTGGACACTTCGCTATGTTGTCCATACTCCACGTGCCTCCATCTTCCAGCACCACCGAATTGTTGTTGACCCGCGTTATCCTCAGTGGTTTAGAAAATGAGGAGATCTTGGCCTTAGACAGGGATGGCTTCTTAACGACCACCCACTGGCCTTCACTCCATCTTTTTTGTGACACTCCCCAACGCTGGTCGTACCTGTGCTTGTACTTTTGTTGATGCTTGTGAGTATCTTCCGACACAGCGTCTCTGTCCACCCACACGGGAGTTCCTCCATTTAGCCAGTTGGGAGTGAGTTTGGAACCCGGGTTTCTCCCTTTGAGAGATATAAACGGTGACACTCCCGAGACCGCATTGGGTGATGTATGATATGACCACAGCATTTTCCTGATGGCTTCCTCTACCGGAATCTGGGAGCTCAAAGCAAGCTGGATGGTATCCTTTAACATTCTGTTTGCCCTTTCCACCAATCCATTGGCTTTGGGACAGTAGAGCGGGGTCTTGATGTGTGAAATGGACAGTGTGGACATGAACTGCTTCATTTCCTCTGAAGCGAATTGAACTCCATTGTCTGTAATTATGACACCTGGTATACCCTCCTTAGAAAAGGCGTCTCTTAGGAAGTTCAACAGCGACGCAGTAGTGATAGACGATACCAGTCTTGTTACAATCCAATGAGAGTGGTAATCTATGAGAACAAACATGAATCTATGGGCTTGGTTCAATAAATTCAAAGGCCCAATTATGTCCAATCCTAATTTTTCCCATGGTACGGAGGGTACTTCCACGGGAATCAAAGGTGCTTTGCGGACACTCTTGGTTTTGTCACAACTACTACAGGCTGTGCAATTCTTTACTTGATCCTCCACCAGCGAATCCATCCCGGGGAACCAATAGTGTTGCCTAATTTTGCTCTTCGTCATGCTCCTCCCTGGGTGGCCTTCATGGGCAATCTGTATTACCCTTTCATACATGTCTTTTGGAGGGATGATTTTATTTCCTCTGCAAATTTGGTTCTCAACCATGGATAATTCGTCCCGCACCGGCCAAAAATGGCGCATGGACTCTGGCACCTCCTGCTTGTTAACAGGCCAACCCTTGCTTATCAAATTCCTCAGTGTTGCGAAATCGATGTCATCTCTCATGGATTTCTCCCACTCCTCTCGATTGATGGCTGGAATTTCGACTAAAAGGATAGTCTCGTCTGGTGGGTTTTGTATCAGGTTCCCATTGGTCCTTGGTAGTCTGGAGAGACAGTCCGCTACTCTATTTTCACTTCCAGGGACATATACCATGGTGTAGTTGAACCCTTGTAGACTCAGTACCCATTTAGATATACGAGGAGTGGTATTTTCCAAACGTTTAGTGGAGAATAACGGTAGTAAGGGTTTGTGGTCCGTCCTCAGTACAAACGGAATGCCCCATAGGAAATACTTGAAATGGTTTATGGCCCAGTAGCATGCCAAAGCTTCTTTTTCTATTGTCGAGTAGTTCAGCTCGGCATCTCTCAGAGTTCTAGAAGCAAAGGCGATCACCGATTCTTGGCCGTTAGTTCTCTGCGTCAGGGAAGCTCCCAAGCCCTTCGCGCTGGCATCTGTGGTGAGAGTAGTTTTAGCATTGGGGTTGAAAGCCCTCAGAATTGGTGCATCAACGATGGCTTCTTTAATGAGTTGGAAAGCTGATTGGTGATCTTGTTTCCAATCAAATTCCGACCCTTTCTTCAGTAACTCTCTGAGGGGATGCACCTGGTCCGCAAAGTTTTTGATGAACTTAGACATGTACTCCGCCAACCCCAGGAATGATTTGAGTTCATCCTTGTTTGTGGGTGCAGGGGCTAGTTTGACGGAGTCCACCAAACTGGATTTAGGTTTGATTCCCTCGCTTGAGATGGTGTGGCCTAGATAGACTACTGATTCCACCCCTATTTTACATTTGTCTTTCTGAGTGGTGAAACCTGCCTTACTCAGTCTGGTCAACACTGCTTCCAGAATTCTATTGTGCTCCTCCACTGATGAACCATGAATCAGGATGTCGTCCTGGAAGCAAAGAACGTTTTGTAGCCCTTGTAGTATGTGTTGCATGACGCGTTGAAACACTGCTGCCGCAGATGCCAGGCCAAAAGGCAATCTTGAAAACTGATAAGCTCCGTGCGGGGTTATGAAGGAGGTGAGGGGCTTAGAATCTGGGTGGAGAGCGACTTGGTGGTACGCCGAGGATAAGTCTAGGACCGTGAAGACTTTGGCCCCATGGATGGCCGATAGCATTTCGTTGATGTTGGGGAGGGGATGTCGGTCGACCCAAATGTTAGAGTTCAAGTCCCTGAGGTCCACACACAGACGAATCCCTTTGTTACCCCCTTTTGCAGCTACCACAATGGGCGCCAACCATTCAGAACTCTCGATCCTCTCAATGATCTTGCACTCTTCCAATCTGTCCAGTTCCTTCTTAAGCGGTTCCCTCGTCAGCAGTGGGATAGACCTGGGCCTGTGGATGATCGGTCTGGCATTGGCCTTCAGTTTGATTTTGTGGAGAAAGCCTTTTAGGAGTCCGAGTTTGTCTGTAAACACCTCTGGGAAGCGACTGCAGATTTCCATTCCAACATTGACCCTGTCGATCAAGTACACGGGTTCCGGTGCATTGGGGTCCAGTTTGATTCCCAGATCCTTTTGGTGTTTCCACCCTAGAAGGTTGGACCCATTCCTTGTGATGTAGACCTTTCCCACGGTTGATCTGTCCTTGAAGTTAATGTTCATGAGTCTCATTCCTACTAGTGGTATAGGATCCTGATTATAACCCCCAGGTTTGATGTCTGGAGGTAAAAGGCTGGACGCACTAGTTCCTGAATTGGCCAGGAATGTGACTTCATTAACGAGGGTATATGGGGAACAAGAGTCAGCGTATACCTCATACTTAACGTTGTCCAAAAATATCTCGCACTTGGGGTAGGCAGTTTTGCTGCATTCTGAAAAATTGGATACCTGAAAAACTATATCCTCGCTTGGTTGTTGATGGTCCAACTCACTGCTTATCATGTGGGTGACACTGTTTTTTGCACTGTGGCAGAATTTTGAAAAATGGCCTCTTTTCTTGCACTTGCTGCATAAAACTCCCTTTGCTGGACAGCTTGCGTTGTTGGCCAGATGATTGGGATTTCCGCACCTGTAGCATTTTGGCTTATTTCCTGATGCGGTCTGTACTTCAGGATTGGAAGGCGAAGGTTTATGTTTGTAGTCTCTACTGGAGATCTTGTGTATGTTATTTTCCGTTACTTGTTTCACCTCCACGGCTTCTTTCATTTCATTCATACAGTAAGCTGTGTGTTCTATGCTCTTAGCAATGTCAATGGCATGTTTTAAGTCAGGGGCTTCTGCGAGAAGTCTTTCTTGGATCTTCTTGTTGCAGGTACATCTTACCAGCTGATCCCTAATTAGTGACTCGGTCAACATTCCAAACTCACACGTCGAGGCTAAACCTCTCAGAATGGCAATGTAATTTATCACTTTCTCATTTTTCCCTTGAATGCGCAAAAAGAACTTGTGGCGTTCTAATACAATATTGATTTTATCACCAAATTGGGCTTCTAGTTTCAACAATGTTAACTGATACACGTCAAATTGGGCCTCCCCCTCGCCCCCAGCACCCACATTTGCACCTTCAACAATTGAATCAGGCAGGTCATCAAAAATATCTCTCCCTTGCTTCCCCAGGTTATGCAGAAGGACATGTTGTTTTCGCATAGCAGAAAACCTGTCACCCCCAATTGCAATTAGGTACGATTCAAACAGATTTACCCATTTTTTCCATGGGATCACCGGATCTCCACTCTCATCCAGAAATGGAGGGGGTTGAGACATTGCGAATGCAGACATAGCGGAGTATGAAAGGAAAGCGTAGAGAAGAAAACGACAGAAAAGAAAAATAAAAGAAGTAGGATGAAATGAGGGAAGAAAAGAAACGAGTGGCAAAGCTAATGATGGAGAACCAAATAGAAGAATATGTGGCCGCACAACGTGGAACCACCTTACGCAATGAAACAGGCAGGAGGCAGAGTACAGAATGAAAGTACCGAAAATTTCATGAGCTGAGCCTGTCAGCGAAAACTTCACCACAGGCAGACTAATGATGGAGAATAAACTTGAAGTAATTATGGCTGCACAACAATGAAATGACCTTTACCCAGCGTATGACGTAATGAACAGCAGGTGGCAAAGTACTGGATGAAGGTAACACAATTTCGTGAGCAGAGCCTGTCAGCGAAAGCTTCCCCAGCTTGTGAGGAATACAAAATTAAAGTGTGCTATAAAATTTCCCAGCAGGGGGAGCAGTGTTAGGGAAGCCAGGGAGCAGTGTCTGTCTACTGAGTAACCTCACTGGAGTTCAGTCAGCGGGACCACGGGAACACCCGGAAACAGACAGTCCTTGATGAGGAAACTACGTCGTCCCAGCTCTGACAGGAAACGAAGCTTTTCTCTCTGGAATCACCTCCTGAAACGGCATACAATCGGGGGAAATGATGCTCAGCGGGCAGCCTGTGACAACGCTCGAGACTCCTGAGGCAGACGGGAGGTCCTATGGGAGCGAGCGGCCTGGAACAGAGTCTAGAATGAAAGGCAGCACAGCGCTACACTCATCCACAACGCTGACAAAGTCAATTCAAGCGGAATTAACTCTACGGCCTCCGGAACAACTGACGATGCCTACAGCTCCGCCACAGCTTGCACAGCGCCGATCCCCTCATACGCTCTTTTCCATCACTCGGGAACTCACCACGCTCCGTTTGGCAAGATGGCACAGGTCGCGTAACAGCTTCACGACAGCAGGTGGCTAACCAGGAACCGCCGGTCATCGAGGTTGGCAGGCCCCGCAGGAATAAACACCAAGGAGAGTCCCAGCAGTAATGACAGGAACCACTCTTCAGCAGTCAAGAGGAGCACGTCAGGAAACTAGACTGGCCGTGTAAAGTCAGTAGCTGTGCAGGAACCAATCTTTCTTGAATAATCCACCGCCAGGAAGGATAAATGAGAGGCAGAAGACACTGGGGGTAGGATCCAACCGTCCCCAGCACGGTAAGGTAACTCGTCGCCAAAATATCTGTAGTAAATAACTCTCAGGAAACAGCAAGAGTAGAAGTGACAGTTTATTCCTGTGGATCCTACGGCCTCTCACACGAGAATGCCAACATTCTAAGAGGAGCTTCGCTCCAACATTCTAAAGATGGGACAGCCCATAAGGCGAGGACAAGGAGGGGGGGGAAGGGGGAAGAGGAATGCAGGACTAGAATACAACATTTATACTGTCTCCTTTTTTTCAAATTTCCCAATTCAATTTTTGTTTCATTCCTGTTATCCCTACATTTCTTTTCTCCTTATTGTTTAGTAGCTGACATTTTCTGGTCTATACTAGTCTCTAGTTTGCTTATCTTCTGCTTTGTTGGTAATAATCCTTCCCTCTCTACTATATATGTTGTAGTACTGTAAGGCTGAGCACATATATTTGGTACTCTATTGTGTACCGGGAGGATTTCAGCCCCAAGTAAGCTAGTATTTTAAATAATATTCACCATGTATGTTTGTTGAGTAGGTTTTCTTGTTCCTGCAAATGCTCTAACAGTTGAGTTAACAAGAGAGTGACCATGGTCATGGACCCCCACTCAATTTTGTGTGCTGGGTAATTCATTTATACAGTATTCCAGCAGTTTCCATGACAGAGCAGCATTGCTGGAAATTATGAGGTCCCATTGCATTTGGCAACCAACACCATATGTCTTTCATTGGCCATTATTCCACCACTTCATTGTGCTTCAATGACTTAGAATAATGATCATCACAGGTTATAGCTCTTCCCCTCTATTATGAAATGTTTTTGGTTGGCTTCATTACCTCGCTTGTCTAACATTGTGAACCAACCAAATGCCCAGGGTGATATTTTTGTTAGGAGATGCTGCAGTGCCAACAAAACAGCAGTGATGTATTGTGGTTGTATTCGAATGATTGAAAAAGTTAAGGGTAGGTGTATCTGCCATCTAAAATATGTATAGTGCTTTTTTCTAGCCACACAGACCACCAGTGACACCGGCTCAAAACTCCTACCTGCTGCCATTCCTGCTGCCATCTGGTCAAGGCTGTCGGTCCTGCCGTGAGGGGAACGGCGTTTCTATTCTTAAAAAGCCGGCAGGAGGGCCGCGAATCCTTTGCACAGCTGTGAGGGAAACGGCCAGCGATACTCTAATTCCCATAATCCCCGGTCCCGGGCGCCTGCCATCCACGTCACCAGGCGGCGCCGGGGGGGATTAAAGACCGCCTCCACTCCCGCAGCGCGGGACGCTCAAAACTCCTACCTGCTGCCATTCCTGCTGCCATCTGGTCAAGGCTGTCGGTCCTGCCGTGAGGGGAACGGCGTTTCTATTCTTAAAAAGCCGGCAGGAGGGCCGCAAATCCTTTGCACAGCCGTGAGGGAAACGGCCAGCGATACTCTAATTCCCATAATCCCCGGTCCCGGGCGCCTGCCATCCACGTCACCAGGCGGAGCCGGGGGGGATTAAAGACCGCCTCTACTCCTGCAGCGCGGGACGCTCAAAACTCCTACCTGCTGCCATTCCTGCTGCCATCTGGTCAAGGCTGTCGGTCCTGCCGTGAGGGGAACGGCGTTTCTATTCTTAAAAAGCCGGCAGGAGGGCCGCGAATCCTTTGCACAGCCGTGAGGGAAACGGCCAGCGATACTCTAATTCCCATAATTCCCGGTCCCGGGCGCCTGCCATCCACGTCACCAGGCGGCGCCGGGGGGGATTAAAGCCCGCCTCTACTCCCGCAGCGCGGGACGCGTGCGGGCCGCGCCCGGGCAAAGCCCGGGCCAAGGGCGGGCCCGTCCTTGCCCGTCCCCGACTGGACCAGACTGGGCTGGGCCATTCCCCTAACATCGGTATATGGGTCCTGGCCACGCTGTGCTTGTGGATACGGACGCTGTGGCCTGAGGCAGGCCTCCAAAGGACTTTTGCTGCTGTGTGACGCCTGAGAGCGCCCTGTAGACGCGCAAAGCATTCATCAGCTTCCTGTAGTGGACTCGCTCAAACCCGCCAAAAGTTCGGGTAAGACTGGTTTGGACTCTTCTCCTTGAACTTTGCCCCGGAAGTATCTATATTTACAACTGTTGCCTTTTGTACCGCTATCTTCTAACTGGTGAACTGTTTTCCCTCTTTTCAGTTATACTTGTGCCAGCTTATATAAGTGAAGTAGCACAATGATGATGAGGGGCAGCAAAAGCAAACCATCACATGGCTCAACACATGTGTCAGGCCCAATAGACCAATATATCACCAGGGCGAACGAGGCAATTAACCAAGGCATATCACTACTAGAACGTAGGGTGTCTCAAGATCTGGCCTTGGCGAGACGTTCTTCTATAGGCACCCTAGCACTATCTAAGTCACCTTTAAACCCAAGGGAGTCCAGGCCCCTAATTACAGTCCATGCCGAGACGCATGGAGTGCCAAACATTGTCGATCTTTCGGCATCTTTGTCCTCCTTGGATATACAATCTAGCGAGACCCTCGAGAGGACGCCAGCCCTCCTTAGGAGCCCAAGGCAGGTGTCCCCCACGACTGATGTATTAAGGGGCAAGAGGGAAGGTGCTATCCCCAAAACCAAGAAGGATAGGGAGATGAAAAGATGCAAACGTAAATTTACTAAAAAAGCCCCCACCAGCCGGCCACAAAGCAAAAGTACTCTCGTGCAGGGAGGGTCTAGGGCTAACCCTGCCTCTTCCTTGAATCCAATTTTGCCTAGGGCCCCTGTTAGTTTGGGGGAGGGATGCAAGACCTGTGAGGCTAACAATTTTCTTTTGTCTAGAATAGATGAACTTATTAAATCCTACACTCATCCCATAGAAATATTGCTTCTAAACATTGAAAAACTGTTAGCATCTAGGAATATATCTCGCTTGACTGTCTCTCCCAAAGAAGGGATGGGTATGGAGCTGATTACACCAGGGGAGCCTAATAACGCAGCTATGAGGACGGAGCCAATACCACCCAAAAATCGGAACAAAAAACTTAAGCCACCCGCAGATGACTGCAAGAAGGTTGTGGAGCCTGCTAAATCCCAATCCCCAGTTGCAAATTTGAATTGTATACTACCTAAATCTCCTGGGGTAATGAATAACATCGATAATGATAGGGATGTGAATGGCCAGCGCATACACTTACCACCCGAAGCTGGCCCATACGTTGTAATTATGACAGGTGTCCCAGGCTTAAGGCCCAATACAAAGGAGCCTTTGGGGTCCCTAAAGAACAAGGTGCAGCATTGGCTCACTATAAATAGACCGCTCCCACCCTTTTGTGCCAGTAAGATTCTAATGGTACGCAGGGTATCCTGGATAGGTAGCGAAAAGAAACGGACCCGGGGGGATTGTGTTATTGTAAACTTTGACAACCCACACACGGCGGACTATATTTGCCGCCGTGGTACACGGGCCAAGCATGATGGTATAGAGACGAGAAGGCTTTCCTTCTTCTACTCCTCGCCTACCTATTGTCCTGTTCCAGGAGGGGGTGGGCCCCAAGATGCTAACTGGGTCGGTAGAAGGGTGCGGGATGGTTGGCAGGATTATGGGAGTATGGCTGCACCTTTTACTGTAGACTGGAGCGATATACCTCTGACCAACAGATTTAGTTGCCTAGACACAGTAGACTGACCATCACCATGCACAAGACAAGATACGGAGGTTGTTGACTATATTTTTTCTAACCAGCCTCAACCTCCGGATAGCCCTCCTAAAACTGCCAATGACATTAACCCTATTCCTTCCACTCAGAAGCCTGCCGTCCATGAATTCCTGCAGGTTCCATCGCCATGTCTATGTCCGACTTCTACTTCAGTTGTATCCATACCTCCTAATGATTGCGTTAGTTCTCCTAAAATTTACTGTTGCTATTCTTTGGACACGGTAAAGATCCTAAGCTGGAACCTAGCGGGCCTCCAAAGGAGTGGAACGCCCTAGTGGAGGCTCATATGATCTGCCTATTTCAGGAGACATGGTCTCTAGAACCGATTTACCGGGTTGGATATGTCACGTATTTTGTCCCAGCCAATCTCCCCAGAAATGGCAAAGGTCGGCCATCTGGAGGCTTGCTCATATGGGTAAATATTGCCCTGAATTGTCGAATAGACCGGAAAAAAATGTATTCCCCTGATATCTTAGGAATTTCTTTAAGAGGTCCCCATATGGGTCCTACCCTCGATCTGTATAATGTTTACGCTAGAGGTACCAAACTTGGCTCAATGTCCTCGACAGTGTCTTCCCTCGAATGGGAACTTAGGAATAACTCAGCTGTAGCCCAGGTCCTGGTTGCGGGAGACTTTAACTGTACTTATGACCCTCTCACAACGGCCGATATTTCTGACCCAGGTGAGGATGATATTAGATGGGGTATTCCTACCCTAACCATCCCCCCGATTAAAAAATGGTCACGAACAGCGATCCAGCTGAATGCTTTAACGCTAGAGTTTGGCTTAAGAGCTGCCAATGGCCGAACAAACTCTGACCCTATGGGTGCGGTCACATTTAATAGAGATAACCGCACCTCAAGGATTGACTATATTATGCTTGATTTTTTTCTTTGGGGCTTGGTTCAGGATATGATAGTTTTGCCTACTATCGAAAGCGATCATAACTCGCTTTCCTTGTCCCTTAAGAATCCCTGGCCGAATGAAGTGCTCAAACCATCTTCCAGGTCAACAGACACTATCTCTGTCTCCTCCTGCGGGAGACGTTTGAAGTGGAAGATGGTCGCAGGGGATGAAATCAAGCTTAAAACTATTAACACAATCCTTATGGTTTCCCAAATCGAACTGGACAATATTGACTTAACTCCTCCCCTCATAGGAAGGACTACATCCATCTTCGAGGGAACTCTCGAGACCATTGGAAATGTTTTCCTTAAAAAAAAGTGTGGGAATAGAAAAAAAATGGTAGTTCGAAATCTTAGGGGCAAGCAGGAGTGGTTCACACCTGCCTGCAGATATGCTAAAACCATTCTGATCCGGGCCATTAAAAGCAAAATCCAAGTAGAGATCCAGGGAGCCAGGAAAAATTATAAGGAAATCCTGGCAAATGCTAGAAAGGAGTGGGACCTAGAGTATTGGTGTACCCTAAAAGAGGCTAGCTCTGGAAAGGACCCTAGACGCTTCTGGGAAATAATCAGAACCAGAAGCAGACCGGATAATGAGCTCATAACATGTAACATCACCAGCCAGGCGTGGGTCACTCACTTCTCTAAATTATACTCTAACCAAGCCAGTGATATTGCTTCAACTCCCTCTAATAAAGAACAAGCCTGGTTGCCGGATTGTACCAATCCTGTTGTTCCACCTATGAGAGTCGATCATCCCGCTGGCAACCCATGCTTAATTGTACCTCCTATTGCCTGCGGGTCAGAATTGGTAGATTTCGTTTTTTCTACCAAAGAAGTCGAATATGCAATCAGCACCATTAGGCCTCAAAAAGCCGCTGGTCCTGATGGCATTCCTGGGGACTTGCTGCACTCCGACATTCAGAAATGGGGAAAATTGATCCACACTCTCCTTAATGCTATTAGCAGGGGTGCACCCATTCCCGCATCATGGAAAGGCGCGGAGGTTGTGCCTATCTTTAAGAAAGGGGTTAGGGACGATCCATCCAATTATAGACCCATAAGTTTGCTCGATGTAACCCAAAAGGTGGTTGGCAAGGTCCTGTTGGTCAGACTACTCCAATGGATCGACGAAAACAGTATCCTTTCCGACCTCCAGGCGGGTTTTAGAGTAGGTACTGGCACAATCGAACAAGCCTTTAGGTTGCTGCTCGTATACTGGAAGGTGGTGGTCTTGGCCAAGGGCAGTCTTTATCTAGCTTTTATTGACCTGAAGACTGCCTTTGACCTAGTACCGAGAGCGACCCTTTGGAGAGTGCTCACTGATTTGGGGGTACCGCATTATTTATTATCCCTAATCGTAAGGATGCATGAAAACACCTATGCGCAGATTAGATGGGGCAGGGAGGGAGAAAAAACTGACAGAATTCCGGTGGAGAGAGGGGTCCGCCAGGGCTGTGTGCTGGCTCCCACCCTGTTCTCTCTTTATGTTAATGGTGTGGTTGAGTACCTGCTGAAAGACCCCTCAGACGAACCATCCCTGGCGGGGGAACGTATTCCTACCCTCCTCTTCGCGGATGATACACTCTTACTCTCCAAATCACCAATGGGCCTCCAAAAATTATTAAATAACTTTCAGTCTTTTTGTGCAGAAAGGGGCCTAGTAATTAATACGGACAAGACGAAATTCCTCGTGATGAACCCACCCAAGAAACCTGTGCGTCCTCCGAGGTTGAATGCTGTACCCCTAGAGAGGGTGGATGTGTTCGATTATCTTGGTATTCGCCTTACACACAATATGCTCTGGGCCCCCCATTTATGCAAAATGATGCTAGCACATAAAAGGGTGACAGGGGCACTCCTAAAGGAGCAGCGCTCTTGCGCAATTAGACCCATAGCCCCTGTTATGGAAATTTATACAGCAAGGGGAGTCAGCGCTGCACTCTATGGGGCAGAGCTATGGGGCTCATGTAACTCTAGTGAGTTGGCAAGATCTGAGAGAAAGTTTTGTAGGGCTATTATGTCACTTCCTCAGAGTACTCCCACGACCCCACTGTTGCTTGATTTGGGTTGCCGTCCAATTGATGAGTTGGCGAAATTTCGCCCTCTACTGTTATGGGCTCGGTTGTGCCGTGTCCCGGAATTAGCCAAATACGCCAAAGGCCTCTCTGAAGTCATGTCACTTCCCGGGTGGTATAAGATTAAATGGTTGAAAGATATGAAAACCCTCCTTTGCAATCTAGGTCTAAGCTCTGCATGGGAAAGCAGGTCTTCCCCACCGAAAGCTACACTCAAAATTTTATATTGGAACTGGATTGCATCCCAACAGAACTCTAACTGTATATTAGGTAGACTCACGGAGGACTTTCTGAGTTTCAAAGACCTGCCCTTCCTTAGATATTATAGAGAGACCATTTGATAGGACCCTTTATTTTAAATTCAGGACCGGGACTCTCCCACTCCATGCTTTTACATCTGGATGGAACCTTCCTGCACAGACGACAGAATTTTGTCCCTTCTGTATATCTAGAAGTGAGACTGTAGCACATTTCCTGTTTGAATGCCAAGCGTATACACTCCCAAGAAGTAGATGGCTTAAACACTTATGCCGCTCATTAGGTACGAGGCAGCATGTTGAGGCACTACACATCCTAAGGTCTGACTCCCGGTCATTGTACGCTTGTGCCCTTTCTAAATTTTTATCTTGGGCATGGCGCATTAGAACTAATAGGATTAAAATAATTGTTTAATACGTTTTTAAAAAACTTATTTATGATACTTTCCATTTTTATTGTAAAAAATTACTTTTAAGCTAAGATGAATCATTATTTTCATTGTAATGCTTTTATGATATCTTTTTATCGGAATAAAGCCTTTGATTGATTGACACCGGCTTAAGTACCGTTGCAGAAGTAGAGTCCGTTGTAAGGGGAGAAGCAGCTGCAGGACGGGCACTGGTAAGTCACATAATTGCTGCCTTATTGACAATTACTATAATACTCACTAGCTAGTACCGGGGCATTGTCAACTCATGACCCTCAACCTCTAGGCTTTACCAGCTTCAGCAGTGGTTGATTTATTATACCCTCTTCTATCTGCAACTCAGCAAAAGCTCATATAATGAGCGTTGATGACTGGTGGAAACGTAAAAGAATGGAAAGATAAAAGAAAGGATGGTTGAACATGGTAAATAATATGAGTAAAAGGGTGGGTGGGTGAAAGAGTGCATGGGTGGGTAAAGGGATGGATGGGTGAAAATATGTTTGGAAGGAAGGGTAGATATTGAGTTTGAATGGACAGATAATGTATTTGGAACTTTTGGTGAAAGACTGGATGGGAGAAATGAAAGCAATCATGGTAACTATGTGTGAATTTGAATGAAAGTATGAATGCACATTTGGATTGCTTGGATGAATAAGCAAGACAGCTCTTCTTGTGGAGAGGGGAATGCTGCTCACCTACTTCCCTTGCTTTGTTTAAGTAGGGTTATCAAAGCTATGGTTCAAATCGGGGGCCATTTTTTAAATGTTTGTTCTACTCTTTTGACACACAGTAATTGTTAAGCGAGGCAGATGTATTCCACCCATCATCATTCATCACCCCCTCCTCGCCCATAGCATTTTGCCACCCTTGACCGAAGTGCAGTATGGTTCAATTTGTGACTGCACTTCTGGCAGTACAATATGCATCTGCTTTAGTTAATGCAGCATTTGCAAAGTATTCAACACATTGCAAGCCAAATACACAAGGTGTGTATCCCTTCGCCCACTCAATCATCTCTTTGTACCTCACTCCTTTATTATTTCCTAAGTTCTTCTGTCCCAGCCTACCAAAAAATTGAAAACTTTATTCTTTCCATGTGCCACATTTGATTTTATAGTCCTGTTAAGTGATTCCAAAATATGTTTAATAGTTTCCCATAACAGATTTATTTCACGCCTGCTCAGATTTTTCTCTTTTGACTTTCATTGACCAGTACAATGACTGGATAAGCCAAAGATGACAAATCGATGATCAGTGTAGTGACAGAGACCCTCTGTTCTATATGAAAAGCTCGACCCTACCCGCCTAATCCCTCTACCCGACCCTGCAGTAGAGTAAGTCACGTTTCCTTTCCTTACTGTCAGCAAATAAATTTGGGACACGCTGTGATGAATGTGCCACATACAATCTATGTAGCCCGTTCCTTTCCCTGTAGTACAGTGCATCATTTGTCTCAACGTCTACTTACGGTACAAAGGATAATATCTGTATTTCATGCATGAGGTATGCGATGTAGAATCTTATTTTTTATTCATATGCCTCTTTGAAGTCGGGGTGAAAAGAGAACAGCATTTGGAAAAGAGCAGGGCCATTGGAATTAAAAATAGATAATTGTCAACTACAGCTGCCCCAGCTTCAGACAGTAGCAAAATAAAATACCAAACGCGCTGGCTAGCAATGAGCATAGCTCCTTTAATTTAGCACAACACACAACTTGTACTCCATTGTGCATAATACATTACTCATTGATGAGAGGTAATTTATTTTTTAAAGGTGCTACACTCTAATGTCCATTGCTAGGCTAAAGATCATGTATGAGGACAAAACAGTGTTTTTCCCAAAACCACAGGAGGTCTGGGCCTGACTGGAAGTTAGAGGGGATGATGGACCGCTGAATCACCAATGGCAGATTGTCCACAGTCTGTAAAAGACTTCTCCCTGACAGGAGGTTAAGTAGCAGGCCATTCAAGGAACAGGTTTCCTGGGAAAGGGCAATGGCAGATGCTGAAGTAGAACAGCATATCTGCATGGCTACAAGCTCTCCAAGTTTTTAAATGAGATACCTGAAGAACCGGATATAGCAGAACTTGAAGTAGCCAACTTGGATTTACGCTGCAGCCTAGAGCAGATGCCAATGACAGCAGACTGTTATTTTTTATGTTGATATTGGTATTTCTTTTTCTATTCCTTTACAGGGGGCCAAGCCACAGTGGATCTCTGTGCACATGCATTGATAATAAAAAGATACATGGTGCCACTGATTGCAGCATTCTGGGGGTGGTGGTGTGCCTCTTTGCAAACCGGGGGGGGGCTTGTGAGTTTTCTGATTTTTATGGATTGATTATTATAACTAGCAATGTGACCGCAACAACCCACATGGGATGGTTTGGCACAAGTTGACACAATACAGTACAGATGGCTGAGCACCCGTTGGTGCATTGGCCTGGGATCAGGAGCTCAGATACTGTTCATGTTTTTTTTTCTTGTCTTGTTCGGCTATTGACAGCTACAAGTAAGGGCCTCAGGACAGTGTTACAGGATGGAGTACTCTTGAAAGTGTGTGGTTTCTGGGGAGTGGAGTTATTTATTCATCACATGGTTGAGGAAGGATTAATGGCAGCGTCCACTGCTATACCATGCTGATGTGGAATGTGAGAGGCATTGCTAGCCACACCAAAATGTACAAGATCCACCTTCACCTAAAACACTGACATGTCCACTTTGCATATCTCCATGATACACACCTCACCTCAAGTGAACTTCTGAAATTCCTCAAGAAGTAGGGGGGGCATAGTGGTGGGGACTGCCTACTCAGAATACGCTAGAGGGGTATTGGTAGGTTGCTCCCAGTGTCCCCTTCATGGAGAAGCACCCCAAAATAGACTTTGAGGGTAGGGAATTGGTGCTTGATGGTGTGTTAGGTGGGAGACCACATGTGGTTGGTTGCTTTATATGCTACTAATACGAATGTATCAACCTTCTTGGATACATTTATGCTGACACCTATCGCAAATATGTTTTCACAGTGCATCTGTAGTGGTGATTTCAGCAGTGTTTCAGGTATAATGAATAGGCCTCCACCACCCATACAGGAAGCCCAGTAAATTTCAATAACAAAACACCTTCAACAGTGGGCAGTTCACACCCAAGTGTCCTGGATCAGGAAACATGAGAATACTTCTATTACTTCAGATTACACAATCTAATCCCCAGAAATGATGATTTTTACTGTACCCCTGAAGCTGGTACTAGGATGTCAGATGCTGAATATCTGGACTAGACACTCAATGTGCACAGCCATATCAAGTAGATCCAAAACTGGGGAGAAGGGCACCCAGCTGTACCACTGTGGCGTCCTACAACAGAGGTGCTCTGAGATGTGGCATTTCATCCCACATTGGCTGAAAACATAGACCACTACTTTGCAGAAAATATGGGAGCCACCGCAAACAAGCTAACTGACACATCCTTTGGGTTTTACAGATCTTGTGTCCCAGCCACGCAAACAAGCTATGGGAGGACCTGGGCTGTGATCCCTGCGCCCCCAAGCAGCCCCACCCTGCCTCCATTCCCAAGGGACCCCCTCCACTCTCCTCTCCCATGGCAGACCCTTCCGTGGAGCCCTTTATGGCAGTTTCTAGGCGTGTAATACCACTTGACTGCAAAAGAGGCGCTCTTTAAAGGAATCATTTAGTTAACGCGTGCGTGACCCGCGAAGGCTCCGGGTGGCCCATGAATTTCTAAGAAGGCGCTGCCTTTTCTGTGGGACGTGTCAGCGCTCCCCAGAAGCCATTCATCACCCTGCCCGGCCGGGCACCCCCGGCAGGTCCCTCCCCCGGCAGGTCCCTTTCACCCACCCTACTCCTATCTTAATTTACTGTGAAGCCTAATTCTGGGCCATTCAGCGCATGCCAGGCGCGTACTCGGCCCATTTAGGCGCTGGATTCCTGCGCTTTTAAACAAGTCGTGCCCACACTGGGTGACCCTTTATGGCCGCGCCATTCTTGTCAGCCTAATGAATTTGAAATTAGCCGTTCCTTTTGGGGCGCCCCGAAGAATGCCCGTCAGTGGCGCGCCATGACAAATCGCTGGATGTTCAGAAACGGACACTGTTTAAAACGGGCTCCCAGGCTGCACTCCCGCCACGCTGGTTCCCAGGTACCGGTTCTAGGGCCCCCACTGCCGGGAAGGCGACGGGTCCTGTTCATGTTTTGGGCCTCTCGCTTTTCCTCCTATTCACTCCTCTGACCCCCTTTCTTGCAGGGTGTTCCCAGACAGGACTTAGGGGGACACAGGAGCCTTTTACCCTGCTGGATTGGGGCTTTCCGGGGGCGCAGAGGAAGGCTGTGATGGGGGCTTGATGTGGGTTGAATGGGAAGAAGGGAGGATCGAAGTTACACAGGGTGTAGCAAAAGAAGAGGGGCAGTGAAGGAGAAAGAGGCAAAGGTCAATACCTGCGCGCTCTGCGAGGCTGCAAGAACGCGAGCTTCATGGCCAAGTGGTGGAGTGGAAGCCGCCCGGGATGATAAAAGGCGCTTATTAAAAGAGGTTTATTAAAAGGGCTTTATTAAATTAAGTCACTGCGTACACACACCGAGCATGCATGTTTTCCTGTCTGTGTATACCCAGAGTGTCATTACAATGTTTATAATTCTCACCTCTTCCATTCAGCTCCGGCCAAGCTAGAGTTGTAAGTGCTATACAAAACACATTCTATCCACATTTTTTTTTTTTGATCGGCAGGATCCGCGCACCCTGAGCGGATTTTGCTGATTTAAAAAAAAAAATTGTTGGGGCCCTGGGGGTCCTTGTGGGACCCCCTAAGCAGGCCTAGGGGGTCAGGGTGTTTCTACCCTGCCCCCTTTTTGCATTTTGCGTGCTTTTTTCTCTGCTTTCTTGTGCCTCTGTTCTACTGAGGCACAAGATGGCTGCCAACACTTCCTGGTTTGAAGTGTTGACAGGCAATTAGCATACAGCTCGTGATCGGGAGGGTGCGCGGATCCAGCGCGGCCATAGATATATATATGATTTTAATTTTGATTTTCAGAGCAACTACTGAACGGATTTGCACTATTTAACCAAAAGGCATGACTCTGAACCAAGGGCTACCTTTTTTGCCAAATTTGGTGTAATTCCGTTCAGCAGTTCGGGCTGTAGCTGCGACTAAAGGTTCCTATGGAAAATTGCATGGGGAAAACACGTTTGGGGACCCCCCTTTTTTCTCGGCCCCCGCTTGACAAATCACCCCGAGACTTTCAGGATAGGAGCGGACTGGAGCTGGCCAAAAGTTTGAAAAATTTTGCAATGATTCATCAACCGGCGCCAAAGTTATTGGGAATAGAATGTTGTGGATTTCCTATGGAAAATAGGTCCTAACTATAACTACCTACTGGCGACCGCCAGTAGTTAATATATATATACCGCTCTATCATCCTAGCCACCGCCCTCATGATCCCTTTTCACAGTGTTTTGTTCACCAGCTGACACTACCTCACAAGCCCTGAAAAGTGCCCAAATGCCTGAGAATCACTGTATACATGCTTTGTGCATTAACTGCTTCAGAAATACACTTCACTCTTTCTGTTTACAGAATCTTGCATAACCACTGGCAGAGAGACAGATAGACATGGAGAGGGAAAAGTGTACGGAAAAGCAAACACAGATAAGCAACATAGAAAATTGTGTATATAGACAGAGAGAGCGAGTCATGGACAGTGAGACGGGGACAGGCATAGATAGATACGCAAGCATAGACAGGGATAGACAGAGACAAAGCGAGACGAAGACAGTGAGACAGGCTATACAGATAAGGGAACAGAGACAGTGAAAGGCGAACATATAGACAGAGACAAAGAAACAGAGACACAGTGAAAGACAGACAGATACTGAGGAGGAACATAGCATGAGACAGATAAACAGACAGAGTCGTAGAAACCATGAGACCGAGGGGCAGTCACAGAAAGACACAGGGACAAGCAGAGGCCACAGGAGAGAGAGGCCTTGACAGAGGGTGCTGATGGTCACACCGACAGGCACAGTGGCTAGAGGTGGCAGGCGCCAGGAGAGAGCACTTCTGCACACTGTAAGTGCAGAGAGCAGCCCCCGCTTTAATATCGGTGATAATCTGCACTGTTAACATCGCATTATCCCCAGATACACGGGATCACCAGTGTCTTTGTAACATAGGCAAAAAATCATGTACTGTAAGTAAATATAACAGACAGTTCCATTCCTGGTTTTTATGATGAGGAGATGAGGCTATATTATCACAAAGCTGATATAAGCATTGTACGTATGTATTTTCTTGTCTAAATGTGTGTGGCTTACCTTTGCTTCGAAGTAGTAAATAAAATAGTACTGTGGAGAATCTGCTGTGCAAACAAATCGACCAACTGTGTGGTAAATACCTAAAGTAAACGTGGTGCATTTAGTATGTCTGTCTCTAACTTCTCGAATTAAGCCATGTTCACACCTTCCAACTGCTGTCTTTTAAAACATACAAAAAAATTAACAGAAATAACCCGATGTGATTTCTCCGCCCGGCAGTCACAGCCCTGTGAATTGCGGGCCTTCTCCTTCAACAGCACAAAGGGAGCCAGCGGCCTGGCCTTTCCCTGCTAATTACTGCACGAGGCTGGGTCGGAGCTCCCTCACTTCAAAGGCCCTGCGAGGGGGGAGCACAGGGTGTCTGGCCGTTTGCAGCTGTCCACTGGCTGGCTTTAGCTTTGCTTAACATTATGCCGCTTCAGACTTAACAGAAGAGCTTTTTTTGTATTATTATTATTAAGGCACAGTAGCCTTGCAGCAAACTGGTTTAAGTAGCTGCATTGTATGAACGCGCAAAAAAGTTATTATTGTGTCTGTTTAGAAGAGGTTGGATGTGTGGAGTAGGGGAGGGGGCAGCCAACTGATGTTAATGTCAATTGTTGACTTGCCATCTGCTAGATAAGATAAGGAATGCAGCTGGCGCCGCTGCTCGCTCCCGACAGCTGGATACCATGGGAGTGAACATTTAGAGAAAAGGTGGAACATGCACCCGCCTTTGGCCAATTGTGTGCTTTCATTTTTGAAAGCCACACACAAAGACCAATAGAATGTGTGGAAGTTGAAAAACCACACTGAAAAGTTTTGAGAAAGTCTGGAATGATTCCAAAAGGCCTCCCCATAGAGCAACGCATGCGCGCTGCTTTAGGCTCGACCTAAAAAGTAATGGTCAATAAGGATTCTATGGAAGAACCCGGAGGGAAGGATTATGCCTTCTTTCTACATTTATTTAACCAATAGCAGCTGTTAACTTGGACAATACCAACAAAGAAAAACTTCCTTTAACATTAACCCAGGGAAAGAAGTTAGTAAACACAAACAAAGCCCAAGTCCAATCAGGAGCCGTCTGTCTCATCGAGGAGTGTTGTCCATCTTCTCTTGCCCTCTATCTTTGCTGCTTTAAGCCAAGTGCAGATGAGTGTCAGGACTCCGGTCCCCCTTTGCTTCTTGTGTTTCTGTTTTACGATGTTATTTTAGCAGTTGTTTGCTTAGGCTGACATTGACGTTTAGTGCCTCTGAGCCTCAACAAGCTCCTGAGACGACTCCAATGCATCCAGAATGCCTCGGCCGGACTCATCCTCGACGTCTCCCGCCGCAGCCACATCACACTCCACCTGAGAGGCCTGCACTGGCTCCCCGTCAACAAAAGGATCACCTTCAAGCTCCTGATCCACGCACACAAAGCACTGAACAACACCGGACCCACCTACCTCAACAACCGTCTCAGCTTCCACACCCCCACCCGAAGCCTCCGCTGAGCCAACCTCGCCCTCGCCACAGTCCCTCGCATCCGAAAAACCACAGCCGGTGGCAGATCCTTCTCCTACCTCGCCACCAAGACCTGGAACACTCTCCCCACCATCCTACGACAGACCCAGGACCTGCTGGCCTTCAGAAGACTCCTCAAGACCTGGCTCTTCGACCAGTAGCACCCCCCCCCACCTCCCCAGCGCCTTGAGACCCTCTCGGGTATGTAGCGCGCTTTACAAATGCAGTGATTGATTGATTGATTGATTAATGAGCTGAGCCCGTATTTATCATGAAGAACGATCTGGTCTGCCTGCCCTCTCATAAGGGCTGTGTGTACCGCCTGTGGGCCTGACATTTTGTTGGGCATTTGTCCACCCCAAATTAGAGCCTGCAGGTCAGTTCGCATGCTTTTCTTGTCCCCTCTCTGGAGGGCCCCTCACCCCAAGCTACAGGCGTATTATTAGGGCCGCCCATTTTGGTTTTCCTGTTATCCCTCTTACCTGGTGGGTGGTCAACCAAACTACAGCCGGTCCTCGATTACTGTTACATACCTCATGGGAGATTACGATGAATATTATGAAGAAGAGGATGACGTCCAGTGTTTTCCGGTCACAGATGGTTTCTGTGATGCTGTAGATGGCTCCATTGTTAAGGCGGTCTCAGATGCAGAGGCCCCTCTAGAGAGGAAACTCATGGAGATGGAACAAAGATGCCTTCAACCCCTCGCACCGAGGAAAGACCTACCTGGGCCTTCAGCCTCACAACCTCTGGAGCAGGCCACTGCCTCCCCCTGGGAATCCATACAAACGCCCGCACTATTCTGGGGCAGATATGGATGCCTTTGACAGGCTGAAGCCAGCCTTCCTGGGGACTAATCTCCCCCCACACCCCAACAGTTTAATCCCCCTCCCGTACCTCCACAACTAGAAGAGACTCCCTCACAGACACCCCCATCGGATGGCTCCCCTACAGGATCAGAAGGGGATTCCGATCAAGACATGCCTTGGAGACCCATGCCCCATCCTTCCGCGGGGCCCAGTGCCCCTGCAGGGGATCCAACTGACTTCAAGTCAGATCTACTAGAACCCGGAGGAACTTATGCACCCCCGCTCATCGGAGTGGTTTCCCTGCACTAAGGTGGCTAAGTATGTCACCAGCAGACTCGGCAAATCCATTGATCAGGAAGTCAGGAACCGCCTCCGGGCTGAGTGTCTCCATCCGTCTTTTTGAGGGGAAGTGGCTGGCACCCTGGGAATAGACGCACGGATGACCACTTTCCTAGCCAGATATATCAAAGGCCCTAAGAAGGGCATTGGCCGCTCCTGGCCGTCGTGCCAGGGCAAACTCTTGGACGTGGTCCCCTTGTTAAAATTTTCAATATGGCGTGAGACGCCAAGGCTTCCGGGGCTTTGATTTCCCTAGACGTCCTCTTCAGCTGGGCTTAGGAAGCTGTTATATTTCTAGGCAATGCAAACTGTGCCATCTCCATAGAGAGGAGCAGATCCTTGCTGATCAAAATCGACCCCAAGCTAGGGGAGTTGGCCACATAAGAGGGGAGCCAGGTGGCACAAGGGGGGCTCTTTGGCGATCCGTTCGTCAAGGAGCTAGGAAAATTTGTTTCCACGTTCAATTAAATGGACAAAGCCCAGTCAACGGTCAAGCACTTTTTAATGCTAGGCTGGCCGTTCCTCCTCAGTTGCCTCCGGCAGGGGCCACCAATCTCAGTGCGGCCAATGACAGGACTCCTCACACTTTGGAGGTTTCTACTCCACCCGAGGGCGGGCGTGCCATAGAGGCCAATGTAATGGACCCAGAACAGGATGCAGCAACCCAAATATGCATTGTGAGTTTATCTTTCATTTCTTTCACGCGCTTGGGGGGCCGACTGGCAAAGTTTTTCCACAACTGGAGGGCCCTTACATCAGATGCTTGGGTTCTCCAAACTGTGCAGGGTTACCAGATAGAATTCCATGGGTCACCCTTTCAGGCCGCTCCACCTCAGCCTATCATTTTCTGTTCGGACAAGAGGCCATGCTTATACAGTGGGAGATTCAAAGCTCCTGAACAAAGGTGTGATTTGTCCTAAAACCCCTCCCCCATCAGGATTCATCAGCAATTTATTTTTGGTCCAGAAACAGGATTGGGGTCAGCGCCTGGTGATCAACCTCCGGGAGTTCAACGAGTGGCTAGGGTAACGCCACTTCAAGACCCCGAGAATGGATGGTACGGCTGGACTTCAAGAACGCTTACCTGATGGACCCTATCTTTTTCTCCTCATCGGTGAGTCCTCCAGTTCTAGTGGCAGGGCCACACTTTCGAGTTCACCTCGCTGCCTTTTGATCTGTCATTGGCTCCTTGGTGCTTCACCAAGATCCTCAGACCTGTCAAAGAACACTTGAGGGCATCTGGAGTATGAATGATCATGTACCTGGCCGACATGCTGATGATGGACCAATGTCCATTGGCTTTGTCCCATCATATCCAAAGGGCGGTAGAACTTCTGCAATCCCTGGGGTTTGTGATCTCTCAGATTAAGTTGTCTCCAGTTCCATCTCGGTCTATTACCTTCCTGAGGTTTCCACCAGGAAGATGGCAAAAATGTGGCTAGCGATACGAAGGACATTGTCTCGACAGAAAATCACCCTCCGCCAGCTAGCCAGGGTAGTGGGTCTGCTGTCTTCCTCGATCCAGGCTATCTTTCCCTACACTTCGAGCCCTTCAGTGGCTAAAGGCGGCTCAACTCTGGCGTGGCCTCTCGTACTCCCAGCATGTCCCCCTTTCGGAAGAGGCCGGGGAGGAACTCCATTGGTGGCTCTCCCAAATGGAGGCATGGAACGGTCGTAACATTTTTGGGTCACAACCAGATCTGGTGATCGAGTCCGATGCCAGAGGTTCGGGCTGGGGAGCTCGTTGTGGAGAGTTTACCACCAGAGGCAGATGGTCCGCTACAGAACAAGCCCTACACATCAACTGCCTGGAACTGATGGCAGGTTCCTTTGTGGTCAGATGTTGGACCAAGGACTGGATTCAATCTTGTATCCTGCTGAAAATGGACAATGTAGCGGCAGTCCATTAAGTCAATCACTTGGGGGGCACGAGGTCCAATACCCTTTCGGACCTGGCCAAGAATTTTTAGGAGTACTGTCTGGAACATCACATCTCACCTTCTTGCCATCTGCGGGATTCGACCTTGTGGAAACTTCTTCCAGACATATTCCAGGCCCTTTTTAGGTCTCGCTGAGTCAGCGCGCATGCGCTGCTCGGAGAGACATTTTCTATGTGAGATTTCAAAGTGCTGCTGGCTGGCCAGCGCTTACGTGCACGTGAGCGTGCACGCGCGCAGCCGTCATTCACAGCCGCCATGTATCTTTCCTGCGCCCAAGGTGCCATCTGGAGCGCAATCACTTTCACTTCTTCACTTTCGCGTGCGTGCGTGCATAAACCCTGCTTGCCTCTCTTCCTCCTCCGTCCTCGCCTGGTTTTCCCGTCTCTGTGTCAGACCCTGAATCATCACGGGCCGCTGATGCCACTTAACAGTGCGCGTTGAGAGGGCACGGCGAAGCGTCGAAGGCAGCGGAGGAATTGCTTTCATTGTAATTCCACGCAGGGTTTGACGTCTTGTTCATTCTTTTCCCTTATCTCCCTTGTATGCATGTCTGAACGTGATTAAATAGAAAAAAAGGGCGCACAACGCCTTTACATCGTTGCCGGTTGTGCAGCTTATATGTCGGCTATAACTTTACACATGGTGCCACCTGCCTTTCTTGTCAGTGTGTTTACTTTTCTAGCATTAGCTTTCAATATATGAAGACAAAGCGCAACGTGCTGCAAATGCTACAAAAGCAAAAAAATGCTAATTTAAGGCATTTGATAGGCTCTGATTTAATAACAATCACACGAAAAAATATACTTTGAAATAGTACCCAGGAATCTACAATAATATCCTCTGAGATCAGCGCCAATTATTGTGGCGCTTTAAACGTATATTGTTCGACAAGCGGGTCACTTGTCGAATTGAATTGCTCGTAATAGTACTGCCGTACTTGATACACGACCCATGCCCTGCGTCTTTACATTCCAGTTCTCTGCGCTAGCTATACAATGAGAACCAGCAGAAGGAATGTCTGCTGTTAAAATCCATTGTGATCCTCTGCATTCCTTGGTTCGAATGCCTTTCTTGTGTCCGCATCTGGGCCATGAAGTCTCCAGGCTGCCGGTAAACCTCGATATTGCCACGATCAGAAGCCAAACAACCTGTAAAAAATGTCATTCTGTTGCTGGTGAAAGCCTTTTCTTGTGCTATATAGGTTATAGCCCCTCATCTTCTTGTTGTGCCTGCAATCAGTTACAAATGATTTGCTCTTTAATTTGTTAATACTCCTTCCGGGGTCTGCTTTTAGGTACAGAAGGAAATATAAAAGCACTACAAATGATGTTCAGTTAGGGGACCAGGGTCGTTAAATAACAGGTTAGAAGTTCTTTATTTTAGCTGCAAATGTTCATGGTACATTGGAAGTCTGAGCCTCTGGCCTGTAGACTACATGTCCAGCTTCATGGATTTATCCTACATTGAAGTAGTTGATGTAAGTGATGTTAAAATGCCTGTAGACTCAGAGGAGTTTACTATGCAGTCAGTTCGACAATCCCTGTAAGGGGCGCATTCCATCAACCCCTGGGTTTCATTGGCATTTTGTGCATTTGACTGCAGGCGGGTAGAGGCGGATAAGTGACCTGGCACGGAGGGGATCAGCCACAAGCTTCGCACCTCCTGGAGGGTCACCAGCAGGGCTTTAAGTGGGCCGGGTCTGAGCACCCGCAGTTTTTTTAAGGGGGCCTCGAAACAGGTCTCTATCGGGCTCTGTTTTGTGCCCTGGCACTCGGGGTCCTTTTTTTATGGACTGCAGTGACAGCAGGCACATCATCTGTCCGTGCTCACACTGCTCACTAGTGGAGAGGTTACGGCATGACCTATTGCCAGGTGAGCGTTGTCGGAGAAGGGAAATCCTTTAACGAGAGTCATTTTCTCGAAAGGATTTCCCTTCTCTTGTTGAAACTCAGGACCAGCAAATTTGTCGTGGTGCCACCAGGGCTTTAAGTGGAAGCTTTTTCAATATTATATACAACAAGCCATAGTTGCTTCTTATTTATCTTATGCAACTAACAACATAACATAACATAACACGTGTTTTTGTAAAGCGCACTTCTCACCCATGGGTCTCAAGGTGCTGAATAACAGATTTTTATTGTTACCCAACTAAATGGTACTCATTTTATCAACCTCAGATGGATGAAAGGCTGAGTGGACCCGCTGGGATTTAAACCTGTGACCATGAGGTCAAACACAGGCACCTGCACCTGGTGTATTAGTCCACTAAGCCACCAGACACAGCTATTGACAAAGCCAATAGTCCTGCCTTATTGTAGGTATGATGATACTTGTATTATATATCTGGATGCAATGACAGAAACAGCAAAATACAAGTTGGGCGGCACACTATGCTAAGCACCGATTTTTAGCTTATGTGTTTTGAAGCCGTGCCCTTAATTACACTGGCTACGCCCCTTTGAGAGACCCCCCAGTTTTTTCATCCCACTTAAAGCCCTGGGCACCAGTATGCCCCCCACTTTATTCCAGAAACTCTAAAGCAAAACCAGCATTTGCAATGCAATTGGTCTCGCGTTTATGCGAGTTTAAGCTATTGGCATTGTAAATGACAATGTCTTTTATTTATGTTTTAAAAACCAAACCATAAATAAAAGGCATTGTCATCTACAATGGCAATAGCTCAAACTTGCGTAAATGCGGGACTTATTGCATTGTAGATGCTTGTGTTTTTGTGGAGCGGGGGATTAAGTGAGTTGCCCAGAAACACAGGAAGTTGACCAGGAGCTCAGATTGACCTCCCCCAAGCCACGGAGGCAGAAAGGTATGCTTTTGTGTAGATGTGCTTCTCATGTGACGAAGGAACTCCAGCAGCAGTACTGTGCTGCATGGCTAAACACTTACAAGGCCCAAAGGCGAGACCTATTGACTATGCCAATGCTTGTTTACCTTTGATGCACTTTCACGATCAACCTATTTGCATCCTGGCTCGACCATCAGCTTCCCCAGTATTACAGATCGAGACCAGATCCGGGAGTGGAAGCAATTAATGCCTTTCTCCAGGTTTGGTCGATGGAGCAAGGATATGCGTTTCCCCTATTCGCCATGATCATGCGCCTGACAACGCAGGTACGCAGACAGCAGGCTGATCTCATGGTGATTACTCCAACGTGGAGATTGCAAGTCTGGTTTTCAGTTCTGATGGAACTTTCTTAGGCTTCTCCAATCCGTCTGCGCCAGTGTCCTCATCTCCTGACTGATCTTTCCAGGAACCCTCGCCCAATGGCGACAGCCGGCAACCTCCACCTCATGATGTGGAGGATTACAGGTCACAATGGCAAGTCCCGGGCCTGTTGAGCGATGCCTGGGCAGATGTAACAGTCAAGCAATATAGATCAGCCTGGTCCAGGTGGATGGTTTGGTGTTTGCGACAGAGTCTGGATCCTGTGGAGGCAGACGTTGTCCACATCTTAAACTTCTTGGTGAGCTTGGCAGCAGAGGGTCTGGCTTACAGATCCATTAATACATTTCAATCGACCATCTCCGTAGGGCACGCAGTGATCGTGGCTCTCCAGGATAGGAGAGCATCCGCTAGTTAAGAAATTGCTTCCGGGTATTAGGCTGTCCTTTCCTCCAGAACCGAGGTACTAGATCCTTTGGGACGTGAATACGATTTTGAAACTCTTGTCTGACTGGCCAAGCAATAGATACCTCTCAAGGAAGCAACTGTTGGCCAAATTGGCTATTCTTTTGTGTCTCATCTCCTTTAGGAGAGTGTCTAATGTGTACAAGCCTTAGATATTTCAGGAAGGTCCTTCACGCCGGAAGGAGTCACGTTCCATGTTACCAGGCATATCAAATGCCATTCCCGGGTGATCTCATGCCCAGCTTTCCGAGCGGTGCCCAAGTTGTGCATTGTCAAATGCATCAAGGCTTACATGGGAAGAGACAGCTGTTGATTGCTTTGAGAAAACCTTACAGGGCGATCACCTCTCCGACCATCGCCAGGTGGGTGCAATGGATAATGCAGGAGGCGGGCATTGACATCAAGAGTTTCGGTGTTCACGCTGTGCGGGGGCCATGGCCTCAAAAGCGTTTGCTATGGGAGCCTGCCTGGCGGATATTATGAATGCAGCGGACTGGTCATCAGATTCAACCTTAAAAAGGTTTTACTTTAAACCAGTCTCCTCCATTGTGGCCCTGGTGGTGGACAAGCTTTGAACTAGCATAATCCTTGCCTCTGGCTCCTGCCATAGAATGAGAATTTCCTAACTATCGTAATGGAAAGTTTCAATTCTATTAAGGACTCGGAGGCGAGGATTAGCCCACCCTAAAAGACTTAGGGACCCACCGAGGTTTTTGGACCTATTTACGTAAGTAAGTAATAATTTTTGCTTGAGGATTATGCAATCCATCTGGCATGTTATGACTTGCAATTGCTCATGTCATCTGTCTGAATTGTGAGATTTGCGGCATAGTTGTTGCCAGGCTTAATTCAGTGCTCTCTCTGCCTTACAGTGACCAAGTTCTCCAAACAGAATTGAGAAACCTTCCGGAGTCGGCTTGGTCGCAGGAAGAAAAAAGAAGAGAGAGGATGGACAACACCCTTCAATGAGACAGATGGCTCCTGATTGGACTGGGACTTTGTTTGTGTTTACTTACTTCTTTACCTGGGTTGATGGGAAACAAAAATGTTCTTTGTTGGCATTGTCCCAGTTAACAGCTGCTATTGGTTAAATAAACGAAGAAAGAAGGCACCTCTGAGTTCTTAATTGAATTTAAACTTTCCGTTACGATATATAGGAAATTTTTCATTCTTCAGGACCCATTACTCAATTCCGTTAACCCCTTCGGTGCCACGCCCTTCCCCCCTCCTGTGCCGGGAGTTTCCCACGCGGGTGGGTTTCATGACGAGATAGTCTCCTCATGGGCACAGAGCGACCGTGCTCCATGACGAGACTATCTCGTCATGGGCACAGAAGAGGTTAAGCTCTACAGGAGTTTACATATAGATTTTAGCACTGGGCCTTTTGACGCCTTGATACATACTCCCCTCTATGAAAGCATTTCTTTTGTCTTGGCTTGGAAGGCGAGCTGGAAACCCCTGCAGTGGGTTGGTTTCCAGCTGTCTTTGGTGGCTCTAAGCAGCAGCCGATGTCCATTAAGGGATGTGAAACATCCCAGGATAACGGTGGCAAACTCACTGCAAATATTTTTTCCTGGAGTGGTGAGGGCGTAAGTGGCCCTTAGGCAGTTCTCAGCATGAAGCTCCGCCTCTTACTCAAATTGTATTTTTTTTATTTTTTAAGTTCAGAGGTGTGCATGAGGTGGAGTCAAGACTAGGCCATCTTGGGATTCGGGAACCGCGCGTTTCATCAGAGGCGATGAATTGACCCAAAGAAAGCATTTGTACCCAGGGCCGGCTTTAGGGCAGTGCGACCGGTGCGGCCGCACTGGGCGCTGGCCTTTGGAGGGGGCGCTGACGTCAGGTGGGGGTGTTGGGTTTAGCAATAATTTATGACTGGAGAGATGAGGGGCATTTTTGCCTGGTGAAAGTGAGAGAATTGGAGGACGCGTTTATGGAGTGTGGGGGCACCAAAAATGAAGGTCGCACCAGGCACCACCAGCGCTAAAGTTTTGACCAATTAAGCACTGGGATAGCTATTGTCACTTTAAAATGAACAACACGTCGTGCAGTAGATTCATCAAAACATGCATTTGCCTTAAGACACCAGTGAGGTTTTCGTGTCTGATAAAATGAATAGAATGATGCTTTGTGACATCTTTATGGAGCCTAAAATATTGCATGTACTGTATTTTACTGGAATGAGCCATGCGGTTCTCCTTCCTTAAAGTTTGAAATGCAAGCCGCTCAAGCCTTCGTTGAATTCCTTAGTAGAACAGCTTTGCAGCACCTCACTGCCGAGTGCGCGGAAACTCAGTCATGATTTCATTGAGATGCAACAGGCGCTGTCGGCGTCATTGGGATTTCGGCACTCGGGACAGCAGAGGAGACGTAGATTTACTGATACATATATTAATATTGAACAGTCATGGTCATTCCTTCTGAGTTTTAAAACAGCCCGCGGAGGCGCGTAAAAGGTGCTAATGGAAAATAATGTTTTATAGAGGAGACCTTTATTTTGAAAGGAACACCCACATCAGACAGCTGATTTAACAGACAGCTGCAGCCTTGTGAAGCGCCGATCAAAGCAAGTTGTCATGCTCAACATGGCCTCCAACAAAAATAACACACTCCGTTTCTGCAGAATGCGTCACAAGCCCCCACACAAGTCCTGTTTAGAAGAGTTTGTTTTTCAATCTGTCATCCGTGCCGCAGATACTAGTCATGACACCAGAAGATGTGACAAGGGTTACTGTCTTTAGTCACACTACGTGTAGCTTTATACCGCAGTGACAGACATCTTATGAACGCAGCTGAGCGGAGTCTATCATGAGGCCATGAGTATTTACACTTGAGGCTTGACGAGCGACAGGCTTGCGGTTGGGATCAGGCAAAGATATTTAGGGGTGTACAGATTCAGAATTCAATTGGTATATATGCTCATTTTTTATTTGATCCTCATAAATAATGATTTAGTGGCGCAGCACAGACCTGGTGGTCCCTGGCAAGAGGTTAACTATTTCTATTTGAGGCCTCCTTAGACGGTTGAGGGTATTTGGAAATAATGGCTTTGCCTGGTGGGCTTCTAATGACTGGGCGCAAACGTATTTGAAGTATTTTGTTAAGCACACGACATTACGAGGTAGTTATTGTACAACAGTTTGGCAAGTCAACCTAGTTTGGGTAACTCACTGGGTAACTAAAATGACTTTTACTTCGCCATATTGCTAGTCACCAGTTGTAGATTTCTAGACCACTTTAACACACAAATTAAGTGCCATAACCACTGTGATTGTGAGGAAGAAGAATTGTTTATATAATGCTTCACACCCTGAGAGATCTAAACACAAGAAGCAGCCAGAACAGATTAGATACCACATAGATATAACAAGAATAAATTAGTCTTCAATGATTTCCTGCAGCAGAAAAAAGCTTCCAAAATCCTTGTGTTTGTTGAAACTTCACTTTTTCACCTGAAATGGAAAAACTCTCCTTCCAGATTGCAACCTATTAACAAGAGTTTCCAGAATCTAATTTTGAGAGCTACATTTTAGTGCAGTTGTGGTGTGCGATTTCCAAAATGGTGATTAATCTATTTGTATATATTTTAAGTTTCTTCAAGACAGTATATTAACAACACCCAGGTCTATGTTTACATGCATGACCGGTTAACTAATTCTACACTTATTAGACAGCATTATCGAGACATTCATTAGCACAGTACTATGATCAATGAATACAAGTGTAGGCGCACATGCACACCCAGGCGTGTGTGTATATATGTATTGTTGGACTTGGCCCTTTTTGCAGGGTCATCCCTGAAATTTTTACCTTCCTCCTGTATTTTTTCTGACCTGTTGTTGGCTGTTCTATGCCTCTGGGCACTTTACCACTGCTGATCAGTGCTAAAGTGCATATGCTCTCCCTACTGTAAAATGTATATGTTGGTTGGATTCCATGATTGGCTTATTTGGTTTACTGTCAGACCCCAGTAAAGTGCACGAGGAGTGCCCAGGGCTTGTAAATACAAATGCTGCTGGTTGGCTAGCAGCACTGGTTGTGCCACCAACAGAAGCAGCCTAGTAAAATGTGTCTAAGGTCTGCCATTGCAGAACCTGCATGCAGTCTGGTACTGTCATGCTGACTGGGCAAGTGCACCCACTTCCCAGTCCCTAAACCTTCCCTTAACTTCATATTAGTCACCCTATGGTAGGCCCAAGGGCAGGGTGCATTGTAAGCATAAGGTAGGACAAGCCCTGATGTGTGTGGCATGTCCTAATAGTGAATTACAGCCATTTTCGTTTTTCACTATTGTAAGGCTACCTGTTCTCCATAGGCCAGAATGGGCTGTTAGGATTGTTACATCCTATGATCCTATCAGACCCAGGGAACATGGTAGAAATTCGAGTTTAGTATGCCTGAACTCAGAAAAATAAAATACATCTTTTAGTAAAGTTTATTTTCATATTCTGTGTTTACAAATACCACTTTTAGAAAGTTGGCATTTGCTTGCCTGACCATTTCAGCCCGCCTCTGCTATGATGTGTATCTGCCTGTCTGGTTTGTGTGCGTGACAAGGCTGGGGAAACCCAGAGGGGCAGGGCTAGGTAGCCTGGTGGTGAATAGGGAGATTGACAGCCAGATGGGTGGGAGGAGTACATCTGGACCCTGAATAGGGCTGTGCTCTGTCACCACAATGCTGGCTCCACCTCCTGTGGAGCGGCTGATGTCTCTGCCCTGCACCCTGAATAGAAAGGCAGAGTCATGTCAACAGAGTGCTCAAGAACTGGTTTGGACTGGGCAAAGGCCCCTCTACCCCAGAGGAACAAAGGAATTAGGGGTAAAAGTATTGGGACCCTGCTCCCAAGAAACTAGATCCTGCTTGACAAGAAGCACCTCTGCCTGAGGAGAAGGAACTGGGAAAGCTGTAAGGAGGAGTACTGTCCCTGACCTGGGGGATTGGCCTGCAGTGGTTGCCTTGCTGCTGGAAGGAGAGGAGAAAGACTAAAAAGACTTTATTTCAACTTGTGCTTAAAAGATCTACAAGGGCTTGTGCTGAGCTTGCCCCCTGAACGAAGTCCCAGGACCAGTGGACTTCACCCCCAGCTCCCAAGAGTCTTTTGGAAGTGCCTGCTGCTGTTGTTGGGCCTTCTGAGCGACTGCGTGTCGCAAGGAGCTGGGAGCGCGAGGCAAGGAGGAGAAGCGTGCCGCCATCGGAGCTGTTGCCGTCGCATCTCGCAGAGAGTGTCGCTGCTGCAGCATCGCATCGAGCGGAAGAGTCTCGCATCAATCCGGAAGTGTCCCGCAACGCCAAACAAGCGTGTCACCATCGCAGCCATCGTTGCTGACGCATTGCACTGCATCAAGAGAAGAGTCTCGCATCGAGGAAGAAGCGTGTCGCCATCGCAGCCATCGTAGTTGTCGCATTGCACCGCATCAAGAAAAGCGCCTCGCATCCACGGAGAAGCGTGCCGCCGTCGGATCTGCTGTCGTCGCATCACGCAAAGGGGTGTCGCCGCTGCAGCATCGCATCGAGCGGAAGCGTCTCGCAAACTTCGGAGAAGAGTGCCGCTGCCAAGGCCACTGTCGTCGCATCTCGTCAAGGGTGACGCCGCTGTAGCTGACGCATCGAGTCGAGTCTTCTCGCAACATCGGAGAAGCGTAACGTATCTGGAAGATCCCGTCTTTATTTCTTTTGCACCAAGAACTTCATCGCATCAGCATCGTTGCAACACTGTCGTTGCCCTGTGTGTCACATCTAAGGTACATTGACTTAAAGTGTCGCATTTAAGAACTAAAGAGAACTAAGCAAACTTCTACCATCTAAAGTAACAGTATTGTGTATTTTTGTCGTTTAATGGTCTTGTGGTAATTCTATATAAAGAATCCTTATTTTTAATATAAAAACCTGTGTGGTGTCCATCTGTAGTGTTGTCACTTGGTTACTGTATGTGTTCACAAATGCTTAACCTATAACGCTCTGAGATAAGCCTTGTCTGCTCACGCCAAGCTACCTAGAGGGTGAGCAGGGGTTGTTTTAGTAGTGTAACCCCTTACCCTGACTAGAGGAAAGGTTCCCTGCTTGTCACAAGTACCTACCTGTGCCAACCAGAGAACCCGGATTCTGACATTGGTGGTCAGCGGTGAGGATTCTGGACTTGCATTTGTGACTCATGTACAGTAATTGGTGAACACTACTTAGTGAGTGCAGACCTTAACGCAGCCAATACTTGTTTGTAGATTTCTTTTTGGGACCTTCTATTTTTGAGTACTGCTAAGCTTAACCATGGTGGAGAAAGCAGCATCCATAGTCTCTGTTGATACTGAATCTAAATGGGAAAAACAGAAATTGGATAGCTACACGGCCAAGCAGCTGAAATTCTTCTGCAAGAGATTTAATGTTTCTACAACTGGATGCAAACATAAGTCAGAGTTCTACAAGGCGCTGAGGGCCTGGGTAGAAGCAAGGAATGCCACTGATAATGATAATGCAGAGGAGCAGCTGGATGGGCCAGTGGGTCCAAGAGGAAGGAGAACCCCTTCCCCTGCCGGTAGCAGTGTTTCTAGTAAAAGTCTATCTCCAGAGGAGCTGGCAGATAGAAGAGAGTGTAGGATGCACAAAATGGAGCTGACCAAGCTCAAGTTAAACGGGCAGTTAGAATTGGAATGGCAAATTAGAAAGTTAGCCCTAGAGGAAAAGAAGATAGAAATGGAGCATGAGTTGATTATGAGGAAGCTTGACTTAGAGCTCGAGAGGCTTGAGACCCTGAATCTCTCAGCCCAGCAACAAGAAATGTGTGTAGCTCAGAGATTGAGCTTTGCTGAGTGGGCAGAGGAATCCAGCTCAGATGGTGGCAGCAATATTGAATTTTCTAGTGCTGAGAGAATAGTACACACACCCAGAGATGTGGCGCCTGACTCGAAGGAGGGGGTTAACATACACCAGGAGGTTCAAGGACATGAGGTAGCTCCAGTAGTGTGCAGTGTCCCTGAGAGGAATAGGGTAACTGGCGCAGGGGTTCATGGTCCTAGTGGTGGGAGGGACACTCTCCTGACTCTAGATGAGAGGTGCAGGGAGAGGGGTTCCCCCAAAATTGAAGTCCTGGTATGTGAGTGTAAAGACCGCCCAGAAGAGTGTGGGTTGTGTGACAGAGACAGTCAGATACTGTCTTGCCAGTCTCAGGAGAGTGGTGTGGAGTACGTGTGCAAGGCACTGGATGGTGAGGTGAAGGATAGTTTGGTCAACCGTGCTAGAGGGCTGTGTGATCCAATTATGGGAGAGCATATTATAAGTCCCTGTTTTCCAGAGCTATGCCAACACCTGTGGGAGAGTGAGTTCTCTGACCGCAGGGAGCTCACATTGGAGGCAGACCCTTTGGTGGAGTCCAAAGGGTCTGGTAAGGCATTGGGGAGTGATCCCAAGATGAGTGGTTCAGGTATCTTCAAACCCAGTGTGGTGAAAGTGGCTCAGAGCAGCCCAACTAGGTCCTGTAGTAGTGAGAGGGGTGTAGGGTCTCACGCCCTGTCTTTAAGGGGAAGGAATGAGAATGGGTTATGTCCCGGTAGTGCCCAACCTCAGTCTCAGAGCCTGGATGGTTCTTTAAGGGAACACCAGGTGGGGAGCCTAGTCTGTCCTGAGGGGCTGTCCATTAAGCGGGACCCCCTAGTGTCTGGTGAACGGGGAGTGTCTGTAAGCAGGCCTCCATCAGTTCTGGTGTCTGGCAGTCCCGCTCCAGTTGGGAGGGTGCAGAAGTCCAGAGTGAGGGGTGAGAGGGGGAAGGAGTCCCCAGTGGAGGAACCAGTGGGTCAGGGGCCAGCCAGAAGGGCTGAGTCCCCAGTGAATGACCATGGTGACACCACTTCTGTCCTGGGGGATCTTCGTGCACTGTCAGGGGGACAGGGGTTGGGAGATCTGCGCCAGGCAGACTGTCACACGACACAGGAGTTATGTGTCACCCTCAGGGGGGGCATGCGTGCTCCCCGGGAAGTCCTGGTGCGCCAGGCGAGCATTCAACTGCATGGGTTGGTCCCAGGGTTGGGAAGCCAGGTTCAGGTGTTATCTGACCTGGAGGGTGGGATAACTGTAATCAGTGTCCTGACCCATGTTGCTTCTAGGGGTACAATACCAGTTGGGAGTGTGCAGTACTCTGGAAGGGGGTGCAGAGGGAGGGAGTCCTCGCCTCTGACCCCGGCTCAACTGAAGGGTTTAGACTCTAGGTTGGAGGGCCAGGTTCAGGGTGTCCCCCCTGACTTGGACGCCCAGTTGCAGGATAGAACCCCTGAACTGGTGGGCGAACTGCACAGGACACCTGACACAGGTGCCCTGGCAATTCTGGAAGGGGGTACCACTCCAAGTGGGAGGGTACAGAGCCCCAAGGAGGAGGACTGGGTGTGGGAGAGGCCACCCCAGTCTTCAGTCCAGCTGCCGGGTACACGTCTGGGGCTGGTGGGTCAGTGCCAGGATGTCATACCTGACCTGACAGGAGGGAGAGTGGACAAAGGTTGCCAAGCACCTGGGGCTACTGCCCCCCGCTCCCTGGTGCCACAGAGGTTTGAGAGCCCTGAGAGGCATACGGCCTGGGTCTCATCCCTGACTACTGTCAGTGGCCACTGTAGCATTTTGCTGTCTGTCAGTTGGGACACACCTGTGAGCCAGTTACGGTTAGGTGCTGCCCAGGTGGTGTCCACAGGTGAGGAGAAGGGTTCCCCATGGGTTGGCTTGGTGGGCCCTGAGAGTATGGACAGTGGGATTCCAATAGGTTCAGATTGGCATAGAACTGGAGTCTGCCCCTGCAGTTGCGGGCCAGGTCCTTGTTCTATCGCCCGAAGCAGGGAAGCCCATCACGGTGGTGATTGGGCTACCCTGCGTTTTGGCTGGAAGGGGGTCGTGTTGGACTGCTGCTGCTGTCGTCGCATCACGCAAAGGGGTGTCGGCGCTGCAGCATCGCATCGAGCGGAAGCGTCTCACAAACGTCGGAGAAGAGTGCCGCTGCCAAGGCCACTGTCGTCGCATCTCGTCAAGGGTGACGCCGCTGTAGCTGACGCATCGAGTCGAGTCTTCTCGCAACATCGGAGAAGCGTAACACATCTGGAAGATCCCGTCTTTATTTCTTTTGCACCAAGAACTTAATCGCATCAGCATCGTTGCAACACTGTTGTTGCCCTGCGTGTCGCATCTAAGGTACATTGACTTAAAGTGTCGCATTTAAGAACTAAAGAGAACTAAGCAAACTTCTACCATCTAAAGTAACAGTATTGTGTATTTTTGTCGTTTAATGATCTTGTGGTAACTCTATATAAAGAATCCTTATTTTTGATATAAAACCTGTGTGGTGTCCATCTGTAGTGTTGTCACTTGGTTACTGTATGTGTTCACAAATGCTTAACCTATAACGCTCTGAGATAAGCCTTGTCTGCTCGCGCCAAGCTACCTAGAGGGTGAGCAGGGGTTGTTTTAGTAGTGTAACCCCTTACCCTGACTAGAGGAAAGGTTCCCTGCTTGTCACAAGTACCTACCTGTGCCAACCAGAGAACCCGGATTCTAACATGTATGTATAAATATATATATATATATACACACACACACACACACACACATACTTGCACCTCATGAGGCATTGAACCAGAGACAGTAAGAGCAGTGGCAGCTGGTGACATTTGAAAGTGGTGAGGCCTAAACTTTGGCCATTATTTTTATATAGCCAGCGATGTGAACAAGTTCTATGGACAAACTTGGGGTCCACGCGGAGTCCCTCTCCTGAGACTTTTTGGATTCTTTCTATTTGGTAACTAAATGTAAGGCAGTCTTAATTTGGGTGGGCGATTTTAATAGTACATTATGATGTCATAGTGGGCGAAAGGATGTGGCCTAGCGGCTGGAGAGGTCGATCTCGAAGCTGGGGAACTGGGTTTGAGTCTCGGCAGGGACGCTCGACTTCCAGTGATTCTGGATAAGTCACTTAATCTCCCCGTGACTAACAAAATGAATGTGTCCATCTGTAACGCAACTGGTGCTCATGTTATGGTATGTTATGTTAAATGCACTTATAGAGCGCATGGCTGCCCCGGCAACAGGGATTCCCAGTACTAGGTCTAGCAGAGCGGAAAAGCGAGGAGGCTAGTAATTGGAGAAGAGCCAGGTCTTGATCATTTTCCTGAAGGCCCAGTGGTCTAGCATGCAGCGAGCTGCAGGAGGGATTGAGTTCCAGAGGGTCGGAGCAAGTGCTCTAAACGAGCGCCCCCAGCTCTTGACCTGCGCACCCGTGGGATACGGGCCAAGTACAGGGCTTGCGCTGGAACATAATACAAGAGCATAGCTCACTCAAAATGTGCGGACCCAGACCGTACATGATCTTGTGTGTCATACAGAGGGTCTTAAAGTGGACTCTCTGTTCTATAGCTAGCCAGTGGAGCTGGCGTAGAAGGTCTGAGGCCTGGCAGTACTTTGGTAGCGCAAAACGCGTGCGAGCAGCAGCGTTTTTTTGCCCGCTGAAATCTTTTGGTCACAGATTTGTTGATGCCAAGTAGCAACCCATTAAAATAGTCTAGTCCTGCCAACACAGTGGATAGGACAATCATTTGCCGAATAAGTGCATCAAAAAGTCCCAAGATTGGCTTCAGGCCACATAGGAGACTATAGCAGGTGCCTACCACTGTCTTAGCATGCTCTTCAAAGGAGAGGGCACCAACAAAACTCTCAAGTCTAGACCGCGGATTTCGGTTGGGCAGGGTTCCAAGGGTTGTAGGCCACCAGTGGTTATCCTATAGATGGGCATCTCTGCCCAACAGGAGCACTTCTGACTTGGTGGAGTTCAGTTGAAGGTAGTTGTCCGCCATCCATTAAGCGATGGCCACAAGATCGTCTTGGAATTTCACCTGAACCTGATTAGAGTTGCTGGAAAAAGTGAACACCAGTTGGGTGTCATCTGCGTATGATACCAACGCGATGTTCCGGGCTTTAGCCATGATGGCCAGAGCGCGGATGTAAATGTTAAATAAGGTGGGGCCAGAGGGCGGATGTAAATGTTAAATAAGGTGGGGCTCAGGCCTGATCCCTGGGGAACACCACAGCATAGAGGGTGGACACTGGAGGAGAAAGGGGGCGTAGAGACCTGGAAGGACAGGTCATTCAAGAAGGATGAGAACCAGGCGAGGGCCTTGCCATTGACCCTGATCTCCTCAAGCCGATGTAGCTGGATCTTATGGGAGACAGTGTCAAAGGGCGCGCTCAGATCCAGCAGGATCAGTGCCGAGGTTCTGCCCTCATCCAGGGCAGACCTTAAGTGCTCCAAGTCTGCAAGTAATGCAGATTTGGTGCTATGTGTGAGGCGGAACCCATTTTGTTACATATCTAGAATCAAAATTGTTTCCAGATATTGAGTCAAGATGGTATTAACATAAGACTCCATGATTTTAGCCAGGTAAGGGAGCAGAGATATTGGATGGAAGTTATCTGTCTGAGATGCATCTAACGTCGTTTTTTTAGTAATGGGATAATTTTGGCATGGTTCCAGGACTTATGAATAGCCGCCACTGCCAATGACCTATTGATCAACTTCCAGCCCTCCAATAGAAGGCAGTTGTAGAGTTTTCTAAAGAGGTCCAGTTTCAAAGGGTCGTCACAAGATCCTGACTTTTCCTTGGCTGACAGGGACTCCATGTCTTTGAGTGACATGGGCAGGAGATCCTGGAGGGAGGAGGGGAGATGCAGTATCCCCTAGTGGACTCTCCTGAAAACCAGAGGAAGCCTTCCCTGAGCAAAATTTACTATAGATGCGTTCCACCTTACAGATAAAGAATTTGGCTAGTGTCTCGCATTGTAAGTTGGAACATATGATGCTATTGGCAGCAGGCTAGGTTTTTTGCATTTCTTTCATAAGTGCGAAGATGGTTTTAGTAGGATTGCTGCTAGCCGTGATCAAGCTGGCATAGAACATTGCCTTGGTTTTCCGGACCAATTTATGGTATGCTTTGACAGCGTTCCTATAGATTATCTTTGCTGTAGAATCATAGGAACTTCTCCAGGCCCGTTCTAGAATTTTACATTTTTTCTTTTCCGTGCTCAGAGACTCTTCATACCAAGCGTTGGTTTGCGTGCGTTTGGCATGGGTCACTTTTGCCGGAATGCAGCTATCCAATGCTATATTAACCCATCCTCGGAAAGCAGCGTGCGCTGCCTCTAAATCGGCAGATCATTCTGGACAGTGAGAGTTTAGAGTGGCTGTGAAAATGGCCAGATCTAATTTATGCCATGGGTGCTTCACTGAAGGCGGATGGAAGATTGCAGTGGAGGGCCTTCTAAACGAAGACGGAAGAAGATGAGGGAATGATCCGTCTAGAGCATGGGGAAGGGGGGCATGACCTCCAGAGTTTGGAGATTCAAAAATACGGGGTCAAGAAGGTGACCTGCTACATGTGTCGGTCCCATGACCAATTGCCTAAGCTGGCATGCTGCCATGTCTCCCAGGAAATTAATAATCTCATGGGACTCTTGGAGCCCTAAGGTGTAAATTAAAGTCCCCTATGATGCTAAAGTTGGCTGCTTCTAAGATTAGCGTGGAAACAGTATTCTCTAGGGCTTCTTGGAAGGATTTTGATGGGCACGGAGGATGATAGCTAAGCAGCCTAGACAATGTAAAATTGTGAGTCAGTGCAATCTTAAAAAGGGCGCTTTCACAGTTGGTGATATCCTGTGGGGTGAGGCTACAAGAGTAAGCTGATTTAAAGATAATGTCTAAGCCCCTTCCCCCCCAGCTGTTCTATTCTGAAAGCACAGCAGGTAGGGCCTGCGGGTAGGGCCAGGGCCAGGGCCAGGGCTGGAATGGCCACAGAGTCAGTGTTGAGCCAGGTTTCCGTGAAGAATAGGTCGCTGGGGTGGTCTGTTGCAAGAGACCAAATACCTCAGCAAGATGTTTAACTAAAGACCTACAGTTTAGGCTGCAGATGGCAAGTTCCTTCAGCACGGCGTGTGGAGCCGGTAGTTGAGAGAGTAAACCTGCCCTGAAACCGCATGTATTACACTGCGACGGGTCAGAGTCAGGGTGCCAACTGTGTTGTCCGCAAGTGGCTGTGGATTGCAGTGCAAGCAAGGAGTTCTGTGTTTAAACTAACCTGCAGGACAGTCCAGAACCAGGGTTCCTGGCCTCTGGCGGTGTCCAGGCACGGATGGGCGCAGACTGCAGCGACTTTGGTAAACCAGCAGCGCATCAGCGCTGCGGCGTGCATTTAGTGTCTGGGGGGCACAACAAGATCCTCCCAGGCTGGACCGGATTTGGCTGTAACTATTCATGTAAAGTGATCTAATACCTTTGGGTCGAGTTCACGCTATATAAACCCCCCCAACAAAGTTATGCTGTTTTATGAATCCAAATAAGAAAAATCGCTCTCATTTTAAGCATACGCCATACGGGGAAGCTTTAAATCATCCAATTTTGAAGCATGATTTAATGTAAATGTGCAACATGTTTGGGATAGAGAAAATTAATCTTCCAACTTTTACAGGTAATGTCAGAGGGAGTACCACAGATTTCATTTTTATAACATCTGAGATGGTTTCATGCCTTCTTGATTTTAATATCATTGTAAAGCGTGTGGCGATCATAACCTATTAATTTTCATCATTAAATCACAAGCTTCAAAAAAAGCCCACAAAGAATAAACATTGAAACAGAGTTATCTAAGAAAAAGGGTATTACAATTAAATGGGCTACGGTGTATCCTGAGGCCTTTAACATCCACATTGTGCCCCACAATATGGTTGCCGTTTTAAACTGTCTATCAGATAATGCAGCGGCTCATTCTATTTTATAGGGTTTTGATATCATATGCAGAGCCAGCTTAGATGAATTAACCTCAAGGAAACCCCCGATTGAGGGACCATTACATAACTAGTTCAATTCAGCCTGCACGTTGGCACACAAGCAGCTAAAGGCAATTTCAAAAGTCCACCGCTGGTCTTTAGATGATGTTAGAGCTGCAAGAAGGTTTTATAAACGCACTATGGAAGAAACAAAGAAAGAGATCCGAGATAGACCATGGTAGGATTTACCAGCAGCAGTCAGTCTGAGAGACAATATCTCATTTTGGGAAATAATGAATCCCCTATTTTTTGCAGGACAAGTTCCCCGGGAGTTGGAGTAGTGATTTCGGAAGATCTATGGGCGGCTCATTTTACTGAGATTTTTCATTTTGGGTCTAGCAATTCACCAACAACTTCTTTTGTAAATTGCTCTAGTTAACCTGATGCAGGTACCCGGCCGCTCCCATTCTTAACAGAGATTAATGAAGTAGCTAATGCCATTCTGAAATGAGCACTTTGGAAAGCGCCATGCCCGGATGGTGTCCCTGAAGATATTTTTTAATCCAATATTGAACTTTGAGAACCTTTGTTAACCAATGTGTTTAGGAGTACTGTGATAGGCCAAATTCCCGGATCCTGAAGGACAGCTACATTTCTTTCAATTTATAAAACAAAAAGGGGATCGGCAGTACCTACCATCACGCAATAGACACATTTTGCTCCTAGATTCTAGCATGAAGATTTTAGGTAGGGTGCTTTAGGCCCCCCTGGAATCATGGGCAGTAGAAAATAAAATCATGTCTAATGTTCAATTTGGGTTTAGAGCAGGTATTGGGACCATAGTCCAGTGTTTAAGCCTTTATATAACTGCAGGGACAAATGTAATGGCAAAAAAAGGAACCTTACACCTGGTGTTTATTGATTTATGTAGGGCTTTCGGCCAGGTGAATAGTTCGAAACTTTGGACCCTGATTTATTAGGGTATAGACGGAACTCCTTTCCCTAATCAAATTTCTACACCAGGACCTAACTGTTAGGGTTTGATATGGCATACAGGGCGAAACTACATCTCAAATGAGATCCACAGGGGTGTAAGACAGCGCTGTATCCTAGCCCCTTCCCTTTTTCTTCTTTACATAAATGGGATTTCTAAAACATCTATCTGAGCAGAAAAGGACACCCCACAAATTAGTAGGCATTCCATCCCAATGTTACTGTATGCAAATTATGCAATGCTGATTGTCCGCACAGTAAATGGCCTAGCGGCCTATTTGGACTCCTTCTCCTCCTACATGGAAAAATTGGATAAAAAATTCAACCATTCTAAATAATTCATTATGACTTGTGAGGCCCCCAGGACGAGATCAAACAGCTTTGTAATGGAAAATCAACTATCGAGAAGGTGAAAGATTTCAATTATCTAGGGATTCATTTTAAGTCTTCTTTTAAATGGAATTCACTTTTAACTGTAAGAGAACAACAGCCTAGAAGGACTATAGAGGCAATTTTTAGGTTTGCCCACAGGTTGGGACAGAAACCCACCAGAGAGCTGAATAAGCCGTATAAAAGTAGCTGCATGTCTGCGGGGCTTTATAGAGTGGGTCTGTAGGGGTACACAAGCTCGACAATCCTTCAAAGGATGGCAAATCGTTTTATGCGGAGGTTACTTGCATTTCTTCCAGGTTCTGCCACTTTGAACTCTGAACTGCCATGAGGAACTAGACCTACCTTTCCTGGAGGATCAGATGGGTCTTGCTCCACTCTTTCCTTGGGTTAAAATCTGGAGTAATCCAGAGGCAGCTCTGGTTAGATCTTGTGTTGCTGACTGTTTACCTTTGCATGGGGTTGCCCAGATTCCGTTGACTGCATACCTGAAGAAATCGTTTTAGACAATAGGTCTGAAAGAGCTATTCGATATCCCTCTTGTGAAGACTCCAAAAAGTAAAATGGAAGTTAAACTAAGTTTTCTCAAGCATTGTTCAGATCTGGGGCTACAGAGGGCTCAACTGTTGGTGTCAGTTGTTAGATTTCTTCTGATACCAACTACAAACAATTTAAAACTTTAGTTATTATGGACTTTAAACTCTATTCATCTTTGCTATTTAACACATTTTAGATTTAGAAGGATTAGTTTCAAGGTTGCCTTTCCTCTACAATGTGGATGGTCACATGATCTGCCTCCTTGTTGCTGTAATAACATTGTTAAGCAAATCACTTGTCTCTTTATTTTGTTCTGTTCTCTTTTATGCAGAACCTAGGCACTAATTTTTGGTCCCTGTGTTACGCAGATAAAAACAGAGTGTGCACAAGGAAGGCCTGATGTTTTACAGAACCTTTGCATGAGAGAGACCTGTTATGCAGTGCAAAATTTTATTAGAAGGGCCCTAGTTATTAGGAAAAGGTACGAGGTCCTTCTAGTATAATTCTACATATTGAGTCTGCTGTTAGGCTGCCTGGTTAGCCTGATGAAATGTGTTCGTTTGATTTTAGATGGAAGATGTACCTTATTTATTTATTTATATGTGTTTTATGACTTTTATGGCTCTTTGCCAAATAAAGATTTGGATTGACTGATTGACAACAGTACCTGAGAACATCACTGTGCCAAAAGGGCCTGATTTAGATCTCAGCGGACGGGTTACGCTGTCACAACCGTGACGGATATCACATCCGACAAAATCTAAATCCCATCGGATATAATGGAATTTATAATTTGGTGGATGGGATATAGTAACCCATCTGCCAAGATCTAAATCAGGCCCTAAGTTATTAGTGCATAAAATGCTGCACAAAAATATGCCATTTATGATTATAGGATGCACGGCATCTTTACTCACATATTGTATGACATTGCGAATAACTCCTAATGACTGATGTGAGCGTTGAAGACAAATGAACAAGTTACTTAACTTAGGCAACGCTTTTTCTGGTGGATACAGTATCTGGCTGTGGATTCCTCACCTTGTGAATATCCCCTGCGCCAGCAACATTCGTAAACTTTTGTAGCAGTCCACGCTGATGAGGTTGAAGACGACATCACAGAGACATGGCTCCGCCCGCGACTCCGCTGACGTCACCAGCTCCATAAGAAGACCTCGCGGCGTGATGACGTCAGTTCCGCCCTTTTTTCCGTGCCTTCGAGGCACACGGACGGACTGACTGCAATATATACACAGTATACACAGTACATAAAATACAATTCGACACACACAGTGTGGAGAATAAATAGGAAGACAAAAGAAATAACACAATGCCTGTGACAGTCACAAATACATTTTGAAACATCATCATTAGAATTGTAGGTATACAAGGATGGACAAGGGGGGGGGCGGGTGGGTCAGTGAGGAATCCACAGGCAGATACTGTATCCACCAGAAAAAGCGTTACCGAAGGTAAGTAACTTGTTCTTCTGATGGATACATCTGCCAGTGGATTCCTCACCTTGTGAAAAGATTCCCACAGCAGTCCCACTCCCGGAGGAGGGTGTCCACCCTTCTATACCAGAAATTCCTTAAGGACGGAATGAGCAAAATATCCGTCCCTCCTCACCTCGGAATCCAAGCAGTAATTCTTCGCGAAAGTGTGAAGGGAGGCCCAAGTTGCCGCCCTACAAATGTCCTCCACAGGAACACCTCTAGACAAAGCAGAAGTGGAAGACTTAGCTCTAGTAGCATGAGCCCTTAAACCCTCTGGGGGGTTCCTTACTGGCCAAAGAGTAGCAAATCTTGATGCACAAGACAATCCATCTGGAAAGGGTGCGCTTGTGCACCGCTCTGCCTTTCCTGCAGCCAACAAAGCCCACGAAGAGCTGGTCGTCAACTCGAAAGTCTTTTGTCCTGTCAAGGTAGAAGCTCACCGCCAACTTAGGGTCCAAGCGGTGAAGTCTCTCCTCCTCCTTGGAAGGGTGAGGGGGAGGATAGAAGGTAGGGAGGGTAATGGACTGCCCCAGATGGAAGGAAGTTACCACTTTAGGCAGAAAAGCAGCCCTGGTCCTGAGTACCATTCTTTCAGCATGAATGGTCAAGAACGGGGGTTTTGAACTCAGAGCTTGAAGCTCACTTACACTCCTTGCCGAGGTGATCGCAATGAGAAAAACTGTCTTGAAAGACAACAGTCTCAAGGGACACTTGTGTAAGGGCTCAAAGGGAGAACCCATCAGATAAGTTAAGACAAGATTTGAGTCTCATTGAGGCACAATAAAAGAAGTAGGAGGAAACTTGTTTGTAAGGCCTTTCAGAAATCATAAAACAATAGGCGATTTGAACAAGGACAGCTGATCCGGCAAACAAAGGAATGCCGACAAAGCAGATAAGTATCCCTTTACAGTGGCTACAGCAAAGCCTTGCTGAGCAAGAGAAAGGGCAAACTGTAGAATGTCAGATAAACGAGCCCTCAAAGGATCAATTGACTTCTCCCCACACCAGAGCACAAATTTAGACCACCTATAGGAATAGATAGATTTGGTGGAATGACGTCTGGCAGACAAAATTACATCTACCACATCTGGTGGGAGATAAAAAGAATTCAGGTTGCCCCGTTCAATCTCCAGGCATGAAGGTGTAAGCTCTGGAGGTGGGGGTGTAGAACCTGCCCCTCCGACTGCGAGAGGAGGTCTGCCCTCAGAGGGAGACAGAGCGGAGGGCACGAGGAGAGGTGGAGAAGATCCGTATACCACACCCATCTTGGCCAATCCGGGGCGATCAATATGACTTGGGCCCGGTCTTGGCGAATCATCCTCAGAACCTGAGGAATCAAGGGTAAGGGAGGAAACGCGTAAAGGAGATGAGAGTCCCATCTCAACTGAAACGCGTCCCCCAAAGCCACCTGTATCGGATAATGGAGACTGCAGAATGACGGGCAGTGAGCGTTCTCGTGAGTGGCAAACAGGTCCACCTGAGGAGTTCCCACCTCCGAAAGACGTGACAAACCACCTCTGGATGAAGCCTCCACTCTTGGTCGGCGGAGAACTGCAGACTCAGACTGTCTGCACGTACGTTCAAAACCCCGGCCAGATGATTTGCCATCAGACAAATCTGATGACCCTGAGCCCAGGACCAGAGATGCAGAGCCTCTCTGCAGAGACAAAGAGACCCCACTCCTCCCTGCTTGTTGACATACCACATTGCAGTAGTGTTGTCTGTCAGGACTTGAACCGACTGACCGCGAAGGGAAGGGAGAAAGGCCTTGAGCGCTGTTACCCGCACTACGTCTCAAACTTAGAGAATCACACTTTTCCATATTTCAATACAAGTACCATAATGCCTTGGGAGGGTGAGAGTGATTGTGTGTGGTCCCATGCTACCTGACAATGAATCAGATCACTCGAGTAGTCCCATGTGACCCGACAACGAATCAGATCACTCGAGTGGTCCCATGATGCTTGACAGCGAATCAGAGCATTCGAGCTCTTCAAATAGAGAAACGCCTCTCCCCGTAATTGCTTGGCTTCTTCGATCCGTTGAGAACCCTGCCCGTTGCGAATCCAATCTCTGGTGATTCCTGCCTGTGATGATTACTACGATTATTGTGGATATACTGCAACTCTGAAACTCTGCATGCCCCTGAAGGCATATCGCCTTTCACCCAGCAACCTTGGAGCGCTACGTACCACTGACAGCAGATCGCTCTTGCCTTGCTGCATTGAAACCTTGCAACATTGTAACCCTGCGTGCCGCTGACAGCGTACCTGAAGCTCCCCAAACCCCCGGCGTCATATCGCGCTTCACCCTGCTACACTCCGGATAATAAGTGATTTCTTTAAAGACCGGAACAAAGACAGAACTTATTGATTTAGGTGAGCCATTTGCTACGAACGTTTCGCTGGCAAGATTTCCTTCATTTTCATTTTTCAAAGACTTTAAGGACTTCGATAAACGAAGATTGATTACATTTGGTGAACTCTTAATTAGAACGCCGTATTTAGCGATCCCATCGCGAAGCGCACTACAACTTGAAACGCCATTATTTTCTGCTGGCAGTTGTGTTATATCCTTCATTTTTTCTTTGAACTCAGCGTTCCTTCACACAAGGACTTGTGATTATTCATTACTCTCGGCTCCCCTGAAAAAAGACGCTCTGTATGATTGTAATACGGAGAGCACCAAACGAAGCCACAATAGAGTATTATTAACACCGGCCTCTCTTGGACTATAACGCCATTTCCTGTTCCTTCTCTTTGGCCTGCGTTATACTACCTCAGTTGAGTGGAGACCATACACAATCCTTCTCTTAGTCGCATAGCTCTGATATCTCCCATTCCGTACATTATACAACTGAAGTAGAGATTAATAACCTGTTCTTTTTCTTTTTACACAGTAACTACTATTGACTACTATACCATGGTTCCCTCCCACGCTGAGTTCCTTTGAAGTTCCTTTGAAGTTCCATTGAAGTTCCGAGTCTGCTCATCGCTCCCTGGGGGTATCTGTAAGCCTGCTGCTATAATACTGTAGGGGGCTTGCGATCTCTTCCGGGAAGGTGAGAAATAGCTTCGCTCCTGAGGATTGCAGATTGGTGCGGCCAGCAAGTCGTGATAGAAAGTCAAGCCCACGTTTTTCCAATCCCCCGAGCGAAGCATGGATAAAGTGACTCTAGAAACAGCAGCAGATGCTCCTGAAATATCCCTGCCAGATCTAGCTAATGCACTAGTCGCTTTACAAGCAGAACTTAGAGACGTAAAAACAGAAAATCAGAGACTGGTCTTAGAGATAGATATGTTACGTAGTCAGAAATCCCTAATTGCAGACAGTGGTTCCCCTTACAAAAAACCCTACATTCAACCTGCTCGGTTTCAGGTTCCTTCTTTCCCGAGTACATCCACTCTAGACAACACAACACCTCCTCCCCCCGTGAATGTCACGGTAGTTACGGCTCCTCAAACTCCATTAGCCATGCCAGAGAGATTCACTGGTGACAGTGGTAAATTCGCTGTCTTTATGAATCAGTGCCATCTACAGTTTTTAAGTAAGGCCGCTGCTTTTCCTGATGACGCTGCAAAAGTGGCCTTTATAATATCCTACTTATCAGGGAATGCTGCATTATGGGCTGTTCCTTTAGTGGAAAATGATGACCCCATCTTATATAATTTAACTCTGTTTAAGGACAGCATGAAACGTCTCTTTGCCAGACATTCTTACATGCAGGCTAGTGATAAGGAACTACTGGGATTAAAACAAGGTTCCAAAGATTTACTAACCTATTTAACAACCTTTAACCGACTAGTTACTGAGACACAATGGCCCGAGGCTAAAAGAACTTCATTGTTTTACAGAGGGTTAAGAGACGAGCTCAAAGATATATTGTCTCAAATAGTAGATCCCCCTGAAGACTGTGCATCTTTCATAGATTTAGTAGTAAAATTGGAACACCGGCTGCACGAACGAAAAGGGGAAAAAGTCAAAGTAGACTATCCTAGGTTCCAAATACCCCGAATAGATAAAAAGGAAGGGAAAGACCCCAGTGAGCCAATGCAAATCGGAGGCCTACGAGGCCCGTTATCATCAGAAGAGAAAGAAAAGAGGAGAAGGTTGAACCTATGCCTTTATTGTGGGAAGGATGGACATTACGCTCAAGAATGTCCTGTCAAAACTCGAGCAGTTAAGAAATCTCCCATGAACAAGACAATATCTGTAGTACAATCGGAAAACTACTAGACTTGGAAAATACAGGGACCGCTCTTCCAAGTCCATCCTGTCTACAGGTCTCATCCTTTTTGGCCAATGCCTTCACCTCGATATCCAGACATTTAACCATTTCAGTAGTGCTTATTTTATCCCCACAACATAGAAAATCGTTGTCAGTCATGGTCGATTCCGGAGCTACTGGCAATTTCCTTGACATAGCCTTAGCCAAGGCTTGTGGGATCGAATTCATAAAAAAATCGCAATCTGAAAAAGTAAGAGCAGTTGACGGTTCTGCTCTCTCCTCTGGATTGGTAACATACCATACCCCTGAGTTACTTATGATCTGTGATAACGGACATACTGAAAAAATAAGTTTTGATCTGATTGACACCCCACCATTTGGAGCAATCGTGGGAGTTCCGTAGTTACAACAACATAACCCCCACATAGACTGGGTAAACAGAACCCTCACACTGAACTCCTCTTTTTGTATCGATCATTGTTATCAAGACATGATGCACATGCACGTCCCCTTATATTGTGCAGGATCTACTTATCCTTCTACTCTTCCTGTAGAATATCAAGACTTTGCCAACGTGTTTGATGAAATCAAGGCAGTAGAACTACCCCCTCATAGATCTTTTGACTGCCGCATAGATCTAGTCCCTGGGGCAGAATTACCTCCTAGCAGAATCTATGCACTCACGGAACCCGAAACTAAATATTTGCAGGAATATCTCAATGATATGCTCAAGAAAGGTTTCTTCCGCCATTCGACCTCTCCCGTGTCCTCACCCATCTGTTTCATACCTAAGCAGGAGGGTGGCTTGAGAGCTTGTCTAGATTATCGCGCCTTAAATAAGGTGACGATAAAAAATAGATACCCTCTTCCACTCATCTCTACTCTTCTAGATCAAGTACGCAAGGCCAAAATTTTTACCAAACTGGATCTTCGCGGGGCATATCATTTGATCCGTGTACGAGAAGGAGATGAGTGGAAGACGGCATTTCGTACTAAATTCAGCTTGTATGAGTACTGTGTAATGCCCTTTGGGTTATGTAATGCTCCAGCGGCATTTCAATTCTTCATTAATGAATTATTGAGGGAATATCTCGATGTATTCGTAATCGTATACATCGATGATATTCTTATTTACTCCCAAGATGAACAAGAACATATATCCCATGTGAAAAAAGTCCTTCAATGTCTACAAGACAATCACCTTTTCGCAAAATTAGACAAATGTCTTTTTCATGCAAATAAGGTCGACTTTTTAGGGTTTGTGATATCGGCTGATGGGTTACAAATGGATCCTGCTAAAATATCAGCCATCCTCCAGTGGGCAAGCCCTCAGAACGTGAAAGAAGTGCAATCCTTTCTCGGTTTTGCCAACTTCTATAGAAGATTTATAGATCATTTTTCTGATCTGATACGCCCTATCACCAGACTACTAAAGAAAGGAGTTTCCTTTTTATGGGATGAGGCCGCAGAAACAGCCTTTCCAGAGCTAAAAAACAAATTCACATCTGCCCCCATAATGCGTCATGCCGATGAGAAGCAACCATATTTCATTGAAGCAGACGCGTCACAATATGCTGTGGGAGGAATACTTTCTCAAAGAGACCCCAAGTCAGGCACGCTCCATCCCATTGCTTATTTTTCCAAGACCCTCTTACCCGCTGAACAAAACTACACAATTGGTGAAAGAGAACTTTTAGCCATCAAGCTAGCCTTTCAAGAATGGCGTCATTATCGCCTTGGTTCACCTCATGTGGTCACAATCTACTCTGATCACCGCAATTTGCAATTTTTTAAATCAGCCAGGGCCCTCACACCCAGACAAATGCGATGGGTATCCTTCTTCAGCGAATACAATTTCATCATATCTTTCCGTCCTGGGAACAAACATGGAAAGGCAGATGCCTTATCGAGACTAGGTATTGAATCCAAACATTTCCTTGACAATTCTGTACCTATCATTCCTGATAGTAAAATAGCGGCCATAGGTGACAAGATCCCAGAGGTCCCTGACTCCTTTATGAATAAACTCTCTGTGGAACACTCCCATTTATCACCAGAAGAGTGGTTAGCAGATCCCAACAATAGGATTGAGAACGGATTCTTTATGCATGACAACAGTATATATGTACCTTCTCAAGAACTCCGTGACATCCTATTGCAATGGTGTCATTCCCTACCCTTAGCAGCACATCCGGGTACAGAAAAAACACTTCAAATATGCAAGAGATGGTTCTGGTGGAAGGGAATGAGTCAGGACGTTACCACATTTGTCAAGGCTTGTCCCACCTGTGCAAGACAGAAACCTTTGCACTGTGCTCCGGCGGGTCTATTACAACCATTACCTATCCCACCAACCCCGTGGCATTCTGTTAGTTTAGACTTTATCACTGACATGCCTGATTCTAGAGGATATACAACGATCCTTGTTGTAGTGGATATGCTTTCGAAAATGTCACATTTCATTCCTTTAAAACAAATACCCAAGGCCCGAGAACTCGCCAACATTTTTATAGAACAGATAGTCAGGTTACATGGGTTACCTTCAATCATTGTGTCAGACAGAGGCCCCCAATTTATTTCCAGATTCTGGCAAGGGTTATGTCACGCCTTACACATAGACCATCGTTTGTCATCTGCATACCATCCTCAAACTGATGGCCAAACCAAAAGGACAAACCAAACTTTAGAGCAATATCTTCGGTGTTTGCTAAGTACCCTCTCAAGTGATTGGGTGGAGGCATTAGCCGTCGCTGAATTTGCTTATAATAATTCCATGCACTCCGCCACAAAGATGTCACCTTTCTTTTTCTCTCATGGTTATCACCCCAAATTCTTGCTGCTACACCTCCCTGAGTCACTATCTGAAATTCCTGCAGTTACAGAGCATCACACAAATTTAAAGAATATTTGGAACTAAGCAAAGCAAGAATTACACGCAGCCAAAATACAAATGAAAACACAAGCAGACAAACATAGACAAGAGGGCCCCAAATACACCAAAGGGGACCAAGTATGGTTAGCTACCAAGAATCTCCGCCTAGCTGGGACCAGAAAATTACAACCCAGATACATGGGACCTTATCTGATTGAAAAGGTTATCTCTCCAGTAGTGATGAAGCTTGAGTTACCCCAGGAAATGCAAATACATCCTGTATTTCACATATCTTTATTGAAACTATATATCAAGCCTTCCTGTCCTGAACCACCCCCTCCTCCCATAACAGTGGAAGGAGAATTAGAATATGAGGTCAATAAAATCATTGATTCCCGAAGACATCAAGGGAAATTACAATACCTAATAGATTGGGTAGGTTACACTCCAGATGAAAGAACATGGGAATTAGCAGAACATGTTCATGCGCCCCTGCTTGTACGTAAATTCCATGCACTTCATCCCAACAAACCTCGCCCTGTTAGGCTACCTTTAAGGGGGAGAACTGTTACCCGCACTACGTCTCAAACTCAGAGAATCACACTTTTCCATATTTCACTACAAGTACCATAATGCCTTGGGAGGGTGAGAGTGATTGTGTGTGGTCCCATGCTACCTGACAACGAATCAGATCACTCGAGTAGTCCCATGTGACCCGACAACGAATCAGATCACTCGAGTGGTCCCATGATGCTTGACAGCGAATCAGAGCATTCGAGCTCTTCAAATAGAGAAACGCCTCTCCCCGTAATTGCTTGGCTTCTTCGATCCGTTGAGAACCCTGCCCGTTGCGAATCCAATCTCTGGTGATTCCTGCCTGTGATGATTACTACGATTATTGTGGATATACTGCAACTCTGAAATTCTGCATGCCCCTGAAGGCATATCGCCTTTCACCCAGCAACCTTGGAGCGCTACGTACCACTGACAGCAGATCGCTCTTGCCTTGCTACATTGAAACCTTGCAACATTGTAACCCTGTGTGCCGCTGACAGCGTACCTGAAGCTCCCCAAACCCCCGGCGTCATATCGCGCTTCACCCTGCTACACTCCGGATAATAAGTGATTTCTTTAAAGACCGGAACAAAGACAGAACTTATTGATTTAGGTGAGCCATTTGCTACGAACGTTTCGCTGGCAAGATTTCCTTTATTTTCATTTTTCAAAGACTTTAAGGACTTCGATAAACGAAGATTGATTACATTTGGTGAACTCTTAATTACAACGCCGTATTTAGCGATCACATCGCAAAGCGCACTACAACTTGAAACGCCATTATTTTCTGCTGGCAGTTGTGTTATATCCTACATTTTTTCTTTGAACTCAGCGTTCCTTCACACAAGGACTTGTGATTATTCATTACTCTCGGCTCCCCTGAAAAAAGACGCTCTGTATGATTGTAATACGGAGAGCACCAAACGAAGCCACAATAGAGTATCATTAACACCGGCCTCTCTTGGACTATAACGCCATTTCCTGTTCCTTCTCTTTGGCCTGCGTTATACTACCTCAGGTGAGTGGAGATCATGTACAATCCTTCTCTTAGTCGCATAGCTCTGATATCTCCCATTCCGTACATTATACAACTGAAGTAGAGATTAATAACCTGTTCTTTTTCTTTTTACACAGTAACTACTATTGACTACTATACCATGGTTCCCTCCCACGCTGAGTTCCTTTGAAGTTCCTTTGAAGTTCCTTTGAAGTTCCGAGTGTGCTCATCGCTCCCTGGGGGTATCTGTAAGCCTGCTGCTATAATACTGTAGGGGGCTTGCGATCTCTTCCGGGAAGGTGAGAAATAGCTTCGCTCCTGAGGATTGCAGATTGGTGCGGCCAGCAAGTCGTGATAAGCGCCAAACGTATTGTCTGCAATTCCAGAAGTTTGATGTGAAGCAACCTTTCCTCTGGAGACCAAAGACCCTTGAACTCCAAACCCCCCAGATGAGCACCCCATCCTAAAGTGGATGCATCCGTTATCACTGTGGCCACCGATGGAGGTAGATGAAAGGGCTTTCCTTGAGACAGATTGCCCTCCACGCTCCACCAAGACAGATCCGCTGCAGCTTCTCCGGAGATCCTCACAGACTCCCTGAGATCTCCTTTGTGCTGATACCACTGCCTGCGGAGGCACCACTGGAGTGCCCTCATGTGCCAGCGTGCATGATTGACCAACAGAATGCAGGAAGCAAACAGACCGAGCAGGCGAAGGACCTTCAGGACTGGAACGACCGCTCCATTGTAAAACAAAGGAACCATTTCCTGTATGCCGAGAACCCTTTGTGGAGGTGGGAATGCCCGACACACAGTAGTGTCCAGTACCGCCCCTATGAACAGGTTGCGCTGAGAGGGCACCAGGTGAGATTTGGGCACGTTTATCGAAAAACTCAATTTGTACAACAGCTGAGTTGTAACCTGCAGATGATGAAGCACCTTCTCTGGCGACTCCGCGTTGATCAATCAGTCGTCCAGATAGGGGAAAACTGAAATCCCCGGCCTTCTGAGATGGGCTGCCACCACTGCCATCACCTTCGTGAAGACTCGAGGTGCAATAGTAAGACCAAACGGAAGGACCGCAAACTGATAATGTTGCGACCCTACCGTAAACCGGAGATACTTCCTGTGCGACTTCAGGATGGGGATGTGGAAATACGCATCCTGCAAATCGATCGACACCATCCAGTCCTCCTGATTGAGCGCTTGAAGAACCTGCACAAGGGTGAGCATCTTGAACTTCTCTTGCTTTAGATAAAGATTCAAGATCCTGAGGTCCAATATCGGACGCAATCTGCCGTCCTTTTTCGGAATCAGGAAATACCGGGAGTAGCATCCCTGACCCCTCTCCTGCTCTGGAACCACCTCTATTGCACCTTTTCTTAGTAACATCAGGACTTCCTCCTGCAGGAGAAGACGGTGGTCCTCCAAGCAAGCACCTTGACAAGGAGGGTAATTTGGAGGAAATTCCCGAAAGTGAAGGGCGTACCCATTTTCTAGAACCCAAAGGTCTGTAGTAACCGATTCCCAATCTTGTAGAAAATGTGTAAGCCGGCCCCCCACAGGACCAACATGATCCAGAATGGTGGATCTAGGGCTGCTTTGCAGTTGTGGGAGGGGCTGAGGAGGAGGAAGAGGAGGAGAGCTGCCGACCTCGAGAGCGACCCCTGAGTCTGCCTCTGTAGCTCTTATACAGAGTGCTTTGTTGCTGTTGCTGCTGCTGGGGTGTCTGTATGTACGAAAGGATGACCTTCCGAAGCCCCTGTACCTCTTGAACGAACCCCTTTATTGAGATTGAAGGCCCAAAGATTTAGCCGTGGCCTTACTCTCTTTAAACCTTTCAAGCGCATCAAAAGGTAAGTCCAATAGCGTTGACTGAACATCAGGGGAGAATTCCGAAGATTTAAGCCACGCACTCCTCCTGGTGGCAACAGAAGACGCCATGACTCTTGAAACCGAGTCAGCTGTGTCCAAGCCACTTTGGATCACCTGACGTGCCGCCGCTTGGGTATCTGAAAAGACCTCATTGAAACTTATCCTATCCTCTTCAGACAGCTTAGGGGCCAGCTGCTTTGCTGAGTCCATAAGTGCATGGATATACCGGCCCAAAAGACAGGTGGCATTTGTCGATTTAAGGACCATGCTGGCAGAAGAGAAGATCTTCTTGATCGACTGATCCAACTTCTTCGCCTCCCTGTCACTCGGGACTTGGGGAGAAGAACCCGATGATTTCCTGCAACAGGCAGCCTGAACCACCAGACTCTCCGGAGATGGGTGAGATGGCAAAAAGTCTGGGTCCCCCGGAGCTGCCCTATACCTCCTGGCAAAAACTTTAGAGACTGCCGGAGCAGAAAAGGGCTTATGCCACACCTCCATTACTGGCTCTATAATAGCGTCATTAAAAGGGAGTAAAGGCTCCGAAACAGCAGAAGGAGAGTGCAGAACTCCTGTTAAGATGTTGGCCTTGAACTCTGCAGAAGGCAATTGCAGATCTAAAAGTTCAGCTGCCTTCTTTATAACGGTATGGTGTGGAGCCACATCCTTTGAAGGAAGGTCAGAAGGAGGAGTAATCTCCCATTCAGGTGATAAGTCCAGGCCACTAGCCTCCTTCAACTCATCAAACACATCGTCCGATTCCATGAGCTCCCCTTCCTCTACTTCCTCCATCAGGTATCTTTGTTCATCCAGCACCCTTTGGGCCTCCCTTCTAGACCTGATCCTCACAACTGGAGTCGGCGGCGCCGTGACCGAATCCGACGGTGCCGGAGCCGAGCATGGATCCGATGGACCAGCCGGCGTCGAACGATGTAGATTCGGCGCCGGTGAAGAAGGGAGCGGCGTCGAAGTCCTCGGCGCTGGTAGATGCCAACACGGCGTCACCGGAAAAAATGGCATGAAGGGAGCCTGAGGATAGGCTTGGGGAACTCCCAAACTAAAAGCCATAGGACCCATAGGACCCGAAGGTGCACCAGAGGGGTACATGTTCCTGGGGAAGACTCAGTACATAGCATTAAAATAATGCGTAAGGTCCTGACCTGGTCCTGGAAACGCAGGATATTGTTCCGGCATCACCGGACTCGGGCCAACCGGCGCCGATATTGGAATCAGCGGAGCCGAAGGCTCTCCCGGAGCTGGAAGCTCCTCAATCGGAACCGGGGACGAAGCGTGAGACGGAGCCAGCGTCGGAGATGGAGTCGGGCCCGGAGCTGGAGAATGTTCTGGTGAAGCCACAGGTAACGACAAGCCAATAGGTGAATCCGGAACAGGAGAGGGAGACACAAAGTGCTTGCGGCATCGGGAGGGCGATGTCGATCTCGGAGCCGCATCCCTATCCGAGTGACATCGAGATGAATGCCTCCTCTTCTTCTTGTGCTTCCTAGATTTAGAAGCATGCCCCGAAGTCGACTTCGATGCCGACCTCAACCTCGATCTCGATCTCGATTTCCTCCGGCCTCTTTTATCTTTCTTCATCTTGGCAATGAAGAGCTTGGCTTCCCTTTCCTTAAGAGCCTTGGAGCTCATCTTGCGGCAGCAAGAGCATCCTTCCACATCATGGTCCGATGACAGGCACCACATGCAGTTGTCATGCGGATCCGTTATCGACATGTGTTTCCCACATTCTCGACAAGGTTTGAATCCAGACTTCTTCGTCGACATTTCCGCTGAAGAAGACAAAGAGAAACCAGCAGAAAACAAAGTAACAAGTATAGCTACAGAGAGTGATTCCCGAAATCCATTGGCGTCGACGGCGCGGAAAAAAGGGAACTGACGACGAGGTCCTCTTATGGAGCCGGTGACGTCAGCGGAGCCGTGTCTCTGTGACGTCGTCTTCGACCTCATCGGCGTGGACAGCTACAAACGTTTCCGAATGTTGCTGGTGCAGGGGATATTCACAAGGTGAGGAATCCACTGGCAGATGTATCCATCAGAAATGTAACCTACTGATGTATCAAAGTGCCCTTTCGTTCTTTGCTGTTAGTAACATCGATTTTGTTTCCATTCAGATCAGCTGTTAGACCTGGCATCTTTTGGCGTGGTTTCCCTAGTCCTCCTATTTTTGATGTGTGCTCAACTTTGTTTTTGCTGGTGTTAGGACTCTGGGCACTTTACCACTGCTGACCAGTGCTAACGTGCAAGTGCTCTATGTCTAAAATGTAATGGTATTTGATTTCTCCATGATTGGCCTATTTGATTTATTAGTAAGTCCTTAGTACAGTGCACCAGCTGTCCACAGGGCCTTTAAATCAAATGCTACTAGTGGGGCTGCAGCCCTGATTGTGCCACCCACCTACATAGCCCTTCAAATGTGTTCAGGCCTGCCACTGCAGAGGCTGTGTGCTCAGTTCTTAACTGCCATGTCGACCTGGCAAGTACACCTGCCAGGCCCAACCTTTCCTTTTATTACATGTAAGGCACCCCTAACTTAGGCCCTAGGTACCCAATAGGCAGGGTGGGGAAACAACCTTTCCAACGCAGTCATTACTAGGGGTGGACGGAATTTGCGAAATTAACTTTTGCAAACTATTGCAAAAATGCTGAAAATCACCGCAAACACGCCGGAAATATCGCGAAGACGCTGAAGTTTTTTTCCCGCTTGTTCGCGGTATTTTTTGCGTGATCGCGGGTCGCCAACTTACCCATGCGGTTGCTCACGGGCACGGCCATCTTGTTTTCACTTGTCCCGCCCTCTCGCGATGCTTACTTCCTGTTCCGGGTCGCGCAATGCATGTTCTCGCCCGTTTGCGGTCGATATTTCCTGTTCGCGACCGCTTTTACTTGATCACGTTGCTTTTTGCTTGCTCGGGAGAAAATATTGCGCGAACTTGCGCACGTGGTCGCAATGGGTGCGGCCATCTTGTTTTTCACTCTATTGCATGGTTCTGGGGCCTGATTTTGAATCCTCCCAAAATCTTTTCAATCCTTTGTTTATAGTCACTTTTTTTTTATCTTCATTACTTATTATTTCTCTAACTATTTTCCTGCCTCTATATTTTTGGTTTTTGTCTACTTTTTTTTTTTTTTAGCTACTTTTTCTCTTTCTATTGCCTGCTATTTATTTCCTTTACTCCTTTATTTATTTTACCTTTTCTTTCCCGCCCCGTCCCCAGAACCATGTCCAAGGGTAGGGCTATTCGCCGGCGCAGCCAGAGCCGCGACCGCCTTCCTTGCGGAAGGCGGCGCCCATAAGGGGTGCAGGCACGGGCCTTATTTGGGGAGGTGGAGTTGGCTGCACTAATTTTCTTTGTGCAGCGCCACCTCCCCTCAACCCTGGCAGCAGGTGGCAGGCCTGGGTCCGGGTTTGGCCTCCGTGAGCGTCGGCAGCGGTGGGGGAAGGTGCGCCGGGCAGTGTCACGCTTCTCTGGTGTTCGGCGCACCCAGGCGCAGCTGACGCACCGGTGGTCCGACATCTTGGACCGTGAGCAGGACCTGCTGGACCTGCTGGGAGTGGAGGTCCCGGGGCTTGGTGAGTACCTATTTAATTATTACTACTTTGTGTCTGTTCTTCTGCTCTGTGTTATATATTGCGAATATCTTTTTTTTCTTCCAACCAGCTAGAATGTTGCTGCTTACATTCCAGGTTAATTACGTTTAAAAGTCTGTGATTTTTTTGACACAGGTGCTCTTCTGCGCTACTACTAATCTTACTTGTTTGCAGCTTTGCATTTGCGCTTGCTTAGCGTGATTCTTTACGAGTTTATTTTAGAGAAATTAAGTTACGTAATGCTACAGTGACTCTAGTCCACTCCTTACTTTGTCCTGTCACTAATAGATAGGGGCGGATTGATACTTCGGTTTAGGTACTTTGTATGAGCTTCTAATTTGTTAGTGGTATGCGTGATGCCCCCCCACTCAGTTACGTGACGTGCTGGTAGTACGGCTGTCTTTATTAGAACCTTTTCTAGTTTGTTCAATGAGTGGTGGTAGGCTTAGCAGTTACTTAGCACTAGCAGATCAGCATCAATCAATCAAACCCAAATTTGGTGTATACAAAACATGTAGTCATGTTCATGTGTTCTCCATGATTTGACCATATGCATTGTTGAGGAATACAGTAGAAATGCATACTTAATGTACAATTGGCATGCCTGGAATAGGTGGGCTAGGTTGGGTGGTACGTTGTACTTAGGCTTAGCTGTAACTTGGTATTCTGGAATCCGAATGGAAGACTGGATTAGTGTTGATAAATAGTAACTTAAGTAGTCGAACTGCGAATCTCCCGATATTACTTGTTGACCAGATGAGATCGGTCAATTTAGTTATTGCAATTGTTGTTTACATAAGTGTTTTTTGACCGTTGTTGAAAAATATTGTATTTGTTTGACACCATCCATCAATGTTTGTCTCTTTCTTATATCTTTCCTGTTCATCAGCACCCAGGGGCAGACCGACAGGGACTGGGCAGTCAGCGGGACACACAGAACACCACCAGGAGGACACCGCTGAGGGCTCCTCTGCTGGCCCCAGTAAGTCTTCTTGTTTTTAATAATATTTCTTATTCCATAACTTGTACTGCCCCATATTTTTCCCGAACTATTGTTTGTTTCCAAATGCTATTTTTTTACCACCAATTATCCTTCGATCTGTACGGTTTCAAAAATCTTATCCCTGCCTCCGCTATGATGACTCTGAGTACTACTACTACTACTACATACTATCAGTCTGTCTGTACTGTAGTAGCTAGTCTTGCACAGTTGGCCAGTGCCACTCTTTGTGAAAGGTTGTAATATAAAACTCATATTCACCAGTAGCTCGAGCCATTGAGTCCAATCCGTTGGGTCGTTGTCTTGTACTACTTTTACTCTTATAGATCTTGAGGCTTTGAAAATTCACAGCAACAGCCCTACCAGATTTATTACTTTTTTGATATGATACCCTATAAGACATACTACTGTTGTAGGGATCTTGCACATACACAGACATTTGCACCAGAAAATAGGATGTTGGTGATGGTAGGTTGGACCTTCCTTGCACACCTCAATCAGAAATTCCGCACCCACCACAATTCCACTGCTTGTCTATAGTACTGTCTTGTCATAACTATTAGGTCTCGGAACCCTCCCCCCAAGATACCCAACAAGTAGACAACCCAGAACATAACACACCCAACCTCTCAGTCGTGGAAGCAATTCACATGCACACCCTTACTTTAATTTGCTCACTCGTGTAAGTTAGTCCACACCAAATACCACCAAGTCTATGTAAGTTCAAAATGTTTATTTCAATTTGAGAAGGTCTGTACACTGTTTTCTTATAAATGCAGCACCAACCGGAAAATCAATAACATTAAAACAATATACATTGTTACACTTATACAGTTGGGAATTAAATCATGATAACTGAACAGTGGTGGAAGGCAGCACCACCATCGCATAGCAATTTAGTTTATATAAATTCATAAATTAAGATGTGAGTGAAGGGACCCCTCACCTTAGAAGAACCTAGTACTGGAAGTTGTTGCATCATTCAGAAGCTCTGGTTCGTAGAAGGGAAGCTCGCGTCTGTAATGCGAAAAATGAAATGGTGTGCGTTAGTATATTGCAACTTGCAAGCATTTCTCAGCCGTGCCAAAAAGTGTAGCATTTATGGATAAGCAATATGGACTAACAGTAACAGTAGTACACCAGTACTTCCTAAAAAAGTGGCTTGTTAATGTTTGTTGACCGCTTGTACGCAGCGCGTAGACTAGACAGTAGCAGTGTGAGGCAGGTCATGTGGGCTCAAAGGTGTCTTTAGCTGCAAGGTAAAGGTAACGTCACATGTGCAAAAATAAAAGACACAAAGGTAAAATGGTAGCATGGCTAGGGCTAATTAAGCAAAGGCTACAATGATCATATATAACTATTAGTGTCTACTCTACTACTACCTGATTTGTACTAGTGATGTATGTTAGTATTAACTCATTTTTCAACCTTGCTACTGATCAATAGGGGTGAGGTGTATATGACGCCTAATAAATGTGTAATGTTTTCTAGGCACACTACCGACCACCATTGCCGGGGCCAGCGAACAAGGCGACGCGGAGGGCGAGGATGCGGCAGTTGCTGCTGATACCGACGATGGAGCGGTATGGGGAGTGGCAGCGCCAGTGGCAGGCGGTGGTAAGTTAGATTCATAATCCTTAACTATTGTTGAACTTGACAGTACACTCACTGCAAGAGTGTACTGTATGTATATGTATACTGTACAGTTGTGATGACTTAGGGCCCCATTAGGATGGTGGGCGTATTGCCCCCGCCGGGCCGGCTGGAATTCACTGCCGACACCGCAGGGGCAAACCTCCCGCCATCCCTGTAGAAAATATTCAGACCCCCCACATGTCGACCAGGCGGAAAAGGGTTCAATATGCCGGTGGTGTCTCTCTGAACACACCGCCAGCCATATACTCTGCATTTTGGAATGCCTTTGCGTGGCGGCATTGCCGTCCGCCACGGAAAGGCATGCAGACATTGCAGAGTATGCTTGGGTGCCCCCATGTAGGGTACCTACCTATGCTATGGTACCCCCCCGCCTTTCAAAGCAAAACGTGACAGGCTCCGTGCGGGGCCCGTCATGTTGTGCTTGGAAAAGCAGCACAACCTTTTAGCATTGCTTTCAGCAAAGCCAACCAGAATGTAAAAAAAAACAGGATGCGCCCGCCACTGTGCCGGGCGCATTATCCTAATTAATTGTCCCCACGGGACCCCCACCCTTTTTAGCATGAGGATTGCGGGCGGACAAAGTCCGCCTGCTATCCGATGTCGTAAGTAAGTATGAGTTGTTGGGGTTGTTTGAAGAGTGAACTAGAAGACTAGAATTCCCTTTAATTGGCATAGGAGCCGGAGTATTGAGTAACCAATGGCCTCATCTATCTGATTTCAACTCAGCTTTGAAAGTTTTATGGAGAAGAGCACCTGGTGCACTGTTCAACTAAAAAGTGAAAGACGGGTGGAAGGAAGAAGGACGGGCGACATTTAAAATGTTATGTACTACTGTGCTTTATTGTGCTACTCTACCATGCCACTATGTGTATAAATAATTACCTTGTCCTACTGTTTTTCTAAGAGTATATTTTACAATTTTCTTGTTTTTTTCTTTTTGATACACAGCTACTCCAAAACAAAATCGGAAGGAGTTGGCTGCCAAGGCACGGCGCCGGAAGCTGGATGCAATCCAGCGAGAATACCGGCGGCTGTTGGTCTTAGCCGAGGAGGAGGAGGAGACTGCGGCTGCAATGGTTGAAGCCTCCTCCCGTGGCCCGGGCCCCAGCCACCGCCCTCCAGCGGTACGGCGCCACCGTCTGGCGGCTGCCCGCCGCCACCGTGCCATCTCCGGTGCCCCCCCCCACTGTGGCTGCAACTGCCGCACCCTTAGACGCCGCGTCACCCGTTTAGAGGGCGAGATGCGCCAGATGCGTGTCCTCCTGGAGTCCCGCCTCACCACTTAGTCCCTGTCATCCTGTTCTGCCCCTTTTTTAATTCTTGTTTGGGTGGGTGGGTGGGAACTTGTTTGGGCGTTACGGACATCTATGGACATTGGTTGGGGTTAGGGAGGGGGTGGGTCAGCTTTTGTGGGTTTAGTTTATTTGTTAGGGTAAATTAAATATATTTTTCTATGTTACATGCAATGTTGTTAATGTTTTGTAGGTGGGGTAACTGTTTTACATCACACTGTTTCCTTGCTGATGCATGGCCGCCCATAGCCTGTGTTTGATTTCAATAATTGGCTGACTGTATAAGACACAGATAGATGCGACACACCTCACTCATTGACTGGTCCTTCTAGTACTTTCAGTCTGTCCTCTAGTCTATGCATTCTTTGTACTGGTGTGTGAAAATGAAATCATTGACAACATGTCCATTATTAATTCTGCCTCCCCCAAACTTGTCCATTACCGGTGCTTGATGTTTATGTCCAACTGTGGCACAGCACTGGCTGCATGGTGAAGATGGTTTCCTTTTTCATACATGCCATGATTGGGGTGGTGGTGGTGGTAGCAGCATAGTAGTAGTAGTAGACACTGGCAGGGTGGCAGCATTTGCAAAAAAAGAGAAGGAGACAGTCAATCGCCTTTGAGAGACTGTTAGGAGTAGTTGAATGAAGTACAGTACAGAACTTACCGAGCAACAATAATATGCTCAAATATTTGACAAAAAAACAGAATGGTGGTAGGGAGGATAGCCTACTAGACAGAGTTACAAACTATATTTGTGTCGAGTCACTTGACTAGGCCTACAGCCTAACAGTTAGTGCTGTATATGAGGAATGACAAGAAACAAATCCAATCAATGCCGGCAATTCATGCTGAGGTATATGTTCCTTTGTTAAAAAAAAAACCTCTGAAATATCCTACTCATGGGTGGCCAAGCAGAAGAAGATCATCGCTCTGCCTTGAAATTGAAGTAGAGTTGCTTTCACCACATTCGCCCCAGCAAGTGTGTGATTAAGTATTGGTGTACATTTAATTTAGTTACACCTCGACAATAAGTCACACAGCCCGGGGGAAGAGGGTTAGGGTTTGTTGAATGGATAGGAAGGGGGGTTTTGGGAAAGGTTTGACATAGAAAAACAGTATGCATACATAGACAAACAAACGACAATCATTGAAGACTACCATATCCATATGTTAAGGGAGAAAAAGGCAATGCATGCATGATGATGAGAGACCCGTATTACATACACTTCTAGTTCTTGTTCTGTTGTTCCGGCCTTAATACTTTAACAGATAGCAAATAGAAATTTTAAATATTGGTAGGGAAGAATCATAAACACAGAGCAAACCTAATGATGATTGATAATAACAACTCCAAGAACACACTGTTGTAAAGATTGCATACAAGATATTAATCAAATTATTTAAAAGAAGATAAAAGTGGATACTGTTACTGTCTTATCCTGGTCAAAAATGTGGACTGGATTTTTGCATCTCGCCATTCCTCTTGCTCCTCTCGTCCATAAATCTTGGGTGTGTCGCCTCGCCACTCGCCACTGCCCGGCTGGAAAAAAAAAAGGTGATTGATTGGTAAGGTAATTAATATGCATTGTAATGTTTTACAAAGTTTCGGGCAAGGCCCGGCCTGTAATTGTAGATTGAAAACCAAAGGGGATATTGAGAAAGAAAGTTAAAACAAATGCACAAGTGATGGTGTAGTGCAACAAGAACACTTTCCGAGGTGGCATCTATGCATCATCTCTACTCTAGTCTGTTTCCAGCATTGACCTTCAACAGTAACAGGAGAGAGCAGGCCCACAGTGCTTAGCATTAGCACATCCTACGTTACCACTTAAAATTCTTTTTTTTTCTCTCAAAGAGTTGGACAAACGCAAAGCACATTATCCATTCCAAACATAGCATTTTACAGTTAAAGTTAGTAAAATCAATGCACTGCAGTCATCCCACCGCTACCCTCTATTCAACTTCTACACAGACATTTGGGTCTGCTGTGGTTGTTGTTGTTGACGTGTTTACCTTTTGGCTTTTCCGTTTTATGCCACTCATGAAACGTCCTCCTGAGTCCTGACTTAATCATCATCATCTCTGATACTTTTACTGACTGACTGTGAAGATCGGCCTGCAGTATAAGTAAAATTTTTATGACACAACAAGAGTAGAAATATAAATATTACTGACTTGAGTCATTCTTTATTGTGTACAGAAAGATAGATTACTAGTACACTTTGACATCACTTTGTGCACAACAAACAAACAAGGCAAACACAAAGACCAATAGCTTAGAGTCAGGTGTCCAATGCATGCCATTAATTGTCATCATTACCTGTTCCTTCTCATCTTAAGTTAACGGGCCGTCTATTTCGCCATCATCATGATGGACGGTGCTGTTGTGTCAATCATACTCATTGCGCAGATTGAGTGAGTCCCCTTCCTGTATTGAATTAAAAGCAATGGTTCACCAAGCTGCAGGAGAAGTACCAATTTCTTATTTGCAAGAAGGGGGAAATTAGTGTGTTCTGTAGAAAGTTGATTAGTGGCAATGCACAATTACATAAATTCATGCACAACAAACACAACAAAATCTAAATCATTCAGTCTGCGACTCTGCGTCCAATGCATGGCATCAATCATTACCTGTTCCTTCTCATCTTAAGTTAACAGGCCTTCTATTTCTTGCGGGCTTTTAATTAGCAGCCATTCGTTTTCCAACTTACTGGCTGCTTCAGCTATACAACTTTTGTAGCGGACAACATCATTGTCGGAAAAAGCAAGGAATGTCTTCAGTAGTCCCAATTTTGCACGTGGATCCAGAATTGTGGCACAAATGTAATGTTCTTGTGACAAAATTTTATTTTGTAACCTTACATTTTCAGTTAAGCGCCGGGATAAGCTCTCCACCAAGTCATGGGCTTGCCTTCTATCCTCTACACCTTTGTATGATTCAGACACATTATTCAGCTCATACTCTAGCATTTGCAATAATGGGATAGCTTGGCCCATTGTACAGTCCTCCTTGCTGACTTCACGTGTGAAGACCTCAAAAGGAGAAAGCATCTCAGTCAGGCATTTAATTAGGCTCCATTGCTCCATGTCAAGGTCCATGTCAAGGTTCATGCCTTTAACAGTAGCACTAGCATCCCCTCTTCTTTTCCAGACATATTCATGGAGTGACATGTGCTGTTCGTACAGACGATCAAGCATGTAATACGTTGAGTTCCAACGTGTTGCCACCTCCTGGATGAGTGCCTTGACTGGCATCCTAAATTCACGTTGGATGATCCTCAGCTGCTTCCGAGCTTTAAAAGAATGGCTGAAATGAGTGCATATTCTTCGGCAGATGGCCAGTAAATTGCTGACTATGGGTTCTTTTTTCAGAAAGTCTTGAACTATAATGTTTATGCAGTGCGCCAAACACGGAACCCTGAAATAGGAACAAAGTTCCATGGCCTTAAGTACATTACTGCCATTGTCTGTGGCAACAAAACCAATACAATTTCCTGAAATGCCCCTACGTCAGGAGCAACAACTACTATGGTAGGCTGTTGCGGCGGCTGCTGCTGTTCTTGTTGCGGCGGCTGCACACTGATCTGCTGATTTTGCGCCTGCGTTGAACTTGATTGTGTACTACTTTGCGGTAATGACATTTCTTCAACATCGCTGCTCGTTAGTAAACTGGCTACCTCTGCGACACTAAAGCCCTTGGGCCTAGGTTGGTGGGGTTGGACCGCTGTGCTGCTCCCAGCTTTGTTCCCGGACAACGCTTTGGTGCCAAAAAAAACATTGGCCGGCACACCACCAGTCGTGGTTAATGGCACTTCCTTTTTCTGTTCCTTCTTCTCACCGGCAACTTTCTTGGTACTGGACCTGGTACCTTTCTTTGGGGCCATCTTCTTCAGATGTCAGGCAGGATGCAGATGCACAACAAGTTCTGGTCACACGTGGACGTGATGCGCAGCATGACTTCTGTCTGGCTGGCAGTACAACGGGTAGCCGGGTGATGCTGATGACACCTCCTACTCTGTCTTTTGTGCACCTAAAAGCAAATAAGACAGGAGAAGAACATCAGTGAAATGTTGCATTTGTTGTTGTGGTTCAGTTACTTAGTACTGTACTAGTGCAAACAAAAGATAGTCTAGCCATTTATGACTTTTTTTTTAACTAGAGCTATGTTATACTACTGTGTACAGCCACACACTACACTCTCAGGAAGGATAGGAAAGTTAATAATAACCACCAAAATAAAAATGTAATGAAAGTGGGGTGGACCATTAAATTATTTGAGCATCTCAGCATCCATGGAGCTGCTGCTGGCAATGGGGGTGGATTGATGGAAGCACTAAGCCAAATAGCCAATAGGAAAACCATTCAGGCCTAGGGCAAAAGCAGGACACTAATAACTCACAGTCCAAACACCAAAAAAGGCCACCACCCACATGGACACTCACAAATCACAAACAAGCCGGGGGCCTGAGAAACACCAGGAGCTGACAAAAGGCCTATAAAAGCCAGGTAAAGGATGCATGCTAAAGCACACTGCACTGCCTTTTTAATGCAACAAAATGTAAATACGAACATTCACAGGCCCCAAAAAGCTCTGCAGGGTGCATGCATTGCACACCAACACACCAGTGACCAGACACATACAAAAAAGCATGTCTTTAAGACAACCAACATCAGAAAGGCCACCCCCAAAAAGCACACTTCCCCAACTCAATCCAATGCCACCCATGCCCTAAATGATGTCTAAATTCAACAGATCACACAGAAAACACTTGATTAATAAAGCTGTGGCTACCTGCTCTGATCCTAGTGGATGAAAAAGCAGGCCTGTTGGCAGACAAGGCCAGGCAAGCTTGCAGGCCTAGGCTTCAAAATGGTCACCAGCCACATGGCCAGGCCCAACAACATCACAAAGGCCACCCCCAAAAAACACACTTCCCAACTCAATCCAATGCCATCCATGCCCTAAATGATGTCTAAATTCAACAGATCACACAGAAAACACTTGATCAATAAAGCTGTGGCTACCTGCTCTTATCCTAGTGGATGCAAAAGCAGGCCTGTTGGCAGACCAGGCCAGGCAAGCTTGCAGGCCTAGGCTTCAAAATGGCCACCAGCCACATGGCCAGGCCCAACAACATCACAAAGGCCACCCCCAAAAAACACACTTCCCCAACTCAATCCAATGCCATCCATGCCCTAAATGATGTCTAAATTCAACAGATCACACAGAAAACACTTGATTAATAAAGCTGTGGCTACCTGCTCTGATCCTAGTGGATGAAAAAGCAGGCCTGTTGGCAGACAAGGCCAGGCAAGCTTGCAGGCCTAGGCTTCAAAATGGCCACCAGCCACATGGCCAGGCCCAACAACATCACAATGGCCACCCCCAAAAAACACACTTCCCCAACTCAATCCAATGCCATCCATGCCCTAAAGGATGTCTAAATTCAACAGATCACAAAGAAAACACTTGATCAATAAAGCTGTGGCTACCTGCTCTGATCCTAGTGGATGAAAAAGCAGGCCTGTTGGCAGACAAGGCCAGGCAAGCTTGCAGGCCTAGGCTTCAAAATGGCCACCAGCCACATGGCCAGGCCCAACAACATCACAAAGGCCACCCCCAAAAAACACACTTCTCCAACTCAATCCAATGCCATCCATGCCCTAAATGATGTCTAAATTCAACAGATCACACAGAAAACACTTGATTAATAAAGCTGTGGCTACCTGCTCCGATCCTAGTGGATGAAAAAGCAGGCCTGTTGGCAGAGAAGGCCAGGCAAGCTTGCAGGCCTAGGCTTCAAAATGGCCACATGGCCAGGCCCAACAACATCACAAAGGCCACCCCCAAAAAACACACTTCTCCAACTCAATCCAATGCCATCCATGCCCTAAATGATGTCTAAATTCAACAGATCACACAGAAAACACTTGTTTAATAAAGCTGTGGCTACCTGCTCTGATCCTTGTGGATGAAAAAGCAGGCCTGTTGGCAGACAAGGCCAGGCAAGCTTGCAGGCCTAGGCTTCAAAATGGCCACCAGCCACATGGCCAGACCCAACAACATCACAAAGGCCACCCCCAAAAAACACACTTCCCCAACTCAATCCAATGCCATCCATGCCCTAAATGATGTCTAAATTCAACAGACCACACAGAAAACACAAGATTAATAAAGCTGTGGCTACCTGCTCTGATCCTAGTGGATGAAAAAGCAGGCCTGTTGGCAGACAAGGGCAGGCAAGCTTGCAGGCCTAGGCTTCAAAATGGCCACCAGCCACATGGCCAGGCCCAACAACATCACAAAGGCGACCCCCAAAAAGCACACTTCCAAATGTCAATGTAAGGAGTTGTTTTCATCCAAAATCAGCATTTGCAGGTTTCATGCTGCTAGAGCTGATATTCCTCTCCAAATTGAAAATTTTACATGTTCGAGTTCTCGAGCTTCACATTACTTCCGCCAGCGGGTCGAAAATGACATGATCGCGTTCTCTTTCTCCCTGTCGCGTTGGATATGACGTGTTCGGGTTCTCTTTCTCCTGTTCGCATTCGATTAGACGTGCCCGCGTCCTCACCCTCTCGCTCACGATGTAGAATGACGTGTTCGAGATCTCAATCTTCTCATACTCGCGCGGTGCATGATCGCGAGAAGAAAGACGTGATCGCGCGACAAATGACATTAATGCGGCCGCGAACTGTCACGAGACAGCGCAAAATGGCTACCAATAATCCAACATCTCGTGGAGAACGCGACCGGGTCGGGAAAACTTGTCAGCGAACGCGGGGATTCAGGTAAGGCGATCGCGCGCACGTGAGAATGTATTTTTTTACAGCGCGAGCAAGAAACAAATTATCGCTAAGCTGCGGAATGCGGAAATTTTGACATTTTCGCGCTTTCCGTGGAACGCGAAAATGCCAAAATATCGCAATTTCCGCGAACGGAACGGAATTTTGGCCCAGGCCTAGTCATTACATTGCACTACCTTTACAAAGCAGTCAAAACAACGCAACATCCTTTACATCGCATATCATTACAACGCAGTCATTACATTGCATGTCATTACAATGCATGTCACTACAACGCAGGCATTACATCGCATGTCATTACAATGCATAGTACCCCTACATTATCCAACACTTACCCTATCGTTGCACTTACTGGAGTAAGAATAGTAATTTTTACCCGTCCACTATCCAACACTTACCCTAATGTTGCACTCACTGGAGTTAGAATAGTAATTTTTACCCCTACACTATCTAACACTTACCTTAAATGCAGTGTAATGGTATGCGTTGTAATGGTATGCGTTGTAATGGTATGATGCGATGTAATGGAATGCGTTGCAAATGTCGTTTATAAAAATGCGTTGTAATGGCATGCAATGTAAAATAATGCATTGTAGTGGATGTTGCGATGTAAAAATTGCATTGAAAAGGCATGCGTTGTAAATGTTTGCATTGTAACGTCATACATTCGGCAGGGTGCAATGTATTTAAAAGGTAGGATATGTCCTGGTAGTGAAAAACTGCTAAAGTAATTTTTCACTACAGCAAGGTCTATTTCTCCCATAGGTTAGCATTGGAGATGTATCTTTCGATTGGGAGCTGACAGAAAATTGGAGTTTGATGTCTCTGGTCTCCCAATTTAAAAACACATTGTTTAGTGACATTGGTTTTTAACTTGCAGATCTGGAAATGCCACTTTTAGAAAGTTTTTTTTCTTGCTTAAAAATTCTGTGCCTCTGCCTGTCCCTAGAATACATGGCTGGGATGTATGACAGTTGGGCTTTGTGAATTCACTCTAGACAGTCACACACAAATCAAGTTGAGATGTGCGCTGCATATCCTGATGGCCCATCACCAGGCTGATGAGTCTTCTTGAGCTAGAGTGGTGGGAGGAGTTGGCACTTGCACCTGAATAGTGCTGTGTCTGTCCCTTCACAAAGCAGTCCCCACCCCTCTGTAGTGTGACTGGAGCCACTACACAGACTTTCCTTTGAAGTTGGCCTGAGAGTACGATCAGTAAGCCATGTGCTACATTGCACAGGAATTTGTTATATTGTCTATCATTGGTACTCTTTTTCCTGACACCCCATCAGATAGTAAAAGGGAGACTTACGAACATACAGACATCTGCCAATAGGAGAAATGTGCAGGGAGAAAGCACAGCATAAATACTGCATGTTTAGCATTACAAACTAACCAAGGCTGCAAAGTTTATTTCTAAACAGGTAATCAAAGAGAAGGCAAAGTCAGGCACAGCAGAGATTGACCTTCCAGTTGTGCACATAGGTGTCTAGGTTTACATACAAAAATGTGGTAAAAAATGGAAGGCAAATCGATTCGATGGAACGTTCACAGCGACCACGTTGACTCTCACCACTCTCAACGTGAATGGCAGGAAGCCTTGGTTTCATCTTTCCAAAATGTATCGGAACTAAGCATTTCGTCAAACATCAGACAATGTAAATGGAACAAGAGGGGGAAGAAGATTGTCATTGTGAAAATATACCCCTCCACCTCTGCTTTTGCATAATCTTTAGAAAGACAGCATGCAAGATATGTTTTTCTTTTCCTTTTTCTTCTCTTCATACTATCTTTCTATTGTTTATCTTCTATAGCAGCATATCTTCTAGTTCTTCTAACATTATGCATATGCGAAGAGAACTCTCCATTCATGGCAATGTGTCCCACAATGTCTATACAAGACTATCCGATAATCTGTGGTATCAGCATATTTCAGATATTGATTCAGAAAGTACTAATAAATCATGTTTTGTGTGCTCCCTATTGCCTCATACCACAGGATCATATCGGCTACATTCAACAAAAGAAGTAAACCCTAACACAGATTTATATCTATTAAGGCCCAAATGCAACAAACACATGTTAAGGTAGCACATTTTTTAGTCAACACCACAACATGTGACTCCTTAGCAGAAGTTGCATATATTCTTACAGACAGACAGGACAATAAGGATGAGATATCATGCATGAAGAAGACAGGTCATCCCACTACTGTAGATTTGGTCCAAATGGTCTTAGATTTAGGATTTGTAGGAGTGACACGCCAGCCCGTTGAGTGTAATAGTGTAATAGTGATTTACTAATATGGCCCATAAGTAATTGGCATGACTTGAGAGAAATAGGAGACCAATTTGTAAAAATAGGGTGCATTTCTGTCTTAAATTAGACACCAAAATGAATGGAATAACATAAATATATCTAAAGTTATAGATTTTAGAAGCAATATAAAATCAGTGTAAAATAAAACAGTGAAACTTTATCATTGCGGTCAATGGGAAGAACCACTAGTGACAATTGGTCACTTGCAGATCAAGTTGCGTGGTACCCTTTCAGGGTACAGGTGATGTGTGCCCCAGGACCAAGCCATGAAAGTCGGTTTAATTAGACCTGGTCCATGCAGCCCGGGTGCAGAGTTGTCCTGGCTGTCCCTGATATTGAACCGGAGCCACAGGACAGCTGCTTTTAGTACAGAAAAGGTTTGACAGGGGAAAAAGATACAAAACACAAGAACGGGGTGGTTACTGACATTGATCTGCGGAATGTTCTCTTTTAATGCAGCGTAGAGTCAAGGGGTCGGTTGCCAGACTGGCGACCAACAAGTCTTGAAAGTGGTAAGGGAAGCAGAAAGTAACTTCGACGACCGGTGGTCCAGGGGAATGGGGTAGCTGCCTGTAACTTTGTGGAATGCAGGATTACAGTTCCCACAATGCACTAAACCGTCTGGATTTGGGAGATCTCGCAGGGCACCCAATGGCTAGCGATGAAGGCCCCGATAGCCAGCAATACTTTGGATGTTTTACCTGCAGTTTGCAGGGGATTAGTGCCACTAGTCCAGCAGAGTCTGAGTGTGCTACAGGCTTCCACAGTGGTCCCTCTGTCGGAGGGAACTGAGATATAGCCTAGGAAGAGTCTAAATCAGTCAGTTCCAAGAGTGTTGTCACATGTGCAGGGTTTCCTTTTTCTTTGGGCAAGTTTTATTGTCGCTGGCACGGGTCTCTTCTTCTGTTCTCTTTCATAGATGTTATTGAGAACTGGGGTTCTGATGTCCAGGGGTCCCTTAAATCCTATATATAGGGGAGTTAGGGGTGTGGGAGCTAGTAGCCAATGGGTAGCAAGTCTGTACAGCTAGTTTGCCCCTGAGGTGACCACATCCGGGGATGTGGGTCACCTTTTGTAACCAGATCTCCCTATTCTGAAACTTCTAAAGATGTCTGAAATTTAATTGTTCAGACTAGTCTGCTAACCTGGAGGTGTGCCTAGCGTTCTGGGGGTGTACACCTTGATAACTAATTTTCCACCTGCCCCGTTGCAAATGTACTGGGGGTGCGGGGGGGGCTGTTTCCTCCACTGGCAGTCAGTGTTGATGCATATCAGAGGCAGTGCAGCCTGTGAAGCTCCACGCAATGATGTCCCACTTCACTATCCTGCTAAGGAGGAGAGATGTGTGACCTCTTTTATGCCCAAACCTTTTTGTCCTGCCTCCTAGGAGTGATCAAACTGCCTGGCGGGAGGTCAGGATCCTGTCATGGCAGCAGTAAATGCAGGAAGGGCAGGTTTACCATCCACAGCACAGAGAAGCTAGGACAACCAGATGGGAAACCTCTAAGGTAGCCACCTGGGTGCATGTCACATTATCCAAGATATGAGATTCATGTCAGGGGTGAGAAGGCACATTGTTTGATATCAAATGTGACATATTTCGGCATTACTATAATGGAGCTGCCAACCTCGAAAATGCCCGGGTGCCAGCATATGTTATCCTATGGACTGCTAACCCTTATAGTAGTTTCCAATGGGCAACACCACTATAGGTATTCATAGGCTTGCACTTATATATTCTCACCTTTAATATAATGCACCCTGCCTCCTTGGTTCCGGAGGCCTTCCTTAGGGGTGCCTGACATAAATTTAAAATAGTGTATTGACTGTGCCATGCATGGTGAGGAAACAGTCAAGTTCAAGCAGTTTGCACTGCTCCTGCAGTCTGCAATGAGGTCTGCTATCAGTAGGTTACTTGGGTCATTCAGGGTGGCACAAAACTGTGCCACAGTCCTGATGACCTCTTTACCACCTATTCCCTGGATACCTCTGATTTCATGTACTGGGGACTTATCAGGGGGTAAAGTTTTTTTCAAATTGGGATTACCAAGCTCAACATAACAGTGCATAAGAGCGCACTGGCACTGGAGCCAGCATAGCAGGCTTTGGTGAAATGTTCGATTCGAAATCCACCATCCATTAGACCAAATGGGGGCAAAAAGTAGTGGGCATCTGGAAAAAGCACTGTTTCTTACACCTTACCCTTAGTATATGGAGTTTCATGCACATAGATCAACATAGAGCACAGTTCAGGGAACGGGGTAAAAAATGGCTAACTTGCTATAGATAGCCAACCCGATGCGTACAGTCTTCAATTATTAATAGCACTGGATGGCCTTAGGGCATGTCATGTAACTAGGCAGGATATTTTATTTGTGGACCATTTTTTAACAGGTTTACAGACAAGTCAGTCAGTCAGTTAAAATCTTTATTAGCTACATTTCTGTAGCTTAAAAGCAGAAGCGAAAAGAACATCAGATACGTTCTTAATTATTTTAGGGCAGTATGTAGGCCCAACCCACCCCAATAGAGTTTAAAAGGTCCATAATACAACAAACTGATTACAGTAAAATCTTAAAAGGTGGTACATTAGAACAGCCCAACATACAGTATTCCATATATCTCCACCCAATTATAACTTTGGCAAAGGTTCTTTAACATATTGCACATTTCCATATTTTTTAAATCTGCCAGATAAAAAGTGATATTGAATAGCATTTCAAGGGTCAATGTAATTGTTGCAAAAACAGCAGAGCAGGTCGGCACTGTCTGAACTTAAACATCACATAGATGATTGGCTGACTCGAGTTAGCTTTAAGTCCTTTGCCAAGGGGTAAGACCATTACGTTCCTCACTCAAAATGCAACTGTCGGTACCAAGAACCAAGAAGAAGAACTGGTGGGACAGGGCATTCTCGGTGGCAGCAAGCAAACTCTGCAATTCCCTACCCCTTGCTCTCAGATCTATCCCCTTTCTGCTCCCCTTCAGAACAGCCCTCAAAACCTGACTGTTCACAGTCTAGGGGTGAGCTGGAGCTCTCTTTCTTATCTACTCTTCCGAGGTGTGTACGCTGGTCTCTAGCGGCTTGATGCCTTCGGGTGAATGCTGCGCTTTATAAATATTAAATCAAATCAGAAAGATGCAATATAAATTCCCTTCTGGGGATAGCATAAAAAGGGCACAAAAACACTGTGTAGATTAGCCTGTGTGGAGACACCATCACCATCACCTGCACAGGGATCCAGGTCTGATAAGGAATGACATTTAGCTGGGTAACCAACCATGAGGCTTAAATAATTATAGCAAAGCCGGGTAGAACATAGAAATGTTAAAGGTTCTGCATCAGGGACAGAAAGGTTTGAGACCTTCTTGAATATAAACCAGATTATAACTAATTACTGATGCTTTCTGTTTATCTGCCGTCATTCATTCAGCTGCAGAATTATCCAGAAACATTTGTTTTAACTTAGTCATTTTCATGGTCAAACATGAGTTAGATTAAACAAATAGATCTGGAAGCCCAATCTCCTCACAGGTCAACTTTACTTGTGCAAACCACATTATATCAAGAACTGCATGCATTTTCAGGTAATCCTTTAACACAAGTTTGTTCAATAGCACACCTTCCCAAGTCCAGATGGAATGCCAAAGTAAAAGTGGCTCTAATTTTATTTTGTCCATGATATAAGGGGCGCCCAGTTCTTCATGATAGATGCCATAACAGCAGCTTTGAGGAACTGCTAATAAGTTTTTCATGAAAGTATTTTCAACTTGTTGTATGCCATGCCCCATATTCCAGCTCCATATGTAGCAATCGCCATGCATTTGGATGCGTAGATAGTTAAAAGCTCTCTTAGAGGTTTTGGGCCACACGCTTCCGCCATTTTGGGAAAGGGACGGTCTAATTTATCCAGTCCCTAACCAAGCCGGGCACTACATAGGGAGGCTTTGGCGCTCGCGCGCAGATGCCTCTAAATACAGAAAGGCTTTAGCTTAAGAGAATTTTTACTGCTGCTACTTTTTTTTTTTGAAACCGTTTATTACAAAGTTCAAAGAATATACAAAGATGGGCCTACAACCTTCAGGCCGGCCGCTAACAAACAAGAGGAGCATAAGATACACACAGTAGAACGCAGGCAGCGGCAAAGGGAAACATACAGGAGTTAGCCGCGTTGATGGCCACACCATACGGACCCCACATGACGGTTTCTTTTAAACATAAATAACAACAAACAAAATCCAACCACAAGGCAACCCACGATCGAAAACAGCAGCATGTGCTCCCCTAGAAGGGGGACCCTACCAAACCATAGGAGTATCAAGGGGGGGGGGAATGTCAGAACAGGGACTTGGTGGACTCAGTGCCCGGTACCGGAGAGCTAAACCGGCTAAGGGGACGGGGCAGGCGATGGATCGGGCAATAACGGCGGGGCGCAGATTCCACCACGGTAGGCGTTCCAGGGGCCCCACACTTTCACCCATGTCCCGGGCTTACCTCTCGCTACATACACCACCTTTTCCCGAAACATGCACCAGTCCATATTTCCCTTCCAGGCCGAAACAGTCGGGGGCCTCTGGGAACCCCACAGTTGAGCAATATCGCGCTTGGCCACCATATATCCCAGAGTCACCCACCACGTCTGTGGCGCCGAATAGTCGGTTGGTTCCCACACGTTCAACAGGCATCTCCTCGCTTCGGGCAGCAGCGGCACACGCGTAACCACCCGCAGGACCTCATGCACACCACGCCAGAATCGCTCCACCTCTGGGCATTCCCACAAAATATGAAGAAAGGTCCCCAAAGAACCACACCCACGCTTACACAACCCGTCCACAGCATAGCCCATTCGCAATAGCCTTGGGCCCGTTATGTAGACCCTATGGAGTATCTTGAGCTGGACGAAGCGAAGGCGGGACGGTATGGCCACCTCTTTCGGGGAGGCCACCGCAGAGACCCAGTCCTCGTCGTCCAGCTCCAATCCATCGGCAACCCAAGCCTCGCGAAGATCAAGCAGCAATCCCACGCGGTCATTGATCAGTTTTGTATAGATTAACGAGATCGTGCTTTCCGGAACATGTCCATCCAGCACTCTATCTTCCAGAGGGGAGTACTCCGGGATGGAGGCAACGTCCGGGAAGGCGGAGCATAGTGCATGACGGATCTGCATATACCGAAAGTACTCCCTGTCTTGCAACTGGAATTCCGTCTGCAGCATCCCGAACGTTTTGAATCCCCCCCTCGTCCAGAGATCCCCCACCCTGCTAATGCCTATCATGTCCCACTTCTCGAAGCCCTTCGAGGTCCACAGGGAGCCCAACTGCTCAGATGCGTACAGTGGTGACGCCCGGGTCAAACGATCCTTCCACCCCATCGCTACATTAGCCGCGTGCCACACTCTTACCATGACACGCGTGGGGCCCGTAAGACGTGCGTCGAGCGAGCTGGAGTAGAGCGCTCGATTATAGTCACCACCCGGCAGTAGCATCTTATCCATTTCAAAGGCCGGGTTTAGGGCGGGCCCGTATAGGCCGTGATTAATCGCAGCCAGCTGGGAGGCCCAATAATACCGTTTAATATCCGGGAGGGCAATCCCCCCGTCATACCACGGGAGCGTCAGCTTCGCCAGGGCGATACGCGGTCTCCCGTCCCAGAACAGGCGGCGTTGCAAGCTCTCCACCTCGCGGAAGTAGCGCGCCGGGACAAGGTCCATTGTATTCTGCAGAGCGTACAGGAAACGCGGCAGCGACATCATCTTAAACAATGCCGCCCGGCCGAGTGGCGAGAGCGGCAAACGCCGCCAACGCACGACATCCTCCTTCAGGCGCTGGAGGGGGGGCAGCAGGTTTCGATCATACCGGGCCTCCGCGTCTAGGGTGATGAAGATACCCAGGTACCTAAATCCCTGCGGGGCGATCTGGATAGGACAGCCCCGCGGAAGGATAGGAGCCTCCCCAGAGAGAACATACACGCACGATTTAGCCCAGTTGATGACAAGGCCGGAGTTACGACCAAATGAGTGCAATACATCAACCAGTACTATCAGTGATTTACGTGGGGAAGCCAGGTACAGGAGAATATCGTCAGCATATAGAGACACGCGGTCCTCATACTCGGAGGTCCAGCGGAGACCACGAATAGAAGGTTCCCACCGCAGCCACTCCGCCAGGGGCTCCAAGGCAAGCGCAAAAAGAAGCAGCGATAACGGGCAGCCCTGCCGCGTGCCCCTGCCCAACTCAAACTGAGCCGACACTCTACCGTTCACAACCACCTGCGCCAGTGGGCCAGAGTACAACAATTTAACCCAGCTGATAAACCCTGGGCCAAACCCAAATTTCGCGAGCGTCGCCCAAATATATGGCCATTCAAGTGTGTCAACGCCATAGTGGCGTCCAAGGATACCAAGATGGCCGGCTCCCGCATGAACGGGACACGTGCGAGCACCCCATGCAAACGCCGCAGGTTAAGCGCTGTGTTACGATGGGGAATAAAGCCGGACTGGTCCTGGTGGACCAAGTCACACACCACGCCGACCAGCCGATTGGCCAGAACCTTGGCGAGAATTTTGGGCTCCGCATTCAATAACGAAATGGGTTGATAGGATGTGACCCGGTCCCGTGGCCTCCCCTCCTTGTGGATAACCACGATGGTAGCCAGACGCTGGTCTAGCGGGAGGGAACCCACCGAGTGGGCCTCAAGAAACATAGCACGGAGATGCGGCGCCAGCGTATCCGGTCGCAGCTTATACAACTCGATGGGAAGACCATTAGGACCCATGGCCTTGCCGGAAGCGACCAAGCGTATGGCGAGGGCAATTTCTTCGGAGGTTGGAGCGGCGTCCAACAACACTCTGTCCTCCTCAGAAAGGGAAGGCAGCGCGATATCTCTGAGCAGGGCATGGGAATCCTCTTCAGAGCGGGAAGACACTGGGGAATATACCCCACGGAAATAGTCCGAGAAGCAGGAGACAATTTCCTCCGGTTCAGTGACACACACACCATTCATTTTCTCAATCAACGGGACAACACGACTCGCTCTCTCTTTTTTATCCAGCCACGCAATCAATTTACCAGCCTTATCACCCACATCATACAGTCTCCCCTGTTGCTCTCTACTGAGGCCCCTGGCCGCCTCCGTGACGAGGGCCTTATAGGCCGCTTGCTTGAGTTGGAGAACATGTAATTTATCCTCCGTCACCCCACGTTCTAGATCCCCCTCCAACTCGGTTATCTCAGCTTCAACACGGGTCACCTCCTCCCGCTCGCGCCTCCGGGAGTGGGAAATAAGGGACAGGGCTTCTCCTCGGAGTACTGTCTTGAACGCCTCCCACAGTGAGACCGCCGAAGACACAGACCCCACATTCTCGTCAAAATAGCGCTTAAGGGATTTAATCAGCTCTGCGCGAATGGTGGGGTCACGCAGGTACCAGGGATTGATCGGGGCCACTCTACCCTCTCCCCTCAGCAAAACATCAAAGTGCAACAAGAGCGGAGAGTGGTCCGAAATACCCCGTGCCAAATGGCGCACTTCTCCCACCCTCCCTACATAAGCCGCTGGGACCAGGACATAATCTAGCCGTGAGAGACTACCATGGGCCCCTGAATGGAAGGTGTACTGTAGCTGCGTGGGATGTTTTAGACGCCAACAATCCACCAGCCCCAGAGTATCCAAGAGGCCAGATAACCACTCTTAGGCCCGGGGGAGATCCCTAGGGGGGTGACGATCCACAGTTCCGGAAACTACAGCATTAAAATCCCCCCCACCACTAGAATCCCCTCCGGAAGGCCAAGGAGGAGGTGCCCCAGGTCCGCAAAGGTGGTCGTCTGCAGCCCCGGTGGGACATATACTGACACAAAAACGATCACTCTGCCCTCCAGTCTGCCCACCAAAACCGTGTAACGTCCCCTATCGTCATGGCGCACCTCATCAATCTCCAACGGGAGCGAGTTTTTAACCATAATGCCCACACCCCTTGAACCGGACGTGAAGCCCGCATGGGCCACAAGGCGGTAGCCCCGTCGATTCATAGCGCAAAAGGAGTTGCCAATGAGGTGCGTCTCCTGCAGAAAAACTATATCGGGCGAAGTTCGCTTCAAGAACTGCAGGACCACACCTCGTTTTATCCTGTCCCCCAGTCCATTAACATTCCAGGACAACAAACTCAGTCCCCTACCCCCCATCATAAACAGAAGTCATCACTCGTCCCCCAGAGAGCACTGTAGAGATAACACAAAGATACGTTTGCCTTGTGGTGGAAACGAACAACACCCCACCCCAACCCACCCATTCCAACAAAACTCCCCCCACCCTGCACCCCTGCATGAGCCCGGACAGCCCCCCCAACTTGCAGTGTGCCTGTCGCCCCTATAAAAGAAACTAGCTAGACCCCCTAGAGGAGGAAAGAGTACCCCTTCTAGACCCCACACAACCTCCATGGGAGGGGAATGTACAAAGACAGACGCTTGATCGAAAGTAGCATCGTATTCGTCCAGAGTGAGGCCCAATATTGACCCCTCAGTCCCGATCCAGTGGGCCGCCTCCTCCCGCCGCCCCCCCCCCCGCCATCTCGATCACGATCCCCAGACAGAGTGTCCAGCCAGTCCCCGGCCGCTTCGGGACGATCAAAAAAGTGCGTGCGACCATCCACCTCCACTCGCAGCTTGGCCGGGAAGAGCATGGCGTACTTTAAGTTCAGGTCCCGGAGTCGGCGTTTAACGCCGAGGAAGCTCAGTCTTTGCTTCTGGACCACCTGGGTGAAATCAGGGTAAAAGTTCACCTCCATATTGTCCAACTTAACCGGCCCATGTAGTCTGGAAGCTTGCAGGATAGCGTCTCTGTCCTGAAAGTTAAAAATCCGGGCAATGAGAGGTCGCGGAGGGGCTCCGACCTTCGGCCTTCCCCCGGGAACCCTGTGGGCCCTCTCCACAGCAAAAAATGTACTCAGGCCCCGAGGCTGGAGATGGGTAGCAATCAGGTCCTCCACAAATAGATCCGCCGCCGCTTCCTCCCGTCCCTCGGGCACTCCGATGATGCGGACGTTATTCCTCCGGGCCCGACTCTCGGAATCCTCGAGGCGCCGATCCATAAGTGCGCTCGCCTGACTTAGCCGGCGTATCTCCAGTTGTAGTGCCGCCACCTCAGTCGTAAGGCCCGATGCGGTGTGGGCCAAAGAGTCAACTCGATCGTAGGCCAACGTCTACAAGGACCGCATCGATCTTCTGTGCCAGGGTGTCGAACCGCTGGCCCACCGAGGCCTTCATCTCGGAAATGGCACCCATGACGTCGTGGAGAGTCAGATCCGTGGGCAAGTCCGGGGCATTAGAAGGGCCCTCAGGGGACTTGTGCGGTCCACCGGGAGATCCCCTCTGGAGGGTATAGCGGTCCATGCTGTTGGCCGGATGGACGGTGCCACGTCGGGTCGACTTGGTCTTTGACCGATCCCCATCTTGTTTCGTGGCCATCGCCGCTGGTCCCACAATCGAACCAGCAACGTCGTAGAGGGCAGGCAATCAGGGCCACGAGCTCCAGGGGGGCCACCCCAGATCGGCGGGGTGGGCCACAGCAGGCAGGCAGGCCGGGTCCCCCAGCGAGGCCACACCAACACAAAAGGCTCCGCGATCTCACTTGCAGAAACGGCGAGAAAGCGAAAGCGAAAGTGCGGGGTACGCGACTCGCCAGGCCCGGCCCGCCGTTGTTGTTCACTTTGCCACTGGGTCACCCCCCAACGCAAATCCGGGGTTTGGCGAGAAGAAGGCCGCAGACCTCAATCGGTGCTCACTCCGGCACCCGAGGTCCAATTCGAGAACGGAAAACGGGTTCCACCTCAGCTCAGGCTCACCAACACAGTCCCCTCAATCGAGGCAGGATGAATTCAGGATAAATGTAGGAGGTTGCGGAGGTCCTCGGGAGCCTCGCACCTACGCGGCCATCTTGGTTGCGCGCCTGCTTGCTTCTTCACTGCTGCTACTTTTAATTAGAAAGAATTACTAAGGAAATCTGAATTTTCGTTTTGGGGCTGAATTTTTAACTGAACATTTTTTAATTTGGGGCACTTTGTTTCCGGCCTTGTATATATTGCACATTTTATTATGAACTTTTTGCTCACCGTGTAAATAGCGCTTTCCATCTTGTGACCCCCCCCAGTCCACCGCAGTCATTAGCGGGCTGTTTGAGTGGAGGGTGGTCTCGGGGTAATCAAACAGCGACTCATTTCCGGTTTGGGACACACGCTTCTGCCATTTTGGGAAAGGGACGGTCTAGTTTATCCGGTCCCTACCCAATCCGGGCACTACAAAAGGTGCCTATGGCACGTGCGCGCCTGGCCGGGACCCAGGGCCACGACCCCTGCTTCAATAAACAGGGACATTATAACCTACTCTTCTAAACAGTTGCTGGACTACCACATCAACCCACAGTTAGATTGTACTCCACTCAATACTGAGGGAACTACTGATTCATGCTTGGAATGTAAACTTACAGTGCACATAGGACTATGTAGAGCACTAAGGGCCTCATGTAGGTAAATAAATTTTACTGGTTCTTAAATACCGAGCCGTACCGAATCGGTAAATTAGAATCGGTAAGTTATATGTAGGTAAAAATTCGGTAACAGTTACCGATTCGGTAACATTCGGTAATCACGAATCGGAATTCACCGAATCGGTAAATACCGAGGTGGTATTTACCGAATCGGAAAATACCGAGGTGGTATTTACCGAATCGGAAAATACCGAGGTGGTATTTACCGAATCGGAAAATACCGAATCGGTATGTACGGATTCGGTAAATAAAATCACATGACTTGACGAAACAGCTAATCCTGTGCAACGACAGCCCACCCAACCAGGAAGTGCCCACACCCAGGCAGGTGTACATAATTAGCCGAAGTGGCCACACCCAGGCAGGTGTACATAATTAGCCGACCCTGGAGAGGCTTGGAGTGCAGAGGAGAGGCAGGGAGCCGTTGCATGTGCGAGCGGGTAAACGAACAGCATGTCCAGCCAGAGAACACAGAAAGACGGAGGGGAAAGGAGGAGGAAGCTGAAATTTAGCCCCAAGGAACTCCAGGTGCTGGTGGAGGAGGTGGTGAAGCAGCACCAGAAGCTGTTTGGAAGGCAATCCCTGCAAGTGCCTGAGGCGGAAAAGCGCAACATATGGCTGGCCATCCAGGCGCAGGTCAATGCTGTGGGAGTGACCCACAGGGACATTGAGGTCCTCAAAAAGCGCTGGTATGACCTGAGGATTGTAACCAAGAGGAAGATGGGCAACATCCAGAAGGAGGCCAGCCAGACCGGAGGTGGAACCAACAGGGCACCTGCCCTCACCGAACTGGAGGAGCTGGTGGCGGCCACAATCCAGCAGGAGAGCGTCGTGGGCCTTGGGGACGCCGACAGCTCTGCCAGAGCCGCAACACACCAAGGTAAGATGAAAGCACAGCAATGTAGCCCCCCCTACCCCTATCCCACATCCCCCATTGTGAAACGAGAATCACACTGCAGTCCACACGTGTCAGTGCAGACAGGCAATGCATTCCGGGAGATGTAGTCAGGGCAACACTAACCATGACGTAAATGTTACAGGGCAACAAGGCATGTCACGCACTCGAGGCACAAGGAGACAGAGGACATATTGGAATGTGAAATGTGTTATTGTGACGCTTGCAATGCAGCCCTTCGGGGACACTGAGCCAATGTTGTATTTCTGTCCACAGATGTGACATCATGCAGGACAGGGCATGCTGCAGGAGAGACGGCACACCGGCCACAAGTATCACCTCTAGCCAGCACAAGTTCAGACCAGGGAGCAGGCCCACTGGCAGCCGCACCACCAACACAGCCAGCCTCGCCGCACCCAGAGCCAGCATCACCTCACCGAGAGCCAGCATCACCACAACCAGAGCCAGCATCACCACAACCAGAGCCAGCATCGCCACTCATGTTCGAATCACCGGCCACATCTCCGCTTGCTGGTGTGAGAATGAGGAGGCGTCCAGCAGCCAGGCTACGAGCCTTAGACACCTCGTCAGACGACAGCATGGGCCCAGAAGACCGCACCGGGCCCCAGGAAGGGAGCCATGCCACTGTGCCCCACACCTCACAGGCAGCACAGACGGGAGCAAGAGGGCGCCGCAGGTCGCGTGTCCAGAGTCCACCAGCACCCACTGACGGCCATGGTGTCTTCTTGGGTCTCGAGGGCCAAATGTTGAAGCAACAGCGCCTGCAATCAAAGGCAGTCATGTCAGTCCAGAGGCACATGCGGGTGATGAGGACAACATTAGTCAACATGGACAGTAACATTAGCGGCATGGCTGCGGGCATTCGGGACATGTCCCAGTCAATCCAGCAGTTGTGCAGCAAATTAGATGCTGACATCGAAGCACGGCGCCGGGAACGCCAGAGAAGGGACACTACCAGCAGGGCACTCAACCGTCTGGCAACTGCGACTTCTCTACTGTGCCGGCGCTCTGTGACGATGCAGGAGGGCCTAACACAGTGCTGCAGCGACCTGTCTCGGGGGATGGTGCAGGTGACAAGTGCACTAGGGGTGCTATTGACTAGTCAGGCGTCGACAACTGCTGCAGGGGATGCTGCGGAGAGCATCGACACCAGCAGCAGCATCACACCCCCCGTCCCAGAAGCACGCAGGAGCAGCAGGCGGCTTGGGGTTGGCTCTAGTGAGGATGCACAGGCCGTGCAATCCACCACTGCAGCGCGTATGCGCAAACATTGATGTAGCCCTGCTAAGCCACTTCCCATTGGGTGACGTAACCCTGGACATACTCCTTGTATAGATGGTATATTGCCTGATTGGCCTGTTCATGTGTTCATGGCGTGGTGCCACATTAAAACTACGTCAGGACTTCTCACAACTCGCTGTGTCCCCTCACTTACTCAGAAATAGTTGCATGTGATCTCTGCCCGTCTCTCTCTCCCATCGATTGCAGTTGGCACTCTAGCTGCGTTGCCCTCTGGCTGGCCTGACTCATCGTCGTTGTCCTCAAAATATGTTAGTTCCACATCTGTACCTTTTTTCGTGGCAAGGTTGTGCAGCATTGCACAAGTGGCAATAATCTTGCAGCAGGTGATGGGTTTGTACTGGCGTGCGCTTCCGCTCTTGTGCAGGCAGCGGAACCTGCTCTTCAGTAGTCCAAACGTGCGCTCCACCACATTGCGTGTTGTTTTATGTGCCACGTTGTATCGTCTCTCACTCTGGGTTGCTGGGTGTAGGTAGGGAGTGAGGATGAATGACCGGCATGCATATGCACTGTCGCCTGGATGAGTAAAAGGGAACCATCAGTAACATGCCTCTATACACTATGATTTGCAGGTTTCAAGGGGCGTCACTGTTACTTACCTAGCAGGTATCCCTCTCCGAATTCTCCGGCACTCAGTCGTGTGTAGATCCCACTATTCTGGAAGATGTAAGAGTCGTGGGTGCTCCCAGGAAACTTTGCAACAATATCTGTGATGATGTTCCCTGCATCACAGATCACCTGCACATTGATGGAGTGGGTGGACTTCCTGTTCCTGTAGATGTGCTCTGTATCAGCTGGTGGACAGATTGGGATGTGTGTACCATCAATACAGCCGATGACATGGGGGAACTGTGCCATGTGATAAAAGTCTGTTTTTGTTTTCTGCAGTGCAGCCTGTGTGTTTGGGAAGCTTATGTAGTGGTGCATTCTCTGCATCATGGCATCCAGGAACTTCCTGAAGAAACGTGACAGGCAACTCTGGGATACCCCACCCACCGCAGCTATCACCACCTGATAACTGCCGGATGCCAACAGATGTAGGCTGCAGAGCACCTGCACATGTGGGGGTATGGCGTGCGCCCTTCTTATTGGCTGGTCCAGGAGTGGGTGAAGGTCCCTGATTAAGTCCATGATGGTTTCGGGGTGTAGCCTGTACCTCTCATGTATCTCTGCATCAGTCAGCTGGAATAGTGTGATGCGCTGTCTGTAGATTTGTTCCTCCCGTCGCCACACCCTCAGTCCTGCTGCCTGTAGACGTAGGCACCTTGCAATGACGTACATGGCGGCCATGTTGTCCACGCTGTTGCATTTTGGGTTTGCCTATATGCATTGTTGATGGTTACCACCTGCTTTCAATCCGTGTTAATTACCGACTCTTATTTACCGATTTTCCTGGATTTCTTAATTACCGAGTGCTCCTACATGTCATTTTAAATTTTACCACTTCATATTTACCACTTCATGTTTACCGAATCGTTAATTATGTATTCGGTAAATCTGATTCGGTATTTTGGAATTCGGTAAATATGAATCGGTATTTACCGCCTCATATTTACCGAAAAGTGGTTTTTGGACTCCTACATCTCACTTGTCTGAATACCGGTCGGTAACGGCATATTTACCGAAAATCGGCCGTTACCGACCGGTATTTGGCTACCTACATGAGGCCCTAAATGTCTTAATATTTAACACTCCTACCAAACAGCAAGTAAATCTGCACACAAAAAGTAAGACGTCACCTACTAATGAATTTTCCTTCTTCAATATTAATTGTCGCTCACTTCCAAAACACCAGGCGGATGTTTTTGATTTCTTAATTGACAAACAACCTGACGCTATCTTTCTTACAGAGACATGGCTCAATACCAGCTCTGGCCCGGATGTAGCCATAGCTCTGCATCCTAACTATGTTGTAGTTAGGGAAGATAGGGAGGACAAAATAGGTGGAGGGATCGCTATAATCCATAAAAACATATATAGCTGTAAGTTTGATGGCTTACTGATCACTGGTTGCGAACAAGGCAGTGTTTAAACTGACCTTAACCCCTCATTTGACTCTTTCAGGGATCTTGGTTTATCGCCCCCCCGGGCCTTCCGGCCCTTGGGCCACAACCTTCCCAGACCTAGTTACTCACTTCCTTCTTAGCTCGACAAATTTTTCTATTTTGGGAGATCTTAGTCTCCATTTTTAGGATCCCGCCTGTACTATTAGTAACACCGTCATCTCAGATTTGGCAGCAATAAATATTTTGCTTTGCAATTCTGGCCCTACTCACAAAGCTGGCCACCTATTAGACCCAATTTTTTCCAATTTATCCAATATTGAATGTTCCACAGCTATTCCACTGTGCTGGTCCGACCACTTTTTGGTTGGTTTCAGGCTAGTGAATGAATGAATGAATGTGAACTTTATTCGGATAAACATCATATCCATAAAAGAACAGTTAAAATATAATAAAACATAAAAATTCAGGTAATTCAAGCACATCAAATAACGAAGTTATCCCGAATACATGGTGTTACGAGTGCGAACCGCCGATTTTAAAAAGGATCCAACTCTAAAACATAATTCATCATTGTTAATAGCTAGCACCATGTCGTAAGCAATCTTGTAGTCAGTAACACATTGTGACTTGAAATATGGGATCAAGAATTTTTTAGTGGGGGATGAGTAATAAGAACAGAAAAATAGAAAATGTAGCATTGATTGTTTCAAGGTATTATTGCATGGACAGAGGGAGAGTTCATGGTTAGCTGTATAGCCAGTAGGGAATGACAACAGATATTTCATTGTGTCTGTTCTTAGCCTGAAGAATAAGCCCCTTTCCCAGCGACCAACAGGATTTAAACGATATTTTGGCATGACTGGGGTTACATACTCAATTTGCATATATCTAGCCACTGAGGTTTTATTATATTCAGTTGCTAGTCTTATTTCTTTATAAGAAGCATAGAGTAATTTTTCTGTAATTTTAATATTAACGGGGCTATAATCTAAAGGATTTAAGAACAAATGTTCCAAATTCAGGCTATTCAGACTTTTACGGACTCCTGCCAGCCATGGTATATCCATCCCTCTGTCACAATTCAGACAATCCGTAATTATCTCTCTGGTCAATTGTGCAGCCGTATTCTTCCAGATTCTTAACCAAAACAATGTCGGGCGAGCCTTTATAAAATCTTCTATATAAGGCAGATGTAGTTCGCTATGGCTAGCATATGTAGAAGAAAAGAAAGGAGCTCCCAGAGTTTTACGGCAAAATCTGTTCTCTTCACACTGAATAGGTGTGCAAATAGAGTTCCCCCATACCTCTGCACCATATGTAGCAGTCGGTGTGCATTGTAATCTGTGAATTTTGATAATAGAAGGAACTACCCCTATATTTTTATGCTTCGGTAGCCTAAGGATTGTGTTAATAGAGTTGGTAAATTTCCTTTTACAGTGGGCAATGTGATCATTCCATAGACCATTTGATAATACCAGACCTAAATACGGAAAAGTGCACGTGCTTAACAATTGATTAGAATTTAAAACAATTGAGAGATTAGAATATTTCTTGGACCCACATGACATTAAAAATGATTTTTTTAAATTAGAACATAGGCCCAAGGTTGCCATAAAATCCACAAAGCCGTGAACCAGGGCGCGCAATGCTTTAGGAGTGCGCCCCATTAACACGGCGTCGTCAGCATAAAGCAACGCGGGAATCTTATTTCCATTGATAATTGGGACGTCTTCAGTTGTAATTAGGAGAGATTTGGTTAAATCATTAATATATAATATAAAAAGAAGCGGGCCAGAACACAAACCTGTCTGACCCCCCCCTACCAATTTTAATAGCCTTCGAAATCTCACCATTCCTACCTATGCGCACCCTAGCTTTCAGGTCTCTGTGTAAATATGCCAAAAAAGAAACTAATTGGTCGTCTAGCCCAAGATTTGAGAGAGTTAGCCACAGCCGTGATCTGTTGACAAAATCAAAGGCTGACGTGAGATCCATGAATGCTAGGTACACTGGTGTTTTCTTAGCTATTGTATATTTGCTAATGATCAGATGGAGGTTGAGGCACTGTTCCACCGTGCCAACCTTGCTCCTAAACCCTAGCTGAGATGGATGCAAGACCTGACTTTCCTCTGCCCATAAATTGATCCTATTAAGTATTACCCTACCCAGGATTTTTAGGGTGTTATCGATCAATGAAATTGGCCTATAACAACTCGGGTCCGTCCGGTCCCCCTTCTTAAAAATTGGGACTATAGTACTATATGACCAGGAATCAGAAATAAATGAATCGGTAAGATTATTAAAAATATTAGTAAGGAGTGGTGCCCAGAAATCGGGTTTATTTTTAATTAAATCGATCGGAAGCCCGTCAGGCCCCGGTGCTTTACCCCCTGAGCTTTGGCTTATAGCATCTTCAACCTCGGTTAGTTCGATCTGTAGTCCAGAGGTAAAGGTATGTACTTTTTCAGGTTCGTTAGGGATTGGGGAGGCATAGATCTTACTAAAGTGAGCCTCCCAAGATTCGCTGGATATATTACATCCAAGCGGTGAGGAAATATTACCCACAGATTTCATATCTTTAACTGCCTTCCAGAAGTTCTTCCCGTTTTTTTAAAACATTTGCCCGCAGAAGGTTTGCCCAATGGTCGTTGATAAGCTCCTCCTTTCTACGCGTAATGGCTTTCTTATAACTACCCCTCAATGATGTTACGAGGGGGCTTACTCTGGGTTTACTTATAAGAGCCTTTCTTAGTTCTCTATTTGCCACGGAGCATTCTGTATCAAACCAGCCAGGTTCGGAATTAAGTATCCGAATTGGTTTAGACTGTATTTGTTTAATCCCATAGCATAACCTTGAAAAAGCTTAGACTACCTCTATTTTACCTATGCTAAACGTCAGACATGTATTGACTAGGTTTGGATGAGATTTTATCATTGATTCAAACAGGGCATTATTGTCAATACTACGCCAAACAATTCTACGATTATCAGTGGTTATCGTTAGATCACAGGCCCCAGGCGTACAATCGTACACTGGGCGGCGAGAGAAACTTAGTGTAGTGCTGAGTGGGTTGTGATCCCCTTGTATTGTTGGGATGACTTCAGCCCTTAATACTTGGCCTTCTAAAGGAGTATTTACAAAAATATAATCAATAGTAGAGGTTTCAGGCTAGTGAATCCAGAAAACTTGCACGTGGCTACTTGTGGAGCTCAAAAATTAACTAGGAATTGGAAAAAGTTGGATATTGTTAATTTTAATAAATTCCTTTCTATTAACGTCCCTATTTTAAAAAATATGTTTGCTTCTGATCTAGAGGCCTTTCAAAATTGGATTCAGAAACCCACAGACATCTGCCTTCCTCCCTCCTTTAAGAAGGTAAACAATCACCGTCCCCCTGCCCCTTGGTTCTCAGACAAGCTAAAAGTCGAGAAACTAAATGTAAGAATATGGAAAGACGGTGGAGAAGGGCTTATGCACCTGATGCCAAACTTGCCTATCTACTTACTAAAAGGGAGTATCCTTCTCTTTGTAGGGCCACTCGTGCAAACTATGTTTCCTCAACTATAACGGATGCTAAGAATTGCTCCAAAACACTATTTAGGATGGTTAAAGAACTATCTGGCTGTGCAACCCAACCAATTCCCCCCAGTCTGAATGAAATGCAATGCGAGGACCTTGCTCAATTTTTTACAAACAAAGTGGAAGGAATATATTCCGTTTAGTCAGTAATAAGTCTTCCTATTCTGACCTGCTACTATCTACCCACGTCCAGCCAGGCTCTCTGTCTGACTGCAGAGATGCACATATTATGGACTCCACCAATAAATTGGAAAACTGGTCACCACTAGACATTACTACCCTCAAACAGCACCTTGCTAGTATTAAATCTGGTTCTCCACGTGACCTCCTTCCGTTCACAGTACTGCAGCAGCTTGAACCACCAGTACTTATAACTATCATGGAACTTTTAAATGCATCCTTAAAGGAGTCCTTTGTTCCTTCTGAATGGAAGCATGCAATGGTCATCCCACAGCTGAAAAAAGCCAACTCAGATCCTACGCTTTTTTCGTACTATCGGCCAATTTCTCTGCCTCCTGTATTTTCTAAAATTCTAGAGAGGCATATCAATGGCCAATTGTCCCAGTATATTGAATCTCATAGGTTTCTTCATCCATCTCAATCTGGTTTTAGGACCGGCTATTCCACTGAGACCGCGCTTCTTGGTGTTACAGAAATGCTCCGCCAGAGTCTGGATGCAGGCAACACGGTAGCTCTTGTTTTATTGGATTTAAGTGCGGCCTTTGACACGGTGTCACACGCCGTGTTGATAAAGGTCTTACAATCCATAGAGGTTACTGGTCCTGCACTTAGCTGGCTAACTTCCTTCCTCACCGATCCCACATTTCATGTCCTTTCCTCTATAGCTAACTCTAAGACCTACTCTTCTCCTTATGGAGTTCCCCAGGGGTCTATTCTTAGTCCTCTGCTATTTAACATTTATGTTAGACCCCTGGCAACAATCGTTGAAGAGGCTGGGTTGTCGTTATTTTCATATGCCGGCGACACCCAGATCATTTTCTCTCTTTCTGCCGGAAAGCTTTAGAGCAATCTGCTCTTCGGACTGGGCTTAGCAAAGTGGCTTCATGGATGCAGGCTAATTTTCTCAAGCTTAATGGTGAAAAAACAGAGGTCTTGGTACTGGGTAAAGATAAATATCTCTGGGGTCCGCAACATTGGCCTACAAAAATGGGTGCGTTGCTGCAACCTTCCCATCATGTTCGCAACCTCCACTTTATTATTGGCAATTTACTATCTATGCGTCAACAAGCCATGAAAGTTGCTGCAACATGTTTCACCATTTTGAAATGGCTGAGAAAAATTGTTTGGATGCTACCCAGTCCTACCCAGAGAACCGTAGTCCAGGCTCTTGTTACTTCTACACTGGACGACGGTAACATCTTTTACCTGGAAGCCAATAAAGATGTAACACGTAAGCTACAGCGGGTACACAGCTCCGCTGCAAGATTGCTCTGCCGAGTTCCCAAAACAGCCTCTATCTCCGGCTCCCTGAGGGACCTTCATTGGCTCAGGGTCGAAAACCGGATCAAGTTTAAAGCTCTGAGCTATATGTTAAGAATTAAGCTTGGCACAGCTCCCCTTTATTTGCAAAACTTAACTCACCCCTACCTCCCTTCACGTACCCTTCGGTCTACCACCCAGGCTAAATTCCAGGTGCCTAGGGATAGACTATCCCGTATGGGTGGCTGCTCTTTCTCTTACTTGGGCCCTGTACTGGGGAATGCTCTTCCTTTGTCTCTTCGCACCCAGACTAACCTTATACTTTTTCGTAAGTCACTTAAAACTTGGCTTTTCAATCAGAAAGTCCCATCCCCTTTTTTTCTGCTGTCTCTGACGGGCGCCGGGAATCCCTTTTTGGGTAGCTGTTGCGCCTATATATAAATTTAAAATAATACTAATCATGATCCCTGCTTAGCAACTGGATTTTTGCCTATCAGCATACTCAAATTCAAACATTAGTCTACAGTGCCCAGCCCTTTTTTGTATCCATATTGGGTGTCCGTTAGAACATTATTAAAGTTCTCCCAGTCCTTCAAGATTCACCCTATAATTTTGACTGAGGCGTCAAGGAGGAATATTGGCCTATAATTCTTAGGCATTGATTTCTCTCCTTTTTTTATAGATCTGGACAATAACAGAGCTCTTCTGAGTTAAAGGGGGACCATCCCTAGCAATTGCATTAGAAAACATTGGTAATCAGAGGGGCCCACAGGTCTTGGCAATCTAAATGAACATCAACTGGGACCCTATCTGGGTGCCGATCATGATCCGGTAAAAAAACTTCCCCGTACGACTCGTATCCGGTCTTTTTACCGTACGAATCGTACAAGTGCCGTACAAACTGCCAATCACGATTCGCATGGTAAAAAGTCCATACGAACCGCATTGGGAATTATTCCCCACACGTCCTCGGGTCGGAAAATGTGTCCGACACGTCCTCGGACGATTTACCGTACAAATGTGAAAAGTGAAGTCCGACCGCGGAATCACGATCCATCCCGTGCGTCCGATGTTACAACCGTATGGAAAAAACACCGTCCGCACCGAACTCCCATAGCAACCATGGAGACATGTGCCCGCATACGCGCCCATCACCCCCCCCAGCCCTCCTATGTACGAGTCGAATCCCCACCCGTGTATGTACGACCCGTACCCCCACCCCAACCGTGTATGTACGACCCGTACCCTCACCCGCGTACGTATGGAGCGTACCCCCACCCCAACCGTGTATGTACGACCCGTACCCTCACCCGCATATGCATGGAGCATACCCCCACCCCAACCGTGTATGTACGACCCGTACCCTCACCCGCATATGTATGGAGCGTACCCCCACCCCAACCGTGTATGTACGACCCGTACCCGCACCCGCGTACGTATGGACCGTACCCCCACCCCTACCGTGTATGTACGACCCGTACCCTCACCCGCGTACATATGGAGCGTACCCCTACCCCAACCGTGTATGTACGACCCGTACCCGCACCCGCGTACGTATGGACCATACCCCCACCCCAACCGTGTATGTATGACCCGTACCCTCACCCGCGTATGCATGGAGCGTACCCCCACCCCAACCGTGTATGTACGACCCGTACCCTCACCCGTGTATGTATGGAGCATACCCCCACCCCAACCGTGTATGTATGACCCGTACCCTCACCCCAACCGTGTATGTACGACGCGTACCCCCACCCGCGTACGCATGGAGCATACCCCCACCCCAACCGTGTATGTACGACCCGTACCCCCACCCCAACCGTGTATGTACGATACGTACCTCCACCCGCTTACGCATGGAACGTTCCCTCACCCCAACCGTGTATGTACGACCCGTACCCCCACCCCAACCGTGTATGTACGACCCGTACCCGCACCCGCGTATGTATGGACCGTACCCCCACCCCAACCATGTATGTACGACCCGTACCCTCACCCGCGTACGTATGGAGCGTACCCCCACCCCAACCGTGTATGTACGACCCGTACCCGCACCCGCGTACGTATGGACTGTAGTGTACCCCCACCCCAACCGTGTATGTACGACCCGTAACCTCACCCGTGTATGCATGGAGCGTACCCCCACCCCAACCGTGTATGTATGACCCGTACCCTTACCCGTGTACGTATGGAGCGTACCCCCACCCCAACCGTGTATGTACGACCCGTACCCTCACCCGTGTACGTATGGAGCGTACCCCCACCCCAACCGTGTATATACGACCCGTACCCTCACCCGCGTACATATAGAGCGTACCCCCTCCCAACCGTGTATGTACGACCCGTACCCGCACCCGCGTACGTATGGAGCGTACCCCTACCCCAACCGTGTATGTACGACCCGTACCCGCACCCGCGTATGTATGGACGATACCCCCACCCCAACCGTGTATGTACGACCCGTACCCTCACCCGCGTATGCATGGAGCGTACCACCACCCCAACCGTGTATGTACGACCCGTACCCTCACCCGCGTATGTATGGAGCGTACCCCCACCCCAACCGTGTATGTATGACCCGTACCCTCACCCCAACCGTGTATGTACGACGCGTACCCCCACCCGCGTACGCATGGAGCATACCCCCACCCCAACCGTGTATTTATGACCCGTACCCCCACCCCAACCGTGTATGTACGATACGTACCTCCACCCGCGTACGCATGGAACGTTCCCCCACCCCAACCGTGTATGTACGACCCGTACCCCCACCCCAACCGTGTATGTACGACCCGTACCCGCACCCGCGTATGTATGGACCGTACCCCCACCCCAACCGTGTATGTACGACCCTACCCTCACCCGCGTACGTATGGAGCGTACCCCCACCCCAACCGTGTATGTACGACCCGTACCCGCACCCGCGTACGTATGGACTGTACCCCCACCCCAACCGTGTATGTACGACCCGTAACCTCACCCGTGTATGCATGGAGCGTACCCCCACCCCAACCGTGTATGTATGACCTGTACCCTCACCCGCGTTCGTATGGAGCGTACCCCCACCCCAACCGTGTATGTACGACCCGTACCCTCACCCGTGTACGTATGGAGCGTACCCCCACCCCAACCGTGTATATACGACCCGTACCCTCACCCGCGTACGTATAGAGCGTACCCCCACCCCAACCGTGTATGTACGACCCGTACCCGTACCCGCGTACGTATGGACCGTACCCCCACCCCAACCGTGTATATACGACCCGTACCCTCACCCGCGTACGTATTGAGCGTAACCCCACCCCAACCGTGTATGTACGACCCGTACCCGCACCCGCGTACATATGGACCGTACCCCCACCCCAACCGTGTATGTACGACCTGTACCCTCACCCGCGTACGTATGGAGCGTACCCGCACCCCAACCATGTATGTACGACCCGTACCCTCACCCCAACCATGTATGTACGACGCGTACCCCCACCCGCGTATGCATGGAGCGTACCACCACCCCAACTGTGTATGTACGACGCGTACCCCCACCCGCGTACGCATGGAGCGTACCCCCACCCCAACCATGTATGTACGACCCGTACCCTCACCCGCGTACGTATGGAGCGTACCCCCACCCCAACCCGGTATGTACGACCCGTACCCGCACCCGCGTACGTATGGACCGTACCCCCACCCCAACCGTGTATGTACGACCCGTACCCTCACCCGCGTACGTATGGAGCGTACCCCCACCCCAACCGTGTATGTACGACCCGTACCTTTACCCCAACCATGTATGTACGACGCGTACCCCCACCCGCGTATGCATGGAGCGTACCACCACCCCAACCGTGTATGTATGACGCGTACCCCCACCCGCGTATGCATGGAGCGTACCCCCACCCCAACAATCTAAGTACGGAGCGCACCCCAGGCCCCAACACCAGCACCTTCACACAACATTGCGCATGTACGAGTCGTACCAAGCCAGACACAAGGACAGCACTGTACAACAAAATGCCCGAAGTACACACCGTACACACGTTAAAAACGCACGTACACAACCAGGACAAAGCAAAACAACACAAGAATACACCATTCAAATGGCACAAAGCCACTAAACATGTCCAACAAGCACAAAACAACACATTCACTGACCTGCAACTGCCAAAATCCCAAACAGAGGCCCAAAACACAACCACTCCTTATAACACACCCACCCAAACTTCAAACACAGCCACACCCACCAATGGACCAATAAAAAGGGCCCACACACACAAACATGAGCCTTTGCAACAGACTCACTGCTGCCAGACCCCACAGACAACCTACAGCACCATACTAGAACCTTTACTACACCTTACACTTGCACACCTTCACACACACACCTTCACAAACACCCCCTCATCACATTCACACACACACCTGCACAACCACGCCCACACACCCACAACCATCCACACACACCCCCCCACCATCCACACCCACACCCCTCACCATACCCACTAACAAGAATCCAAAGTTCACTAGCCGAGAGTTGGAGGTCCTTGTCGATGAAATCCTCAGAGTCGAGCCACACCTCTTTGGAACATTCGTCAGACAGACCAGCATTTCAGAAAAAACAGCCATGTGGCAGACGATTGTCGATGCTGTGAATGCTGTTGCGGACACCAGAAGGACCAGGCATGAATGCCAAGCCAGGTGGTACGATCTGCGGAGGAGGGTCCGAGCCAAAATGACCGACGAACACAACCAGGCCAACGTCACTGGAGGAGGGCCGCCCCGCAGACGCGTAGAATACCATCCCTGGGAGGAGAGGGTGATGGCCATACTGCCGGTGGTGGCAGTGGACGGATTAGAAGGACTCCGAGACCCGGGTGAGTACACAAACAACTCACCTCACATGGGGGGAACGTCATCCACAACCAAACTCACAAACAGGCACGCAACCACCCCAAGCTATCGCATGACTCAACCACACTCCATGAACACGCACATGCCACTGGCGCCACCATGCCCCATGCACCCACCTGGAAAATGCCAAGTCACAGGCCACAGAAAGCACCAACACAAGACACGGTAAGCCGGATGGCGGGAGTGTGGGCCCCAAAAATCACATAGTGCAACTCAGAAGCAGACAACAATGCCCCCTGCCCATATGGCCTAGGTCACAACCAGACAAACAGTGTGTCACCACACAGGAAAGACTTGCCAGCAAATGGCGGACGCCTTGCATTAACACATGGGGGTGACGGCACGTTCTTGCACATGACAGCAGCTAATGAACAGCCAACACTGTGAAAGAGTGGCAGCACACACCACCACAGCAGCAGCGCACACACAGACACTACACCCAATGGGTGCCTGCAGATCAGAAACAAACTCACATCAACAATCCAAGGGCCATTCAAAGATCTGCTAACAGTGTGTGCCCAGGAAGCGGGGCTGAGGTGACAGAGGGTGACACACAGAGGGAGGAAAGGGGGACAGAGAGGGAGGGAGACACAGGGAGATGGACAGAGGGAGGAGGCTGACACACAGAGGGAGGGAGAGGGGGACAGAGAGGGAGCGAGAAAGGGACACACAGGGTGCGCAAATCAGCCTTGGGGGGTGTGGGAATGTCTGCTCGTCAGCAGGTGGACTGCGTGCATGTAGACAAGGGTGGCCAGTGCCAGAACCCCCCCTCTTCTCCATGGCAAAACACAGGGCCATGTCACAACCTGTGCACGAGCACAACGACAGCCACCTGCATTATCTAAGTGTGTGGAACCACTCCATGTGCCCACGTACAGTGCAACACGGAAGGCGCCAATGCATGGCTCGCCACACCTGCCCACTCCACTGCTGACTGCAGTCACAATTGACGCAGCAAGTAAGACTGTGCCACACATAGGTAAAGTCGCAAAAGCTGTGGCCAAGGGACATACCCATGCACAAGTGCACTGTGAGTGGAATGCAAGACATATCCAAATTCCCAGAGGAAATGTGCCAACTTAGAAACCAATGAAACATGGATGTTGCATGGAACAAAATTAACATTGTCTCTCTCACACACAGGTCAACGTCGTGGATCACCCCCCAACACTGGGGGGGAAGACTCACAGGACCCGGCTCGGCGGGATGACGGAGCCACCGGCAGCGACGACTCTCACCACTCTTTGGACGAACCCGACCCCGACCAACCTGGCCCCTCTGGTGTCCAATGACCTGCAGCACCTGCGTCAGGTACAACTGGGCCAACCACCACCCCCACTCCTGCCACATCCCAGGAGACACCCAGGATCCCTGCCCCACCACCACAATGCAGCCAGGCTGGCCAGGAGGGACACGGTGTACCGGGCACCCAGGAGGAGGCAGGCGACAACGCCAATGCCACCCCTCAGGGGTCCCGGAGACCCGATGTGCCCACAAGGGCAGGCCAGGTGCAAGTGGGCAGGGGTGGTGGGAGTGGAGGACGGCGGAGTCACGAGCCTGACCAGTTGGCTGCGGAACCGGTATATTCCCATGTCCGAAACATCCTGGACACATACCGGCAGGACACCGCGGGCATGGCCCAGGTTGTGTCCACCCTCAACGAGATGAAGGGGACCCTCGATGAGATCAAAACCCAGCAGGCGCAGCAACATGCGGAGCAACATGCCTGTCTACTGCGACACCAAGGGCGGATGGAGGACAGACAGGCTGAGCTCGTGACGGTGTTTACGGGAATTCACAGTACACTCCGTCGGATAGCCGACAACATGGGCAACCCTCCCTGTGCCATCAGGCGTAGAACATCACCACCCACAGGGAGGGATCAGGAGGAGGAGACATCCGACGGAGCATCCCAAACATCGTCACGGCCTGCTTCTGAGGGTCCCCGCAGGAGGGCGGGTCGTCCACGGAAAAGACCGTGAGGGTCGGCGCAACAGCACCATCTCCCAGGACACCTGGCCTGGCACCTGGCCCACTGGAGCAACAGCAGCACAGCAGCAAAAGACATTCTCTGCCACATGAACTTGCTGGTCAGTGTCTGACCAATGTTGACAAAGACTGTGGCATGGACTCTGAGGATTTCGAATGGCAAGGACACCAACTCCCCTAGTGAACTTTGGATTCCACACACCCGGAAAGCCCCTCATGTCAAATTCCCCCCCCTACCCCAACCAAAATAAAAAGTCACACCATAAAGAGAAGATGCCTACTTATTGCATTATTACCTTACATGTGTCTTGTAAAGTCTAACCATGCCTGAGTTCTCATTTGACTTCAACCATCCACACCCTGGGGCCTGAGTCTGGCACAGGACACACATGGGTCACATTGTATTAGGCAAGACAGACATGGAGCATCATACACACCCGTGATGGGCCCAACCAGCTGAGGGGGTGGCCGCACAACCGTGCCGACAGACATTTTGAGTACAGCGACAGCCATGCGCAGAGGTCAGGGATCACGTGGAGTGTCCTGTGGGGCACCCAGGTATGTGTGGACAGGTGGCAGAACCATGTCCTGCAAGCTTGAGTCAGGTGGATGCAGAGAATGGTGGCCTGGCCAACGTTGGATGCATGGGGATGGCACATGTCACAATACCCACACAGTCATGGACATCATGCACAATACACAGTCTAATCCCACACAAACAGCTTCCATCTTGCTACTCTACACATAGACACATAGCCACTATCACGGAAAACCATGCCAGACATGCCGGATGCACCGTGGCAACACACCAGCATTGACTGAGAAGAGGCACCTTGGAGGCATAGGGACACCTTTATTAGTCATGTATTCGGGATTGCAGAGGCAACTCGGAGTACACATGAACGGGTCATGTGGAGTAACATGTGGGTCCAACACTGGAACCCCCCTTCTGCAGCACAAATGCGTGATAGCCATGGAACTGGCACACAAGTGTCGGCTAACAGCTAAACACCCCCTGCTGCTCACGGAGAGACTGCCATACACCATTGATTCGCTGATGTGGAAGTCCCACACCATGTCAAGCCAATGCAAACCGTATGTGTCCGAGGGCAGTGTAACACACATTGATGCCATCATCACATTCCACAATCCCATCACTGATGACTGTCAAAAAGTCTGACCATCTATTCAGGTGTACCCAGCTGCATGTCATGTGTACCATGGTGATGCGACATGTCTGCAGAGGAACCAAACATCGACAGGGGCAGTGTGCATACATCGTAAACAACTGCCACACCCAATACACCCCTGATGCATCCCTTACCCTAAGGAGACTTCCAAACTTGTCCGTGCGTGTAACGCTGAGTCAGCACACGATGACGTGTCCATGAGGAATAGCAGTGCCACAACAATGCAAGCAGCAGACGGCATGCGCAAGTACCTGGGGAAGAGAGACACACAAGAAGTCAGCCACAAAAAGCACAGCCACTTGCATGTGCATGTACTCGACACATGTAAGGATGACAACATGCTAGGTCACAATTATGACTGGGGAAATACACATCACTGGCACCATCACTCCAGTGATACATCCACACACACCTCTGACTCACGTGCCATACATGCAGATGGACACACACATCGCAACACATGACACACGGGGACCAATGCGTGCACACACAGACACTGGTACTCACCACTAAGCAAAGAAGTCGCGTATGAGCCGAGTCCGGATGTCCTCTTGCGGAACCACATCCTCCACATCACTAGCCCCATTGCCAAGACCTTCGTCCTCCACGGGTGGATGGTCCTGATCATCATGATCCAGGATGAGTGGCACAGCTTTCTCAACTGCCATGTTGTGCAGCATGCAGCAGACCATGAAGATTTTGCAGACCTTCGCCGGGGCATATGGGAGGGCGCCGCCGGTCTTGTGGAGGCATCGGAATCGGCTCTTCAGGAGGCCAAATGTCCTCTCTATCAGTCGCCTTGTCCGGCCATGGGCGGTGTTGTAGCGGAGCTGGGCCGGCATGATGGGGTTGCGGAGAGGTGTGATCAGCCATGGCATGTTGGGATAGCCAGTGTCCCCTACATGGAAAGCACATGGACATAAGTAGGACAGGAGAAGCGGTCGTGCTGGAAGTCTACGCAAAATACAGGACAGACAGAGTGTACCCACCAACAACACATGCTCGTTCGTTGCGCAGCTGCGTCATCATTTCAGGCACCCTGCTACGCCTCATGATGTAGGCATCGTGTGCTGATTCTGGAAAACGAGCACAGACATGTGAAATCACCATGTTGGACAGACACACCACAAGGGCATTGATGGAGTGGTAGTGTTGCGATTCCTGTACGCTACCTCCTGTGCCTGTGGTGGTACCAAAGCCACATGTGTCCCATCTATGGACCCAATGACATGGGGCATCCCTCCCAGGGCATAGAATCCACGCTTGACACCAGTCAACATTTCAGGGGTTGGGAAATGGATGAACTCATCCAGGTGAAGCAACATGGCCTCTAAGAAATCATGCAGCACACGGCAGAACATGCTCTGGGACATGCCACCAACATGAGCAATGGTATTTTGAAAGGTACCCGTGGCAAGAAAATGTAGGGCTGCCATTACCTTCAGCTTGGGTGTCAGTGCCGTAGGATACCTGTGCAGCGGTTGCAGGTGTGGTGCCAGCCTCGCCGTCAACTCCAGAATCAACGGTTGGGGGAAGCGGTAGCACCGGATACAGTCATTCTCCCGCATGTCAGCCAAGTCCGGAATTGCTTGGGGAAGAGGCGGCGCTCTGCAGTAATTTGGAAGTGACAAGGAAGAGTGAGTGCACTACTACAACAATTTTTGGGTGCTGAGCACATGTTAATCTGTCAATACACATATGCGACATACGGAGTGAGGTATGTGCCACATGCCCTGGACACGTATGGCTGCAAGGTGACACTCCTACCAAGACCCAGCTACACACGGAGATTGTGAACCTCCACATGCCATGGCATGGGATTAGCTGTGTCCCAGTGTAAGTGAACAGCCAGACGCAACACAGGAGTGACATACATCAACACATCAGCAGAAGTAGGATGTCGATTGCAGAGACTGGTAGCGGAACACTGGAGCCACAGGTCACATGACATTACACTAGGACAGCCCACACACCTTGCCAATAAGGTGTACATGTAATGACTCACCACACATTCATAGAGAGGATGCAGACATGTCCTTGTTACGCTACTCCGTGTCCCATGCATACATACGCACCTCACATCCGATACCACATGTGGCCTGGTGTGTGTAACAGTGTGCCATGTCCATCTACACACAGACACATGTTGGTTGCTGCAACAGCTGATGCTTTTGAGGGAGCTCCAACATCAAGCAAATGGCCACCCCCCACACATACATGACATAGTCACATCGTGCACCGTGGGTAGTCACATTTCTGGTGTGGTAACCCCAGTAGCGGGCTTCAGGGGACACTTGCGTGTGTTGTTGACTGTGCCATGCCAGTGACGCTCATCCCAAGTGTGCAGTACGACATGCACACATGTCAAAGGAGTTAAGGGCATGCCTGGCACACATTGCACCGTCACACATAACATCTGTACACATCTCATCATACATCTGGTGCCTTCTCCACTCAGGAGTAATGTGCCACATCACAGCCTTTCACACCTGTGCCCCACACATGTAGTACTGCCCAGACAATGCCTCGATGTCCATCCATGGACAAGTATGTCAGCCCTATTCCTTCCTGTGTGCTGCCTGTCACCACTGTGATGTGTGAAAGGCACCGTACTTTCGCTCAGAGGGCCTGTGTACGTTCCCTATCACTATGGGAGTGCTGCCGTATGTGTACCCATAGTGATGGTGAGCGTACAGGCGTGTGTACGGTCCGTACCACTATGAGTACGCATACGCGAGAACACCCATAGTGAGACGGACCGTACACACGCCTGTACGCTCACTATCACTATGGGTGTTCTCGCGTATGCGTACTCATAGTGGTACGGACCGTACACACGCCTGTACGCTCACTATCACTATGGGTGTTCTCGCGTATGCGTACTCATAGTGATAGTGAGCGTACAGGCGTGTGTACGGTCCGTACCACTATGAGTACGCATACGCGAGAACACCCATAGTGAGACGGACCGTACACACGCCTGTACGCTCACTATCACTATGAGTACGCATACGCGAGAACACCCATAGTGAGACGGACCGTACACACGCCTGTACGCTCACTATCACTATGGGTGTTCTCGCGTATGCGTACTCATAGTGGTACGGACCGTACACACGCCTGTACGCTCACTATCACTATGGGTGTTCTCGCGTATGCGTACTCATAGTGATAGTGAGCGTACAGGCGTGTGTACGGTCCGTACCACTATGAGTACGCATACGCGAGAACACCCATAGTGAGACGGACCGTACACACGCCTGTACGCTCACTATCACTATGAGTACGCATACGCGAGAACACCCATAGTGAGACGGACCGTACACACGCCTGTACGCTCACTATCACTATGGGTGTTCTCGCGTATGCGTACTCATAGTGGTACGGACCGTACACACGCCTGTATGGGCCGTTGCTATGCATTTGTGGTGCCCTAGGGCCCCGGTACGCACCGTACCTGTGTGTGAAACTCCAAATTACATAGGGGACACATGAGGGACAAGGATAAAGGCCTACATGCATGCTGGTTGTCATGGAGACCAAGTTTAAAGTTTGAATTTTTTTCTGCAGGTGCACAGCAGTAGTCAGTTTGAATGAATCTACTTTGTTGCAATGTGGTTCTGGAGTTGACATCATGCTCAAGAAAAAAACACAATAAGAACCCACTGACTGTGCTAGGTTTGAAGGGATTGGAGGAAACATAGGATGCAAATGTGAGTGACCAATCACTCTGTACTCCTGTGCATGAAACAGGCCAGCAAGGCAGATATAAGGCAGCCAGGTCCCATGAGGGAGCACTTGCCTGCACATCTTTGTATTCGACGACCCAGCTGCTGCTACTGATTCCCTGGAACCATGTCAAGGTCTGTGGAGAGGTCACAGCCTTTCACCCTGGAGGAGAACCTGGCTTTGCTGGATGTGATCCTCCCACAGTACCCCTTGCTGTATGGCCGACCAGGGTATCAGGTGAGTGCAGAGTCTACTAGCACAGACTGTGTCCCTTGTTTGTGACTGTGACTTCTGGCATTGTGTCCAGGTGTGGCACACATGCTATGTACTGTAGGGGGGGTCCCGGGGGGGAATGCCTGATGTCTCCCAGCCAGTGCATGCTGTGGTGCATGTCTGCCGTCCTCACTTGCATTGTGTTTACTGTGACAATCACTGCATGGTGCATACCACATTCTGCCTGTCTTGTCCTCCTGGGAATGTAGCCTCTACAGTCCTCATTTTATTATGTGGTCAGCCCAGTGTGACAGGTGACTGTACCCACAGATGTGTGTTAGTTCTGTGTACCTGTGCTGAGAGTGTCCACATGATGTGTTCGTACCCTGGACATCGGTGTGTGTGTAAGTCCCCTGTCATGTGGGTGGGTGCATATGTGGAGTGTGCCACCCGGGCTGCATGAGGGATGGATATACCCTGCCCATGTGATGTGAGCAGGGAGCAGTGCTGTGTGTCTGATGTGCAGGGCCAGCCCCACACCTGTGAGCCCCCCCCATCTAGTGGCACATGTGCAGAGTGAGGTTTGTCGCTGCATTTGGCAATGGCAGGTGAATGTCCTGTGCCTGTGTGTGTCTGTGTACTCTGCTGCGGTAGCGTCAGTGGCCTGTGGCATGTGACTGCTTAGAGGTGCTGCACATTATCCTGGTGTAGCTTGTGATGCACAGTGTGAGCCTGGATCATTGATTGTGTTGTTGCCCTCATTCCACCTGTGTACTTTCAATGGCACGTACTGCTTTTGCCCTTCCCCAGAGGATCATGTCCCTATGACAAAGGTGCAATGCGTTGGATGCATACTATGCCTTGTTGTAAACTGCAAATTTGTTCTAATATGTCTCTCTGTGACATGTGCCTGGTGTATTGATGTAGTGTCACTTGTTCATCCTCACAGGTAGGCGCCTCTGCCAAGAAGCAGATATGGTTGACCGCCGTCAGTGCCGTGAGGAGTGCGGATGGTCGCAAGCGGCGCCTGGCCCAGGTGAGGAAACGCTGGCAGGATATCCGGTGCTGGACGCGGAGGATCGCACAGGTCCTGCTGGGGGACTCACCTGAGACCAATAAGAACCGCGGGCGCCGCCGTCTGACCCACATCCACAAGCGTGTGCTGGCGGTGGTATTTCCAGACTTGGACAGGCGCTTACAGGAGAAGCAGCAGCAGGGAGGGGGTAGGTACATGTGTGTTTGTTGTGTGTCACCAGCATTTGTAAGTGCACAGTTGCATGGATACACTGCCAGGGTTTAAAGGTGCTGTGCAGATCCAGTTACCCACAGTATAGCGGTGCTCTCCTGCCTCCCTTCCCCTCCTTGCAATGTGTTCCCTGGTCTGTGTGTAGTCACTCCTTCACAAGGTAATGTAGGCTGGCGCTTTCTCCACGTGAACTATGCCTGTAGCATCATGTGTGGGGGTGGTGTGTAACAGGATTTGGGACCTTGCCTGTGCCCTGTCCAGTTCAGTACATGTGGGTTCCATGTCAGTTGGCACTGATGCTGAGTCCAGACATGGGAGTTAGTCTCTCAAGTGTCATGCCTCACAGCATGCATGTCCTATGTTGTGGCCTGTGACATGATGTGCATGAGTGTGCGATACGCATAGTGCAGGGATGGTGGCGTGTGTTGCAGTCATTCCCATTCAGGACCATGGAGTTGTGTGGCCACTACTGTCCCCTGGGGCATATTTTCATAGGTGTCATGTGTGTCATCACAAAACGTGGACACTCTCAGTGTCTACAGCATAGGTTGTGCTCTGTGCCATTGTCCCCTGGCACCATGTATATTGCCGTAAAATGTAGTACAAGTGTCCACTGTACAGCCTGACCTGATTTTCCTTGTTCATAGTCACGGTGGCCAGTGCCTGTGTGTCTTGTTACAATCATCTGATGATGGCCATTTGTACATGATTATTTGGACAGGCGCACCTTGGGTATTTGACGTCCAATCTTGCATTTATGCAGCCCCTGTGTATTTCACCCGGACTAAGAGATGTAAGTGCCACCTGTGTCTCAACAAATTGTCTCATGTAGGGGGTGGTTGGTGCGGGCAAAGCCTACATGTCAAAACCAGAATTCTCCTTTCTAGGTCTGGCCAGTGTGTGATGTTTGTCTGGACATACACTCAAGGTGCAGTGAGCCAGTCATGGTGGGCATGTTTTCAGTATTACCTATGCAGCATGTGCCTCAAGTTTATGGATATGGTCCCTGCTCATCCCTATTTTCGGGAACGCTGTGTGGTGCAGATGCAGTGCTGGATTGTCCCCAGGGCCTGGCTCCTATGTCAAACTCCATTTCATGTCATTTGCTATTGTGTCATGCTCTCCATGGATTTTCAGTGGCATGGTGGGTCAACCAACTGTGTGTTGCATGCCCTACATCTGTACCTTGTTTTGTAGATGTTACTGATCTTTCTTTTCAGGCTATGCACTGTAACCTATGTAGATTGGACTCATGTGACATATGTATACAGGTGTGTGATTAATTGCTGTCTCTTCACCTTGCCCACAGCATCGTCGGGGGACACGGAGGGAGACATGAGCACAGACGGAGCGGAGGAACCGAGCACCAGTGCCAGCGTTGACATCGTGGCTGGCACATTGAGTGGAACTGAGGCGGAGGAGAGTGAGGCCGAGGACCTGTCCACTGGCACGACAGAATATGAAGCTGACGGGTCCGAGGATGATCTCTCCGAGTGGGCGGAGGCTGCACCAGCAGCTGACAGCGGCACTACATCTCACCCCGCCCCCTCCATTGCCACCAGCCGCCTCCCACTTGCTTGTGTCCCTTCCCAGCTGCCCGGTCACCACATGTCTCCTTCCTGCCAGGCACCGCACCCCCTGCCCCTGTCTCCACTGCTGCTGCCAATGCCGAGTCTGTGGACATCCAGCGGCAGTTGCAGGTTGGTCAGGCTGCGATGCTTAATGTCCTCCATGGCCACAGCCAAGTGCTGAACAACATGGAGGCATACTTGGAGGGCATTTTTTCATCGCAGGCTGACCAACGCAACTTGCTGAGGTCCATTGACTCGACACTGACTGCAGCAGTGGGTCTCCTGCAGCGCTACGTCCAACCCCCTACCCCTGACCCATCCACACTTCCCACTCCCATGCCTGTCCCACGTACACCCAGACGTCAGCATGCACCCACCACAACAGACACAGGCACCACACCAGCAGGGAAGGTCATACGCACACCTCCTGGCACGCACACACAGGGTGAAGTAGGCACACCGACTGGGTCGGGGGGCAAACGTAAGTCACGCAGCCAGAGTGGGAGTCCGCATTCCACCAAATCCACTCCCTCCAAATTCCCTCCCCTCAGCTCTCCTGGCCACATATCCGGCAAGGACTCCTTCATGGCCGCTCTGTCCGTGAGCCCCACTGTGACACCACCCCGCAAGCGGTCAAGGGAGTCCCCGGTCAGGGTGGTTGAGTCCCCCCCCTGTCCACACCCTCCCCCAGTGGCGCTGCGACCCATCCCTCTGACCCCCTCCTCCTTGGGGCCTGTGGTTCCTTCGGGTGCAGGGGAGACGCTGGAGGACCTTGCTAAGGTGTGCAGCGACATCCTGGCCTCCGCCTTTGGCCCTGCCCCACCCCCTGTGGTGGAGTCCTCCATCCCTGCACCCACGACGCCTACCCTTCGCCCTCATGTCCCTGCGGTGCCTGGTCCTTCCCCCCCACATGATGCCCTCCCCGCTGTGGAAGACGAAGGGGTCTGACTGTGCAGGCAAGCTAGGGGACACGCGTCCCACTGTGTCCCCCATCCAGCTGTGACTCATGGACTGCCCTATGGGCTTTGTAAATATTGAACTTTATCCACACACACTTTATTTGGAAATGCTGAATAAAGCCTTTTTTTTTCCTTAGAACACTACTGCTTTTGTGGTATTGCTGTTGGTGGGGCTGCTACATGATTTTGGGTGGTGATCATGTGTTGGGTGTGTGGGAAATGTAGTAGTGTGCTGGTCATAGGGGGTACCCTGGTATCTGTGTGCCATCACAAGGTGTTAGCTAGGTTTCTCTGTTCATGTAAGCAGTTCCTGCATGGTGAAATTGTCCCAAGGTGTGTTCCTTCCTCTGTGTACCCTGACATCTTCCCTGCAGGGTGTTCCCAATATTTAGCGCTGAGCTGTGTCTACATTAGCTGGGTGTGTGACGGACCCCTTCAACTTTGGCCATGCATGCAGAGCGATGTCTCCACCTGCATCAATCGTGGCATCCTTGGTGATCACTGTACTTGTGTATGTAGTCTGTTGACATGACTTCATGTGGACATGTTCCCTTTTATGCTGTAGGCATGTGTGTACTCCCAGCCTCGCACACATGTGCTACATGTACTGCAGGGTCTTTGTGCACCTGACTGACAATTGTGGCAATTGGATCTGTGGGTACTCCACCCTTTTTTTCCATGGGCACTGCTGGGGGCCTCTGCACCCACCCCTCCTGTGTCTGGGCACTGCTGGGAGGACTCTGCACACACCCCTCCTGTGTCTGGGCACTGCTGGGAGGACTCTGCACCCACCCCTCCTGTCTCTGGGCACTGCTGGGAGGACTCTGCACCCAGCCCTCCTGTCTCTGGGCACTGCTGGGAGTGATAGGAACACACCCGTCCTGTCTCTGGGCACTGCTGGGAGGACTCTGCACACACCCCTCCTGTGTCTGGGCACTGCTGGGAGGACTCTGCACACACCCCTCCTGTCTCTGGGCACTGCTGGGAGGACTCTGCACCCACCCCTCCTGTCTCTGGGCACTGCTGGGAGTGATAGGCACCCACCCCTCCTGTGTTTGGGCACTGCTAGGAGGACTCTGCACCCACCGCTCCTGTGTCTGGGCACTGCTGGGAGGACTCTGCACACACCCCTCCTGTGTCTGGGAACTGCTGGGAGGACTCTGCACCCACCCCTCCTGTCTCTGGGCACTGCTGGGAGAACTCTGCACCCACCCCTCCTGTCTCTGGGCACTGCTGGGAGTGATAGGCACCCACCCCTCCTGTGTCTGGGCACTGCTGGGAGGACTCTGCACCCACCCCTCCTGTGTCTGGGCACTGCTGGGAGGACTCTGCACACACCCCTCCTGTCTCTGGGCACTGCTGGGAGGACTCTGCACCCACCCCTCCTGTCTCTGGGCACTGCTGGGAGTGATAGGCACCCACCCCTCCTGTCTCTGGGCACTGCTGGGAGGACTCTGCACCCACCCCTCCTGTGTCTGGGCACTGCTGGGAGGACTCTGCACACACCCCTCCTGTGTCTGGGAACTGCTGGGAGGACTCTGCACCCACCCCTCCTGTCTCTGGGCACTGCTGGGAGAACTCTGCACCCACCCCTCCTGTCTCTGGGCACTGCTGGGAGTGATAGGCACCCACCCCTCCTGTGTCTGGGCACTGCTGGGAGGACTCTGCACCCACCCCTCCTGTGTCTGGGCACTGCTGGGAGGACTCTGCACCCACCCCTCCTGTGTCTGGGCACTGCTGGGAGGACTCTGCACACACCCCTCCTGTGTCTGGGCACTGCTGGGAGGACTCTGCACCCACCCCTCCTGTCTCTGGGCACTTCTGGGAGGACTCTGCACACACCCCTCCTGTCTCTGGGCACTGCTGGGAGGACTCTGCACCCACCCCTCCTGTCTCTGGGCACTGCTGGGCGTGATAGGCACACACCCCTCCTGTGTCTGGGCACTGCTGGGAGGACTCTGCACCCACCCCTCCTGTGTCTGGGCACTGCTGGGAGGACTCTGCACCCACCCTCCTGTCTCTGGGCACTGCTGGGAGTGATAGGCACACACCCCTCCTGTCTCTGGGCACTGCTGGGAGGACTCTGCACACACCCCTCCTGTGTCTGGACACTGCTGGGAGGACTCTGCACCCACCCCTCCTGTCTCTGGGCACTGCTGGGAGGACTCTGCACCCACCCCTCCTGTCTCTGGGCACTGCTGGGAGTGATAGGCACCCACCCCTCCTGTGTCTGGGCACTGCTGGGAGGACTCTGCACCCACCCCTCCTGTCTCTGGGCACTGCTGGGAGGACTCTGCACCCACCCCTCCTATTTCAGGATATGTACGCTTAGAACATACACGGGTGTGGGTTCGCTCCATGCATACGAGGTGGGGGTAGGGTCCGTACATACACTGTTGGGGTGGGGGTACGCTCCATACGTCCGCGGGTGAGGGTACGGGTCGTACTTACACTGTTGGGGTGGGGGTACGCTCCATACGTCCGCGGGTGAGGGCACAGGTCGGACTTACACTGTTGGGGTGGGGGTACGCTCCATACGTCCGCGGGTGAGGGTACGGGTTGTACTTACACTGTTGGGGTGGGGGTACGCTCCATACGTCCGCGGGTGAGGGTACGGGTCGTACTTACACTGTTGGGGTGGGGGTACGCTCCATACGTACGCGGGTGAGGGTACGGGTCGTACTTACACTGTTGGGGTGGGGGTACGCTCCATACGTATGCGGGTGAGGGTACGGGTCGTACTTACACTGTTGGGGTGGGGGTATGCTCCATACGTACGCGGGTGAGGGTACGGGTCGTACTTACACTGTTGGGGTGGGGATACGCTCCATACATACGCGGGTGTGGGTACGGGCCGTACATACACGGTTGGGGTGGGGTTAGGGTCCGTACTTCCACTGTTGGGGTGGGGGTACACTCCATATGTCCGCGGGTGAGGGTACGGGTCGTACTTACACTGTTGGGGTGGGGGTACGCTCCATACATCCGCGGGTGAGGGTACGGGTCATACTTACACTGTTGGGGTGGGGGTACGCTCCATACATACGCGGGTGAGGGTACGGGTCGTACTTACACTGTTGGGGTGGGGGTATGCTCCATACATACGCGGGTGTGGGTACGGGCCGTACATACACGGTTGGGGTGGGGGTATGGGCCGTACATACACTGTTGGGGTGGGGGTACGCTCCATACGTCCGCGGGTGAGGGTACGGGTCGTACTTACACTGTTGGGGTGGGGGTACGCTCCATACGTCCGCGGGTGAGGGTACGGGTCATACATACACTGTTGGGGTGGGGGTACGCTCCATACGTACACGGTGAGGGTACGGGTTGTACATTCACTGTTGGGGTGGGGGTACGGGTCGTACTTACACTGTTGCGGTTGGGGGTACGCTCCATGCGTACGGGGGTGGGGGTACGGTCCGTACATATGCGTCCCCACGCTATGTGATGCTTGTGCGGGCCGTACCCAGGCCTTTGCCACGTGGGTACAGCCGTCCCGCCATTGTTGGGATGACGTAGGTGTGGGCGTGGTACGACTCGTACCCACGCTCTTAAGGCGTGGGTACGGGACTTACCTGTATTGTTGTGTTGCCGGTTCGCGTCCTCAAGCACTTCCGTTGTGGCGGACGCTGGCTTTGCTGGACACGCCCCCACCCCCTCGTAGTGACCAGGGCCTGGGGGTCAGGTATGTCCAGGGCATGTGTGCTGTGTGACTTTGGTGGGGGTTTTGTGGCCTGCCCCTGGTCCTGCCCCCCCCCCTTTCCCCCCTCCCTTTGTTGTTCTGACCTTCTGCGGCGTCTGCGTCGTAACCTGTGGAGGAGGTCGACTGCTATGAGGGCCGGGATGACACGTAGGTTCGGGTCCATGTCTGTCCGTTGCGACTCCTTGTTTGCGTCGTCCTGATTTCCCGGCAGTTTTTGGCTGCCGGAAAATATACACCATGCGGGATGACGTCGGTGCGAATCGTGATTCCTGGTTCGTGAATGGCAGGCTGCGTGCATCCCGACGTCACGTCGGCGCTTTCCCGGATCACATTTGTATGTTTATTTTCGGCGGTCGGGGTTTTGTACGATTTGTACGGAAATGGTGTTTCCGTGCGAATCGTAATTCCATGTTTGTATATTTTTAAGACCGGGTACGCGTCGGATAGAGAATATGCTCCGTCCGACGGTTCGTACCCGGTTTTTACCGGATCGTGATCGGCACCCTGGTGTCTTACCTCTACCACATTAACTCAAAGCACTTTGCACCTCACCTAGATCGAACACTAAAGAAACCCCCCCCCCCTCCCATGGCTCAACTTGTTCAGCTTCATCAAGAATAGCGGACAGGTAAGAATAAATATTATTAAATTGTTCTACCCACTTAGCTTCCTAGATGTGGATATCCGTTGAGGGGTCTGAGGAGTCCCTAAAGTATGAAGCATGTATCACCCTCCAAAATGCTGCACTATCTTTTTGTGTACTGCTATCTGGAGCGCTTCCCACCATTACTCCTTGATCTGCTTTTTTCTGACATGCTGGGCCACTTTATAAACTGACCGTGCTTTCCTAATAAGGACTTCCTCTCTGGGTTTAGCATGTGAGGCTGCATGTAAAGTAGCAAGGGCTTTAGTGTAGGCCATATCAAACCAACCCTGGGAATGTGGAATTACCTTGCAGATTTCACATCTAAGTGCCTGTCTGATACTAGCCATGATGTTAGAGAAAGCTGCGCTGATCAGTGAAGTCTGGGCTTCTGGATCCAAGCAAACGGCAACCTCAGCCTGACTATCTTGAAGGCCAGACTAGAGAAGTTTCATCTTATTGGTAAACCCATTTTTCTTCACCAGGATTGGTTTAAATCCGAATTTAGGACAAGGTTTATTTATACCTGCTAGCTCCAAGCTCCATCGTACAGCTCAGCTTTGCATGGTCCCTAAATCCTGTAAACTCAGTTTCAAATTCTGCCATTACTGTACTCCGATTCTCTGAAATTAGGGTATAGTCAACATTGAATGTATACTTGTTACTCAAAGGTGCGAGCTAAGCCAACTTGAGCATCCTTGCATTCATTTACCATCAAGAGATTATGCTCAATCAGTAAATTATTTAGGGTGTTTCCATATTCATCATGGTTAAAGTGCATTAGAGGCTCCTCCTTGCTATGTGTAAACCCACATATTAATTTTGCCCACAACATCTGCATAGGTTTAAGATGGCCATTGCACATAAACTGTATAATTGTATCAAAAGCCACCACCACCTGCAAACTCTTTCCATCAAAACAGTTATTGTAGAAATTAATGATTAGCAAATCCCAGCCTTCGATAAATCGCATAACAGGAGATGAAAGAATAGAGGGTCATTATAGAACTTGATAACCTCCTCTGGGAAAATATTAACAATGAAAGTGGTTAGGCCCCCTTTGGCCCTACCAGCAGGTGGGGGACGGAACAGTTGTGGTAAGAGCTGACAACCTGTTTGACCTTGATCACAGAATTAATCCACCAGCTAATTCCAATATACAGTTCAAATATACCAGGCCCAAAATCCCCATAGGTATTAATGGCCCTGCTTCCCCTCTCAGCCTGATAGATTGACTTGATGAGGTATTCCAGGTGGCTTCCAGGAGACCCATTAACTTTACACAGTGACAGTCCACCTTATGCTGGAGGGGCTAGCATAGAGCCTGACCCGCATTATTTATTTATTTATTTATTTTGAATTTTGTAGAGCGCGCAGCTACCTCCGACGGAGGTGTCCCGGCGCTGAAGACATAGTCTCAGGAGGGTCGAGGAGGAGTGAAGAGGGGTCTTTAGATCTGTGAGAATAACCAGGTCTTTAGTTTTTTTCTGAATAGGGATTCGGACATCAGGAATCTTAGTTCAGTGGGTAGCTGATTCCACAGTTTGGAGGTTGCTACTGCCAGGGCCCTACCCCCTGTACGTGTGAGGCGAAAGCGGGGGCAGATCATGAGGCGAAGATGATTGGATCTCAGGTTTCTTGGTGCTTGTGAAAACCTCATTCTGTGACGTAGGTAGGATGGGCCTCTGTCATTGAGCGCTCTGAAGGCCAGTGTTAAGGCCTTGAATTGGATACGGAGTTTTATTGGGAGCCAGTGAAGTTTGATTAGGTGGGGTGTGATGGAATGGCGGTAGGGGACATTGCAGACTAGCCTGGCCGCAGCATTCTGGACATTTTGAAGTTGGTGGATGAGGTAAGTGGGGGCGCCTACGTATAGGCTGTTGGCATAGTCCAGATGAGCGGTAATGAGGGCATGGATCACCGTTTTGCGGGACTCCAATGGGAGGTATGGGATGATTTTTTTTATCATTCGAAGTTTCCCGAAGCAGGCTGAGGTAACTTTATTGATTTGAGTTTTGCAGGAGAGGGAGGTGTTGAATTGAAAGCCAAGGTTGCGTGCGGTTTGAACTGGTTCTGGGGGGGGTTGAGTTCAGGCGGCCACCAGAGATTGGAGGATATAGGCGATTTTTGATTGAAGAACAGGACCTCGGTTTTGTCTGTATTGAGTTTCAGGTTGTTGGCGGACATCCAGGCTGCGATGTTGAGCATACAGAGGCGGAAGTTGGTAAAAGATTTTTCAGTGTGTTCTTTGAAGGAGAACACCATTTGGGTGTCGTCAGCGTAGAAGGTTACTTTGACGCCCCAGGATTCAACAACTTTAGCCAGAGGTTTGAGGTATACATTGAAAAGGAGCGGGCTGAGGGCAGAGCCCTGTGGGACGCCCCAGATCAGCTGTTTTTTGGAGGAGAGAAAAGGTCCTAGCATCACTTGCTGTATTCTGTTTGTGAGAAAGGATTTTATCCATGCAAGGGGGGGCCCGCCGATGCCAACTTCTTGCAGGCGGGTCAGAAGTTTGTCGTGCGAGATGGTATCGAACGCTGTGGATAGGTCGAGGAGGACCAGCATGGCCTCCTCTCCCTTGTCTGTGCATTCGCGGATCGATTCGGATACCTCGAGTAGCGCCGACTTGGTACTGTAGTCTGGTCTAAAGCCTGACTGGGTGTCGTGGAATAAGGAGTTGGATTCCAAGTAGTGGGACAGTTGTTTTTGGACGGCTTTTTCCAGAACTTTTGCGGGCTTGGGTAGAAGTGAAATTGGTCTGTAGTTATTTAGACAGGAGGGGTCTACGCCGTTTTTTTTTTGAAGAGGGATCAGCATGGCGTGTTTCCAGGCCGCGGGAACAACCCCAGTGAGTAGTGAGGAGTTCCAGATGTCTAATAGGGGGTTAATGATGATGGGGGCAATTTCGTTCATGATAAGAGCTGGGGCTGGGTCCAGAGGTGAGCCAGATTTACATTCCAGAAGTAGCTTTAGAGCAAGTTCTTTGCTAAGTGGTTGGAATGAGGTGAAAGTATGAGTGCTATTGGGGATTGGGGATTCGGTGGTATCGGAATCTTTCTGAAGGATTGCTGGTGCTATGTTGGCAATTTTTTCTTCGAGCATTATACAGCTCTCACTTTAGAGCTCAAAAAGACCTTTAGTGAACTCACTGTCTCCCTACTTAATACAGGGAGTGTCCTTACACCCATCCAAGTTAATACTACTGAACCAGGGCTCGAAGGAACAGAAGCCACAGTGTCACTCTGAAACGACTGTAATATGGAGGGCCTTTCACTAATTTCTTGGAATCTGCCTGGGACAAATCAAAACTCATAGAGCAAGACTGGCACACCTTCATTAGGAATAGGATGTTTGTTTATTTCAGGAAACCTGGGCACGGGACAAAATCTTCATTGAGGGATTTGTTTCATATAGCTTGGAAGCTCTACAACTGAGGAAGTCTGGGCACGTGGTGGGTGGTTTACTATTACTGCTAAAGACAGGCATTGTGTGCACTCATGAACTGTTGAAGCTAGACTGAACCTATTTGATGAGAGTATTGTTTGAATTCCCTACTGGTGTGAAAGTTGTGTTGTTAAATGTGTATGCTAGGTCTATGCCTTCGAAAAGAGATTCACCGACTTTTAGATGTTTGATTGCCCAGTTTCAACAGAAGGCTAAAGTGATTGTAGCCGGTGATTTTAACTCTTCATTTGAACCCACTAAAGCTCTTAATATAACAAAAAAGTAGGATGAGCAGTGGGGCATCCCTAGCCTTGAGGGTAAATCTGTTACATATCTTTCCAATGTTGCTCAACAAATTGCATCTGTGGTGGTTGGCCAGAGCTTGAGAGCATGTAATGGAAGATCCCGCTTCGACCAAAAGAGAGCACCCACATTTAAGAGAGAAGGCACTACTACTGTGATTGACTATGTTTTATTGGAGATCAGTCTCTGACCACTTCTCCTTGATATGGAGATTTTTATTTATAATGGGTCATTACCCCCGATCTGCCCCCCGGGGGGGGCAGAAGGCACACTAACCACCAGGGATATTATTCTTTATATAAAAGAGGGGAGGGGGCTGCCCACATTGGGCAGGATCATGCCCCCACCCACATTTTTTGGGAAACAGTGTTTCTGCCCTCCCCCCGGCAGGCAGAAATCCCACTAGTTTTCAGGGATTTATATTTATGTACATTTAGGGGTGGAGGCTGCCCAAAATGGGCAGGCCAATGCTCCCACCCCCTTACAAAAATTGCCAGATTGGTTCTGCCCCCCTGGAAGCAGATGGGGGCAATAGCCCCTGATCTGCCCCCCCCCCCACCCCGGAGGGCAGAAAGCCCACTAAACACCAGGGATTATGGGTTTTTTTTTACGTTGGGGTGGGGGTGGAGGTACTCACCTGCCCATTTGGGCAGCCCCAGTCCTGATAATTGGATAGTCTTTCTGCCCCCCTTGGGGGCAGAAAGCTCACTAGGCAGCCAGGGACTATTTTTTGTAGGCAATGCCCCCACCCCCTGAAAAATTTGACACGGTCTTTCCCCCCTCTGGGGCAGATGGGGCAATAGACCCTGATAATCCCCCCTGGGGACAGAAAACCCACTAGGCATCAGGGGGTATGTTGTTTTTATACATAGGGGTGGGGGCTGTCCAAAATGGACATGCCAGTGCACCCAAACACAAATTGGACAGTCCTTCTGCCCCGCTTGGGAGCCAGAGGAGGGTTATTACCTCCGACCTGCCCCACAGGGGGGCAGAAAGCCCACTAGACACCAGGGATAAACACTCATTTTATTTTTCCTTTCTTGCCCAGTCTTGGGGTGGGGCCAGGAGGGGTAACTGAAGGGAGTGGTAGATGCCCTCCCTTCACTGCGCATGTCGGTTTGGTCAGCCGTCTCAGGCTGGCTAAACAGTCATGTGCAGTGAAAGCTCTCTCCAATACAGCAACACAGCTGTGTTGGAGAGAACAGACAAAGGCTCACAGTTTGTCCTGGAGAACCAATCAAGGGCACTCAGGCCAATCCTGAAGCTGCTTTCATGCACCAGAGCAGCTTCTGGATTGGCCGCAGGGCATTCTGGAAGCCTGTGCCCCTTGACGAAGAAGAGCGTGACGTGGCCGGCTGCAGGTAAGTTATTTATTTATTTACCTGCCTGTCCCAGCTCGCCCTGCCCACCCCGTGGCATGCCCAGCAGTCCGGCTATGCCTGGGTGTGTGTGGACAGGAAGTGTTGTTTGTGTGGATCCACCAGTGTTTTTTTTACCCAGAATCCCCTACAAACATCAAATTTAGCTAAAAAGTCGGATTTTCCTGACATTTCTGTGTGGGAAAGTGGTAGGATCACCACACCAGTACAAATTTCTTAACACCCAGCGCTTCCCTCGGCCTATCAATCAAAATGATACCTCACTTCTGTGAGTGCCCTAAGCAGAGTTAGCCTAAAAATGTATAAAGAAACTGCCCTTTTGGACCCACTTTGGTTCCCCCTCAAGCTCTACAAGTTTTTTGCCCTTCCCTGTTGCAGGCACTTGGCCCACCCACACAAGTGAGGTATAATGTTTATCAGGAGACCAAGGGAAATGCTGAGTGGTAGATAATTTGTGCCATTGCTGGGATCCCACAACTTTCCCACACAAAAATGCAAGGAAAATGTGACTTTTTAGCTAAATTTAAGGTCTGCAGGGGATTCTGGGTAAGAAAATGTAGTGGGTCCACACAAGCAAGACAAGCCTGGACTATCTTGGGTATCCAGTTTTCAGAAATGTCTGTGTTTGGTAGGTTTCCCTATATGGCTGCCAAGCCCAGGACCAAAAATGCAGGTACCCTGCTATCTAGCATAAAACGATCTGGTTTTGCAAAGGGGTCACCTGGGTTTTTGATCCTGGGCTCAGGAAAGAATGTGATATTTTTTAGCTATATTTGAGGTTTGCAGTGGATCCTGGGTAGGAAAACATTGGGGAATTAATGCAGGCCAAACCTACCTGGACTTCACTGGGTGTCTAGTTTTCTGAACTGTCTGTATTTGGTAGGTTTCCCTACATGGCCACCGAGCCGGGGACCAAAAACGAAGGTGACCCCCTTGGAAAACCAGGTTGTTTTGTGATAGATCATTTTTATGTCTCCACAGTACGTTTTGGGCCCTTCGCTATTGCAGGTACTTGGCCCACCCACACAAGTGAGGTACCATTTATATCGGGAGACCTAGTGGAAAGCTGGGTGGTATGAAATTTGTGTCAGTCTGGTTATTCAACAAATTTCCCACACAAAAATGTGAGGAAACTGTGATTTGTTTTAGTTAAAATTGAGGTTTGCAGGAAATGCTAGGTAGGAAAATGTTGGGTTATCCATGCAAGCCACACCTCCCTGGACTCCCCTGGGTGTCTAGTTTTCAGAAATGCCTGGGTTTGGTAGGTTTCCCTAGATGGCTGCCAAGCCTGGGACCAAAAATGCAGGTGACTCCCTCGCAAAACCAAGTCTTTTTGTGATCGATAATTTTGAAGTCTCCACGGTACGTTTCGGGCCATTTCCTGTCGCAAGCACTAGGCCTACCCACAAAAGTGAGGTACCATTTTTAGTGGGAGACCTGAAGAAACGCATGGTTGTAGGAAATGTTTGATGGCCCATTGATCCCACAACTCTCCCACACAGAAAAGTGAGGAAAACGCGATTTACTTTTAGCTAAGTTTGAGGTTTGCAGGGGATTCTGGGTAAGAAAAGATTGGGAGAGCCACATAAACCACACCTCTCTGGACTCCCCTGGGTGTCTAGTTTTCAGAAATATCTGGGTTTGGTACATTTCCCAAGATGCCCACCAAGCCCGGGACCAAAAACGCAGGTGTCTCATTCGCAAAACCAAGTCTTTTTGTGATCCATAATTTTGAAGTCTCCACAGTATGTTTGGGGCCATTTCTTGTCACGGGCACTAGGCCTACTCACAAAAGTGAGGTAACAGTTTTATCGGGAGACTTTGGGGAATGCTGGGTGGGTGACAGTTTGTGGCTCCCACAGATTCCAAAGTTTCCATCACGAAAATGTGAGGAATTTTATTTTTAACACAAAGTTTGAGTTTTGCAAGAGATTCTGGGTAACAGAACCTGGTGAGAGCTACACAAGTCATTCCATCCTGGCTTCACCTGGTTTTCTAGTTTAAAAAAATGTACAGGTTTGCTAGGTTTCCCTAGGTGCCGGCTGAGCAAGGGTCCAAAATCCACAGCTAGGCATATTGCTAAAAAAGGATTTGTTTCAATTGTAAAAATATGATGGGTCCATGTTGCGTTTTGGGCTGTTTACTGTCACGGGCACTAGGCCTACTCACACAAGTGAGGTACCATTTTTATCAGGAGACATGGGGGAACACAGAACAGTAGAATAAGTGTTATTACCAATTGACTTTCTATGCAGTTCGGCCTTCCAAATGTAAGACAATGTGTAAAAAAGAAGTTATTTTGAAAAATGTCCTCAAATTCACATGCTAGTACGGGTACCCACAATTTCAGATCTGTGCAAATATCCACTGCTTCTAAAAACTATATTTTTTGTTCCCATTTAGGAAATACATACGTTTCCTTGATACCTATTTTTCATTCTTTATATTGTACCAAATTAATTGCCATATACCCGGTACACGGTGAAAAGCCATTGCAAGGTGCAGCTCAGTTATTGGCACAGGGAACTCGGGTTCTTTTTGAACCTACAAGTCCTATATATCCCTGCAACCAGAAGGGTCCAGCAGACATAACGGTATATTGCTTCAAAAGATCTGACATACTTACAAGAAGTTACAGCTGAAAATGTTGGCATATTTTGCTGTTTTTTAACTCAATTTCAATATTTTTTTATTTCAACGGTTAGTTTCTATAGGAAAACCTTGAAGGATCTACAAAAATGACCCCTTACGGAATTCGGAATTGTATCTGCTTTTCAGAAAGGAATAGCTTTCCATGAGCCATTATTGCTTTCACACCCATTTCTACCACTAACTGGAAAGAGGTTGAAAGCACAAAAAATGTCCCAGTAAAATGCCAAAACTCTACAGAAAATGTTGGTATTCTGACAAGTGTATGCCTGTTCCTAAAAGCTGGGAAGATGGTGATTCTAGCACCATAAACCGTTTGGTGATACCATCTGCAGGGAAAAAAACAGATGCTTTCTTCTGCAGCACTTCTAACACATTTAAAAACAAAAATATTGCTGTATTTTGGCTAATTTCTCGGTCCCTTCCAGGGCAATCCACAAACCATGGGTATCTTTACAATCCTCAAGATGTTGAAAGAAAAGGACACACATTTGACGTGGATACCTTATGTGAACAAAACGTTACGGGGGCTTATGCACGAACTACCCAAAATAGCCAAAAATGGCTTAGCACCGACCGTGAAAGGCCTAACAGCTAAGGGGTCAAAAAAATCTCAAGGAAACCATCAGTGAAGCAGACAAATTCTGATTTCTTTTCAAACCTGGATTTTGGTACCTTTCTTGACTAGCACAGTTGCGTGGAGGTGTGGTACTGAGTTGGGAGAATCTATGAACAGGTGTGCTGAAAATGTGTAACAGATAAGGTTCAATCCAGTTTTGGGCAAAAGCAGGAAACTGGATGCAAGAAAATCACTTGATACTGGCACCTCAAAAACAGAGATCCCGTGGAGTTTGGTGTGGGTATGTGGTTTCCAAACTCTCACTCCGAATTCAGGTTAACAACGTGAATTAAATCCCCTGAAAACATTATGAGACCATTACAATGTTTCTTTCCTTGCTTAGGTTAGCCACATAGGGCCCTAGATTCAACAACAGCTTTAGGGCTTGATTTCGAGTTGCACAATACTGTCAGGGTGGTAAATCTGAATGGGAAAAAGTTATTGTGTGGTAGCGCTGCACCACTATCGTGCAATTATGAGCTACACTTCATGGAATGCGGAATTACAATGAGGATTGCTGGCACCAGTAGTAAAGTGACACAGAATTCTCAATTCTGTAGGGAGTAATACAGACATTTACCACATGCTCTAAGCAAGGGGAAAGGGACTTTGCTGCAAGCCTCATGCAATTTTTCCAGGCACAATTACCACCTGGTAAAATCAGGTCAGGTGTTTCACCACCCAGGAAAACCGGCCTACTCCGAATCAGGCAATTCATATTGTAATTCAGCTGACTCATAATCCGGGTTTAGTAGTATCATGACAACTGACTTTAAAAATGGGCAGATTAAGCATTTGTTAAACAAGCATCGATGTACCCAGAATGTTACTACCAGAGACGTTCTTTGCCTGAAATGATTCAACCATATACTACCTCTTTTTCATGCCATGCACTGGCTGCCATTCACAAAAATAATCTCTTTCAAAGCTTTCGGCCTCACCCACCTGGCAATCAATAGCATCAGCTTCTCTTTCTTGCAGTTCAAATTTAGGAACTACAACTGAAGGAGGAACCTTAGCAAAGAATGGCATTGCTCCAGATCAGTCCCCATTGAGAGGGACATATATAGGTGGAAGCTGCTTGACAGTGCACATCAGTAAGACTATGGAGGTCAAGAAAATAGGGATAATCATTAACCACCTTTAATTTAGAAAAAAATCCACTCAGACCTAGCCTAACCTATAAATTCTTAGGTCTCTATATTGCGTAAAAAACCTTTGACCACTCCAAGATAACCTGTGCTTGAAACTTTCGGGCAAGCTTAGCAGCTCCCCTTCAGTCTGGGCTGTCATTTCTTGTGGAATTCATTAAAGTTCTACCTTGATTGCCTCCCAGTGTCCAGTAGTTTAGGGCTCCTAGCTTTGCTGGAAGGTCTCATTATTAGAGCAGGGTTCCTGCATCATCACTGTATGCAGCCCACATACAATTCACCTCGTGGATCACACAGATGCCTATGAAACAGCTATTTCTATTTATGACACTGCCCACAGTAAAGAGGGTATGTCTGTTCTTTCCCTCTCTGCAACACCCCTGGCAGGTGTACAATGAAGCTAAATTAACACTGCCTTACATCGCCCTCATACATCACCCACCTCACCGAACTGGTCAAGTACACTCCAAACTACAACAAACACAATTTCAATCACACACTAGAGTAGCTCCTAGGAACCTGAAGCAAACTGAAGTGTCCCACATGACATTATTAGGGGGGGGGGGGGTGGAGTGCTAAATCAATGAGACAAAGTAGCTACTTATTGATTAAGAAAACATGTATACTCGTTTCAGTGTAGGACAGTGTGTTTGCTTGTGTGGAGTGCTGTGGCTCAGCAAATATGCAAATAACACGTTTCTGGCTCGCGCTTGCCATAGAGAGTGGTATTCTCTAATACTCTCCTTGGTTTAATACCATTCATTTGTTGGATATAAAAAGTCAAAAGGCCATAGGAAGTGACGTTTACTGCCATGATGATGTGCGTCAGAGTACTTTTTGTCAAATTCCGCTCTTGACATAGCCATATTGCTGCGTTTTTCTTTCTTTTGAGGGATGCAAGATTAGACCTTTCTAGTATTGTTTTCATCACAAGAGGCTTACCTTGTAACGTTTGTGGAGTAAAACGTCCTGTTAAATGCTGGAGTGGTCCCAAAATCTCCAGCACTGGCAGAAAATGATTTATATTCCTTAAGAATGTTTTAATCACGTTTTTCATTACATAACCGACTGAAAACAACTCTGAGAAATACGGTTTGGAAGGTACCTGTTCAATCAGAAATGATTTGGCCACAACAATATCAAAGTGGGCCTTGAACTTCAGGGTTACTGAGGACTACATGCAATGTACCCTCAAACTGGGGACCTAGTACCCCATTTAGCGCTTGACTCCACGAGAGTGAGGGAGAGAACTCCAATGAGGATTTCAGACGGTGCTGTGGGCTGGATACTCAGAACTACACATTCCACAACAGTAAAACTTAACGAATCAAAGTCTAACCAGTGATGTTTTTTTTTTTAAAAAGGGGCACTATTAAACATTATACACAATATTACAAATACATATGTAGATTTCAGTGGGTTTTCACAAAGTGGACCTAAACAGGCCTCACTCACAGAATCGAAATTACGAAAATCACCTGCCATAATAATTTACCTCAAGGGTCAACTAACCCTATTAACCTTGTCTACTGCCGTTACCCGCAAGCCACAATGTGAAAATGTGTTCGCCTGTAGGCTTTAATTCAGAAAACCATCAACAACCCTACTCCCACCATCAAAAGTCTATTACATCAATATTTGTATTTCCACAATCAACAAGCTAGTTCTACAGGCTTTGTCAGGTTTTCAAAATACAACAGAAAGCTCTATTGGCTCAGGGTACAAAATTCACAATTCCACAAGCATACAGGCATGAACATAAGGTCATTTTTTGACACCAAGCAACATTTAGGCAGACTTAAAACCATAAGAATCATGTACCTAATTGTGAAGTCTCTAATAAGAAAGCAACCTTTATACTGGCCAGATACAAAAATGAAAGATGTGAAAATGAAGTCTCTCCCAGGAATTAGGTCGAAAATCTAAGCTGGCTACAAATGTTCTGAAGAACCTCAGGGGCTTGAGGCTGCGAGCTGACGGTTTATCGTTTTTGGATGCCTAGTAGCAAGGATGCTTTCCTGACAAAAAAATGGTGCACTGCTGTGCATAGATGAGGCAGACGCTTTTGCTTCACTCTTTCTTTTTTTTTCTATGAGCTTACTTTTAACCCGTGGCTGTCCCTGATCACTATGGCACCCATCACACTGATCACACCCTGACCCACACTGACAGGGGGACTGCGCAGAGTGCCATTTGAGTAGAATGATGTCGCGGTCCCCTCGCCCTCCGGGCATTCCCTTACGTTGTGTTGGGTGGTGAAACAAATTGTTCTTGCACTCCTAGCCTGCTCTCCTTCTCTCCTTGGGCATGGGGAAGTGAAAGGATGGTGATTGCTTCTCTTAATGCTCTGGGTGGTCCTCCAACAAGGAAGGCGTTTCTTCCCCATTTCTAACAAACAGGAAATTTATATTAGAGTGTGGGGTCGTGCAATGGTCCCCCAAGGGGACTCAACGTTAAAATGGGTTTATTTTTAAAGTGCATGATTGTGATAGGAATTTTTTAATTCGTCTGTACCCTCAACACTCAGTACATAGATCCAAGCAATGCTCATGCACATAATATAATTAAATATTTCTCAGTCATGGCTGGATCAATTTCAGAGTGTTTTTGAGCATTTGGCTCTGTTGAGCAAGCCCCAGGCAACCAAGCCAGCATTTAAGGGCATTCTGGCTCACAGAGGATTTCCTCAATGCTCCCTACAGCATTTGGCACCACAGCTTTCTCCTCTAAGCAGCTGCTTCCCTGTGGGAATTCTGAGCTTGCCCTCCTATCCATACCGGGTATTCTGTGTTCTTCATCAGTGGCACTTCACAGGTCCTCCTCAGCAAGACACTCTGCTTAACTACAATCTCCATCTACACATGCCTTGAGCCTCTTACAGGGTATCTGTGCACAACACAAAGACTCCACAGTGCAACCTTCTTTAGGCACCACGGCAGGACCAATCCTAAAGATCTCCATAGGACTACCTGCTTTAGGGCCCTTACCAAGTACACATTCCACTAGGACAAGGCAATATTTAGGGAGCGGTGGAAACCAGCCTGAGGAGAGTTCACAAAGTGAAAGAGAACAAGTTAGAAGATGGTGCAACCCCCAGCTTTACAACAGGAGTCCTAACATTGCTGGTCCTTTCTCCTTTTCATGCCCCTTCTCACTTCTCCCTGTCAGTATAGAAGCTTAATAAGTTGAGATTTCGGCACTTCGAGAGGTACCCACCCAATCGAGTGGAGAATAATCATCCCTCAGCCTCAAAGCGACACCAAAGGAACCATTCCACTGCCTGTCTTAAGTCTCTACAGAATTTTGGGTAAATTACCAAATTGCATTCGTCTTTCAAATCAGAGCACTTCAGTCTCTGAGTTGGTCATCCAGCCCTGGGCTCTTCTCACAAAAATCATCAAAGGGGCCAACTGTAGGGCAGTAAACAGAGATGTCTGCCTTCCCGACTTTCACCCAAATTAACTAGCAAGTGTAAGAAATTGGGTAACTGGTATGGGGTGAAACCCTACTCAGACATCAACCACAATCCTGGTCACGGTGAAGCACAATCCAACCTCAAATTAACCTGTGCTCAACTCTCTGGTAGCTTGGCCCAGAGCAGTCAGGCTTAACTTAGAGGCAATGTGTAAAGTATTTATGCAGCACTTCAAACAGTAATACAAGTGAAAACACAACACAAGGTAGGTAGCTAGAAAACAAGTTTATTTGGACAATTGCCCATAAAACATTCTAAAAACACATCAAGTTACAGTGTAAAATTAGTTTAAAATTCGTCTGGCCAACCCATCGCTCCTCTCCTACTTTAGTCCATCATTAAAATTCTGTTTGACAGAATGTTAAAATCAAGCCATTCCCACTGCCACATCTAAATATCACATTTCTGACGGCAACTTTACAGCCTTCCTCGTGTGTGCAATTCTATATTTAAAAAAGAGGTCTTAAAAACTTGATGCGGCTTGAAAGATAAAAAGCACAGCCAATAAGTATATGCAACAAAAAGCATTTTACATTCAGGGGGCAGGAACAAGAACCATTGTTATCCTTGACCCTGGCCCAACAAGAGTGGGATAAATGGATTGGATTACATTCCACTCTTGCCCTTAACTTTTCATTTTGCAGGCCGGGGTCAGGTATCATGTTTACATGGAAAAAGGGACCAGGAGATAATTGTACCATAATCAGAAAGGAGGTTCTTGATACGACTTAATCTATTTCTTACTTCCCTTGCCCACATTATTTCACTACCTTGAATCGCGTCCCAGCAGGGTTTAGAGACCTTTTTCACTTCATCATCCAGTGACTCTATTAGAAAATCTTAAAGCCCAGGGAAATGCGAACACATTTAAAGAGGTAAGACTGAACTCCCTCCTTACACCCTGGATCATGGTACCAGACGGAAGCGACAAGAAAAATAAAACATCAATTTAGAAAAAAAATGTTTTAATAGATTAAACAAGACCAAAACAAAAATCCAATTAGTTGAACCAGAGATATGCAGGTTTAAAATTTTTTTTGAAAATAGGGCCAAAAAGTTCAAATCGCTAACTGTGGAAATCTTGTTGAGCTAGACGGAGACAAGTCACAAGTTCAGGCTGACTGCGATGGAACGTGGGTCAGCTACGGGGACTCAGGCCCGTTGAACAAATGTTCCTTAAATCCTGGTTGCAGAGGAGTGCAAGGTCCCACATTGAGGATATGTTGCACAGCTGAGGGTGTGCGTCAGTTCTGAGAAACTGCAAAGCGAGGTCCTGCATCATCATCGAGGATCTTGTTGATGAGGGCATGCAATGCAGTCAGGCATCGAAGATGCGTTGAGCAGCCAAGCTGATGCTTTGGTTCAGAGGATCTGCGAGGCTGCGATGGGCGATCCTGCATGTTCATCAAGGCGTCATGTAGTGACGGTTCTGATGTAGGCTGAGAGGTCAATGCAAGATCTTTGTGGGAGGATCCTCACATCAGAAGCGATGTGCCCGTTCTGCTCACGATTGCACTGCACAGCAGAGGAGATGTGTCATTTCTGCTGGTTCCACAGATGGCTGGCAGAGCACCTTCAGGCCCACATCCAAGGGCCCAGGACTGGGGTGGCTCGACAGAACAGGGTAGGACTCACAGATGGCAGAGTCCAGGTGATGGGTTAAAGGTGGTTAAAGCCTTCTTTCCCTGAGGCTCTAATCTGGAGGCCCGCTAACTAGCCCTAAGAATCACTCTGGGGTCCAGTCCTCACTCAGGCAAGTGGGCAGTAGGGCAGCACAGTGGGGTGGCATCCCTTCAGGTCAGCAGGCCAGCAGAGTGGCAGTCCTTTCAGCAGCACAGCATGAGCACTTTGCCACACTCCACTAAATTCAACTTACCAGTGTATTTTTTTTACTCTCCTTAGAGGCTGCCTTCAGTCAATGGTGGAGCTATTTTCCTGCACCAAAACGTATTTGGAGCGCAGGTACGAATTGACACACAATGGGGAACTTGGTGTCTCTTTGATCAGTATGATGTTAGAAGTATTCTGCACAGTTGACACTTGATTACTACTTTAGGTCTACCACACTAAATAGGGGGAGAACAAACCGTTGCCACACATCAGTAATAAGCCAATGGCATAGCCTCTCTGCACTAAGGCAATATTGGTATGTAAAACAAAGTTTTTTAGGGTCCCTCTCTACTCCAATAGGTCTCCAACAAATGATTAATGTCCGCAGTTAAGTGATATATAGTTTTATTTTTTTCTGTTTGCTTATAGTGTCCGCCATGGAACTTTGTAAGCCCTGAGGAAAACCTTTATAAATAGTTATTAGGCCCACAGAAGGTAGAAACGTGTTGGAGTAATTCAGAGAGATTGAGGGCAAACCCACAAAAAGGTCAATAGAGACCAGCAAAAGGTTGACTGGATTTACAAAAATTTGAACTATTTACAGTCACAGAGAAGGATTCAACCTTGGGCCCCAAACCCATAGGGCCATGTTTGGATTTTGACAAGGATAAGGAGGACAAATCTGAAACTCTTCAATTGATGCAATCTATATTGAACACTTATTTTCGTTATATGGAAATTTGTCTGTGATATCAATGTCAATTTTGTGGATTATTGTTAAAGATCGTTATCTCTTTGGACCATGTTACGTACTTATGTGAATGTATTGTGATCAACTTGTGATGTTAAAAGGTCTTTGGTGATAATGTGCTAGTATTAGTTAGTTAATGCATGTGCTGTAGGTCTTTAAAAAAATTCCAGTGATGTTTTTTACCTGTAATGTTTCATGGATTCCCTCAAAATGTGTTAATTTGTTGTGTCCATGAATAAATGTCTTTGATACATCTTTGTTCTACGTACAGGTGTAAGATAACAGTAAAATAATGTTTTGATGTATATATAATGTTTTGCTGAAGGTTCAGGTCCGGAGTAATTACGTGGCCTTTGAAAGGATTTAAGGATTTATGCATTTTGCATGGATCCCTCCCTCTGATTCCTCCACTGGGTCACTCCCTGTATGTGGATTTAACTTTCTAAAAGTGGCATTTTCAAAATTGCACTTTAAATCCGACTTTGTCACAAGAAAGGATCACAATTCCAAAGGCACCAAACAAATTGGGGACCTGTTCCAATTTGGAAGTTACAGCTTAGAAAATGCAATAAGGTAACTCTAATGTTATCCTATGGCAGAGTTTTTACTACTAGGAAATATACAATTTAAAAGTACATGTCCTACTTTTTAAATACACTTCACCTTCATCCTGCCCTCTGGGATGTCCAGGGCCTATCCTAGGAGTGACTTATACGTATTAAAAAGGAAGGTTTAGGCCTGTCAAAATGGTAGTTTAAAACTGTCCACACCGGCTGCACAGGCAGACCTTAGACATGTTGAAAGGGCTATGTATGTTTTTTTGACAAACTATTTAAGCTGTTTATTTTGCCAGATTCAAATGGCAGTGTAAACTGCGCACACAGGCTACTCCATGGCAGGGCTGAGACATGTTTAAAGGGCTACTTAAGTGTGTGACACAATCAGTGCTGTAGGCCCACTAATACCGCTTAATTTACAAGCCCTGGGCACAGGTCGAGTCAGTTTACTAGGGATTTATACCAACTGAATATAAGCCAATTCTACCTTGTTTTAAGGAGAAAGCACAAGCACTTTAGCATTAGCTAGCAGTGGTAAAGGCCCAGAGTACTAAGGTAAGCAAAAACGAAGTCAGCAAAACAGAAGGTTTGAAGGCAAAAAGTTAGGGGGTAAACACGCCAAAGATGCCAGCTCTAACAGCAAGAATGTGTTGTGCTCATTTATGGAAGTCCCATATTTGCCCACTTTCTACAGCCGGAGATTTTTAATCCCACATGAAATAGTCTATTATTTTCTAGTGCCTTTGATCCGCCTACTGGTGGAGCTCAGTAATTAAATCTCTTGGCCGGACAGCTACCGGGAGAAATTAATTGAAGGCTAGCTCAGAGATATGTGCTTTTACATAATTACATTAAGGATTCCAACTATGGTAAAAGAGAAACAAAAACGTATATGTGGATAACAGGCCCTGTAAAATATATACAAAGCAGCACATTTGATCCTTGTACCAAGCTCCAATCCAAAGTTATGGGCTTAATACAGATTAAATATAGTGTGCAAAGAAAAATATGACACATTAAGCACTTGAAAAAAACTAAGGGCACAGCTCCTTACAGTTTCAAATTCAATGTAAACAATTTAGACTGGGACCAAAATGACAAAGTGCTAACTGGGTTTCACTTTCAGGGTAGTCAAACAAAAGACTTCATAAAAATGTGAACATGTCAGCTGCAACCTGCTCAGATTCCTTTACCCCAACTTTACCTACCAGCTAGCCCTATTTTAAAAGGTGGGCTCTAGAGGCTGCAACTAAAACACATTTACACAGGGCATTACTGTTGGTGAGACTATTAGGGGATTTCATGCCACAGCAGATGTCTCAAAACCTGAGGACCAAAAGAAAAGAAATGAGGGCTTTTTTTATAGGTAGAATATGAATGCTGTAGGATCCAAATTAAAATATATGATTAGCATAGCGTAACTAAAACTAGCTTATTTGATTCAGCCCTGTAATAAGGCCCTTTTCATCTAAATTAAGTTAGTATGACGGAAAGGGCCGAAAACAGAACCGTGGCCATCTTGGCCCTCAACTCTCTCGTCATGAAGGGGCTACGATCACGTGGTTCCCTGAGCCCATATTTTCCTTAGTTAGCATGCCCCAGTTTAGAAGACAGGCTGAATTGTATTTACGACCGAGAAGCAAGGTCACATCTGCTAAAAGGGAGTACCAAGCAAAATTCCTTCTGAACCTGGGACGAGAAGGGAGTCACCCAGCCGACCTTCTATTCTTAAAGATAGTAGCCCTTTTTGTATCGCTGAAACTAGATATAGGATGAGCTCATTAGAAACGCCTGGACGGGCTGGTACTTTTCCACTTGTAAGGCTTTGTATGTTGTGCTGTAATGTATAAAAGTATGAGTTTGAGAAGGAGCCAGCAGTCTTCCTCGGCGCACCCCCTGGGTGAGGATCGATGAGGCTCCTCTATGTAGAGTTTTCTGTCTGGCCAATAAACGCTTGAACCTTCTACGTTGCCAACTGCTCATTATTTGACTTGCATTGCGGGCCACTGGTAAGTGTGGCCCTTGAGATGAAAATTTGGATACAACAGTTGGCGACCACGAAGGGACCCCGTGATAGGGTCTGACCTCCCCCGTAATCGGGTGGTAGGTCCGAGGGCGTCTTAGCCGGGTGAGCGGAGAACGAGCTCGAGGGTTCCGATCTGCGTGCTCGAGTGGGATGCCCTCTGCTGCTAGTCACCCTTCACCGGGGTCCTACGGGCTCAACCCAAGAAACGGATCGTGTTGGTCAAGAGGAGTTGGCAGCGAAGAACGGACATTCGTACCAGGGTGCACCCGGTGAGTAGAATTTTGATTTGAAGCACTGACTATAAGCAGTGCCTGTTTGATTTTTTTTTAAACACGCGAAGGTGGAGTGTGTAGTTGTATTCGAAGCACAGGCTCTAGGGCGGTGCATTGATTTTGAGGCAGGCGCTGGAGAGCGGTGCCACTGTACTTTGGTTTGAAGCCCGATTGGTATGACCGGGCAGTGATTTGAATTTACATGTACAATTGATACGATTTGATGGGCCCTTTTCTCTGATGAACCGCGCGCGGAATATAGCCCGATTGCACCTGGGAGACTCACGACCCAAGCTGGGTAGCCGCGAGACATATCCTCGCTGGGGCACAGACCTCCCCGGGACAGGCCTCAGTGGTGAACCAGGAAGGCAGTGAGAGGATCCATGGTGTAGTCAGGGATGTCTATTGTTGGAGATATTACCGATTAGTGTGGGACTGGCTCACTGAGTAGGTGGGAAAGGTTGTAACCTCTTGGTTGTGGTTTATGTCATTTGTGTTTGTATTGAACTAATCACCATGCCTTGTTTTAGTAAGTTGAATTGTTTCAGCTGTTGCTGTCGGGCGGGTGACTCTCGGCTAGCTGAGAGTCAGCCTGCCCCGCCGGAAGGCAGTCCCAGCCACTATATGTATGTGAAGCATGGAATTACCCCTTTATTGTTTTGTACTCTGTGGCATAAATATACTAAAAGTAACGAAGAATTGCAATGGCCAAAGACTGGCTTGTTTGACGAGAAAAAGATTGCTTTCTTGCAGGAACAACTGTTCTCCAGACGCAGCCGCCAGGCTATGTTTGATGCCCTGGGTTCGTGGCTGAAAGAATCCAAGCAGCGTCGGATAAGGGAGGCGAAGCAATCTAGGGCTAAGGCAGGACAGAATGTGACTCAGAAGGCCATAGCTTATGATAGGTCTCGAGCAGAAAAGGGAATAGACTGTATGAACCGTGAATTCCGATTGAAGGTAGATAAGAGCTATGTGACTCGGCCAAATGCTGAAGATGAGATAGAGGACTTATTGGATATACGGCCACCGCCTCCTTATGTGCCGCAACGGCTGTATCCGGAGGTGGCTGGAGTCTCGGCTCCAACCACGGCCGCACCCTTAGGAACCTCGGGAGCCTCAGCCCCTCCGGCTCCCCCCAGTTCCCCTCCTTCGACAGAACTCTCCCGACTGTCTCCATCTGTGTCGGAGGTGATTTCTATGTTACCAGCACTGTTAACTGCTGCAGCAGCTGGGACAACACAGCTGCCACCAGGGTCAATGACTTCCCCTTCTGCCTTGCCCTCCTCCTCCGCGAGTACTACGCCAGTAGCAGCTGTCACCACTCCGACACGTCCGGTTCCTTTGGCTGAGGGTAAAAGGTTGTTTACTCGTTCGGCCTTGGGAACCGAAGAAAAATACGCTATTGCTGTACAGGCATCCCAATGGATGCGGCAACCCATTTATTTATTATCAGACATTTGGAGCACCATGAGGGATTACGAGCCGGTAATGCAGCAGCATGCATTAGAACATATGGCAAACCGCCTTATATCATTATGGGAGCAAGCACACATGGAGGGAAGGGCCCCGGCCATATTATACGATATTGTCACACAAGCCCATAAATCCCGCCTTACCCCCGAAGAAGTGTATGGGAATGTGCAGACCCTGGTGGCGTATATAACCCGCCTGCAGTCCACTAATCCTACGGGGCTATCCCAGTACCCTATGCGGGAAGTACACCCCATCTACCATCCCGAAATCACGGAAGTGGTAGACGCCCTTGGGGTAGTTACTCGTCCCAGAGTGGAGGCGCGTTTCCAGGAACAATGGGTGTACACTCCCTGGAAACGTAGTGAGGTGTTGTCACTAAAAAGTCAGTTACCAGATCCCAGGAAGAATCCCACCGCGTATTACAAAGAGCTTACTGAGGCGGCTTCCTCTGCAGTAATGACGTTGGCAGACATCGAGCTATTCTTCGCTTTACTAGTACCAGTGGACATTTGGCGCCAGGTGCACGATCAAGACCATGCAACCGAATTTGGGGGGACCTGGGAACAGCTACGGGGATGGGATAGAGATCGTAAACCAGGGAATAAGCCCCGGGCGGAAATATTGGCCCTTCCTGATAGGATAATAAATTATATGCATTCACTGATCCCTCAACGGAAGGTGGACTGGGATAAGTTGACGGCCTGCAAGCAGAAGAAGGATGAGAGTGTATCTGATTTCTTTACGAGATTTGAGGGAGTTTTCATTGACTTCAGTGGACAGGACCTAGCCACTGAAGGGGGGGTACGGTTGTTCGTGAATCGATTCGTGACCAATCTGTTGCCAGAGGTGTCGGCTCGATTACAGGCTGCTGAAAGCACCTGGACAACCACCACCCCGTCAACGATATTGAGTATGGCTCAATATTATGAACATCGGGAGAATGAAAGCAAGGACAGGACAGAAAAGAAGTCGAAGGACTTGAAGACTCGAGTATTGTTACAGCAAGTAGAGAGAGGACGGGGAAGAGGGAGAGGGTCACAGAATTTTGCTTTGAGAGGGGCGGGTCCGCCGCAGACGATGGGACGGACAGATTTGGGCATAAATCAATGTGCCTTCTGTAAACAGGAGGGGCATTGGTGAGCCCAGTGCCCGTTATTATATGAACAGAACAGTGCTCCGAGAGGTCGGGGAAGAGGACGTTTTTCTGGACAGCGAGGGGGATCTATGAGACCAGAGCATTCGGCGACAGGTGAGATGGGTCAGAACTGTTTTGATCACGGTCAGGGAAAGCAGTATTACAATGATGAGTATGTGACAAGCGAAGGATCAGGTTATTCTCAAGCATAGGACAGCCAAAGACAGAGTCTGGGGCAGGTGTCGATTCCAATTGATCAAGCTGGACCTTATGTCCATGCACGATTACTAAACGCATCAGGTAAGTTCCTAGTTGACACAGGGGCCATGAACAGTTCTGTTTCACGTGCCCTAGTCCCGGGGGCTGCTCTGTCTGGCCAGAATAATGTGTCTGTGGGGTTTTCTGGAACTCCGGTGGTAAGCCCCATCTCACAACCGCTTCCCCTTACCTTGGGGCCGGTATCAATAGATTCACCTTTCCTTTTGACCTCCCAGTGTGGAGAGAACCTTCTAGGCATGGACATATTGAAAAGACTGCATGCTCACATCTATTGTTCCCCGGAGGGGGTTTATCTGACCATAAAAAACCCTTCTCCCCTCTCCGCTCAATGCTTATCTAAAACAGAATCTCTACCACCAGAACTGGCATGCATCCCGAAAACTCTCTGGGCGACTGGAGACACCGATGTGGGCCATTTGGTAATACCCCCGGTATCCATTACCTTAAAACAGAACGCCCAGTTGCCGAAAATTCCCCAATATAAAATTGCCCCTGCTGGGGAACGAGCTTTAATGGCTATCATTCATGATTTGATTAAGACCGGAGTAGTGGAAGAAACGGCCTCCAACACGTGTAATAGCCCTATTCTTCCGATTCTTAAACGAGCCCCGGCACCACAAACTCCTGATTATGCTGATACCTATCGATTTGTGATTGACTTGCGAGAGATCAACAAGATTGTGGTACCCCAGTATCCTGTGGTACCTGATATCAATTCCATCTTGACAATGATTCCTCCAACTGCGCAATTTTTCTCAGTCATAGATTTGAAGAACGATTTCTTTAGTATCCCCATACATCCTGATAGCCGCTTTCTTTTCGGCTTCGCATTGGGGGGCCGTAGCTTCAGATTCTGTCGTGCTCCCCAGGGGTTCACAGAAAGCCCCAGTATCTATAGTCAGGCACTGAAAAGGATACTAGACACCCTGAGTCTGCCGCCAGGTAATGTATTACTCCAATACTCCGATACTGAGGAGGGCTGCCGAACGGCAACAGTGGATTTACTACAGCATCTGGCAGAACATGGTAACAAGGTATCATTGTCAAAGTTCCAATATTGTCGACCGTAGGTGACCTATCTCGGTCATCTCCTGTCGAAGGAGGGAAGGCGATTGACCTCGGAGCGTATTGCATCCATTACTAACATGTCTGTTCCTCGCACGCAACGTGATGTCCGTGCTTTGCTTGGCATAACCTCTTACTGTCGCCAGTGGATCCCTAACTACTCCCTCATCACTAAACCTTTCTTGTATTTAATTACCAAAGATGTGCATGAATCCCTACCCTGGACCGATGAGTGTCAAATGGCTTTTCTTTCTCTGAAGGCTGCTTTATGTTCTGCTCCTGTGCTTGGCACCCCAGACTACCGGAAGCCTTTTGTGCTCTACGTGCATGAGGTGGACGGTTGTTCGCTTTCAGTGTTAACACAGGACTTTGGAGGTAAGCAAAGACCCTGTGCATATTTTTCAGCGGTTCTGGATAACGTCGCCAGAGCACTTCCCAGCTGCCTAAGAGCCACGGCTGCTGTAGCGGTGGCGATCAGGCAATCAGAAGGGCTAGTCTTAAATACAGATCTCACAGTGATGGTACCACACGCTGTGGACGTATTGTTAAACAGAACACAGATGCAGCACTTAACCAGTGCGCGTCTTACGGGGTACAAATTGACCCTGTTTGCACCTCACATAACAATCAAGAGATGCGTCACTTTGAATCCTGCCACGTTGCTACCCCTCCCCTCAGGAGAAAGTGGCCAGGATGTACATGATTGCATATTTCGGACTGAAGAAGAAACAAAGGGCCGGATAGATCTAACAGACACCCCCTTATCGGAACCCCAAGGGGAATTGTATGTTGACGGCTCATGTTTTAGATTGCCCAACGGTACTACGGTTGCTGCTTATGCATTTACCACCTTGCAGACCGTGGTCGAGGCGGCCAAAGTACCATATCTTTCCGCCCAAACGGCAGAATTAATTGCACTACTAAGAGCATGTGAACTGGGTAAGGGTTTGAGGTTGAACGTCTACACCGATAGCCAATACGCTTTCGGTGTAGCCCACAGTTTTGGGAGGTTGTGGGCAGAACGAGGGTTTCTTACATCCCATGGTGAAAAGATAAAGAATGGACAATTGGTCGAACGACTGCTGGCTGCATTACCTTTGCCAGAGGCCCTCGCCATTGTGAAATGTAGTGCCCATAAGGCTGTAACTGATGATGTCGGGAGGGGAAATGCTTTTGCAGATAAGATTGCTAAGGAAACTGCCCAGTCCGATACCCCTTCCATGATTGTGGTTAGTCAGTGCAGAAGGATGGTAGAAGCAGACATTTTTCGAAACACTGTAGATAGTGTGAAAGAATTGCAACAGGAGGTCACCCCAGAGGAACTGCAGTATTGGCAGGAGCAGGGGGGACGGTTAGATGAGAATGGGTGTTGGACGGACCTGTCAGAAAAATGTAGATGGCTGCTACCGAATGCATTTGTGAATGCGGTGGTGGCCATGGCACATGGTCCCGCCCACGTCGGGGTCCGAGGCATGTGTGCAATGTTGGACCCTGTGTGGTACAACATCAATATCCAAAAAACGGCCAGGAATTTGGTCCAGCATTGTATGATCTGCCTCCAGCATAACCCGGGGGGTGGTGCTCCTGTTTTGTCAGGTAGTTTTGCCCCACCTACCTTGCCTTTCGAGGTACTCCAAATGGATTATATACAGCTGGAACGGGTTAACAACCTCAAATACGTTCTGGTGGTAGTCTGTACCTTCAGTAAATGGGTGGAGGCGTACCCCACTAGAGAAAACACAGCTATAGCAACTGCGAGAGCCTTAATAAAGGAGTTCTTTCCCCGGTATGGGTTACCACGAGTAATCTGGAGTGATAATGGGACACACTTTAATGCCAATTTAGTTCAACATGTATGTAAGGGTTTGTCAATACGGCAGAAGTTCCACGCCGCACGACACCCTCAATCGGCAGGCCTAGTTGAAAAATATAATGGGATCCTGAAGTTAAAATTAGCCAAACAACAGGACACGACTGGCCTGAAATGGCCTGATCTTCTACCATTGGCCCTGTTGTCTGTGAGAACGACCCCTCATTCTCGGAGTGGGATTTCCCCTTACGAGGTGGTTTTTGGGAGACCTGCCAATGTATGGGGGGTGCCCCGGCCCAAGTCATTTAGGGATATTGAGTATCCTATGTTAGCCGACTACCTCTATGCGTTAACTAAAGATCTCCGTTCTATCCACCAACAGATTTCAGCAGTACTGCAGCCTCTGCCGGAGGGCCCCGGACACAGCATCGAACCAGGTCAGTGGGTCCTAATTCGGAACTATCAGCGGAAGTCCAGCCTGGAACCCCACTGGACTCGGCCACATCAAGTGCTTCTGGCCACAAGGACGGCGGTAAAGGTCGAAGGGAGACAGCATTGGATTCATGTTTCCCTTCTGAAGCGTGTCCCGCTTCCCTTGCCCGAGGATTGCCAGGGCCAGGAGGAGAACGAACAGCACAGAGGTGAGCACGACACCGAAGAGTCACCCTCCCCCGAAGCCCACAGAGAAACGGAAGGGCAGGGAGAGAGGGCCACAAGTTCGGGGTCAGTTGCGGCGGATGAGGCCCTGCCTGGGGATAAAACCCGTGACCAGGAGGGACCCACACCTCGTTCCTTATCTGATCCCACTGTGCCCATATTGTTCATAGATCCTGAAACCCCTGGTCACACTCGATATCACCTGCGGCCCCGCAAACGGAGTGAGATCCCCCGGTCCGGCTTACAATAAATGGTGAAGTCTGAGCCACGGGACCTAGGGATCATATAAACACTGGACTGAACTCGTGGAGGGCGTGGAACTTTAAGTGATAGCCCTGTTCAGAAAGAAGGTAGAGACACTGGTAGTTAAAAGGGGGCCCAGGTAACCTTCCTCTTCGACCAGAGTTGCGTCAAGTGCAGCTCCCACCCGAGAAGTTTTTTGCACCCTTGATTTTTTTCTTTTTACTGTTTGGAATGCTAAGAGTCTGCCTGTGAGGCTCTAACACGGACACAGGAAAGAAGCACCCTCCGGCAGATTGGACTGCTTGTAATTTTTTTTGTTTCCCCAAGCTTAGAATTGGACTTTTAGTGAGAATGTATCCCATTGCTCGTTTTGCCCTTGAAGAAGAACGTCCCATAATCCCTCGCCCTAGATACTCATATGTACCAATGTTTTCCACATGGAGTTTGCGTGCTAAAATTGTGTTTATTTCTATAATAGCCGTGTCATTTCTACTGACAGCAGGCCTGCCATTGTAGACTGTAGGAGCAGTGTTAACTGCTCAAACTCGTCTTTGCCTTTACCCTGTGAGGCAAAGTCAATGGACTATTTTTTCTATATACCAGTCACCCCTATGGTAGACCTCCTAAAGCCCAGGAGGCAAGGTGCATTGTATTAAAGGTGTGGACATGTAAGTGCAAACTTATATGTCCCTTTAGCGACCTTTACCATTAAAGGACACTATAAGTGATAGATGTTCCATAGGATAATATGGGCTGGCTCCTGGGCAAACTAGAGGTTGGGAGCTCCACTATGGTACCGTCTAAATATGTCGTCTTTGGTGTCAAACAATGTGCCTCATCACCCCCGACCCTAACACTAATCTTGTGTGGAGGATGATGTGACATGCAACCTGGTTGCCCATGTGGTTGTCTCAGCCTTTCCTGTGCTCTGGCTGCCAGTCCATTCTTTCTGCCACCAAGACAGGAATCTGACCCCCTGCCAGGATATGTGAACTCTCCCAGGAGTCAGAAACAATGGCCTGGATGGGAAGGAGGTTACATACCTCCCTGGCACATCAAGAAGGTTAGCTTCTAAAGCTGCACCGCCTGTGATATGCAACCAGGCTGCCTCCCAAATGAGGAAACAGCCCCCCCCCCTTCCCCCAGGCACATTTGCACCCAGGCGGCTGGGAAAATTAGGTATTCAGGAGGAGTACACTCCAAGAAGGCTAGCCACACCTTTCCGGTGGGCTGCCTGGTCTATGCAGCTAAGGAAGACTGCATCCATTTTTAAAAATAGGTAGAATAGTGGGTTCTGGGTAGAAAAGGTGACCTACAACCCAGGGTGTGGTCACCTCTGGGGCAGATTAGCTTCTGGGGCTAGTGGCCCATTGGCCACTTGCACCCACACTCCTAGCGCCCCTAAATCTAGGATTTAAGGGCTACCCTGACACCAGGACCTCAGTTCTGAACCAACTTGCATGAAAGAGGAGACACTAGTCTGCAACAGGACTTGCACAAACCAAAAGAGGGATACTTTGCACCTGTGACAACACTCCTGGAACAGCACGACTGAGACTTGTCCTAGGCTAAATCTAGGTTCGCCCAGTCAGAGGAATCCCTGTGAGAGTCAAAAGCAACCTTAGACTCCCCTGGACTAGTGGAACTAGTCGCCTGCAACCGCAGGTAAAAACTGAGTACCGGATCTGAAGAATTGCTGGCTATCGGGCCCACCGACGGATCACCCAGAAGTATATGGTCTAGCGCATTGTGGAAAACGTAGTCCTGACCTCCATGACGTTTCAGGCTGCTACCATGTGCCCCAGAACCTCCTGATGTTGAAAACAATTTCTGCAGTTCTTACTGCTGCCAAAGCTTGTTAGCTGCAAGCCCGTCAACCACCCCCTTTACTCGACACTACACCTCGAGGGAACACTGCAAAACCTTAATCTGATGTCAGCAGTGGCTTCAGTGCAGACTTTTTGCACCCTGTTCCCCACCAGTACCGTGTAAGCAGTAAAACCAGCTCTCCCATGACTCCTGCTTCAGCACCAAGGACAGCCAGGACAACTCTGCACCCAGGCTTCTCGAGCTAGGTAAAATTGTACGGACTGTCATGGCTTGATCCTGGGACTCGCATCACCTTCACCCTCCTTGGGCTTCATGCAACTCAACCTGCAAGTGACCGACTGCCGCTACCACTTTTTCCTCTAGACCGAAGTGCAAAAGTTCTGCAGTATTGAACTGCTGTGGTTTGTTTTCTTCGAAAATCCATAACTCCAGTAGTATTTATCTGATCACGTTCATTTCGGTGTTAATTAATATGAAAATCTGCTTTATTTTACAAATTGCTGTCTGATTTATTTTGAGTTGTGTCAATTACTTGGGGCTTGTGAAAGTATTGCATGGTGAAGCCTAACCAGCATCACCACATTATACTCTACCTTCCTATGGGCGCAGATTGACTAAAATGTCAGTGGTTGCCGAATGACATCACACACCCATGCATTCCCAATGACATCACAGGTCTGTCCCTTTTGCCCCTCAATAGCCTGCAAATTGAATCTGGGGGCTACAAGAGCCTAGTGGTAGAAGTTAGTGAAAGTAAGCATTCTGTTGCTGCTGCATCAAGACACGTGAGACCACCGGAAGTAACCGCAGCCCCACGAGTACCAAAGGGCAAGCCAGTAGTAGTATGTGTCGTCCATGCACAAATCCTGATTCCGCGAGATCGATTGACGTTTCTTACTGGGAATTCAACTTGTTGCACACCCAAGTGACAATAACACATGCAAAAACTGCTAACCCTCGGGGAGTTAGAACGGTTACCACAAAATATACAGCTGCGTCATTACTCCAACATCACGTTCTTCCTCGAGGTGGACTGTAAAGTCTTCATGATGTTGTTACTCACACCTGTCTAGTGCATGAAAATTCCTTAATTTTCTTTCTCGACAGCACGCGCAAGGCAGAACTGACAAACCACTATAAATCCTTCTAATTTGTACAAAGATAACAATTTGCATCTACCACCGTAATTAACTTGCAGTTCAGCGTGTGTTTTTTTACAGCCAGGTAAAAAATAGCTCAAAGGCAGACATCTATATCACGTCTGTGATGCCTCAGCGAGGCTGTCAAACGCCGCATGACTGCTTCCTTCAAAGCACCTCACAGAACACGGTCTAAAAAAATGAATTTCCTGTGTGTATATTAACAGAAGACTTTTGTCTTTGAATTATAATAAATTATTTAGGCAGGCCTGTTAGAAAGCACTCCATCTTGTCATCCATTTCTTGAATGTCACCATCAAGAGCGGATGCTCTGATTAGTGTAAGAAAAGCGGATTCTGAGGTTTCGCGGTATTAATAGATTGATTAATTTCAGCAATGAGATGGCTGAGGCCAGGGCGGGGGGTTGAAGGTCATTCCACTCCAGATGGTGCTTTAATATATTTACAGGACTCGGGCCCTCCTGGCATTTTTCAATTTCTTATCAACTGTAGAGCTGCACTTAGAGCCAATCACACCTAGAAGCTAGCAGCGGCAATTTGCCGACAAAATTAAATGCAGAGCATTAGAATTCTGCTCTTAAACAGCAGCCAGAGTACCGCGAGGTGAAGGCACAGCTCTTGGCTTGCGCTGATTTCCAGTGAGTGATAACCCCCGCGTGTCATAAATTCAATCAAAGCTTCGCAGATTGGTAGTCCAAGTAAAGTATGCAGCGTTTGATTTAAGAAAGACTTTGCCGCTGAAAACAAAAGCATTTTCTTTATTCGAAAATAAAAAGGCAGACACTCCGCTGCCTGTTGACCGAATAATCTCCAGGCCATTGGGGGCATATTATCAAGACAGGCGATACAATTATCGCCGCTTTAGCGGAAGAAAACTGCCGCTAAAACGGCGATAATGGGCTTGATAATATGCTCTATGGAATTCCAATTGAAACCCATGTTAGATGTCCTTCACATCTAACATGGGCCTCAATTGGAATTCCATAGAACATATTATCAAGCACATTACCGCCGTTTTAGCAGGGATAATTTTATCACCTGGTTTGATAATATGCCCCTTGGTTTTTTCCAAATAAATTACGCGTTTGCACTCTTGCCATACCTAGTAACGCAGTGAAGTTTTGCTCAGGGTTTCAATGTGAGACGGGCGAGCAGGGCAGATCGATAATAATAAATGCACCTTTAAACAAGGTAAAACAAGCATTTACAATGCAATGGTCTCGGCATTGTTAAAGTTAGAGCTATTGGCATTGCTCATGACATTATTTTTGTTTATGTTGTTGTTTTTAAACGATTTAAAGAAACGGCATTGTTATTTACAATGTCAATAGCTTAATCACTCTCAAATGCTCCTGCAAGGGAAACGCTTTGTGTGCTGTTGCACTCCCCCCCACCCCTCCCACTTGTAGCGCGAGGCGCGCGCTTGTTGAAACTAACGATGTGTATATTCACAAAGCGCTTACAGGCTGTGAAGTCAAAGAGCTATGAACACCCACCTCTGCGGCCCCCTTCTCTTCCTAAATCCATTGTTTGTTTTTTTGCAGATTGATATAGCGCAACCTCTACCCGAAGGTATTGGATCGCTTTAAATGACCACCAGTTACCTTACACAAAGAAACATTCATTTTTTATAAACACAGGAAGATTAAGATATCACAGGATGCTGAACCAAGGCTTGATGCCGTGGTGTCTGCTGGGGTGACACGTCTACAGATCTGGCCCCATAGCAACTCGAACCCCACCCGCCCCAGCTTATCCCGGCATACCCTCATCCTGCAAACCGGAAACTGTTGTGCAGAGCTTGCAGAACGCGTGCAACACCCCATGTACTGCAGGCAACGTGTAGCGCTGTATTGTATACGTCACATTTAGAGCATATATATCTCTTTACAGAAGGGAGACCCATCGAACTATTTCACATTGTGGCATTAACCTTGCAAAAAAAATCAATGCATTGGTGCGCAGATTGAACGTCACAAGTTTCAGCAACTTCGAAGTGAGAAACTGAAGGTGGGACCAGTTCTGAGAGTTTTAGAGTTCGGCCTGAGAGCCTGGGCAGGCCTGGCACCTGTGCCAGGCCGACGAAAGGAGGTTCATCCCCTGATAACAGATTTAGTTGCCATACAGAAACTTTGACGGTTTCTCTTCCAAAGCTCGTGTGAATTCCTACAGAAGGCCTTTTCTTGCTCCAGTTGGATATCTCACGGTGCCATTTTATTTGAGGGGGTGCCGTGCCACGCTCCTCCGCCTCGTCTATAACCCCTTGAGCGGTCAATGGTGCTCTGTTCTTGAATTGGTCGCATTGTCTGTCCTAGCATCCGATATGCGATGTCTGTGCGGGTCTATCTTCATCAACAACTTCGGCTGCTGTGCACTAAGGCCCCAGAGTAGTCGGGTTTAGCTGCCACGTATGGTGTCTTAGTGTGTTTTTTTTTTTATCAAACTGCATTGATGCCCTTAACAGGACGCTCTTCCATATAACGCTTTAGTAGCCAGACAACAAGTCTGCAGCACTTGTATACACTGCTTTATCCTAAAAGTCTCATCACCTATAAACCGCTAAATCTTGTCTCATACACACTGCATCTGCCATCTGTAACCCCATAGTTTTCCTGTATTACGCCTCCTTTTACAAGTCGCATGCCTGCGGTTTTCTAAAATATGCTTTTAGTTTTAGAAACCGCCTTCATCCTTTTTGCGAGAAGTTTGCCCGCTTGGAGACCTCTTTGCATCCGTGCGGCGTTTGCTTTTCTATGAATTGCTCTGGTCGCCATCGCGTATATCCTCCATGGCTATAAAGCGCTTTGCAGCCGCGCACTAGGCGCGTTCCTATAACCCGCGGGCGGGGCACCGGGATAGAGGCTCCTACCTGGAGTCGAACTTTTTGCTGTCCTTGAAGGTGCCGTTGTAGTGGTAGCGGATGAAGTTTCCGATCTGCACCTCCGGCGGGCAGACCTTGGGCATGTTGTAGCGGTCTATGAGCACGTCCTCCGGGGCCCCCCAGCGCGTGCAGGGCAGCCAGGCTGAGGAGCAGCGGCAGCAGCGGGGCGCACAGCATAGGGGCAGTGGTGGGTGGCTGGGGGGGGGCGCTACTGAAAGGTTCCGGGTCTGGAGGGGCTGCGAGCTCTTGTGGAGAGTGGGAGGGTGGCCTGTGCGCTGCTCCTCTGCCCTGCTGCTGTGGCTCCTCCAGTCTCACTCCCACCCTGGAGCATATCTAGGAATTCTGCATACGTGTAAAGTGGGCGTCGGGCTGCTGGTGATGCAGCCATTTAGCTGCCCTGCGTCTTTGGAGGGGGGAGGGGCGGGGAGGACCAGAAAAGCAAACACAGTCTGTAAAGTTCAGCCCATCTCGTCTCGCGCGGGTCGAGAGCCTTAAAAACTCCAAGATTGCAGGATGTCCAGTTTATTATTTTTTGCAAGAATTAAAGAAAGGATTTGTTGTAGGAAACTATGACAGCCTGAGAGTTGCTCTCGAGCTGGAAGGGGGTTTTAAATAGGTCTTCTCCCGGGTCCTAAATCCCGCCTCTAATATTGGCTGTAGTAATGTACGCACCCACCCAAACCTTAGCTCAGTCTGTAATCTTAACTACGGAAATGCACTCACTCAGACCCGTGCTCAGACTGTAACATGCGCTCTGGGCACGTGTGTACTCACCCATTCACGACTGTGCTCTCGATCGAGGATAGTGCAGCGAGAGCCATGAACACCGCCGCAGCGAGAGACATGAACACGGCCGCCTTTCTCCGAGGTCAAGCAGAAATGCCTCGGAGAAACGCAGCAGCGTTTTCGGATTCGGGGGCGTGTTTTTCTTTCTCTCCTCTTGCCATTAGCTGGAATGTTTACATTCCAGAGGAGAGAAAGATTCGAAAAAACACGCCCCCGAATCCGAAAAAGACGGGGCTTGTTTGGAGAGACAAACCTCTTCTCCAATGGCTGACCAGCATTTAAGAGGCCAGCCAATGGAGAAGAGGTAAAAAAAAGGGGCGGGTTAAAGCCCCACTCCGAAACGTTAAATCTCAGAGCGAGACTGCGCAAGCGCAGCCTTCGAGCCGAGACTTAAAAAACGTACATTGTATGGAGCGAGCTTGCATTCTTACCACAGCACAAAGCTTATATTCTTTACAAGGCCAGTCACTGAGAAGTCTTCAACATAGGGTAATCACCTGGGTTTGTTTTCTAATTGACATCTTAGGTTGGCGGAGGCAGACTGCAGGAGTGTTTGCATTGTGATGGAATTGCCTCTCGAAGTCTTATGATCTTCCAGGAGCTGCTCTGGATACAACAGAGATTTGAAAAGCATTGCTTTCAGGGTTTAGGTTCTAGCTCTTGCTACCTGCTGTTAAGTTTAGCCTATTGTGTCAAGAGGTCCGTGATGCACATACCTCTGCACCAGTAAAGTCCAAAGATGCACCACCACGAATCTCCTGAACATGCGTATCTTAAGGAGCAGAGGAGGATGGAGGGATGCACAGTGTTAGTACTGCATGACTGAGGTCTCGCCCATTAGACAGACATGCCTTATGAATGAAGACAAGGAGGACTACATGTCCCATGGAACCACTGGACTTCCAAAGGCTTATCAATGGTGGCACACATCTTGAATGCTTACAGTACAAGTTGTTCATGGGCCATAGCTCCCTGCTAAGCTTTCACGAGGCACAGATTAATTTCTTTGTCTTATTTTTCCCTTTCTAGGTGCTGTGTCATGAGTCTGAGTGACAGTGTTAGCAGATGCTACCACACTAGGTTTTCCTCCGTCTTGGCCCATTCATCTGTTCCTGGGTCTCCTAATTTACATTTTAATGTAAGATTTAATTAGGTTCAGAAAAATATGGAAGCTCACATCATTTTTTATGTGCATCTTGACATTTTTTGAGTGACAGTTCAATCCCATCTCCAAAGCTGTGAGATGTTAGGTTTTGAATATCATGACCAGACTCTGAAGCAAAACAAGAGAGGTGACGCGAAGCTTTGCCCTGATCGGTCTCTGACAAGAGCAAAATAGATACATATGAGAAGAAAGATCCTAGTAAGAAAAGAATGCTTGAAATGAACGTAGCTCAGTGAAAGAAGATATTGAACAGTGTGTGTATCCATTGGGACCATATGCACATGATATTCATCAGAGAATTCTCGCACAGTTGGTGTCAAATGAGAGGAGGGACATTTACTTTCTCTGAGTATAGGGGGCACTGGAGAGGACTTCTGACTGCAAAGATGATACCAAGTAAGAATGACTGTGACTGGATTGTCTCTTCATCATTCTTATCTTCTATGTATCCTGCGTAGCACTGATGTCTAAGATACCTCTCAATAACCAGTCTTCCCCACTAAATATTGACCTCAAGCTGAATAGCTTGTAAGGTGCACCCTATTAATGATGATGAGGAACTGGCCAAAGGAGCACAAGCTGCCCAACACTGAAGTCAGATAAGAGTGATTTGACCAAACCTATATTCTTTATTTCATGGTTCTTGCCATAAGGAAAAATACGGTTTATACTTCATAAAAAAACATCACTGGACTGCACTGGCCATGTTACCTCCCATTTGCTTTCGTATAGTGAGTTCTACCACTGTTACCATATATCTTAATCAAATTGATATTATTTGTAGTTAAACATTAGAATATATAGAGAACTGACAAATTCTCCTGATTTACTTGGGTCAGAGGCTTGGTGCTGCTGCATGTGGCATCTGGAGCGTCTCCCAAAGTGATCTGCTTTCCAGTGGCGGCTCCTCCGCAATGGTGGAGGAGCGTCGCCCCACTGCCTGGCTCAGAGCCAGGAAATGAAAAATAAAACGATAATCTTGCATCATTTTATTTTGCATTTGCCGGCTCTGAGCCAGCTCTGTAGGGAGGGGCAGGGTGAAGTGAGGCATGAGAGGGGGAAGGAGGAGTGCTACGTGCACTCCCTAAGTGCTCATGTGTGTTTGGCCGGCTGCCGATCAAAACACACATGTGCACTTAGGTTTTCTACAGCCTGGCTGCAGTAAGCACCGGGCTGCAGAAACCCCACAGAGTACCTGGCCTGAGCCAAGCGTCTTTCTAGCCCACTCAGGCCAATCCCCGTGCTGCACTGCAGCAAGAGAATTGGATGGGTGTCTTTCCCAGGGGCTGCTGGGTCCAGGCAGGAAGAGGAGAGGCGGCGCAATGCTGAAGGAAGTCGGCGGCTAAAGGTATGTTTTAATAAAAATAAGTCGAGTATTTCTAAACCCTTCCCCGCGCGACCCCTCCCACTTTCCCTCCACCCTCCCCACCACCCTTTCTTTATGTATCGTCCGCCACTGCTGCTGTCATTGATTACCACCCTAAATTCCTGAAGGCATTCATTATCTGAGCCTTTCATTGCTTACCTTGTGGTGTGAATGCCTGGCTAGATTGAAACTATTTGTAGCAGAGAATCAAGCAGAATACGACTTTAGTCTGAAAAAGACAGAGCAGCAATGACTTTTTACTATCAACTCTCATGTGGCTGTGGGAGAGAAGAGGGACTATATGCATTTGATGCTGGAACAAAGTACTCCCGGTGATGAAAAAGGCCCAGAAGAGTCTAACCGGCACAGCGGACGCTTCGGTCCGATGTGCACCCAAATGCAGGGCGAGTTGTTCACAGTACCTTAATTGGATGTGTGCGGCGCGGACAGAACGATGTGAAAGAAAGCGTTGTACGCAGCGATGTCCCCCTGTCACGGTGCGAGCTACGGCTCGTAGATGTCCTCAGTCCGGGTCGGTTGGAACTCAGAGCCGCATTGTTGGAGGGGACGGTGCCTGGTGCGGTGTGATCTTTTGACGTTGCGGCGTACGAGCCGTACCTTGGGAGTGGGCGCTTGTCAGTCCTTAAGCGTGGGCGAGGCATACTCCAGCTGTCAGCGTGATTGCAGGTTTGACATCTGCGGCAGGGTGCGCGGTGATCAGTGCGGCTCGAAGGGGGTGAAACGAAGTGCGGTGCGTGGCCCCCCTGTCACGGTGCGAGCTACGGCTCGTTAACGGCGCTTGTGCGGGTCGTTGGGCTCAGAGTCGCGTTGCTTGAGGCGGACGACTTGGCACGGGGTTTCACTGAGTTCTAGTAGATCCTACGAGGCGCACACAGCTCTCTGCCTCAGCGCTACAGGGAAAACAGTGTTTCCAGCAACTCTCCTCAAGGCGGGTGAAGTCCACTGGTCCTGGGACTTCGTTCAGGGGGCAAGCTCACTCACAAGCCCTTGGAGATCTTTGGCACAAGTTAAAAATAAAGTCTTTGAGTCTTTCTCCGCTCCTTCAGCAGCAAGGCAACCACTGCAGGCCAATCCCCCAGGTCAGGGACAGTATTCCTCTTTCAGCTTTCCCAGTTCCTTCTTTTCCGGCAGAGGATTCTTCTTGGCAAATCTGGATCTAATTTCTTGGGAGCAGGGTCCCAATACTTATGCCCCTAATTCCTTTGTTCCTCTGGGGTAGAGGGGCCTTTGCCCAGCCAGAACCAGTTCCTGAGCACTTTGTTGACATATCTCTGACTTTCCATTCAGGTTGCAGGACAGAGACATCAGATGCTCCACAGGAGGTTGAGCCAGCATTGTGGTGGCAGAGCACAGCCCTATTTAGAGTTCAGGTGTACTCCTCCCACCCATCTGGATGTAAATCTCTCAATTCACCACCAGGCTACCTATCCCTGCCCTCTGGAATCCCCCAGCCCTGTCACTCACATAAACCAGACAGCAGATACACATCATAGCAGAGGCGGGCTGAAATGGTTAGGCAAGCAAATACCAGCTTTCTAAAAGTGGTATTTGCAAACACAGAATATTAAAATAAACTTTACTAAAAGATGTATTTTATTATTCTGAGTTCAGGCATACTAAACTCGAATTTTTACCACGTTCCCTGGATCTGTTAGGATCATAGAATGTAACAATTCTAACAGCCCATTCTGGCCTATGGGAACAGGTAGCCTTGCAATAGTGAAAAATGAAAATGGCTGTAATCCACTATTAGGACATGCCACACACATCAGGGCTTGTCCTACCTTATGCTTACAATGCACCCTGCCCTTGGGCCTACCATAGGGTGACTCACATGAAGTAAAGGGAAGGTTTAGGGACTGGCAAGTGGGTGCACTTGCCTAGTCAGCATGACAGTACCAGACTGCACGCAGGTTCTGCAATGGCAGACCTTAGACACATTTTACTAGGCTGCTTCTGTGGGTGGCACAACCAGTGCTGCAAGCCCACTAGCAGCATTTGGATTTACAAGCCCTGGGCACTCCTGGTGCACTTTACTGGGGTCTGACAGTAAACCAAATAAGTCAATCATGGAATCCCATCAACATACAGGGAACACTTGCACTGTGGCACTGGTTGGCAGTGGCACAGTGCTCTGAGCAGCTAGCACCAGCAAAACTCATAAGGCACAGCAACAAAAAGTGGAAGGGAGACTCACGCCAAGGTGCCAGGTCTAACACACCACTGGAGCAAAAGTTCTGAAACTCAAAACAGGTGACTTCAAGAGTCCTACAGCAATGTGACTAGCAGACCTCTCACTCCAAAAACCTAGAGTAAACTTCTCCCATTCAGGAAACAGAGTTTTTACTGGGGTTCAATATTACCTCCACAATCTGTTCTGTAAATATTGTGTAAGGGTGTAGAGACCATTAACACAATTCCAGATTGTGTTATAAAGGGCTAGTAGAAGCTTAACCTGTCTGAAGAGCAAGATAAACTTGTGACCATCAACTGCTTCCTAGAAATACCAGAGGTAGCTGTAGACAACAAGAGGTTTTATGTAATACATGGGTGTCCAACATAGGTTAAAGTGGATAGATCCGTGCCTGAGTCTCTTGGAAGAGCTACAAGAGGCTTTAACAAACAGCTGACATTGTATAGCCTGGTTTCACCCATCATCTACACAACTCAATGAACCAGAGGCTCTGCTTCCACCATGTACTCACCTCCTAAAACCTGAACTGATCTAGATGGGGGCAACAATTATTTCAATGTCAAATGAGTGACAGCAGCAGCTCCGTTATTTGTGAAAGCTGTGAATCTATCACTCCCTCATCCTGCATTACCTAAAATGTCTACTGGCCTGACCTATGCTCTACAATTTACCTGGAGAGGAGATGTGGTACTTGCTCATTTGTGATCTGCAATTTGTAGGTGTGTAATCAACTAGCATGATATGTCCATTTAGCAATATTTCCGGGCTCTTAAACACAACAAATCAGGTTTGTGCCACAGGCAGAGTATCCAATATGTGGTTTTGTGCCTGGTAAATTGGATGTGTTGTAGTCAAACATACAGATTTTAGCTAATGCTTTTATTTCATTTCCACAGTAGGTCTTTGCATGGTCAAAAGCATTCTACACCTGAAACCAGTCAATAGCATTTGCCCATCTGGCACTATGCTGTCCTCAAACCCATATTAAAAATAGGTATAAAAGGAACAGTAAACCAATAGTACAAAGAAACATGTCTTGGGCTTCCTTTAGCACTCTCAAACATGGACATGTTAACCAATAGTAAACAGTGAAAATCGATTCCCACAATGGCATCTTATACACACAGAAATACCAAACCGGAACCAGCGATGAGAATAAACCAACAACATAAATGTACTAGTCAACAGGTTTGACACATATGATTCTATGTCTCTCTTCTCAAGTACAGCAGGGAATGCCATTTGTTGGAATTGGAATATCCCCTATATGTTTTACAATTTAGTACCTATGCCCGACTGCAAGTATCTCGTATCCTGGTTTTTGATTTGGCCCTTACCTCACGCTAATCTAGCCCGTAGGGTGAAGGCCTAGGCATGTCCCTTGACATGAGTGAGGTCTTGGATCTTCCCTATCAGCTGGAGGGGTGCCCCAAGTGTGACCTCATTTGACGGACAGTGGACTGCCATCCCTTATATAGGTTTAGCATGTAAAGTGGTGGTAGCAGCAAGGGGTGAGATTGTTTTCTCAGACAATAGAAATGTACTGCTGAGATATCCAAGACCTAGACAACGAAGAGGGAAAATAGACAGGGCTACCTTTAGAAACTTCATCAGGCCTTTTTACTGAAAGGGACTGCTGATTAGCCGTCTTGAACACTGCCATTTTGTAGAAAGTGGGATGAAGGGTGGGAGTGCAGTCTCTGTTTTACAGAGTGTGAAGGAGCCATTAGGTTAAGCCAGCATGCCTCATTGCTGTTCAGTTTGGCTGTTGATAGCCAGGTGCAGAAAGCTGACACCTCTTTGTGCCACTGTTGCAGGTACTCCAGACTAGACTTTTGTGAGGAGTGTCAGTCTGTACAAAGGTTTTTTCTGGAGAAAAGTTTGAAGATGTTAGATGAAAAAAGAACAATCCCCAACTGGTTCTAAAAGTACAGACAAATAATCCACATCCTTTGTCTGCTATGACTGTATAAAAGTGGGAGCCATTGACCCACTTGTTGTTTCTGGTCCAATTTCTCTTTGCCCAAGAAAGGAAGTACTCCCTAGAGTACTCAGAAGACTGCAGTGTAGCCAAAGCTAGTGTCTGACCGACAACCAGCTCCCCAGGGGTGAGGGGATGTTACCTGGAGTCTGTCTTGGAAGGAAGAATCTGTCCCCCTGTCCTGAAGTATTCGGAGGCCAACCTTCGCACTGATCTCTAGGGCGAGGATGTGGCCTAATGGCTAGGGCGGTCGACCTCGAAGCTGGGGAACCGGGTTCAAGTCTTGGCAGGGACGCTCAACATCCTGTGATTCTGGGCAAATCACTTAATCCTTGTGCCTAAAAAAAAATAATGTATCCGTCAGTAACGCAACTGGTGCTCATGTAAAGTGCTCTGATACCTTCGGGTCTAATTTGCGCTATATAAAACTCCCCCCCCCCAAAAAAAAAGAAAGGAAGCAATGTGTCAAACCTACAGGAAGTTAGATTGTCTAGGGTGATCCAGACCCAGGAAGACGAAGGAAAGCAATTTGCAAGCTTCAGGGACAGGAGGGCATCTCTTCCAATGAAAGTCTGTCACCACATCAACCTACTGAAGTTGTGTTCAAGCTGGCGGTGCCGTTGCAACATCATGACATGCCAGAGCAGACTGTGCCATTGTGACATTCTGAATCTGAACCCAAGTGATGTGTGCTGCTATGATAAGCTGTGTCCAAGCGTACCGGGCTGCTGTGACTTTGAAATGCACGATGCCATCAGAAAGGAGCTAGTTCTAGGGGTTTTATAACCAATCCACATGCAAGACAAGATCAATGAGGATTTCCTATTTGATGTATCTCAAGGTGACTGGGAAACATTTCATAGTATGGCTTGCAAAATGAACTCATGCTCGCCTGAAGATCCTGCCCTTCAGCCATCTTTGTACATTTGTGGTCAGTATTGGCTGAGCCTCTTCAAGAATTGATTAATGCATCACGAGTACAGAGTCCGATTCTTCAAATTAAAAAAAAAACAATGGTCCTACTTCTTAAAAAACAAAAACAGTGATGGCCCTGATAAATTGAAAAACTACACACCCATATGTTTACATCCGTACTGCGCAAAAATTATACAAGTCCTTTGCACCAAAACATTGAAAGATTTGGATAGGTAACTGCCCATGATCCTGCTATGCTGTCAATCATAAGATTCTGTTAGACTGTGCCGAAGCAGCTGGACTTAAAGGGCGAGCACTGTTTTGCTACAATCTTTTTAGAGAAATCATTCACAGGGAGTACAGCTCTCTTCTTTTGTGGGCTTTTTAAAACTTAATGCAGACAAAACTCAGGGGCTGGTTTTGAATAGCATAGAGTACTGAACAAACACGTATTAGCCAACAGAGATGGAAGGATGCCTATCTCTAAAGCTGCTATTAAAAGTCTCGGAGGGATTACTGATGGAAAACTTTCTAAGTGGCCACAAATGTCCTCAGTAGTCTCAAAATGTATTTTCGCACTAAAACAGATTAGGAAATTAGCACCATGTCTACCCGTGGACTGCCTTAAATCTGTAGCTGTGACAGTGACTTGGTTAAGGCTGGACTATGCCAAATGGAGACAGTCAAGTCTGCCAGACAAAGAGTTAAATCAGATGCAAATCAATCAAAACACAGCAGCTCGTCAGATTCCAAGATCTTCCAGAACGATTTATGCTTCCATCTTGTTTAAAACAGGTAAATTTTCTTGTGTTCTCCCACTATGGGAGACTAGATTTTAATTTTGCACACCTACATTTCAGAACTGTCTTCCATTTTTGCTGTGATTGGAATCTAAACTTCCTGCCTTTAAGAAATTTCTTAAAAATCTGGTGATTCGGGCAAATTGTTTCTGTTAAAATGTCATGAGTGGGTTGAGCAGGACCAAGAAACCAATGGTGTACGTCTGCTATAGTAAGTCTCTGTAACATAATGTAACATATCAATCTACCAAGGAACATGAGCCATGGCAGGATCCTGCTGCAGGAAGAGGACTGTCTTCAGGTGGCCCTGTGACTATGAGGCCCACCACCCCAACTCACCCAGAAGCAGACTTCAGACCAGCCATAGACCTGCAAAAATGCATGTGCCTCTAGAGACACTAGGTGGTAGTATCTGCGGCTGCTGCCTTCCGTGGGCTTGACCTGAGTGCCAGAGCACTTGCAGCCAACGCACAAGGGTGGACTGGCCATCCCAGGCATCGGGCATTTTACCGGGAGACTGGAGGGGTGGGCGGCAGTTTGTTACTGGGGGCTGGAATTGCAGCAGTGCTGCAATGTTGGCCCCCAGTGACAAAATAAGCAGACTTGGCCAGCATAATCACACAATTATTACTCTCGCGGCAGAGTTCCTTGTATATCTAGCAGTTTATAGGGAACAATGGAGTTTTGTCTATTGGCAGTTTTGACTCATCTAAAGTTGCACATAGGTTTAATATGCCTGCTTCAAAGAACGTGCACCATGCAGATCACAGAACTTTATCTTATGAGCATAGCTCAGGGGGTTACTGCTTTTGTCACACAGATTCTTTTGTTACTTGCAATTCATAACTTAGAATCGTAATCAGGCATAGTGAGCTAAGAAGTGCCAAGGAGCTGCATGTGAACTGCATGGTACAGGTTCAAAAGTTGTGTTCTTCCCCAATTTTTCATTATCCTATCATTGCAAAATGGGTTTTGATTGGGTACAAAAACATTCTTATTAGTAAATCCAACCCCAACCACTGTGTTGCGTTTTGATTTCTGAGTTTGTGCTTCTCCAGACCAAGTACTCTTAATAATGCTTGCCAGTATGGAAGACAAGTGAATCCTATACCTTGCATTTCTTTTTGCCTTATGTAACTTTTTCTACATACTGATTTAAACATGGATGATTCATTATCTCTGTATGGGTATGATGTAAGGGCTCTGATACCCAACACTGGTATGAGATGTGCCATAAAACAAATGAGATATATGCGAAAGAGGGGATATGGAGAGATGAGGGGCCCTGTTGAAGGGTGAGCGTGAGGGAATAAATGAAGTCCCCCACAAAGATAGTCTTATCCTGGTGCACTGTAAGGTTATCATTTAATATGCTTTGTAAGCTATTACAACTGAATATATAATGAAAAATGTATTGTAGAATGCATCATTTTTGCAATATCCGCCCAAATTCCTCTTACAGTGGCCAGGCTCGCTTGCTGCACACTGTAATGGGGCTGGTTTGACAAACTTTGCCAGGGCTGCTTTGGGTTACCAGCCTGGTCCTGCCAATGCGTCTCCTCCCCAAAGATGGAGGGAGAGACAGACACATGCTGTAGGTCCCTGCTGCCAAAATTCTACAGTGGTGAGATAAAAACATTTGTGACTAATAAGAGTAAATAAACACACAAACCTAATACAGGGTTAACACTGCACCTGTACTTGATGTCTTGCAAGACAGAACTCAAATCAGAGAGAAGGGGAGAGAGTGAGGGGATGAAGAAGGGGGATTACCAGCTCTAAGTACAGTTACCCTCTGTCAGTCACGCATACATATCTATGACGTGTAGAAGTTATTATTGAGTTTTCTATGTTTCTATGGTGGTCTTAGGAAAGTTCTGTCATAGTAGACTCAGCGCTATTAAATCTTAATTTTTAGAACTATTACTGCTGATTTTTAAACTGCTGATTTTGGAAACTGTGTTTACCTTTCTTTGTGGAGGGAGAGTGACTGTTCGATGCTTTGGCCGTATGCTGTGGGCTGACATTTTTCCCTTTTTACCCCCGCACATTTGGAGGTGCCATTTTGGATTAGTGCGCACTCCAGCTTTCAAGGGGATGGAGCACCGGCACTTTAAACCCGGGACCATGGCACCGACGCACCATCTTAAGCAAGCTCTCACATAGTGGATTTAGTGCTTTTTAGTCTGAATTTCTTTAACTATTTCTCCTGATTTTTAAAACTGTTGATTTGGAAAATTGTGTTTACCTTGCTTTGAGGAGGGAGGGTGTGACTGTTAGATGTTTCGGACGCACACTGGGGGCTGATATTTTCTATTTTTGCCCCAGCACAGTTGGAGGTGCCATGTTGGTTTAGTGCGCACTCCAGCTTTCAAGGGGGTGGGGCACCGGCACTAAAAAGCAGGGGCCGTGGTGCGGAAGCGCCGGCTGCACGCCAAAGGGGCACCAATGGTAAGCCAATCTGCGTCTGTTAGTGTGCCATCATTGGCCAGCATCAGCCACTCTGGCCAAATTATATCAGCTTCGGGCGGCCGTGTGTGTAATACTCCAGAAGCCCTGACTGGTTTATGCTCCAGGCTAGCTTGCTTATAGTGTCTTGATGTGAATACTAAACTATTCTCTTTTACCTGTTCCTCTTGTGGCTGGGCTATAAACATTAGTTCTTGTGACATACAACCCCCACCATTACTTGCTAATTTAGATAGGGCCTTCTTGGCCTATCTTCCTAACATACGCTCACTGCAGAAACATGCTACTGACATATTTGACATATTGCATGATGACTCTCCTGATGTTTTATTTATGACGGAGACTTGGCTTTCTAGCACCTCCTCCCCTGCTCTGGCCATGGCCACTACCCCAGTTTATAAAATTCAATGTCTAAACCACCCTTGTGGGAGGGGCAAAGGTATTGCTATTGACTTCAAACAGAGATATACCTGCTCAATTTTTGAGCTCAATGAACAGAATGATGTGGAAGCTTTAGGCTTCTGCCTTTACTTTAACACCTGTGGGTGGTGTTCTCATTTATAGACCCCCCCCCCCCCCGGCGTGGCTGGAGCATTCCTCAACTCTTTGGGTGATGCCCTCTCTCTCTGGGCAATAAAGTACTCCTTCAAATTAGAATCAACATCCCCAGTTAGGGTGTCAATCTGACTCAGAGGATGAGGATGAAGTGTGACTGAGGTTCTTGAGGTAGGTAGCTGGGTCAATGGCTCCAAGGGCGGTAGTTCACAATGAACTAAGGGGGGTTGGGTAGGCCATTCACACCATAGCTCCTTTCTATACCAATCATTTTTTCCTCTAAGGAGGATATCCTAGCTATAATCGGAATCAGGATAAGGTCTAGTTTCCCTTTAAATACAGCCCAGAGAGAATCCATTTGATCCTCCAACAGAAGGCTAGGGATGTTGGGTTTGGCTATTTTACGCCTAGACTTTTGTGACCCTAGCCCCTTTGGAGGAGCAACCTTACTTGCTGGCCCCGCCCCTCCAGCCCTGGTACAACGTCTTTTCTTTTGGGCGGGAGTGGGAGTGATGCTAGGAGTAGTATCATCTGTCAAGTCTGTTGTGGAGGATCTAGGGGACTGATCGTAAGTATTCGTATCGTTTTCTATTAAATCCCTTGGAAGATCAGGCACTGTTGTCTCCAACTGGGACTCTATTCCCTCTCGTTCTACATGAACCAGCTCGATGGCGGTTGACCCTGTGTCCAGAGAACGTCTTCTTTCAGTTCTTTCAATTTCATCATTGAGCATACTGGATACTTTCACCAGATAGGAGTCCAATGTAGCTACGCCCCCTCCATTGACGTTGGCACCTTTTGTTTTCCTTTTCACCATCCTCCCAACAAAGATATCAATTGCAAATAGTACAGTACCTTTAGTAGATAGGTCTTAGGGGGGTGGCCCAGCCCAGCCACCTTCGGCCACAGACGGCCCCGCCCTTGTCCCGGGCTTCTCCCGGCGACACCCGCACGCGTCCCGCGACGCGGAGAGAGCCTCTCCTTTTTCAGCGCCTCCGTGTGCGCTGCAGCAGGGTAATGACGTGGTGCCGCTAAGCACCCTGGAAGGTGTAGTCTGCCCCAACTGCGGCCGATGAGCACTGTTCGGCAGCAGGGCAAACAGTCAGTGAGCGAGCCCCAAGTTCAGCAGCACTGGCCACACAGGTATGCACCCACTCTCCAAGTGAGCAACAGCCCCCGCTCCACCAAGGGAGCCTCTCCTTTTTCAGCGCCTCCGTGCGCGCTGCAGCAGGGTAATGACATGGTGCCGCTAAGCACCCTGGGAGGTGTAGTCTGCCCCAACTGCGGCCGATGAGCACTGTTCAGCAGCAGGGCGAACAATCAGCGAGCGAGCCCCAAGTTCAGCAGCACTGGCCACACAGGTATGCACCCACTCTCCAAGTGAGCAACAGCCCCCGCTACACCGAGGGAGCCTCTCCTTTTTCAGCGCCTCCGTGCGCGCTGCAGCAGGGTAATGACGTGGTGCCGCTAAGCACCCTGGGAGGTGTAGTCTGCCTCAACTGCGGCCGATGAGCACTGTTCGGCAGCAGGGCAAACAATCAGCGAGCGAGCCCCAAGTTCAACAGCATTGGCCACACAGGTATGCACCCACTCTCCAAGTGAGCAACAGCCCCCGCTCCACCGAGGGAGCATCTCCTTTTTCAGCGCCTCCGTGCGCGCTGCAGCAGGGTAATGACGTGGTGCCGCTAAGCACCCTGGGAGGTGTAGTCTGCCCCAACTGCGGCCGATGAGCACTGTTCGGCAGCAGGGCAAACAATCAGCGAGCGAGCCCTAAGTTCAGCAGCACTGGCCACACAGGTATGCACCCACTCTCCAAGTGAGCAACAGCTCAATTATCCTAATACTATGTGATTTCAACAGTGATATGGATTTTATGACTAATAAGGACTCAATATGAGTACGGGAGATGTTTTTCTCCCTTAATTTGACCTAATTGATTATCCGACTCACGCATACAACGGGGTCACGTAATTAATTTAGTGCTTTCTAGCCAAAAGCTGACCACATAGGACCCTCTTCCACTGCCTTGGACTGACTATTATCCGATTAAATGTAGTTGAACTGCTTCTATAATCAATAATTCTTTTATATCTTCAACCAGGGCACCCTTGCCTTTTAGGCTTTTCAATAAAACTTAAAAAGCTGTGCTCTTGACCTCTCTTTGTATGACTACGTCCAAGTTTACTGGTAACATTGAGGTAGAATATGTTCGGGAACACCCAAATAAATGGCCGCATATAACTCAAAGAAACTAAATCAAATTAAAATTAATGTTGTAATTTATTGAAAAAAATATATCCACATATTTATAACCCTACAAGTGAGTGCTAAGGTGGTAAGGAGGTGTTATGTATGAGGGGAGGGCGCCAGCATGTTACATTTGTTTCAGTGTTAGAGGCCATGAAGTTATCTCCTAACAATTTGAGAGACCGGGTTATGAACTAGTCCGAGCATGATTCATTTCTAAGTATAGAACGGGGCTTGCCTGCCGATGAGATAGGGTGATTGCATTTCAGAGGGTATACTAGCAGTCTGACATGATTTTATGATTTTTTGAGCACACGAAGACATACGAACATCAGCATGGCGAGGGCGACCATATAATAGGCTGAAATAGAGCATGCAGGTCGAAGTATTGATAAACATGGAGAGAAAAGATGAGAGTGGGAGTAGCTAGAGTTTGGTCTGAGCAGTATGACACTGGCGATAAGTGAGGTATTGTAATTGACAAACAGAGCTTCCACACAAGAATATTCTGAGTAACTGTTTAAAATTATTAACAGATTGGCATTACGGTGGAATGCCACACAAAACCACGAGGACTCACATAAGGAGCCTACTGGTGACCTCATTGACTGAGCTGGTACGCGAGGCCAAGGCTCCACGAGGGTAAGGTAGTAACGTTTCATAGATACACGCAATAGAGCCCGTGTTGATCTAGGAAGAAGGGATGAACACCATAGTTAAGTGTTGTGTGTGTATGTTTTTTACTTTTGGCAGTCTCCAAATGTGATTTTAAGAAGTGTCCCTATCGTGTGCCAAGCGACTGTTGTTGCCCTGACGAAATCGCCAGAAAGACTCCAGGCGATGAAACATGTTGGCATATAGGAAGGGTATGCATATTTAGCAACCTTTTTAAGTATTGAAGTAGGTGCACTCCTAAGGTGGAATAAAGTTTGAACCTATAGTGGGTGTACCTGTTTCACTTTTTAATCATCACTATTAAGTCGCACCACTTGTTTTTGTTTTGGCTTTATCTTTTGGACACCTCGTTATTATTTTGGAGCGTGATGGCTACCGATGATGAGAAGAGTGGGCAAAGCTGACGAGTACCAGCCAGCAGGCTCAATTGGGGTTGCGCACGTGAGGTGCCATCACGTCTCTTTCACATTTTTTGCACATCCATGTGTTTATTCACGGTTCTCTCACTAGACAATTGAATTGAGAAACCTCAGGTGTACTACACATGAGTTTAGACACCTTTACGATCATTTGGGAGACTGCTTTGAGTAAAACCGTTTATCGTTTTTGTTTTTTAATAAAGTGAAGGTAGCTAACTTGTTGGCAACTACCCCAAAAGAGTTTCCGACTAGGGGGAGTACCAAAGACCTATAAGGTTAGAACCAATCTGTATGGCATTAAAACCTTCTGAAACCTAGGTCTTTGTAGCGACAGATTGTTTGAGTGGAGGGCGACCTGGGTTTCTTTCCCTCTAGAGCTCCTTATTGTGTACACGTTGGGAACGGCGGATCAGCCGTGAGAGCTTTTTTAAGACAATCGTTGAGAATTTCTCGTTTTTTTAGATAGACACACACAACACACTGTTCACATCCCTTTCAAGTTTTTCCTTGTTGAGTGTACCCTAGGGGTTTGACCTCTACCCCGCAAATGGACAGGAATTGCCTTGCATTCACGGATGAACAAATCGCAGCAATCCTATCGGGTCCATCACTATTCCCTGATGCCCCCCTACTCAATGTAACATCAGCAAGGGAAGAGTGGGAAAGACTCAGTAATACCAAGAAGAAGCAAGTCAGGATAGCTCTCCATGGGGCATTAATGACAGAGTACTTAAGAGCAGGAGCAGCCCCAGCGAGCCTCATAGTAGGGATTGAACCCAAGATCTTTCTGGAAGATAAAACATTCAGATTGGATTGGAGCTATATAGCCAATAAATGTACACGAGATTGGCTAATCCTTATAATCAACACTGCAAAGAGATTAAGTGAGGAGCTCCTTAAGGAAATTGTTGATTTAGAGGAGAGCATAAGGAGGGACACTACCCTTGTGGACACCAAGGAACAGCTTCAAAGGATTCAGGAAGACCTGAGCGATTACAAAAATTATATGATCAATCAAAAGATCAAAGGGCTTAAAAGAAATCTTGATCTTTTTCCCACGAATGGGCTTTCCCCTACGTGGAGGACAAATATTACGACCAGATAGTTGAACATCAATTTAGAGGAGGAAGAGGTAGGGGTGGGAAACAACAGACCAAACGTGCACCCAATAACTGGACATTTGATAACACCTCCAGTGAAGAGGAAGAGTTGGGCCCACAGTCTAACCCCCCTAGAGTAAGATTCAATGAACAGGAGACAAACAACGAAGACCTGGGATCCCTTCTCCGGTCTTTTTTAGGACAGAGCCACAGGGGCAACAGAGGGGGAGGTCCGCGGGGCAGGGGTCGAGGCAGGGGCAACCAAAATCAAAACCAGCATTGGCAAACCCACTCCCCAAGAGTAACACGGAGCCGCGGACGGAACCAGCTATGACTCTGAATAACATAGTGGTGAATCTATCCGACCATGAACTGACCATCAATAAGGAAAAGGTGTTGAACAAAGGGTTAGGGTTTGTTCCCACCCCCACACATGACCCCTTTAGATGTAGGATTGAACTTCACGAAACGATGCGAAGAATTAAACTAAAGAAGTTCTTCGCTAATAAACCACAGGATACTCCAACTGTGTTTAACACCACACTTAGGAAACCATCCAATTTCTGTCCATCGAATACAACTATAGGCCCTGAGGTAACGGTCTTTGAGAATAAGGTACTGCAGGACATTTCCCAATTGGAACAGCAGAATACAACCTCGAAATTTAACAACATGAGTAGGGTAGAGTGGGAAGCAGTAAAGGGCCTTGAGAATAATCAACATCTGACGATTAAAAACGCAGATAAGGGAGGAGCTGTAGTAGTAATGAATACCATCGACTACGACACTGAAGTGTTGAGATTACTCAGCGTCCACCAGAACTATCGTCCATTGGCACAGGATCCCCAGAAAGAACTGTTGGCGACCATTAAGACTATGGTGATGGAGGCTAAGGAGAAGAAATGGATAACAGCGAGAGAAGCCGAGTTCTTGGTTAATGACAAGCCAAGAACTCCGGCGTTTTACATTTTACCTAAAATCCACAAACCTCAACGTCCTCCCCCCGGTCGACCAATCGTTTCGGGGATCCAGTCTGTGCTTGAGCCTCTCTCGCAATTTGCTGATTTTTTCCTCAGGGAATCAGTTATCAACCAGAAATCATTTGTAAAAGATACCACAGCAATCCTAAATATCCTTGAAGATTTGCAGTTTGATCCAGAGAATGAATTTATGGTAACCATCGATATAGAGTCACTCTATACCTGTATACCACAGGATGCAGCGTTGGTGGCAGCAGCGCATGCGCTTAACCCCTTCGATGCTGCGCAGATTCCGCCGCTGTGCTGGCGGAATCTTGCGCGGGCGTGGTCATGACGGAATGGTTCCGTCATGAGCACAGCTCAACCGTGGGTCATGACGGAACCATTCCGTCATGAGCACCGAAGGGGTTAAGGCACAGGAGTGGTTCTATGATGCTCCACAATCTTTCATACTACAATGCATAGAATTGGCCCTCACACGAAACTATTTCTGCTATAAGGATACTATGTATCTGCAGACTACGGGCACATCTATGGGCGCAACGATGGCGCCGAGCTAGGCCTGTATCTATGTGGGCCAGTTCGAGGAGCACGTTATATACCATCAGTCAAATCACTTCCAGAGTAACATCCGTATCTGGAAGAGATATATTGACGATATTCTCTGCGTCTGGTCAGGTCCAGAGGATGGTTTATTACAATTTCTGAACTGGCTTAACCATCAGGATGCCAGTCTGAGGTTCACATGGAACTATAGCAACCACACAGCAGTGTATCTGGATCTAGACATCTATGCAGATGGGGGCAGGCTATGTTCCAAAGTACATCAAAAGCCTACAGACAAGAACTCTCTCCTTTCCTACAGGTCATACCACCCTAGAGCACTCAGGGATAACCTTCCTGTTGGTCAATTTCTTCGGTACCGCAGGAACTGTACTTCGACTACTACATTCTTGGACCAGTCCAAAGAACTCTGTGCCAAACTTGAAATGAGACAATACCCACGGAAGACCATCAGACAGGCTAGAAAAAGGGCAATGAACACCCCCCAGAGTGTTTTGCTGCAAAAGAACGAAAAAACTACAGAAGACTGCCTCCCGGTAGTCATGACATTCGACCCGTTAGCCACGACGATCCGACAGTCCATTCGTAAACACTGGGCGTTGCTGTCCACTGAGGACTACAAGATGCCCCCACCCAGGTTTGCTTTTAAAAGATCTAGCAACCTGGGTGATAAACTGGTGCATTCACGGGTTAAAGTAGAACAGAAGTTCACCGAGTCGTCCATCCCCCCTGGCCACCACCCGTGTGGGTCGTGTTCAGTGTGTGTACTTACGAAGAAAACCCAAAGTGTAGTTTTAAAGTCAGGAAAAACCTGGTACTTGAAGTATTTTAGCAACTGCAATACTGCCAATGTGGTATACAGATTAACCTGCCAATGTAACCTTCAATACATAGGACTAACTACCAGGAAGGTGAAACTCAGAATGCAAGAACACCTTAGCACCATTAGAGCAGGCAAGTTAACGACAAAGTTGGTACAACACTGCCATCACACCAAGCACACCTTCACCTGGGTGGTCTTGGAGAGAATGATGGGCCCGTCTCAAAATGTGGAAGAAATCTTGGTTTCGAAGGAAGCGAGATGGATTTTCCAAGAGAAGTCCGACCGAGAGGGATTGAACGACCAAATCGAATGGGGTAAGGCGAGATACTGAGTATTTAAAGCACAGATACATCTACATTAGCGAGCAAGGCTCGCCCCCGCCAACCCCTATTTGGACCCTATTGGGCAATACCAAATAACAGTGACAGACAGCAATATACCAACCACATTAATACCTAAGATCTATTTATGGACTTAAGATATCTCCTAGGCTTGCGGTCTTGTTGGGGGACCCTGAGATGGACTACATTGGTACACCAGTGCCTTAGGCCCCTGCGTTACCTAGATTTTGGCAAACTCCCAAGAGGAGGATGTGTTGCTATGCTTATGTGGGCAAGGGCCTTCTTAGACTCACTGATACACGCATCAAGTTGGGGGATCCTGCGAGTGATTACATTGATGCATCTTAGACCATTGCGTTACCTAGATTGCGGCAAACTCTCAAGAGGAATGTGCATGTGGGCAATAGCCCCCCACTTTTTTAGACTCACCTATATATGTATTATGCCACAATACCACAAATGGTGGGTCGGAGATTACGCTATATATAAAAGACATCACCTCAGAGCAATCTAAACTCAATCTGAGACTCTCGATGCTAAATAGCAAAACTTTAGACATATACGAGTCTCCCCTATCCAAGATGGCGCATGTTTTTGCCCTGTTATGAGGAGGTCCCTATGTGGGGAATTTTTGTTCTGGGTTATAACTTATTGAAAAGCATTAACCAATACATCGGGGCACAATCCAAATTCAGGTGTACGATCCCACTGTAAAATAACACCAACTTCGAGGCTCAGGGCACTGAACGCTTGATCAGAGATACACTCACACCACCCCATTCCAATATGGCGCCCAATCTAGCTCCGCGCCGAGGAGGACGCGTAGGGGGCGGAAGTATAAATTAGCCGCGGGATCACAACACCGGTGACCGGCGGAGAGAAGGAGCTCCGTGAGGCTTTGGGTGGTAAGGAGGTGTTATGTATGAGGGGAGGGCGCCAGCATGTTACATTTGTTTCAGTGTTAGAGGCCATGAAGTTATCTCCTAACAATTTGAGAGACCGGGTTATGAACTAGTCCGAGCATGATTCATTTCTAAGTATAGAACGGGGCTTGCCTGCCGATGAGATAGGGTGATTGCATTTCAGAGGGTATACTAGCAGTCTGACATGATTTTATGATTTTTTGAGTACACGAAGACATACGAACATCAGCATGGCGAGGGCGACCATATAATAGGCTGAAATAGAGCATGCAGGTCGAAGTATTGATAAACATGGAGAGAAAAGATGAGAGTGGGAGTAGCTAGAGTTTGGTCTGAGCAGTATGACACTGGCGATAAGTGAGGTATTGTAATTGACAAACAGAGCTTCCACACAAGAATATTCTGAGTAACTGTTTAAAATTATTAACAGATTGGCATTACGGTGGAATGCCACACAAAACCACGAGGACTCACATAAGGAGCCTACTGGTGACCTCATTGACTGAGCTGGTACGCGAGGCCAAGGCTCCACGAGGGTAAGGTAGTAACGTTTCATAGATACACGCAATAGAGCCCGTGTTGATCTAGGAAGAAGGGATGAACACCATAGTTAAGTGTTGTGTGTGTATGTTTTTTACTTTTGGCAGTCTCCAAATGTGATTTTAAGAAGTGTCCCTATCGTGTGCCAAGCGACTGTTGTTGCCCTGACGAAATCGCCAGAAAGACTCCAGGCGATGAAACATGTTGGCATATAGGAAGGGTATGCATATTTAGCAACCTTTTTAAGTATTGAAGTAGGTGCACTCCTAAGGTGGAATAAAGTTTGAACCTATAATGGGTGTACCTGTTTCACTTTTTAATCATCACTATTAAGTCGCACCACTTGTTTTTGTTTTGGCTTTATCTTTTGGACACCTCGTTATTATTTTGGAGCGTGATGGCTACCGATGATGAGAAGAGTGGGCAAAGCTGACGAGTACCAGCCAGCAGGCTCAATTGGGGTTGCGCACGTGAGGTGCCATCACGTCTCTTTCACATTTTTTGCACATCCATGTGTTTATTCACGGTTCTCTCACTAGACAATTGAATTGAGAAACCTCAGGTGTACTACACATGAGTTTAGACACCTTTACGATCATTTGGGAGACTGCTTTGAGTAAAACCGTTTATCGTTTTTGTTTTTTAATAAAGTGAAGGTAGCTAACTTGTTGGCAACTACCCCAAAAGAGTTTCCGACTAGGGGGAGTACCAAAGACCTATAATGTTAGAACCAATCTGTATGGCATTAAAACCTTCTGAAACCTAGGTCTTTGTAGCGACAGATTGTTTGAGTGGAGGGCGACCTGGGTTTCTTTCCCTCTAGAGCTCCTTATTGTGTACACACTTCAATTTTGGAACCTTCTTCCTCTTGAACTGCGTCTGGCCATCTCTTACACCCAGTTCAGGAAACTACTCAAAACTTGTTTATTCTCCCAGGCATATAATTGAGCCCACTGTCTTGTGTATGTAACCGCCTCTGCTTAGCGCCAAGAAACCTCTCGGTGTACGTGCGCTTAACAAATTATTTTTAACATAACATAACATACCACATAACAAGGAGACCGCCGTACTAGAAGTGGCTGAGGAAATCAAAGTCACAATGGAAGTCATGGGCAGGGTGGTGTTGATCTGGTTAGATCTGTCAGCCACCTTTGATACGGTCCCCCATTCCTTCCTGCCAGACTGTCTCTCGAGGATCAGAGTGAAAAGTCATGTCCTTAGCGGGTTGGCCTTCTTAGACAATACAGAACTGAAGGTCTGGCTGCCTCTGTTTGCAACACGGCAATCTAAGTCGGGGTCCTGCAGGGCTCGGCCCTTAGCCATACATTGTTTAATGTTTACGTTACCCCACTGACTCCAATTGTTGAGACATTTGGTGCTAAGATTGTGTTATATGCAGAAGACACGCAGATTCTCTTCTCCTTTAATGAGGAGGAAGATCTGGCTTTTGACTCAATTAAGTCCTGTCTCACAACAGTTTTTGCCTGGTTACATCAGGAACAGTTGAGGTGCAATACAAATAAAACCGAATACTCTTTTTTGGCACTACGGCACCCTCTGGCTGGTCTGCTTGCTGGCCAGACCGTTCTGCTCCTCCTGTGTCTTGTACAGACACAGCCAGGAACCTGAGAGTTAAGTTTGACAAGTGCCTGTCTATCCTACCCCAGATTAGTGAAGTGACTGGTATGTGCTTTGGTATCTTAAGGGCGCTGAAAAAGTTTCTGTTTTATCTGTCCGTCTTGGCCAGAAAAAGTTATCTGGGCTCTGATAACATCTCACCTGGATTATGCTAATGCCTTGTATCTTGGCCTTGCAGAATATGCCATCAATAGACTTCAAGTGGTGCAAAACACTGCAGCGTGACTCTTGCTGAATCTACCGAAGAGAGTGAGGCTCTCGAGTCATCTTTCCTCCTTGCACTGGATCCCAGTAAGGAACAGAATCTTGTTCAATGCCTTGGTGCTTCATTGTGCTCTCGACAACATTGGTCCATGCTATCGCGCTTCTCGTGTTCTTTTCAACAATTCTGCAAAGAGCCTCCAGCCTTCTCATCTGGCTTTGGCTAGAGTGCAGAGTGTGAGATTGTCGAGGATTGGCAGATGCTCTTTTTCCTTTTTAGGGCCGTCTGCATGGAATTCTATTCCGGTGCATCTGAGGCAGAAAACTTCGGAACATGCCTTCAGGAAGGGGTTAAAAACGTGGCTATTCACTTTGCAACTTGGCATGCTGCTGGATAAGAGCTGGGACACTCCTAGGAGCATCTGTGCGCTTTATAAATCTGTTATCATCATCATTATTAAAGTATTTTCTTTTAATAAAAACAGCACTGGATTGGACGATCTGTCATTGACCTGCTGGGTGATTGTTTATTACTGAGCTTGAAGCACCCCATTATATCTCCTTGAAAAGCCTGCGAATTCTCATCATCACTACCACAGAGATAAGTGCTGAAGAGGTTGTGCTTTGCCTAGTTTGAAAGCCACAGTAAGGCTGACCCTGGAATATCAAAGATAGACAAAGCTAGTCCCCAAGGCTGAGGCCCAGTGGCCCCTGCTTATCCTGGATATGGTCTGACACCACTCACAACGGATGTCTGTAATTCTTAACCTAAAGACAGAATTTAAAGAACAACATTCCCTTTTTAGAGGACCAGTGATAAATAGATGTAAGGCTTTTCAAAGGTGAGGGGAATCATTCTCCTTCTTGAAAATGAACATGCAAGAGTTAGACAACCAGATATATCACTTCCACCTTGAGTCTTTTTGAATTCCAGAAAGTTTAGAGGGAGTATATTCCATGAGGCGTTTGTAAAATTCTTGTGGACGATGTTTTCACAGAATTGGAAGCCTATTCTGAGTGTGACGGTACTGATTCCATTGGTTACTCTTCACTTTAACAACAAAGTAGCAGCTCTCCGATCGCCTATCCCCTCAATTCCTTACTTCATGAGCAACAGCAGCTGCATCTAAATTTGAAAAACATTTGCATATGAAGGCTCGACTTTCTTTGCAGGGCCTAGTGTCAGCCAAGAAACTGCAAAGACTCAAAGAAATCTTGAGAACTTATTTGAAATATTACTGAAACTTGGACCCCAGGGCCCTCTCTAGAACTCACACGAGACGATCCGCTTAAGTTGTACGCATTTCTGTTTCACTTCTGAAGAAGCAAAACATTTGCACTTCACAATGAAGCAGCAGGGTGTGGGTGGGAAAGGGGTCCATGGTGGAGAGCTCTGGGGAGTGACTCGAGAGAGTGCGTTAAAAACAAAATCAACATAGTTAGCCTGATGCCTCAAAAAGAAGCAGTACTTTTTTCTTGAAATGAAAGGTTAAAGGTGGCTCCATTTCAACTTCCATGTGTTCTCCAGAACTCACTCCTCTGCCTCCTTTAAACTTGATACTTTTTCTATCCCCAGAAAATTGACTATTTGTTGACTCTGTGATATGAACATGCTGTTGTCCTCTCTTAATTCAAATATGTCTTTATTATTGTGAAGTTATGTTAACCCTGTTTGAATTGTTTGATGATGAGGATGAGCTGGGAACAAAAATAATCTTAGTTTATTGTTTGAAGAATGAGGTTGCCCGTGGAACAAATAGATTCTAAATCATGTTGGCGTAGCTGCATCAGGCAAGGAACGGGCAAGCACAAAGGACATAGATAAGGAAAAAGGAGCCGGTTCTGACTTTTGGGAGAAATCAGGGAGCAGCACAATCTACAAGTAGGCAGCACAGTGACAATAGGATAACACCAAAAAATAATACAGAGGGTGGGGAATTCCCGGCCATAAAGATTAAAGCAAGGAAAGCACTCTTCAGGAAGAGAGCGGGGTTATTGAAGTTATAACATCGGAAGTAAGAGTAATACTCAAAATCTTGGAGACTCATTGTTTATGGAATTTGTTAATCGAACACATTTTTTTGTGTGCAGTTTTTTATAGTATAACTCGACCCAAAGGTCTTGGAGCGCTTTACACAAGCACCAGTTACATTACACAGGGACACATTCATTTTGGGTAGGCACGGGGAGATCAAGTGATCTGCCCAGAATCACAGGATGTTGAGCCGATGTCGAGCCGATGTCCCCAGCTCCAAAGTCAGCAGCACTGGCCAACACTTGCTATAAAGTAACCTGCGATTGAAAAGCTACACCTGAAATGTTCTCCTTAATTACAAGTAGTTCTTGGCTAAGAATGGTCTGGACAATACAATGATGTACTGGAGCAGTTCGTCGCTAGAAATACATATACAGAAAAGTACTATCCATTCATTGCCCCCAGGAACTTCCATTGATCAATGGCTCATTTTGCCTCTGCTGTTCTATTCCTTTCTGTCTACACCATTTCTCTCAGCAGACAAGCATATTACAAGCTTGGTCTTCACCTATTTCCAAAGAGTTATGTCTCAAAATGACTGTCTAGATGTCTCCAAAATAGTTTTAACACTTTCGTTGGAATAAAATTGCATTTGTCAAATTTGTAAAAAGAACTCCTTGGCAGGGTACTTGTATCATGGAATCATAAAAATGGTACAAAAAGCCATCTAAAATGATTTCACTTTTTAGCAGTGAATGGCAAGCTTAAGACGTGCCTAGGGTGATGTGTTAGAGATGTGGGAAATGATATAAAAATAAATACTAATAAAGAGAACAAGGGACTTGATTAAGTTTTATTATACTAAATGCATTAACTTATTGCCACTGAAAAAATGGAAAAGTGGTAAACTTACTAAAATTAGGCCAAATCTTTTATCTTTAACATCAGCATGGTCAACCATTATAATGAAAGAACAGGGCCCAAAACAAGTCTAAGGAAAATAGGAAGCGGTCAGAAAATTCTCCAAGTTTTACTAGGAATCCTTTTATCTGTGCTGGAATATAGGAAAGGCACTGCGATGAGTGTATTAGACCTGCCTGCCTCCTATGATAAGGACAAGTAGAAAAAAAACACATTTGCTAATAAATTAACAGTTTTTTTACTGTCAAGTCTTTCCAGGGACAATGAGGCTCAATCCATTGAAGGTCCCAGAGCATTCAAATGGAACAATTAGAAGTTGTAGTGTAAAATACTGGCACACAGGAAAAACTAAAAGCAATGGAAAGACACCCGTTGCAGCCAACACAGGATTTATGCTTGTCTAATACTTTGTGCTGATTCCCTGAGTTAGTTCTTAACTTGTGGAGTTCATAGACCTCAAAGCTCTTCCACAGGAGATGGTCACAGACCAAGGTATAAAAAGCTCCATGGCCTCAGAGTGGTATTGTGGGGTCAATTAGCAAGGTGTATTGGAAGCAGCATAAAAAGGTCTAAGCTGTACCTGAGATGACCGAAGGTTGGTACAGGTGAAACTTTTCCGGCTTGGCTCGGGCCTTTTCTTAGCACCGTTCTCCTATTCTTATTGATTCCGTATGGTCATCAAAAGAATCCTTCATAATTCTTCTTCAATTTCCTAAAAAACAAGCACAACCAAATTAGGCTGACGAAAGTCTAGGACCTCAAGTCTCACCTTGCCCAATGGATGAATGCTGGTTTATAAGCACCTCCTCTTCCTAATCTCTCGATGGTATTTCACACTTGTCCCATTTGTGAGACGTTAATCACATCAAGGGTCCCATTTGTGAGACGATAATCACATCAAGCATGTTGTATCCATCCGCTAAATCTGATCCGCTGCTAGCACTTGATACCAGGAGGCTTCAAAGAGCTCTTGATGTTATTTTAATCTCACACGTGCACAAACTTTATTCAACTATTCCTTTAAAGAAGGAATTTACCAAGACAATCATAAACCTCATAACAATGTAATGTAGTAAAATGCAGCAACCCAGGCAACCAAAAACTACCCTTAGACCATTTCTGGATGAGCTCACTGTAAGGACAGCATTCAAGAAACACAATGAATACATCATTGCTTGTAACCAGCTCGCTGACATCTAGGTCAGTTTCTACCATGACCATTGCACACATTATTCTATTATAGGTACCTGGAATGGCCTTAAGTTGAAAGTGTATGTAAATGGGTCTGCTGCCATCATACTACTTGATCTCTCTACTGCCTTGGATGCAGTTCTTCACAACATGCTATCCCTGTGCCATCATAATACTGGAGTTGAAGACAGTAATTTGGATGGAAGAGTTCTCTACTTTGCAATCTTAACCAGATCATTCCATCGAGAACATCCCTTAGATTATTTGCCCTCACTATTTTAGCATACAGCAGGACTCTTTAATTTCACAGATTCTGTCCAACATCTATATCAGGTGTCCATTTTATCTAATCAAATCCTTCAACTAACCTGCTACAACTCTGCCGACGAGGCAAATATTCTGCCCAAACTCTAATCAGGATCAGACTGATTGCACAGCACTTGGATTTAGTGTTGCTGTCATTGATGAGTGAATGACCTGAAACCATTCTAGATGTCAGCAAACTTCATGATGGGTGAATCACAAGCCAGATGGGACAAAGTCTGGAAGATAGAATGCTTTCATATGAGTGAATCAACAGACATAGATCCCCTACTGGAGTCCCCCAAGAAAAATGGCTCCTGGAACGAATTCCAGCTAGTGAATAAAGTCAAAATCATCAAGACTATAGCTAAACAGAATTCTGCCATGCACATCATAGACACAATTCCTTCCACACTAGTCAAGGAGTTCAGCCACATCATTGCTAAACTCTGGACACAACAATTTCCCAAGGGATAGTCCTGGACAGCCTGAAGATTGGTTAGGTCACCCCTCTGCTTAAGACTGGAGCTGACCCAGCTAATCTGCACAGCTACCATCTAGTAACCAATCTCCCTTTCTTGGTGGAAGTGCTAGTAAAACTGGTCCTGAAGCAACTCAAACAGTTTACCAAATAGATTGTGTTGAAATCACATCTAACATCAATGAAGGTTGCCCTGAATGAGGCAGCTAGGCTACTATCCACATCAAGCCAATTCATCCACATCAAACTAATCAATCAGATTGATAAAGCGTGGCTAATCACCCAGTAGGATATCCAGGTGATAGTACTTAGGTGTGTGGAGAGGGTGTACCAGGTCTTTGCTGTGATATGGAACAAGGAGTATCGTCCACTTCTGCTTTGGTAGATGCGGAGAATATCAGCAAGTGAAAGTGAGGTGGAGCGTAGTCTTCAGCGGTTGGTGAAAGTTCAGGGGGTGGTTAATGTTGAGAGTCCTTGGTTGTGCAGAGCCTTGTGTGGGTTCGTCAGCAGCTTGAATTGGCATCTCTTCTGTATGGGGAGCCACTGGGGTTGCCTGAGGTGGGTGTGATGTGGGTTCATCAGGGAAGGCTGAGGATGAGTCTGGCTGTGGCGTTCTATATGGTCTGAAGTCTCTGTAGGAGGTGCGCAGTGATTCCTATGTAGGGGGCATTGCCGTAGTCTAGTCAGCTGGTGATGAGGGCTGGTATCACGGTGTGTCTCATGTGCATGGGTAGCCACTTCTACTTTGGTAGATGCAGGGAGCATCAGCAAGTGAAAGGGAGGCGGATCGTAGTCTTCTACGGTTGGTGTAAGTTTGGGGGTGGTTAATGTAGGCGAGTCCTTGGTTGTGTAGAGCCTTATGTGGGTCAGCAGCTTGAATTGGCATCTCTTCGGTACAGGGAGCCAGTGGAGTTGCCTGCGGTGGGTGGGTTACTCAGGGAAGGCCAAGGATGAGTCTGGTTGTGGCGTTCTGTATGGTCCGAAGTCTTTGTAGGAGGGGTGTAGTAATTCCTACTTAGAGGGTGGGGCCATAGTCTAGTCAGCTGGTGTCATGATGTGTCTATTGTGTATGGGTAACCACTTGAAGATCTTATGTAGCATATGCAGAGTGAGGAAGGAGGTGGAGGAGAGGGCTTGGATCTGTGATTTCTTGGTGAGCTTGTAGTCTATGATGATTCTGAAGTTTCTGGCACGGTTGGAGGGAGTGGGTGCAAGTTCTAGGTCTGATGGTCACCAGGAGCCATTCCATGTGTTGCTGCTGTTATGAAAGAACAGTACGTCCATCTTGTCTGTGTTCAGCTGCAGGCAGTTGTTCTTCATCCAGTCGGAGATGTTTGTCATGCATCTGTGGATGTTGGTTCTGGAGGTGGTGCGTCGTCGGTGAGTGAGAGGATGGGTTGGGCATTGTCTGCATAGGAAATTATGCTGACACTGTAGCATCTGACAATGTTGGCCAGCGGGGTCATATATGCGTTGAAGGTTAGGGATGAGCCCTGGGGGACACCACAGGTGATCTCCTTGAGTTCAAAGGAGGAAGGTGGGGGGGGATGCTATTGGTTCTTCCAGGGAGGAAGGAGGTGATCCATCTGAGTGCGTCCTCTTGGATGCCGATAGGGTGGAGTCTTTGATAAGGGGGTGGTGGGATTTCGTATAGAAGGCTTCATAGAGGTCGAGGAGGATCAAAGCTGCTGTTTCTTCTCGGTCGAGGAGGGTTCGGATGTCATTGATGGCTGCTATCAGGGCAGTTTGGTGCTGTGTTTGCTGTGGAAGCCCGATTGAGAGACGTTGAGCAGCTGGTTCTGCTCCAGGTATGTCATGAGTTGATTGTTTATGATCTTTTTCAGTTCCTTCATTGGAAATGTGAGCAGGAAGATTGACTGGTAGTTTTTGAGTTTTCTGGGGATGTTGGTGGATTTTTTGAGCAGTGGTCTGACTTTGGTGTGTTTCCAGGCATCAGTGTTGCAGTGGTGATAGAGGTATTGAGTAGGGTGGTGAGTTCCTGGCCGATCCTTTGGTGTAAGAGGTTGAGGATGTGGTGCAGTCATGTGTCTGTGGGTGCTCTCGAGTGGATGGATTTCATGGTGAAGGTGGTGTCCTGGGTAGAGAGGATGTTCCAGGTGGCCAGTGTTGATTATGTTGGTGGCATATCTGTTGAGGAAATCAGTAGGTGCCAGTTGGGGTTCATACATTCTGTATATGGTTGCAATCATGTAGTGAAAGAAATGAGCGAGTTTGTCACATAGCTCCTGTTAGGCTGTGATGATGTTTTCGCTGTTTGGTAAATTGAAAAGTTCCTTGATGTTGTTGGCGCTGGTTTTGATGTGCGCAACAAAGGCTGCTGTCTTCTTTGTTGCCTTCAGCAGGGTGTGGTAGATCTTGAGGCAGGTCTTTAAGGCTGCCCTGTCAGAGGGGTCCTTGCTGGTGCACCATCTCTTCTCTAACTGTTTGTTTTCTTGTTTTGCTGTTATGAGTTCTTGGTATACCAGCTGGCCTCTTTGGAGGATTTTACCTGGATGTTGCTCTTGCTGTGGACAATGCTGTCTGTGCAATTGGTGATCCAGGTGTTACATTTTTTCACTCCCGGTTCGTGGCTGGTGGCGGCAGCAGGGTTTGAAGTGTTGAGGGAGTTCAACCATCTGGTCTCTGAGATTTTTTTCTACCTCTGGTGGGGGGCGTTGGTCATCTTGGAGATGGCAGAGAGGGAGCTAGAGATGCTGATGTGGAGATGGAGTGATTGGCACATGTGACTTCTGTGACATGGTTGTATTTGATGTGGTTGCTGGAGGTGAAAACTGGGTCAAGCATGTGTCCTGCAGTGTGTGTAGGACCATGGATGATCTGGGACACTCTGAAGATGCTCATACTGTGGAGGTAGTGTGCAGTGCTTTTGTCATAGGGGTCGTCAATGTGGAAATATAGGTCACAGAGGACAATGTAGTCCTTGGAGTTTAAAGCTAGGGGCACAATGAAGTCTGCAGTGGTGTTGCAGAAGCTGAAGCTTGAACATCACCCCCGTTCCTCTCTCAAGTGGCTAGGTGTTTTCACAAGGTAGCCTGCATTACTCATAAAGCTCTGCACTTCAGCACCCCAAGATACTTGGCACAAAAACTTACTCTATCTGAAGGCAACTACATCCTGCACTGTGCTGATTCCTGACTCCTGGAACCTCAAAGAATGACGGAACAAAAAACCTACTCCTGCTCCCAAATGTAGAACTCACTATGGCCAAAGATGTGCATAATCCCTTCTCCAGGTCCCTTCAGGAGGAAAGTTCAATCCCTTCTAGCTCAGAAATTCCTGACCAGCTAATCACTTGCCCCTCTTCTCTGCTCTACTCCTATGTACTGATTATGACTTGGAATTCCCCTCTCCTGTAATATGTAAAATGTCCTTTGTAAACTCATTTGTGATTACCAGCTTGTCCTTGCTGGATATGCAGTGGAAAACTCATTATAATGACCTGTGTGTCCTTGTGTGTTCTGTAATCTCAAGGGTGATCACCAGGCTTGTCTTTCATCTTTGTGTTTATCATCTTGTTGCACTTCTGCTTTTACCTAATTAGTACTAAACAGTGCTCTGATACTCCCCCAGGTCTTGTTCATGCTTTATAAAAACTTTAAATAAATACTTAAATAATTCCCTGATATGAGTGGTACCCTTTTCTAGGGGGCCCTACTTGACTGGGTAGCCCACCCTCTCTAACATCTAGGGCAAACTGCTTAGGCCTAATCTTAGATGCAGGTTCTTCCCTAAAATCCTGAATAACCTTAGCCATCGGGATGTCCTTCAATGATCTGAGACTACTGAAGAAAATCTTCCCTTTCCCCTACTTGCCTCACTGTGTACAAGCCACCATTGTACTGAAGCTATCATGTCTCAGATATGCCATTTAACTCAAACTCTGTACATTAGAAAATAATTACATAGACTCCACATGCTGTGCATTGGATTCTGGTAACCAGGAGAGTCTCCTTTAAGGTTGTCTGGATCAGCCAATACAGCCTACATTAAATAATACCTTCCTTTCAATAAAGGAATCAATGGATCGCACGCAGTATTTGCTGAAGAGAATGGGTTTGACATAAAACTCCTAACGTCAAAAGAAGCCGACTAGGAGGCTTATTATTGTTTTTAATCCTGGTTGCATACTCTGAAGTTTATTTAAATCACATCAATCTAAAGCAGCAAAGAATAATAAAGTTAGATACATGTTCTACTACAGCTGTCCAGAATCCAGCTAAATATATGGGCTGTTTGTGATTCGATAGAAAAACAATTTCATGGAACACCATTACTGAGAAACCATTTCATCTAAACAGTTTAATGGACATTTTCAGAATAAATAGCATTTACCTTTTCATAGAAACTAATTCATAGAATGCCTTTTTGGTTGAAATTAGCTTTTGAATGCTTATTTTTTTAAGTGGAAATGCAGTTGTTGCAGGTCTTACTTTCAGAAATAGATTTGTAGGAGATATTTATTTCAGCGCTTTACTTTGGGGGACATTATTTTATGTTTATATATTTTACATTGTCAAACAATTATTTTGGATGCTTTTAAATCGCTCACCCATCACCACCAGTAAACACCATCAATCCATGCACCCTAAAAACCCTCACTACAACTCATCCCTGAAGCCTAAAAGCTCTTTCTAAGTCAAAGATCTACTAACCATGAACTATATGATCAATCATTACCCCCAGTGCAACCCTAAAACTCCTTTCTATGCCTAAACAACACCCTTCCCATACCCCTTAAAACATATCAGCACAGCAAAACTCTACCCATCCCTGAACCCTAAAGAACCCTCCCTGCCCTCAGACACCAGTCAACCATGACCAATAAGAACCCCTCATCACCCTAAACGACTCATCCCTCAACCACCCTAAACTTCACCTCATCCTGAACCCTAAAAACTCTTCACCACCCCAGCCACAACCCATAATTGAACCTTAAAAACCCTCACCAGCCATAAACTCCGCCCATCCATGAACCCTGAAACCCTTACACTCCACCCATGCCTGAAAGTGAAAAACACCTCACACACCTAAACACCACTTACCCTTGAACCCTAAAAACCCCTCACCACCCCTACATTCCACCCATCTCTGAACCCTAAAACTCTCTTTCAAAGCCTGAACTCCAATTATTCTTAACCCCTAAAAACCCATCCTTACCCTAAACATTACCCATGATTGGAGCGTGTTATAAATGGCATTAACATCCCCAAACCCAAATACCCCACAGTAGCCCTAAACTCCACCCAAGTTTAATGTAATTCTGAATTTTTTCATAAAATTATCTTTCTTTTAAAATGTTTCCATTCATCTTAGATATTTTTGTATTTCGTTAAAATTGTCTTTCCTTAAAATTGTTTTTCCATGATTTGGTTTCCTCCAAAATGGGTTCTCAGTCTTAGTTTCCCATTAATTCACGCACGTCAAAATATATGCAAGTCCATTACTCCTCCGAGGAAACACACACATTTTCTTTCATTCATACAGGCCCTCGTGGCTTCCACTTACACAAAGTATTGTTACAGTTCTATCACTGAAGCACAAAGTGCAGAGACGACTTATCCCTCCATGGCAGAAACAACCCATAGTGTTCATCACCTACTCTGGTGCAGGAGACAGCAGAGAGGTGGCACAGAATCTTGTGAGTGATGTGAGTTTCATCCTTCCTAAACGCTCACTGGAAAATTTGCCATCTTAAAAACATGCTGCTTTCTGACATGAATACAGGTCAAATATCAGCAGCAAGCCTATACCTGGACAGTGCACTGGGGTGCAGTGGGGCCCATGTGCTAACTCCCCAAGGAAGGGACCTTGTTATCAAACAGGAAGCTGCCTGCATGTAGTGTGAACCTGGCCTAGTTACCGACTATCCAGTCCTTGGGCACTGGAGACTCCAGGGCCACCCACCAGGAGAAGCCCCACTACTGAAAAGGTTGTCCCAAAGGCACTTCTTAATTCTCCTACCCTCATAATGAGGTGGGAGGACTAAAGCGCTGCTCCCTCAGTTCCAGACTGATACTTACAAACTGGAAGGTTCCAGAGCAGGTATGCTCACATTCTGTCAGCACTTCACTACTAAAGCACACCAATCGTATTCCTACAGGTTTTGCCACTCACTCTGGACTTACACATGCTTGATTACTGTATTGCTGTTTGTCTCGCTCACTCTCTCTATTTTTTTATATCTTTACTGTTGTTTCGAGCACAGTGCATAAATGCATTCTCTTTCTTTATACCTCGTTTTGAAGCTGAATAAGTGCATGTATCACACCTTAGTTACGTGAAATCTGCTCTGTAAAGAAAAAAAACATGCAAAGTATGTCAATTTCAAAATGACAACCTAAGGAACTGAAAACAACCCACGCCAACAAGATAAGCTTAGCCACTAAGATCCTAAAAACCTCATTAAAAAGCAAAGAACAGACATAATGATTGACCTACAAATAGGGGTGGGCGGAATTTGCGAAATCCACTTTCGCAAATTATCGCAAAAATGTTTAAAATTATCGCAAACAAGCGGAAATATAGCGAAGATGCGGAATTTTTTTTCCCGCATGTTCGCGAGATTTTCTGCATGGTTGCGGGTCGCCAACTCACCCATGTGGTTGCTCGCGGGCGTGGCTATCTTGTTTTGAGTTGTCTCGCGGTGCATGATCGCGAGAAGAAAGACGTGATCGCGCGACGCATGACGTCACTGCGGGCGCGAACTGTCGCGAGACAGCGCAAATGGCTAAAAACAATCCAACATCTCATGGAGAACGTGACCGGATCAAGAAAACTTGTCGGCGAACGCAGGGATTCAGGTAAGGCGATCACGCGCGCGAGAATGTATTATTTTACAGCGCGAGCAAGAAACAAATTATCGCCAAGCTGCGGAAAGCGGAAATTTTGACATTTTCGCGCTCTCCGCGGAACGCGAAAATGTCAAATTATCGCAATTTCCGCGAACGGAACGAAATTTTTGCCCAGGCCTACCTACAAATAACCAAGGGCTGTTCAGGAAGCAGCTTCAGTAAGGAGTGTCTAGATATTCTTCTGTAGATGATCAAGGGAAATATTACTGAAAAGAAATATATGAGCCTTGCCAGACTAACAACACACATAGACCTAGATTGCTGGAAACCAATGACTCTCTGAATTCTGCATCAGATGTAGAGTTTGGTGCTTCATTTAGTGATCTTCCTATGCTAATGTCCTTAAATGTTGCAGCTAATACTTTGACAGCTCGCCTCTCCTCTTGATCATGTGAAGGCATTGTGCTTGAGGAAGTGCTTAACTGCTGTTTAGATCAACGATTTCAGAAATCAGAGCAAGAGAATTGTTGAGATGATTGCTTGAAGGTTGGCCTTTCTCATATGTTGTAGTGTTATACGAAGGTCCAAGCATCTTGAGGGTCCACATTTGTAGGAGAGTAGGATCTACTTCACATGGTTACCCCTACTTTTTGCTGGTGTTTCACTGTTTTTCGACTTTAGTCTGGCTGGGACCCTGCTAATCAGGGCCCCAGCCTAGCTGCTTCCTCTCTAAATTGATTCCATGTACTTTAGGTACACTCCAGATTGGATCCTGAGGTACCCTTGTGAGTCCCTAGTATATGGTATACTATGTACCCAGGGCATAGGTACCCCAGAGGCCTTCCAGGGGCTGAAGCATGTATTGTGCCACCCCTGAAAAGCCCTCCAAAATGACACCACAGGTCTGCTACTGCAGCCTGTGTAAGGTGGTGCATGCACCCCTTACTGAGGTATAGGGTCACTATACCTCACCTATCACTGCACATAGAAACCTATCAGTCACCCCTATGGCAGGCCTTATCAATCCTGAAGGCAGGGTGCTTGGTTATATGTGAGAGGGTGCCCAGGCATGAGCTGGGCCCCTCTGCAGCCTTCAGAATCTTTCTCCGGGGTTGTCAGTGGTGCAGCCTGACCATATTCTCTTAAGTGCATTATAACCCAACGGTAAATGCTAACTTTGGACTGGCTGCACGGAAACATGTCATGTTTGGTGTCAAACACCTTGGAATCATATACCCACACCAGTAACTGGTGTGGGGATATGATCCCACTCTTCTAGAGGGAGAGACATGGCAGCACTGGTATACCCGGGAGAAACTTAACAGAGCCCTGGCATCACAAAATGGATGCTGCAGCCACAGACACAGGTCTGGCCTCCTGCTGCTGACCGAAACTCTGGCAGGGGAGGCCTGGACAATAGGTTTTCTGTCACAGTGAGGTTTAACCACCTCCCAGACAGGCTGATGTGTATTGGGTCTGGGTGGGAGCACTCTCAGAGTGCTTTGAAGTCCTGCACTGGGGGCACATTTGGTGTCCCTGTGCATAGTCCAGCTCAAACCAGTTCAGGAGCTACTAGTCCCTGCTCTGGCACAAAACTGAACAAAAGAAATGGGTGTAGCCACCCCTCTTTCCAAACCCTCCCATAGGTGGGTCCCTAGAGCTAGTCCAACCCCTTCCTTAGGTATGAGTAAAGAAACCCTGGCAACAGGAATTTGGATATCCCTGGACAAAACTCTGAAGCTGAATCCTGGAACTTCAACGCTCTACTCAAGACTAGAGGACTGAAGAAATCTCCCTTGGGGTCAAGGAGTGACTCCCCTGCTTGGCAGGCACCAACAAAGCAATTGCCGGTCTGCATCGCCAAAGCTCCCGCTGGAAACCGAAGACTTTGCAACACAGGAAGAGGATTTCCAGACTTCTCAGAGGCCGACCCCAGTCCCCAGCAAAGCTGAGACCCGCAGCCCTCGTGAGTAATGTGGAACCAGAGCTCCTGGTCACCGTGCCCTTTTGCAAGTGCATTGACCTCTCGAGGTCTCTTGAAGTCGTGCTTGGGGTTACTTGTATCCCCCAACTCGAGTAGAGAATCCACCGAAGATTGTCGGCCTAGTCACCCCGAGTACCCGTGGGCCGCCGTTTTGTGTTTCCTCTCGAGGTCTCTTCGCGTTCCCTGGTCTGTCACCTGGTGGGTCCCGGTGAATGTAACTTTGATTTTCCTTGGGCTTCCCTGGTTGCTCCAGACGTGCCCTGACTCCCTACCAATATTATTGTACCAAGATGTTTCGGTCCACACATTGGAACTTCAGAGGGAGTTCTGAGAAGTTACCCAATATTTGTAGCTCCAAAGATGTCTTACCGTTGAGGATTCCCACTTCGCCTTCATTTCTCTCATCAGGATAAACAAATTACTGCCCATATGCTGCAGGAGGCCCGTGAAGAACTTGGTTTACCCTCACCATCATTCGTTGATCAATCCACTGAAGCCCAGAACCTTGCTTTGATCGAGGGTGGCAGTGGTTGGCGTATCAAAGCCTACGTACCAAGTTAAGAAGAAAGTCCAGAAAATGAAGAAGCTGACAGCTCAGGAACAGAGTTTCTATTCCTCTAACGATGACGTGCCACTTTGATTGTTGGAGTCTCCTGGCTGCACCGCTGCTCTGGATGTAGCATGGGGTATGGAGGTGCGGGGATTCCGTTCTTCTGTGTTTGCTGCTAACCGTTCTTCTTTCTTATTTGCATCTTTGCATGAATAATGTACTTAATGGGGAAGAAGGGTGCCCATATGGGTTTCATTGCAGCTCGTCCCCTCTCAGCGATTGCTCACCTTTTACTTCAATGTCTTGCATATTTGTCAAGGCTCATTTTTGGCCTTTTTTCTTTGTTTTTCACAAACTGATGTCACCCTTTTTACAGTTGGGTTGGCCATCGCCCTCTTAGGCATTAAGGATCTCCAGTCCCGAATGCTATCAGATAAGTTGTGTATTTTAAGTTGTTGTTAATATCGCATCAGCACATTGCATACCTGGTCCGCCCAAAAAGTCACACATATACCATTTCTTCTTAAACGCTATGGGAGTTTGTTTACACTGCTATTTATGACCTCTGTCCATATTGTGTCCCATAATAAGCAAGGATTTAATACCCCACTTAAATGTAAGGTGTTAATATATTGGTTACGCAGTAAGGAGTTGGACGTAATGCCTCTCCAAGAAACGTACCTACTACAGAGTGATATTGAGCTCCTCCACTCCTATTTGTACCTTACACAGTTTAATTCCTGCTATACACGCAAATCTCAGGGGTGGCCATTTTGCTCCGTAGAGACATGTCTTTAACTATAGAAAGCACATACAGGGATTCTGAGGGGTGCCACATGGGCATGTGTAGTGTAATTGGTTCCACCCGACTGTCCATTGTTTCCATTTATGGCCTCAACAACAGAAAACACTTTTACTCTGACCTTTTTCCAAAGGTTTCTCATTTCTATAGGGGTAATCTTTTACTAGGGGGGACTTTAATGTTCCATTGGATGCGAGCCCATCCTCGGAGGGATGAGTTCCATCTTCTGCCAGCCTTGGCACAGGGTATAGCTGACCTGACCTTGTCAGATGCCTGGTGTCATCAACACCTTCAGGAGTGGGAATATACTTTCTTTTCAAATATTCATAGAACATATTCACAAATTGACTATTTCCTGATATCGCAGGCTTTACTGCTCTACCTTTTAGATACTAAAATTGACGTTGGCGCTATATCTGACCACGCCCCAATATAGCTGTCCCTTAGTGTGGCACACCCACAGCGCATGTTTCCTCGACCATGGATCCTCATTGAATTCGCACTTAGGGACCTGGTCCTTCGTGATCATATTATGGATACCATTGAACACTACTCCCCCGAAAATGAAAAAGGAGACATGGCACCTACAATCCTTTGGGACGTAGCAAAAGCGGTCTTTCGGGCGGAGCTCATCTCGAAGGTGCGAAAAAGCTCCATCAACACAATTGGAGACACAGATACGACAGGCAGAAGCACGCCACAGGGAGGGGGTTCTCACCGGAGCTTGTGGGACTTGTTGCAACTACGAGGTGAGCTAGAGAACCCCTTGATGTAGTCGGCAGCCAAAAAAAGCTTTATATTATTCAAACATAATGAAAAAGAGGATACAGCATACATGCTACTGAGATATACATTGAAAATTAACAGTGCTCGTAATCACATCCTTGAGTTAGCAGACGAGGAGGGGTGCCCTCACTGTGAGATAGAGGAGTTCATAGCGATTTTTAGCACTTATTATCAAGCTCTTTACCAAGCTCAATACTTTGATGCTCAGTGATAGGATTACTTAAACACTTATCCTCCTCCGGATAGAAAAGAAGAGTTGTACCTTTCAAAGGATGACAGCACCCTTGATTAAATTCGGGCAGCTATTAGCAACCTGCTTCACGTAAGGCTCCTGGCCTTGACAGCTACAAAGCCTCCTTTTATAAAGCTTATGCCTCCCTCTTAACACAGCCTCTAATGTGTGTCTTTAAATCGTTCCTCACATCAGGAGTAGTCACTCAATAGCCTATCGCGCTCCTCAATTGTGATGAGAAGCTTTTTGCTTCCATTTTGGTTGCTCGCTTGTGCCACTTGTGGCCGACTATAATTGCTCTGTCACAATCGGGCTTCATTCATAATCAATAAGAAAATGATAACATTTGGGTAGCAGGGGTTCTTATGGAGGCAGCAGAATGATCACACCGCCCTATGGCTCTCATCTCTCTCGATGCAGAGAAGGCATTCGACCGCGTAGACGTGAGTTATCTCACTAATGTCCTGGATAGGGTCCGAAGTGCCCCAAAAATGAGAAAGTTAACCCTGGCCAATTTCAAACACCAACTGCCAAAATTTAAATCAATGGTTCCCTCTCCCAATCTATTCGGCTCATGAGAGGCACCCGTCCGGGATATCTGCTCTTCCCCTCTACATTTGACCACATGATGAACCATTGGGATACAGGCCAATCCCCGGATGCCAGGCTTGACGGTGGATGGGGTTGAGCATAAACTTCCCTATTCACTGATGACATCCTTGCTTTATTACAAACCCCACTGTCACTGTCCCTGCTCTAACGAAGGAGTTGGAGGACTTCTCACTGGTGTCAGGCTTCAAAGTTAATTTTACTAAGTCACGGGGGCCTGGGAGTTGCCGATCCCCATCATAGCCTTGAGAATCTCATTCATCAGGCGGGGCTTTAAGCGGGAGTCATCAGCTATCCCTTAGCTGGGTATTTTTCTACCATCTAGAACAAAACATCTATATGTTCGCAATGTACCCCCCTATCTCATTGCCACCCATGGATGGCTGGGACCAGTGCATGGCTGGACCCCCTTGCTCTGCACAGATCAAAGCTGTGAACAGCTTTGAATTGGCTGCAGATAATCAAAAGATCCCAGAAATTCACAGAAAAATCAAAGGTTAATGTGACATTATAGTCATTCATTCCCTCATAGTTTCCCGTATGGATTATGGCAACTCACTTTAAAAGAGACTTCAGACTGTGCAAAATGTGGCAGCAAGACTCCTTCTAAAGGTTCCTACTTATGTCTCCGCAAGAGAACACCTCACACAGCTGCAATGGCTCCCAATTGAGGCAAGGATTAAGTTTAAATCCCTCTGTATTGTTCATAGGGCCATAAATAACAAGGGCCCAGTAAAGATCAGAGAGTTGGTAACCACTTGTGTTACAACTAGACACCCGAGATCCTCACATCTTCATTTCCTTAGTACAACCAGGGTAAAAAGGATGAGATGAGGAGGAAGATCGTTTGAACACGTAGTACCGACGTTGTGGAACGATCTTCCACCCAGTCTCAGAGCACTGGAAAATTAACTTCCCTTCAGGAAGAAACTAAAGACATGGCTGTTTCCCCGTTAATGTACCAGAGGCCCTACTCTCAGTACAGTACTCACCAGCGCGTGGAAGCCTTTGGGTAGCCATGCGCTTTACAAAACATAAACATAGTTAGCTATGGAAAAAACTCTTTAAATACATGGAAGAAACTGAGAAATTCATTTAAACAAACTAAAGGTATTGGAGGGGTCATAGTTAGGAGACATAACTTAACATGTATGATTTTTTTCAAACACAAAATAAATAAGACACAGAACAAAGGAGTAAAAGGATAGTAATTCATCAAATGCCAGATTGGATAAAGGTAGGTGAGATAGTTTTACAAGTGATACAGTGCCGCCGGAAGAATGAATTGGCTAACCGGACTGGCGAGGGTACAAACTTTGATTGGTAACCTAGCCACAATACAAATGTCACATAAGGACTAGCAATTACAGAATACATAGACAGGTCTGAGAGCTCATATTGATTTAACAGTTGCAGACTAGTATACTTTACGTAATATTTATAAAACAAAAAGCCACTGAAATTCACCAGTATAGTTCAGTGACCTAACTATAACATACACCCGACTATGCACTGAAAATAAATTCACATACTACATCCCTCATGATAGATAACATGACAACTTTAATAACATCACTAGTGACATTATAGTGTGCTCTCATTTTAGATCTGGGAACCCCTTCCATAACCTCTATGGGAAATAATGAGAGAAAACTGTTTTCTTTCAAACGTGATTCATCAAATTTCAAAACAGTGGTCAGCATTTTCCACAAGATAAAATCACCTGCAAACTCACCAGAATTCCTAAAGCGAGTATAACTCCACCAACAAGTGTTTTATAATTAGGGCTCCTAGTTGTATGGTATTGATTTTTTTTTACATTTCCATCTCTATTTATCCATATTTATTTTGGTCTTAGTGTGAAAAAATTAGGCTGCAATGGGTATATTTCCATGTTTATTTAACTGATAAATATTTACTCATGTTTGCATGTCAAATGAACTTTAGTATTTCATAGTACCACATGGATAATATAATATACAGTTGAGATATCTCTTTCTTTGATGCCACACAAAGCACGAAATGGTAAATATTTGCTTTTAGTTCCTGTGCATAAGAAAACACTGTGGCAGAATGGACTAAAAAGTCAATAGCATTCTTCATTAACTCTGAAGATTGTAAAGATGCTGTCAGCATACCATCTAACAAGTGGCAAGGATCTCTTACAGAGAAGCTCTTCAGCTCAGTTATCAATTTTGACAGGTCATCACACACACAGCCTTTTATATATATATATATATATATATATATATATATTCACTTAAAAAACCATAGGTTTCACACAGGTTATAGTTAGGTGGACATTTCACTCGTAAAAAACCAATGAAATTCCCCCGTTATAGTTAGTTCAGATAACTATAACTTGCGCACCCGCAATCCACTGCTCATGACGTCACATATTAGATCACTCATGACATGGTCAGTGGCATCACTCATGACATCACTGATGACATCATCCTTGTGATAGAGTGGCGGTCGCGCGAGTTATAGTTATCTGAACTAACTATAACGGGGGAATTTCATTGTTTTTTTACGAGTGAAATGTCCATCTAACTATAACCCATGTGAAACCTATGGTTTTTTAAATGAATTTGCAAGGTTTTTTAAATGTTAATTCCTAACTATAACGTGTGTGAAACCTATGGTTTTTTAAGTGAATTTGTACGTTTTTTTAAATGCTAAGTTATGTATTTATTAATATAATTTTTTTTAAGGTTTTTCACCATGCGCACGGTGCGCTACACACACCGTGCGCGCACCCCGCGATTTTCGAAAAGAAAAATAAAATGTTTTTTTCACCCTTGGGGGTCCTTCTGTGACCCCCTGACTAAGGCTAGGGGGTCAGAAACTCTCTTCCTTGCCCCCTTTTCACGTTTTCCACCTTTTTTCCACCTTTCCTTATCACTGCGACAGACAAAATGGCGGCCAACACTTCCTGATTTCGACCGATTTGAATGTTGACTGACATCAAAGAACCAGAATTACGCTTGCGCACGTTAGGGTGCGCACACGGTGCGCGCATATAGATATGTATATGCTTTTAAATGCAATTTTCTCAGGAAATACTGAACAGATTGACTCCAGATATGCAAATTTTTAATTTTATTTCCAGTTTCCCCTGTTTTTAAACTGCTGGCCCCTTACCTGCACTCTAATCTTGTAAAAATCACTGCTCTTTTAGCGGGTCCTTGCTACATAATCACTCCCACGGGGGACATATTGGTGGGGAGAGAAGGACGCCTGGCGGCGCCATCTTTGTTGCTGGTCTAGTCGTCAGAAGGACGATAGACAGCTACTTAAGGCGGTCATGCTGACGCGCAGCGGGCACGCGCAGCGGGTTCGCCGGATTTCTGCCGGAGTTATGCCTGAGTTCAGCCCGTCTGCGCCCGTCCGCGCTCGGCCGGGCTCAGGGGCGTGGTCTGCTGCTCCGAGAAAGGTATTTTCCGCCAGAGACTTACATTATATATACAATGGTATTCAGAAGTTAGATCCAATCATTACGAAGAGGCTAGAGGATATGAATATCCTTCAACCACTTAGGGGGAAGTCAGGGACTGTCCCGCCTTCTTTGAAGTTGACTAGTCTGAATACAAGGTCACTTCATAAGCACTGTTTTGAAATTTGTACTCTTCTTCAGGAAGAGGATATTGATGTGTTGACTCTTACGGAGACATGGTTGGGCGATGACTCCCTGCCTGATATTATAGCCACCCTTCCCAATGAATATGATGTGGTATGGTATAACCGTACCGACAACGCTCGCGGTGGGGGGGGTAGCTATTTTTTATAAAAAGTACTTAAAGGTTGTTAAAATAGTGGCCGAGTCTGTAGATCTATCTGATATTCTTGGTGTGAAAATTACTTTGAATAATTCATGCCTCGTGATTCTTACAGTCTACCGCCCTCCAAATTCCACACCAGCATTTAATGATTTATTTGCCCCTATCATGTCTGATTTATGTACAAGATATCAAAAGATTGTGGTAACCGGGGACTTCAACATGCACTGGGATAAAGCCCATAAGGATCCGGCAACTCGACACTTGGAGAATACTATGTCTTCACTTGGTATTAAACAGCTCGTAGATGCCCCCACACATATCAAGGGGCATACCTTGGATCTTATTTAGACCTCAGACCCAAAGGTTATCCTTGTGGACATTCTGCCTTGTGTCTGGTCGGATCATTATTTGGTGAACTGTGAGATTCCCATTGTAGGCTTCTTGGCTCAAAATCAATTAAATTTGAGGAAAGTTCGTCAGTGGATAAAAGTTGATTCACTATCCTTGACTAGCACTCTTCCTGATTATGCCCAATCACTGGTCTCTAGTGGAGATTTGGATCAGGATTATAGGGACATAATGCGAATTTTGAGCCAGGCGATTGATCAGATAGCACCCGAAAAGCTACAAAAGGTAAAAAGAGTAGGAAAAGGGCTCCATGGTTCACTCCGTTGTTGAGGGACTATAAAAAGAAGCTCCGCCATCTAGAAAGGAACTGGAGGAGAACAAAAGATGGCGTAGATCGGGAATCGTATAAAACCTCACTTAACTCATATAAAAAGTTGATCGTAGCTACAAAAGCAGATTTCTACGAAACCCGCATAAAGCAGTCGGAGAATATTCAGAAACAAACATTTAAAATTCTGACAGAGTTGAGTAAAAAACCAGAAACGTCTGAAACCACAATAATCGTTGATACTTTTCAACGTTTTTTTTGGGAGAAGGTTGAGACTATTCTCTCTGAGATTGAGCATAGTACTCCGAATGGTTTGCTTCCAGTACAGGAAGTTCAAACCTCTGTGGAAGTTTCCATATCAAGGTTCCCTGAGATAGATCCCATGGAGCTTGAGCCGCTCATGAGTAGCACCAAATCAGGTTCCCCAGCGGACCCGTGTCCCCCCAGGGTCTTACGCCTGGCATGTCCTATCTTAGAAGATTATATTATCTCCCTTCTCAATAGTTCAATGGAGACTGGTTATTTACCATCGAGTCTTAAGGAGGCCCGAGTTAAACCTCTGTTAAAAAAACCAGGAGCCGATTTGACCATTTTGAAAAATTATAGGCTGATATCCCAATTACCTTTCTTGTCCAAGTCTTGGAGCAACATGTGCTGAAGTCCCTTTCTTTATTCCTGGAGTCACACCATCTACTCCAGGAGCACCAGGCAGGATTTTGTGCACATCACAGCACCGAGCTGGTGATGCTCTCGGTGCTGGATGAGCTTAGAGGTATGGCTGATAGTAAGAAACCAAGCGCCCTGATACTTTTAGATCTATCGGTGGCGTTTGATACTGTCAGCCATTCCCTGTTATTGGACAGATTTACCTCTTTTGGGGTAAGGGGTCCGGCCCATAAATGGCTCCAGTCCTTCTTGACGAGTAGGTCGCAGAGGATCAAACTGGGGGATTGTATCTCCGATATAGGCATTTTGGAGTGCGGAGTCCCTCAAGGCTCTGCATTGTCTCCACTGCTGTTCAATCTTTACCTACAACCGTTGATTACATCTCTTGCGACTATGGGCTGTGGTGTGTTTAACTACGCTGACGATACCCAGCTGCTGCTGAGTATTGATAATACGGCCCGGGCACAAACTAATGCCCAGAACATCCTCAGACATACGGTTGGCTGGATGACTGCAAACCAGTTGAAGATAAACCCGGACAAAACGGAGGTTCTGGTGGTTTCGACCTTAGCTTCACCTTGGAGTGACCTTTATTGGCCCCAGGAACTAGGCCCTACACCGACACCGTGTGACAAAGTAAAAAGTCTTGGTATCAAGATTGACAATGAGTTGTCAATGGCCAGTCAGATTGCCTCCTTAGTAGGGATGTGTACTGGGTTGATTAGACTGCTGCGTAAACTAGGTCCCCTTCTTTCTTTCTCGATGCTTCGAATGGTTGTTTCTGCTACGATTATATCGAGGCTGGATTACGGAAATGCTCTCTATTTAGGTCTGCCTAAAACATTGACTAATAGACTGCAGGTTGTCCTGAATGATGCGGCGCGATTAATCTTCAGGCTACCTAGACGAACTCATGCTTCTCCTTTGCTGCTCAAGTTACATTGGCTTCCTATCGAGCAGAGAGCGGAGTTTAAGAGCTTATGTACGGTCCATAAAGCAATCTACGGACAGGCCCCGGCCTATATTAAAGAGCGCTTGAAGTTTTATAAGCCTAAACGAATTCTTAGGTCCTCTGATTCTCAGCTTTTGGTTTGCCCCCGATATAAGCTAGCAACCAAAGGTGGGAGATCCTTCTCGGTTCTGGTTCCACAGATATGGAATAAACTTCCAGAACCACTTCGGAGAGAAGTAAATCTCCTGCGTTTTAGGAAGCTGTTAAAAACGCTTCTATTTAGGGAGGCTTTTGGCTCACCTAATTAGCTGCTTTGAATGCCTCTCTTTTTTGCCTTTCATACGTTCTGCATTACTTTTGTCCTAGAGACCTGTAGGTGAGTTGGCGCTATATAAACCGAAGTTAACAATAACAATAACAAAAGGCACTTCCCTGACCTGAGGACTACCCCTTTGCCAAATTTCAAGTAATTCTGTTCAGCCGTTCGGGCTGTACCTTCGACTAAAGGTCCTATGGGAAAATGCATGGGGAAAACGCGTTTTGGGACCCTCCTTTTTTCTCGGCCCCCGCTTGACGAATCACCCCGAGACTTTCAGGGTAGGAGCTGAGCGGAGCGCCCCATTAGTTTTGAAAATTTCGCGAGGATTCGTCAACCGGCGCCAAAGTTATTCAAAATAGAATTTTCAGATTTACTATGGAAACACGGTCCTAACTATAACTATCTACTGGCGACCGCCAGTAGATAATATATATATATATATATATATATATATATATATATATATATATATATATATATATACAAGTACCTAGCGCATTCTTCCACTTCCTGGCAGGCGAGGAGGAAAGCACACGGACACCAGTCGTGCTTCATGAAGATTTATTCAGAAGTCAGCATCGGCATGACAAGTCATTACGCGTTTCGGCCACCAGGAGGCCTTGATATATATATATATATATATATATATATTTTAATTTCAAGTCTTCATTTCGATTTTCATCATGAAAGACAACATTAAAATATTTAACAATATTAAAAGGGAAAATACAAAAAGGAGGAGAAAAGACCTTAATTTCATCATAAATTACAAAAGATGGCGTACATAGCAGCAACAGGTATGAACAAGCGTCTCATTCCTAAAAATCTTTAAAATATTTTAAAAAGTAACTAGAAAATCAAAGGAGGCGTAATTTATATGCACAAATTACCCAAATCCAATGGAGAAATTTTGCAACAGCAATAATAACAGATTGAGAAGTATTAGTTTTGAGACACCGCAGAGCCTCAACACCTGTCCGAAAACCCAATAGGAGGCAAATAGGTTTAAGCCAAACCTGCCTTGGAATTTTATACTCTGGACAAATAAACAAGATTTGCGCAATATTTTCCCGTTGTGTTGGGCAAAAGGGACAATCAGGGTTAAGGCCTCCTCGCCATTTGGCAACAAAAGAATTGATAGGAAGGGTGCCCACCCTGAATTGATGGTATCTTTCTATCCTCCTCAACTGTAATATAATCCCAATAATTTTCAAACAGTGGCTTGTCCTTAAGTGCCATATAATCCGAAGTAAAAGACGGGCCAATGCATGAACCAAATCTTCTTTCTGTGACCACCCGCCAATATAAATCTTTTAGAATTTTTCTAGGTGGAAAGATATGTACTGTAGGATCTTCCCATAGACTTGCTAGGCCCATAGCAGAATAAAGTAACTTGACCTGCCGCATCCATAAAATCTTTTGCGCCTTATCAGCTCCCCTAACGTCCAAAAAAGCCCGGGCGTACTGTGAGAGCTCTGGGGTAACCCAGAGCCGCCTGCAGTAAGCCACAGGTCTATATCGAGCAATATCCTCTAGGCGCATAACCCCTAAGTCATAATAAAGGGCAATCAGGGGAGTGGATGCTGGAAGGCCAGTAATTATGCGCAGAAACTTGTTTTGTGCCCTAGTCATCTGGGTAAAATTACTATAACCCCACAATTCTGCCCCATAAAGAATTGCCGAGCCTATCTTAGCATCATATATTTTAAGTGCTGGTATCATAGGTCTAGTATGAGACAAATGAAGTTCTTTTATTAATGCACCAGTTAACTGAGCATGCTTTATTATCGACTGGGCTATATGCGGTTTCCATTCTAACTTCGACGCGAGGGTTATACCCAAATATGAGAAGACCTTAGTCTGCTCTAATTTAATTCCATTCATTAGCACGTTCCCTCTAACATGTTTGGACTTGTGTAAAACCATAAACTTCGTTTTGTTTACATTAACAATAAGCCCATAGTCTTTGCAGAAAACCTCAAACCCATCAATGGCTTTTTGTAGGCCCTGTTGTGTCTTAGAGATTAATAAAGTGTCATCTGCAAACATCAACAGAGGAATCAACTTACCATCCAACTTTGGGGCATCAGTAGGAGTTTGCTTAAAGTAGTTGATCACTCTGTTGATATATAAAGAAAAAAGAGTCGGAGCTAGAACGCACCCTTGGCGTACTCCCCTGGCAATTGGAAATTTGTCTGTGACGCTGCCTGATTGATTCCATCTAACTTGCGCAAAATTGTCCTCATGTAGTTTCATTAAAAAGGTTAAAATATCTATTGGCATACCTTGATCTTTAAAAACTGCCCACATTTTTGCTCGAGGAACCAAATCAAAAGCTGATAAGGTCAACAAAGGCTGCAAATAACATATCCTCTCCCAACTGAACCACCCGCCAATATATTAACAAAAACCTAAATACCTGATCTATAGTACTTGTGTGACTACGAAAGCCTGCCTGAAGTGGTGACAAGACTTCCTCCTCCTCAATCCACCCCTGAATTCTTAGTAAAACAAGCCTAGCTACCACCTTCTGAATTCAATTGATCAAGCTTATAGGCCTATAATTTCCTGGGTCAGAGCGCTCTCCCTTTTTATAGACCGGAATGATCTGGGCGCCCTTCCAGGTATTTGGTATGGGTGAACTGTTGGTAATGCAGTTAGCTAGGCATAAAATGTAAGGTGCCCAAAGTTCCTTGTCGTGCATAAAGAGGTCTGCTGGAACCGAATCTAAGCCTGGTGCTCTGCCACTAGTGATGGAATTCAGTACCTTTCGTACCTCATTTAACTCGAATTTCAAGGGGGTTATATACATGATAGGGGAAATAATTACTTTGCTAATCCCCTCATGGGCGTCAGTAGATGCAAACTGAGATGCATAATGCGAGCCCCAAAGGTTAGGTGGCACATAATTGGTTGGTTATTCTCTTTTTATCCCCCTACCCCACCTGACCATGTCCCAGAAGGTGCACATTGATCGTTCTTTACTAGCAGAGTGGTGATCCCTCCAATAATCCTGCTCCCTGGTATGCAGTCCTACATGTTTTCCCATACCATTGATCCTCTTTTCTAGGTGGCGTATTGGATTTAACATGAGTCTGTTTAGTAAAAAACCCCTAAGTTGGTTAAAGAAGTTTGTATGGATTATATTTGCATTTCCCATGTCCTCCGTCTGAGCAATACAATTTTGTAGGGCATTGGTCACCTTAATAGTTAAATTCCTAATAGATAAAATCTGACTCTCATTCCGTAAACAATTAACCCATTTGACACGCCTGGAATCATTTGATGGGACAATTTCCATCTTCCTAGAAGGAACCTCCTGACAATTAAACTTGAATAATTTGAATGATAGAAGTAGGGGATCGTGATCACTTTCCACCTTTTCCACCACTATCATATCCTTAATACTAGACCAATATTCTTTATTAGTAAGTATATAATCAATGCGGCTTTTTCGAAGTCCATTATTGAACGTAAAAGCCCCATGTTTGTCAGAAGCTGATCTACCATTAATTGCACGTAGCCCTTGTCCAATACAAAGTACCTTTAGCTGAAGTGCAGCCTCAGTCCATTTTTTGATTAGCGGAAGTGTCAAATGGGGAATATTCCAGGAACAATCTTCTTCTAAAGTAAGATAAATGTCGTTGGTGTCTAAAGGTTCAAAGCAACAATTAAAATCACCCGCTACTATGACGTTACCCTCTTTACAATATGTGTCAAGAAGCAGGTCTAACTCCTCCACCGTATTTGAGGATTTACCCCCCGGCAGTCCTCTGGCATAGATATTAAAAACAAAAAGGTCCTTTAATCCAGGACACTGGACGTGGATAAGTAGGATATCATTACTTTTAGAATCCAATTGAATTAAATTATACCTACTATCTTGTTTAATCCATGTCAGAAGTCCCCACTTAGCTCTTCCATGAAGGCTAGGGACAGCTGGAACGTAAAAACTAAGGTAACCAGGTCTATGGTCTAAAACAATCGACCAAGTTTTCTGTAACAGAATAATGTCCCTGCTATCGAGGAACTTAGACCAGTCAGATGACACTACTTTATTCCTAAGCCCTGCCACATTCCAAGAAACTAAAGATGAGAAAACATTATCATCATCCCTACCTTGGGTGCCATATAATGAGACTTCCTGCGAGTCTCCACTAACTTGATCCCCCTGTTGAGAAGCCTCTTGTGCAAGATTATTAATGTTAACTGGACCACTTGTCTGGGCTGTATCGATAGGCGCTGTGCGAGTTTCACCATAAGGACCACCTCCAGATGAAACAGTCGCTCCAAGGAGTTTGCCCAGTTGAGTTCCTTGTGGATCTAAATCTTGTTCATGTTCAAGTCAGTCGTTGCTATCTAGTGAACTCAACATCTCAAATCTATTACTAACTGGTATAAATCTAACATGAGGATCGGGTCGAGGAACATGATCTCTCCTTCTTGTAGTCGGGCAAAGAGGGTAAAAAAAAAAATATATATATATATATATATATATATATATATATATGAAATGTCCAGCTAACTATAACTTGTGTGAAACCTCTGGTTTTTTCAGTGAATATATATATATACATATATATATATATATATATTCACTGAAAAAACCAGAGGTTTCACACAAGTTATAGTTAGCTGGACATTTCACTCGTACAAAACCATTGAAATTTCCCCGTTATAGTTAGTTCAGCTAACTATAACTCGCGCGCCCGCAATCCACGGCTGATGACGTCACATATTACATCACTCATGACATGGTCAGTGACATCACTCATGACATCACTCATGACATCTCAAATGACATCACTGATGACATCACTGATGACATCATCCAGTGAGTATGTGTTTCTCAACAATTTTAATATGTTTAATATATATAGGGAAAGGCCTGTTGAAGAATGAGTGGTTGTACAAGTTTGTAAAAGGATGATTTTTTGTGGTGCGTAACATGATTCTATAAGTGAGTCATTAAATGTATGTTACTGCAGACTAGTAACTACACTGTATAAATGTCTGTATGTGTCTGTATGTTGGTATATAAGTGGCTGCATGGTTTTGTGAAAAGCTATATGAGTGTCTATATAAGTTATTGATTGCTTGTCTCAGTATCTGTATGGGTTCCTCAGTGTTTGTGTGGGTAGTGTGTGTGTGACTCTATGCATAGATGTGTGAGTGGGTGATTCTATGGGTGCATCGTTATAAGAGTGCATCTGTGATGGACTGTATGGTTGAGTGAGTGTATGTATGGGTGTGTTAGGGATTGAATGTATATCTCAGTGGTACATTTGTGACTAACTAAATATGTAAAAGGCAGCATATATGCGTGTAAATGTATGTAAGTGGGTAGATGTGAGAGTGTGTGATTGTGAAAGTGACTGTATGGATGAGTGTGTGCTTAAATCAATGTTTCTATAAGATTGCAAGAATGTAATACTATTTTTATGAGTAAGTGAACTTGAGTGTGTATAACCGCATAGGTGAGTAAATGGGAGTGTGATTATTTGCATGACTGAGTAGGTGTGAGAGTACCTCAATGGATGATTGTTAGTGTGTGAGTGTCTACATAGGTGTATAAATGTATATGTTAGTTTTGTATGAAGTGACTGTAAGTATGAGAGACTGTACAGGTGAGTGAGTTAAGGTGTATGAAGACCTAAGAATTAATAAGTGTGTATGTAGTTAATGGTATTGCAGTATGTATGTTTTTGAGATTGGAACTGTTAATTTCAAATTTGAATCATTACACAGTGTCCAGCCTTTTTCACATAGAAGATAAACTGTGTAATGACCAGAAGTTATTGAAGGTCCATCATGGAAAATTATTGCAACTGTAACAAAAGTTTTTCCTGAAATTGATAATTGTTTTCCTACAAACTTCTTTATAGAAGTGTCCAATTTTGTTCCATCAGCTCTACAACGTTGCATCATTAAAATTATATACTCTCCATATTTCTTTAGAAATAACGTTGAAAACATGTCTGATTTACATTTAGAACATTCCATGCTGTGATTGGCATCTTTAACTAATTTACTAAAAGTGACTGATTGACTCTCTGGTAATGTTAAATATATGAACCTTTCTGAATCAACATTAGAGCTGCATGTGTAGAAACAGTTTTCACAACTATGTTTCCATTTGTAAGAGACACCAAACAAATTTTCTATTCCTACCCCTTCTTCTTCCAGTACCATAAGAATATACATCAAGAATTCCTTTGCATCTTGCTGGACATTTTGAGAAAACTGTGTACTTCCTGAACATACATCTAAAAGTTTTCTAACATCAGAAGAACTTTCTATTTTAGTTTTATCATTACTCAGGTTCTCAAAAAGAAAACTCAGCAGAGAACAAAATCTTTTTTCATGATTTAGTATTATCTGCTCTTGCAAACTTTCAAGATAAAATACAACATTCAGCACTACATTAGCGTAGCAGTTGACACCAGAGCTATTTTCAAAATGACAACCAACAACCTCTTCGGCATTGTCCTTTTTCTTTTTGCTTGCAATCACATCACTCTCCTTTTGTTTTCTCTTCTGTACATCCTCATTACAGACATTCTCAATTCTCCTTTTCCGACAAACAACACGTTTTTCAAACACAGGATACTGACCTAAATGAGGAGCATAGCTTCTTCTTAATCTATTATACTCCTTTACACAATTTGCATCAGCAATAACTTTTGAGTCATCAAAGTCTATCATGAATAGTACAGATAATGTTTTCACTCGTGACAAAGCAACATATGCCATACCTTCTTTGAACACAGTTGAACCAATGTTTACAAAAGCACTATCTACAGTTAATCCTTGACATTTGTGAATAGTTACAGCATACGCTAGAGAAAACGGAAACTGCTTCCTATGTACATATAAGTCTTTCACAAGCAAGAAACTAACTGAACAATGACAAATGTCTTTAACCTCTTCAATCTGATCAAATTTTATTTTTAAAAATTCAATTCCTTCTTTTTTCTGGTATTTCTCAAAACCCACAACTTTACCCATAGCTCCATTCACTAAACCTTTTTCTACATCCAAATTTCTTCTTAAAAATACTCGGCAGTTCATACAAACATAAAGATTTTTTTCTAATCCAGCTGTTTTCGAAATGTTCTTCTCTAGAGCATCCAATTTATTTTTCAGTTTGCCTGTTAATGTAATAGTAATTCCTTCATGCTGAATTTTGTCCACTGCTTCCATTTTCTTAATCTCTTCCTTTTCCAATTTCAAGAGTTCTTCATTGAATATAGAGCATTCATGTAGTGTTGGCATTAAGCAGATTACAGTATTTTTCTCTGCAATTTTCTTGTATAATTTCTCTGCAACTATTTCTTCATTTGGAAATAAATTATGTAGCATCCGACTCTGTAATGCTTCTCTGCCAACTTCTGTAAGTACTCCAATTCTGATATCTTTCAGAATACTTGCATAATCTTCATCATTTGCTTGCCTCATATTGGTAGTGAGTTCTTTGTACTCAAAGAATGACCAAATATTCGCATTACCAATACTTCCTAATGACTTCTTTGTATCTTCATGTGTCACAGTATTAAACACTGGTTGTCCTTTAACTGGAGTGAGCTGCAGAAGATCCCCAAAAACTATAACATGTTTTCCTCCAAATAACACGTCATAGTCTCTCTTTAGAATTTGCTGCATTCTTAAATGCACAAAGGCAAGCATTAAGTTTGATACCATGCTTACCTCATCAATAATGAGAAGTTGCATTTTCTTCAACACTCTTGAAACTTCGAAGCATGCTTCTCCTGTTAGCTTGTGGTATTCTATTTTGTTCTCATGCTCCACTGGTAACATTAGCAAGCGATGTAAGGTAATTCCTTTTATGTTATATGCTGCTAACCCAGTTGGAGCAGTTACAACACAAGACAAAGTTGAATCTGTTTTTTGCTGCAGGTAGATTCGGATGACTTTAATTAAGAAACTGTTTCCAGTTCCTGCTTGTCCACTCACATACATTCTGATTGGTTCAAATGATGCACATGAGCACTCTTTCTTTTCATGTAGTAATCCATGATCAATTTTTTTTGTGACTTTTTCATAAATTTGTTTTTGTTCTTCATTCAGTTGCTGTTCCAAATATGTTAAGTCTACTAAATCTTCCTGAGCTTGATTCATAGCTGTTTCCACTTCAGCCATTGCTATTGCAGCTTTATTTTCTACGATCAGTTGTCCTAGGGGATCTTGACTGAGTGTTCCAGAACTTTGGCTGTCTTGAGAACTGTCTCTAGCTACTTCAGCTGCAATTGTCGCTTCCTGTTCAATTTCTTCATTTAACATTTGCACATAATTTGTGAAAGTACTGCATTCAATCGTATCTTCACATGCATTAAAAGAATCTTCATAGCTGTGAAAATCTCCAAGTAATTCATCCTCTGAACCCCATGGTTTAAACAGCTGTAAAAGTGCTAAGTAGTAAAATTCCTTTTTGTCACTAGTGTCGCAACTCAGCTTCCTGTGATTAATCAAGCTTCCTTTTGTTTGCTTCACCAAACATCCTTCTTCACCAATGACTTTATATTTTCCATTGTTGATGTCTTCTGTGGCTTTCCGTGTATAAATGTAGTTCTGCAGCACTTCATAGAGACACATGTTATCAAGATGATGACTTCTTTTTGGGTAATATGTGTCCAACATGTTTGATTTCAAAATATCTGTACTTTCCGGGTCATTCTCTGCTAAATATTCAATTTCTCCAACAGATTTCAGTACCCGATTTCGCATTCCTGCAAGGCCTAAACTTACCCAAATTATTCTTCTGGATTTGGAGTACAGACTTGCAGATGATAACCTATCTGAGCATTCGTAGGATCCAATTTCTCGATGCGATAACATCTTTAAACTGAAGCTGTATAGCTTTTTACTGACAGTCTTCTCGTGAGAAATCTCTTCCCACATTTCTTTCAATTCCGTTTTCTCAGATTTAGTGATGTAAGATGTGACATACCGAGCAACAGCAATAGAATTGTCAGCAACATACTGAATATCCATGTTAGCATTCCACATAGATAAAATAACTGGATTGTAGTCATTTATATATTTTGACTCTTCTTTTCTTCTTAGGTTGTAGGTATTTTTCTGCGATTTTCTTGTAATAGTATGTCGCACAGCTGACATAAAACTGTTGACTCTTCCTTTTGAAAGAACAGGTCGTGGAAATCCAAAACGACATTTTGTGTAGAATTTATCTTTGCTCTTATACTTTCTTCGACAGTATTTTCCACACCGATGACTTTGGAAACGTAAAACTTGCTCTTTTAAGTTTTTCTCTTCTGTGCTTTTAGGTATAGCACATGTTGCATATCCTTCGATGAAACTTAAAACTGCATCATCAGAATCTGTTCCAAATTTTGGGGCATCCTTGATCCACAACAGCATATGAATATGAGGAGCACCTCTTGCTTGGTACTCTTTTCTCCAAAAGAAATCCACAACTTCTCCAAGAGGTGGATTTTTTTTATTGCAGATAAAGGACATCATAGCCTCAAATCTATGATTGACATATATGCAAACATTAACCGGATCCAATGAGCACAATTCTCCTGCTGTCTTGTATTGGATGTTTTCAATATTTGAATTTGCCTCTCGAAGAAAATCCAGTAAATCATCCCAAGCGTACTCAGCACAGCTTAGGGTAAGGAACCATGTAGGAGTTCCTAAATTCCGTAACATACACTTCAATTCTCCATGCCGTCAGTACCAATATTCATTAGTCCCACGCTGACAAGCCATCAGATTAATCAATTGAGATTCCAAATGATCATCTCGCTGTTGCACTTTGTTCATAAAATCCTTTGCAGATACATTACGTAGATGTACTCCACTCTTCAAAATGTGATTTACTGCATAAGATAGTGCTGACAAGTCACTTTCAAATAAGAGATGGAACAAATAAGGAATACTTTGACGAAATCTTGGATCTTCTGCATATAATCTTGTAGTCCGATACTCAGAAGCAGGAATCTGTACTGGACGTTCATCATATCGTCCACCTTTTCCTGTAGGAAACAGCTGTGGAAAACAACGAGCTTCCAAGCTCTCCTCCCATACACTCACGGGAGTTCCTTGTGCTTTTTTCATCTGGAACAGATCAATAGTGTTTGCCATAACTTGTTTTGAATGAAGAGGATGTATGCTGAAATGTTCATAAATTTCTTCTTCTTTTGACTTATCCACTTTTTCAATTTGCCCAGCTGGTATTCCTGAGTCTGGTAGTAAAACTTATTCATCTTCATTCATATAAATTGTTTCATACCATTTATTATTATTTTTCAAATATATATTTGCTCTTTGTACTTTTCGTACATCTACCAGCTCCTGCCAAATTTTCTTGTTCTTTGTTGGTACTCCATTAACCAAAATTACTAATGGTTCAGTTTCCAATCTATCTGCATCAATAGTTTCCATATTTTTTTTCAAATCCAATGGCAAATAAACAACTCTTCCTTTTAAACCTCTTTGTAAATCCAAAGGAGGTAATTTTCCTGTTTTTGGCTCCATACGAACTATAGTCTGAAAAGGATGGACACATTGAATGAGTATAGACTCATACGTATTTAAATCACTAAGTTCTGCAGGAATTTCAACCAATTCTAAATTATTATGTACAGCTCTTGCTGGCATTTTATTTTCTTCTAACTTGTTATAACAGTATTTACAAATACGGTGATATTCACCCAAATCAAAACAATTTTCCAGAAATAAATATGTAGCAAAATCCAACCACTTAGTATTATTTTCTTTTTCACTTTTTTTATAGAGATCAACATACCTTGTTTGACTTTTATAATGGTTTCTCCGGCAACAAATACAAGTAATATTTGGCCTTTCATTAGAGATGATAGTAAATTTTGTCATTTGATCTTCAAAATTTTTACTAACAGTGGGTTCTACATTCTCTTCCACATTTTCTCCAATTACTGTGTCATTATCTGCACTTTCTTGTTCCGGACCAAAGTAACAAAACTGAATTTCATCAGTAACCTTCTCTACATCTGATACAGATCCACGGAACAGAGCCCTATTCAACTCATTTAACTTTAGTGCTGGACTTTTAGCAAAATACAATCTTCTCCCAAATTTTCTCATTTCAGTATGATGAACTGCCAGCATCCTAAAATGGTGAAAAACACTTTGGCAAACTTTCCTAGAAAGACAAGCCAGAGAATGTCCTTGCAAACCAGTATTCTCTCTCACTCTGCATGGATCTAGTCTTTGAAGCACCTTAATCTTCTGTTTAACACTCTTTTTACTATATTCTCTTAGAAAGTCACGTAATTTATCAATAGATTCCTGGCGCACAGTGCAAATACTACTACAATTCCAAGTGTACACTGGGGCTTTAGGACGTCTCCCCATAACCTCATCAGCTAACACTTGTTCCTCATCTCTCGGAACCATTTTCTCCTTTTCCATTATACAACCATCTTTGACTTCATAAGCACGACCTCTGGTGTCAACTGCATGCAGCAAACTATTACTTTGAAGATAACTCTCTTCATTAAAAAATGGTTCAGTACTTGAACTATGCATCCATTCTCCTAAAAACACTTTACAAAAGTTATTTCTTTTCACTACTCTTTTCGTTTTGCTTTGTGACTTCATTACATTGACCATTTTATCTAATGTACAGATCCTGTTTAAAATTAAAATGAATAGTTTTCGTTTTAAATGTAAAGCCTTAGCTACAATTGTTTCAATATCTTTTTTTCGCTTATAAAATTTCGCTTTCTTCTTATATTTTTTCACATCCTTTAGCAAATTGGACATCACTCTTCTCTGAAACATTTTTCTACTAATGTCTTTAAATGCTGTTTTTCTTTTTAAGTCAATCTTTATTGCTTCTAATTGTACATTAGCATTTTGAAATTTCTCACTTTTATCCTGTTGTTTTCTACTTGAAACTCTATTTGCAGTGGGAAATTTTTCAAATTTGTTCTTTTTTTGAAGATATTTAAAAAAAATCCTTGGTTTGCTTACCAGAAGACTTTTTCTTTTTTCCAACACGAGGATCTTCAACTAATTTGGGTCCTCCAGTTGTCTTCAAATATAAATGTTTTTTCTGTTCTTTTCTCTTCCTTGATTTTATAGGCATCTTTAACTTATTTCAGCAATACCTGAAAGAAACTAAAAAAAAATACCTTCATGTAATTTAAATGTATTACTACATTTTTTTTGTGCTTTTCAAATCTTATAAAACTATTTACCCCTTTCCTACAAGTGAAAAACACAATGAAACCATGACGAATTAAAGCTTCCCCTTTCCTACAAATCTAATTCTAAAAGAGCCACAATACCACAAATTCAAACTCAGACAACAATTCCTGTGTGCGCACAGACTCATGTTGTGATTCTATGCAAAAATGAAATTTGATTTGCAATTTGAAACCACACTTACTATTGTGGTAGAGCAAGTGATAATTACTCTAACAGTCTGACACATTTTCATTATTTCTTTCAGAAACACAAAACAGCACTTGCCCAAACTGCTATTTGAGACCATAAACATGTACAATCTGAATGACATACTACACTCTAGCAAAGGAAATGAGCCTTGGTGAGGGTAAATGTATTAGCGTTACTCACTGCTATCTGAAACACCACACAGCTCTGAATAGTAAGCTTCACTGTACATGAGAAACAGCTTGCTCTCTGCTAAGAGTGTGCTTCTGGAGACTGTCTACTATCAGGTGCAAAAGAGATCTGCATGGACGCTTGCATAACTGCATAAACATTGCAGACATATATGTAACACTACATGTGTATTAAGAGTTAATTTGACTTGAGGAAATGAGCCTCGGTGACGTTGAATGTGTTTGCGTTACACACTGCTATCTGAAACACAACACAGAGCTGAGTATTATGCATGGGAGTGTAGGAGAAGCTGCAGCATGTGTGCAAAGAGTGTGTTTCTGGAGACTGTGTATTGTCAGGTGCAAGAGAGATCTGCATGGAGACTTCCACAACTGCATGAAGACTGCAGATATGTGTGTAAGAGTACATGTGTGGTAAGGGTTAATTGGAGTTTTGAACATGTAGGAACTACCTGACCCATTACAAGATTGGAAGAAAAATCTACCCTCTTGATTTCAAATGTGTTAGCATTTGCCTCTAATTTGTGAGATTCTGATTTCTGCTGAGTGCTAACCATCACAGTTGAAGAAAAAAAGCTGTCCCTTTCCTGAAATTGCAAGTTTTACAGAACAACAGCAACACAAATTAAATCTCTGACAACAATTCCTCTGTGCACACAGACTCATGGTGTGATTCTAGGCAGAAAGCGAAATTTTCTTTGGCAATTTGAAAGCACATTTAGTACTGTGGTGGAGGAAGTGATAATTACTGTGACAGCCTGACACATTTTTCTTATATTTTAGACAAGCAGAAAAGAGCACATGTCCTAACAGCTCCTTGAGACCATGACCATGTGTTACAAAAAACAAGCTGCCCCTTTCCTGCGAGTGCAAGTCTAACAGAGCAAGAGCAACACAAATTAAATCTCTGAGAAGAATTCCTGTGTGCACACTGTCTCCTGGTGTGATTCTAGGCACAAAACAGTATTCCTGGGTGATACCAGTACACCTTAACTTATGGTGAAGACATACTCCATAATATGTAACATGTTCAAGGCACTTAAATATCTTCCTTAACATAAAATGTAAAACACAACTTTTAAAGTGGAAGGAAAATGTACCATGCTATTTACAAATGTGTGTGCATTTGCCTCTCATTTGTGAGAAACTGATTTTTACTGAATGCTAACCATCACACTTCAAGAAAACAAACTGACCCTGTCCTGCGAGTGCAAGACTAACAGAGCAAGAGCAACACGAATTGAATCTCTGACAACAATTCCTGTGTGCACACACACACTCATGGTGTGATTCTAGGCAGAAACCGAAATTTAATTTGCAATTTGAAAGCACACTTACTACTGTGGTAGAGCAAGTGATAATTACTCTAACAGTCTGACACATTTTCATTTTATTTTTCAGAGACAGAAAATAGCACATGCCCAAACAGCTTATTTATGCTGAATACAAACCATCACAATTCCCAAAAACAAGCTGCCCCTTTCCTGCGAGTGCAAGGCTAACAGAGCAAGAGCAACACAAATTAAATCTCTGATAACAATTCCTGTGTGCACACTGTCTCATGATGTGATTTTAGGCAGAAAACAATATTCCTCGGTGATACCACTACACCTTTATTTTTGGTGACGACATACTCCATAATATATAACATGTTCAAGGCACTTAAATATCTTCCTTAACATAAAATGTAAAACACAACTTTTAAAGTGGAAGGAAAATGTACCATGCTATTTTCAAATGTGTTTGCATTTGCCTCTCATTTGTGAGTAACTGATTTCTGCTGAATGCTAACCATCACACTTTAAGAAAACAAACTGCCCCTTTCCTGCGAGTGCAAGGCTAACGGAGCAAGAGCAACACAAATTAAATCTCTGACAACAAATCCTGTGTGCAGACAGACTTATGATGTGATTCTAGGCACAAAACAGTATTCCTCAGTGATACCAGTACACCTTAACTTACAGTGAAGACATACTCCATAAAATCTTACAAGTTCAAGACAGTTAAATATCTCCTAAAACACAAAATGTAAAACACAACTTTAAAAGAAGAATGACAATTCTAATATTTATATAAAAAATCACCACATACATCCCCTCTCAAACTCATAACTCACCTTTAAAATTAGTTAGTTGAGAAAGAAATGTGGCACTCAAACAGCAGATTATCAGAGCCAGAATCTCAGAGCTGTACACCTCTCTCCTCTCACCACAACCAGTAAATGGCAATGTTTCCCTCTCTTTTTTCACACATATACATGTTAATGTAAAATCACAGTCCTTCCCACATTTTTTCAAATGGAATCACACATTTCTATTGGTTGCAACTTTCAACCCCTTTCCAAATCATCCCTTCCCCCAACATGACTTCTGCCTGCTACCATAGCAACAGGTCATGGAACACTGGTGTGAGCAGAGAGGACAGAAGTTCAGCACACAATGTTTCAAATCCAAAGAGCAAGAGTGCTTGACTTTTCAAACCTAACAGCAAATCCAAAGTAATGTTCAGTGGGAACACATTTTTCTGTACCAATCCAAAACATGCTTTTAAAAATTTAAACATACAGCCTAGTTTTAACTGTAAAATGGTTTGAATCAGCCAATGAGTTATTTTTATTAAAAAAAAAGTATGTATGCCTCCATTTTTCAACTGTCTTTCTTTTCATATTGCCATTCTACTGAAAGACACCTCCTGAGTGCATCCTGTTCTCCTTGAAAGATGTTCACAGTGTGGATTGTAGGTCATAGCTATGTCTTCTGGAGTGAAAAATTTGCAGGAAAAAGATCTTGCTTTGCCAAATGTAGACATTAAATGGATTGGTCAGAGAGGGTTAAAGTGGCACCAATTAATGCCTTTGGTGAAAACCTTTCTACATCTCCCACAGCCTAACCTTATTATTGTGCACTGTGGTGGAAATGACCTAGGCACTTTAACTGGGGTAGGTCTGGAAATGCTTGTTAACCCCTTCGGTGCTCATGACGGAACGGTTCCGTCATGAGCCACGGTTGAGCTGTGCTCATGACGGAACCGTTCCGTCATGACCACGCCCGCGCAAGAAACCGTCAGCACAGCGGCGGAATTTGCGCAGCATGGAAGGGGTTAAGGACACCTTTGTGCAATTGATGTCACTTTTTCCACAAACTCCCTTTGTATATTCTAATATATGCCAAAGGCAAAAGTGGAACTGGTCCAACCAATTTTGTCCACAGATTGACAAAGCAAGAAAGCATGTCAATAAGTCTGTTTCTGCTTTCCTCAGAGACTATGGTATGGGTTCTATATACCACAACAACTTGCGTTACAACATGCAAGACATTTATAGAGGAGACGGTGTACATTTCAATGATGAAGGGAACAGGGTCTTCCTCTTGAACTTTAGACTCTGCATCGGTACTTACTAGTAGGTACCCAAAAAAACACTTCATAAACACAAGGGCTCTTTTTAGAGCCACCTAACATCTTAACACTTTTATTTGTTTTTTTTAAAAATAATTTTTTACCGCCGTATGCGTACCGTACGTGCTTACCGTAGGCGCACCCCGCGATTTAAAAAAAAACAAAATGTATTTTTTACACTTCTTGGTCCTTCTTGGACCCCCTGACAAACGCTAGGGGGTCTGCAACTCTCTACCTTGCCCCCTTTTCACGTTCTCCCCCTTTAATTTTTAGTGTGAGACACACAAAATGGCAGCTGACACTTCCTGATTTCAACCGACTGGAATGTTTACTGTCATGTAACCACCAATCAGAATTAAGCTCGCGCACGGCAGCGTACACGTACGGTAAGCTTACCGTACAAGTACGGTGCGCGCTTATAGATATATATGTACTTTTAACTAAAATTTTCTCAGGAACTACTGAACAGATTGACTCCAGATATTCATAAGGCACATCCCTGACCTGAGGACTACCTTTTTGCCAAATTTCAAGAAATTCTGTTGAGCCGTTCGGGCTGTACCTTGGACTAAAGGTCCCTATGGAAAAATGCATGGGGAAAAGCGTTTTGGGACCCCCCTTTTTTCTCAGCCCCCGCTTGACGAATCACCCCGAGACTTTCAGGGTAGGAGCGGAGCAGAGCGCCCCACCTATTTTGAAAAATTCGTGAGGATTCGTCAACCGGCGCCAAAGCTATTCAAAATAGAATTTTCAGATTTCCTATGGAAACAAGGTTCTAACTATAACTATCTACTGGCGACCGCCAGTAGATAATATATATATATATATATATATATTCACAGAAAAAACCATAGGTTTCAGGCACGTTATAGTTAGGAATTAGCATTTAAAAAACCTCAGAAATTCACTGAAAAAACCATAGGTTTCAGGGGTGTTATAGTTAGCTGGACTTTTCACTTGTACAAAACCATTGAAATTCCCCCGTTATAGTTAGTTCAGCTAACTATAACTCGCGCGCCCGCAATGCACTGCTGATGACGTCACATATTACATCACTCATGACATGGTCAGTGACATCACTCATGACATCACTGATGACATCTCAAATGACATCACTGATGACATCACTGATGACATCATCCAGTGAATGTGTGTTTTTCTGAAAATTAAATATGTTTTATATATGTATATCTCAAGGTCGATGGAATAATAAATGGGTATATAAGTGTCTAAATGGATGATTTGTTTTTTAAAAATTGATTGTGTAACTGACTGATTAAGTGTATCATAGTGAATACATGGCTTAGTGAGTAATGTTTAAATATGTAAATATCTGTATCAGTCTTTCACTTTGTGTATAAGTGGCTGCATGGGTTGGTGAGTAGCTACATGGGTGTCTATATAGGTTATTAGTTGGTTTTTTGAGTATCAGTCTGAGTGTCTGCATGGTTCGGTGGGGGGTATTACGTAGTGCATAGGTGCATGAATGAGTGACTCACTGTTTGTATGTGTTGAACACAGCATGTGTGCAGGACTGTATGGGTGGATGAGTGTGTGTATGGGTGTGTTAGTGAGTGAATGACTGTCTCAATAGTGTCTTTATGAGTAACTACATATGTTTTAAACTAGTATATGTGACTATTGTTGTATATAAGTGAGTATATGTGAGAGTGAGAGATTGAAAGAGTTCCTGTATGAATAAGTATGTGTTTCTATAAGTGATTGTTTAAAAGACTAAGTATGTGTAAGTTTCTGTAGAAGTAAGTGTGGTGGTGTGTGTATAACTGTATATGCAAGTAAATGGATGTTTGATTCTTTATTAGCATGAGTGACTATGTGTGTGAGTAACTCTATGGATGAGTGGCATTGTGTAACAGGATGTATAGGTGTATGAGTACATATGATGAGTGAGTACATGTATGAGTGACTGTATAGGACTGTTGGTGAATGAGTGGATGTGTATGTGGATCTTAGAATTACTGAAGAGGTTGTTGTAACTGGTATTGGTATGTCCATTGTTTTGAAAATTGTAGTCTCTATTTTTGAATGTGTGTATCAAAGGTTATATTAGGGTGAGAGGAGGTCTGCCACTCTATCACAAGGATGATGTCATCAGTGATGTCATCAGTGATGTCATTTGAGATGTCATCAGTGATGTCATGAGTGATGTCACTGACCATGTCATGAGTGATGTAATATGTGACGTCATCAGCAGTGCATTGCGGGCGCGCGAGTTATAGTTAGCTGAACTAACTATAACGGGGGAATTTCAATGGTTTTGTACAAGTGAAAAGTCCAGCTAACTATAACACCCCTGAAACCTATGGTTTTTTCAGTGAATTTCTGAGGTTTTTTAAATGCTAATTCCTAACTATAACGTGCCTGAAACCTATGGTTTTTTCTGTGAATTTCAAAGGTTTTTTAAATGCTAATTTCTAACTATGCCTACAGAGATAGGACATGTGAAGAAAGAAGAAAAAATGCACAGAAAGAAACAAAAGAAGTGCAGAAAGAAGCAACAGAAGTCCTCAAATACGAAGATAAGTGCAGGAAGAAGGATAACGTGCAGAAAGAACAAAAAGAAGAGCAGAAAGAAGCCTTGTTGCAAAATCATCCTGTACCCTCAACTTTTTCAGACGGATACTGGTGGTAACTGAGTCTGACTAACCAGTCCTAGAGCCAGTGCTATGTTAAAAGACACTTAGAATACAGTGAAAACACCTACATACACTAGGGAACATTATGCGTTGGGGTCCCCCTGTGATTAGCATGACCTCCTCTGTAAGCCCCTAGTATATAATAGGGCATGGGGATTAAAACTACCTCTTAAAACAGGCCACAGGGCGTTTTTGCACACGTTAACTCAGGCCCCGTCCCCTCCATTCACCACTGTGTAAACACGCCCTGTGTCCATTTTTAGTTGGGAGATTAAGTTCATTTGAATCCTGAGGGTCCCTAGGGTCCAACTAGCCCACTAGGTACCTCCAGTAAGTGCCACAGAGCTGCGTTGCAGAGAGGTGTAAAAAGTGGCACGGCCTGGACCACCTCTCTGCAATGCAGCTCAGTGGCGCTTACTGGAAGCACTTGGTGGGCTAGTTAGCCCCCAGGGGCCCTCAGTATTGAAGGGAAATTATATCCCCAATTTAAAACGTGCCATAGTGCGTGTTTGCACACGTCAACTCAGGCCCCGTCCCCTCCCTTCACCACTGTGTAAACGCGCCCTGTGGCTGTTCTAAGTTGAGAGATTAAGTCCCCTTGAATCCTAAGGGTCCCTAGAGTCAAACTAGACCACTAGGTACCTCCAGTAAGGGCCACAGAGCTGCGTTGCAGAGAGGTGTAAAAAGGGGCTTGGCCTCAGAACACCTGGCTGCAGCGCAGCTCCCTGGCGCATACTGGAGATGCCTGTTGGGGGCGCGTTTGCAGAGTGCTGCACGGAGGGGGCATGGCCTCCGGCACGATGCCAGGCTTTTATTTATTTTAGTTTTTTAAGAAGGGGGCTGTTTGGTTCCCCTTCTTATTCTAATTTATTGGCCCTGATGACCCCATCCCCCAGGACCAGTCTCCTAATTATATTTTTTTGACCCCAATCCCCAGGGCCGGCCACTGTTTTTTATTATTTTTAAAAAATATATATTTATAGACACACCTAGGACATGCTGGACAAACCGTACGCACCTATCACCATGACGATTTGCGTGATATTCATTAAAAGGCGACTATGCATGCAATGAATCCACGTGGAATGTATTTACACCACTAGTGAAGCTCTGACATGTCTGATGCCCTACCGTGCCTAATCCTGGTAGACACCCTTGTCGTTTATTTATACAAACATGGGTAGCTATTGACGGGCACATTTAATACACATGCACACCAAGCCATTCAAAGGGGATTCGACAAAAATTCGACCAAAACTATGCAAGAAACCCCCCTCACGGTTAATAAAACACACATCCACTGCCGGATGTGTAATACTTTTTATTTTACTCTCTGGAAAGGGGACGAACATCACTTGAGATTCACAGCGTGCTCCTGACAGAGCCCAATGCTGTGTTACACCCACCATTGCCTGCCGAGTGCCACACACCTCTGTGTTGTATTCCACTAGCTAGTGCATATGCTATGACACTCTCTAGCCCATGTGCACTGTAACACCACCCCGTGAATATGTCATGCCACACTTGTCTTCGCACGGGTTATATTGCCCCATCTAACGTGCCTTTCTCGATGCCTATGTTATAACGCACAGTGCTATGCCATACATATTACAATCTGGGATCCATATCTTTGTCACAGTGCATATGCAACGTTACACTCCCCAGCACATATTTTATATTACAACTTTAGAGACTAGTTAGGTTACACAACACTGCCCTGTGCATATTACACTCCAAGGCGCATATCGCATAGCACGCGCTAGTGCCTGTGCTATCTCGCGCTCTCCAATGAATCTGTCATTGCGCACAATGTATTGCATATTATATTTCACGCCCGGTTCATCTTATATCACACTTTTTGGTGCATAGTTTATACCATACACTATATCTAGTTTTCATTTTCAATCGTGCTCTCAGGACTATGTTCTATATAACACTGTGTTCACCTACCCTTTTCACGGGCATTACATTTTGCGATAGGGGGTGGAGGGTCAGGGGGTGTTTCTGCCAAGTGAGCCCGGAGTCACAGTCACAAACGTCCTCTTCTTCCTGAATAAAAGTGAGATTATGCTGCATACTTGTTCATATTTTAAGTAGTTCGCACAGACACAATGTTTTAAAAACAATAAAGTTCCTATTACCCGCCTTCTCTGAACAGTTAGCTTGCTGCCCCATCCCCTTCCTCCCTATCCTCTGTTGTGTGAATCCATGGACTAGCCTCCTCCCTCCTGCCATGCATGGTCTGATGTGCTGCCACTGCCCTCAATTTAGTATGATGTACCAGTCCACTCCTCCTGCCCTCCATTGCCCAATTCTATGCCCCATCATTGACCTCCTGCTTAAACTCTGTGCTTAGCTTGCTGCCCCTATTCTCCTTCCCCCTGCCCTCCGATGTCTTTGTGCATGCCCCTGCTCCATCCTTTTTGCCCACCATGGACCTGCCACTCCTATCTACTCTGAGTGTTCTGTTGAGCTGCCACTCCCCTCCCACCTGCCTAGCATTGTCAGATGACTGTAACCTGTCCCTGCCACCTCCACCCTGCCTGTCCACATGCCATGCCCCTATCCTCTTCCTCCTGTCCTACATGGTCCATTGTACTGCCACACCCTTCTGCCCTCCCTGGTCTGTTGTGCTGCAACTGCTCCTCCTGCCTGCCCCGTGTGGTCTGTTGTGAGGTCCCTTCCCCTGAACTTTCTTGTCTGTGCACAGGTCCTGACCCTCCCTTCTATCCTCCATCGTCCTTTGTGCATGCCCCTCCACCCTCCTTCTTGCCCATCATAGCCATTGTGCTGCCACTAACCCTCCCACTTGCCATGCATGGTCTTCTGTGCTGCCATGGCCCCTCCCACCTTCCCTGTGTGGTCAGTTAGCTGCCCCTGACCCCCTCCCACCTTCCCTCCATGGTCTGTGTGTATGCCATCACAGTCTCACTGTTGCTCTTCATGGTGTGTCTTGCTTCTAGTTCCCATCCTGCCTGACCTCCATGGCTATCTTGCTGCTCCTGCCCTGCCCCCTTGCCCCCAGCCCTACTCCCTCCCTCCTGGCTTGTCTGTTCCATTGTAATGCCCCTGATCCGTCCCTCCTGCCCTTTATGGTCTGTTATGCTGCAGCTTTCTCTCCTGTCTGTCCATTATGGTCAGCTAGCTACCATTGCCTCTTGCCCCTCTGTTCTCTGTTGTCCATGTGCATGGTCCTGTCCCCTCCCTCTTGCTTTCTATGGATTGTTGTGCTGCACTCCCGTCCTGCATGCCCTGTGTGGTGTATTGTGCTGCTGCAAACCCTGATGCCTGCCCTGCAGGGTCAGTTTGGTGCACCTCTCCATGTCCCTCCTGTCCTCTGTTATCCAAGTCCATGTCCCTATCCCATTTCCTTCCATGATCCAATGTACCATACTTGCGAACATTTTGAACTTGGTAAGAGGGAGATTTTGAAAAAAACTGGGGTATTGATTTTCCCCTTTGAGTTACATTGAAAAAGAGGATATTGTAGACAGGAGACAGATCAAATAAAGCCCATTTGAGCTTAAAAATATTGGACGTTTCCTGGCTGAATCGGGTCTGTTGGCATGTATGGTTGTACTACCATTGCCTCTTCCTTCTGCCCACAATGGTCTATTACATTGCCACAGCCTTGAAGGAGGGTAGATTTTGTATCACAGGGGGACCCTGGCCCGTTCTGTCCACACCTGAAGTATGAGACCCTTGTCCTTGCCCTGCCAGCTGCATTTGTAGGCCGTATTAAATTGACCAGCGGGTCCTGTGTTGCTATATAATTATCCTGAGACATCCTTACCACTCAGCCAGCATAAAACCCCTGTGTAGGCCCTTCTGTTCAATATGTAGGCCTCTTTGTTAAATTGACCATAGCTCTGCAATTTTAGTGTATAGCAGTCTGAAGGCAGGTCTGCGAGGCCTTCTTATCCAAACTAGTAGCCCCCACCCTACCCGAGTGCTCCGTGCTCGGTATCAAAGTTCAACATCCCCCTGAAGCTGTCGACATACAGTAGGCTGCATCCTGGACTGGTACTTGCTTCCTGGGCAGGTTTCCCGCTTTTAAGGAAGAGGCAACCGCAGAGCGTCAAGTTAGGAGAACTGAGGAGATTTTATACATGAATATATTGAATTCCCGTACAATACCCATTATTTTCTGCTTGCTCTATGGAACTTACGATAAGCGATTGGCCTGAGAGACTGACCTTTTCACCCAGTCCATTGTCAGCATTAAGTGGGTAAATGACGAAATGTCTGGTAAAATCTGCAGACGAAGCTTTTGGGTAGCATACGTAGGTAGATGTAGCGTGCAAAGGAGCCCACAAAATGATATAAAAAGGGAGCACCCACAGATATCGACGGACTACCTCGCCGTCTGTATGTAGGTTAACAGGCAGTGCAGGTTTTCCCCAAGAGCTGGGAGCTCTTGTCTTCCTTTGCTTAAAATGTCTTGCTCTGCTTTGCTTGAAGTATCTTATTCTATTTTACCTATATGAAATGTCATGTTATGTTTAACCATTGTTCTCTTTACTTTTGCATTTAAAAGATTTTGTATTGTAATTGCAGGAATGCTTGCTCTAAGAGTAAACGTGAGTGTTCCTAGGTAACATTTTCCTTGGTGTAACTTGTTTCTCATGATGCATTTATAGATGTGTTTTCTCTCTCTCTCTGTCAGTACATTCATTGAGATACAGAGAATATTATGACAGCTGTATGATTATCTGGATTCTGTATTTTGTACTTTATGTCTCTATTCTGCGGTTTCTTTGAAGTTGCATCTTCTCAATAAACTGCCATTGTATTCTGCCTCCAATTCCATGTCTCATATGTCTGTTTTCTTCATTTTTGGAGCAAGCGTTCCTAGGCACCCCGGCTCAAATCAAGGTGCCCCTTTTGTCCCTGACTCACTCTCCTGCTCAGTTCTGTGGTGGCTCCCGGGGATCTGGGGACCGCCCCTAGCTTCCTTGACCCGTAATAGATCTTCCCTCCAACAGCCTCTCTTGCAAGTCCTGTATTGTTGGTTTGTTGCCCCTGCCCCCCTTTCCACTGCCCTCCATAGTCTGTTGTGCTTCCACGGCCCTTCCTGCCTGCTCAGTGTGGTTAAATTGTTGCCTTTGCACCCTCCTACCTGCCTTCAATTTTCAGAGTCCGTGCCCCTGGCCTCTGCCTCTCAACAGTATCCTAATGAACAACTAGATTGCTAACATTCTATATTTATTACAAAAGTGTGGAACGCCTGACATCATCTTGATGTAAACAAAACTGTAATACCTAGAGCATTTCCTTTAGAAATTACATATATGAGAGGGTCTTATTGGTATCAAAATTATGGTTAGTGCTCTAAAAGACTAAAATAAGGACATATTTTCTGAGTTTTCAAATAGCGACAAAGCACTTTTAAATTATTTGTTATCTTTATGTTTTTTTATCCAGTTGACCACTTGATTAAATGTTGCACTTAGGGGAGAGAATGTGGTGTTACTTCCAGAACTGCAGACTTTGCAACTGGGGAACCAGGTTGAAGTTTCTGCTTCAGCTCGACATTCTGTGATTCTGGTCAAATCACTTAGTCTCCCCATGTCTACAACCAAAATGAATTTGTTCTTGTGTGATGTAACCAATGCTCATGTAAAGCACTCCAATACCTGACAAGTCTGCACTATATAACACTGCAAAAACACAAAATAATAAGTGTTTTGCACACTTCTGTCATTGGGCTATATTTGGGCTACATCTGGGTGATTTTGGGCTACATTTGGGCTCTTTTGTCTCCGGTGGCCATCTTGGGAGATTTATTTGTTATGAAGTTTCCTAATTTCCTCATGTACTGCAGTCTCCTCAGTAGGAAATGCTTTCAGTTTTTTACTTTGATTCCATCATGAAGGTATTCAGATATGTCACACATTTGCCATAAATTCTGAATGTTAGCACTCTAGTTGCTCATTAGATCACTGTAGTAAAACTACTGCACCATGGAAGTCTGCTCCTGGTATTAAAAGTGCATGTTTCAGTCTGCATGTCAGACTTTTTTAATGAAATAGAAGAGGATTTGAGAAGTCACTCAAAATGTGCCCTCATTTTCTTTCTTCAGCATTAATCATAATTTCTATGGCAAAATGAACCTCCTCATTGTGTTCCTTTTTAAATTAAATGTTTTAAGTGTTACCAGTTTATTCCAATCAAGATGGCTTCAGGTGTGCCATACTTTTGTCATAATGAAGACAGTAAGCGGTCTAGTTGTTTTTAAGAACATTCTGGGACATTCTGTCATTGGGCTATACTTGGGCTACATCTGGGTGATATTTGGGCTACATTTGGGCTCTTTTGTCTCTGGTGGCCATCTTGGGAGACTTATTTGTTATGAAGTTTCCTAATTTCCTCATTTACTGCAGTCTCCTCAGTAGGAAATACTTTCAGTTTTTTACTTTGATTCCATCAAGAAGGCATTCAGATGTGTCACACATTTGCCATAAATTCAGAATGTTAGCACTCTTTTTGCTCATTAGATCACTGTAGTAAAGCTACTGCTCACCAGGGAAAACTGCTGCTGGTATTGAAAGTGCATGTTTCAGTCTGCATGTCAGAATTTTTTAATGAAATAGAAGAGGATTTGAGAAGTCACTCAAAATGTGCCCTAATTTTTCTTTCTGCAGCACTAATCATACTTTTTATGGAAAAATGAACCCCCTCATTTTGTTCCTTTTTAAATTAAATGTTTTAAGAGTTACCACTTTAATCCAAGCAAGATGGCTTCAGGTGTGCCATACGTTTATCATAAGTAGGACTGTTAGCGCTCTAGTAGTTCTTTGGAACACTCTGGGAAGCTGCAGTAGAACACAAAGGAATCAACTGACAGTCTCTGCCCTTGTTGGATGTACATGTTTTACTGAGAATGTCAGACTTCATTCTCACATGACTGAGAAAGATAATGTGAATTTACAGAAAATAAGCTCTCAGTTTAGCCTATAGATCACCTTCCAAACCTCTGTGGTAAAAGCATGAGAAAATATTTTTCTCTCAATCATGATATCCCAGCAGAAGGCTTTTTCACATGGTGAAATCACCTTAGAACATACCACAATTCCTAAAATGAGTATGGTACCATCAACAAATGATTTATAATGTAACTAAAGTCTTAAAACCTTCTATTAACTGCAATGCTTTTTAATGAGGTGCTATCATGTATATTGGTCCCAAGATGGCTGCCAACACTTCTTGGATGAAGTGCTGACAGCCAATCAGATCTCAGGATGAGATGTGTGGTTAGGCTCCGCCCACATATATATATGCTTTTAAATGCTATTTTCTCAGGAAATACTGAACAGATTTACACCAGACCTGCAAAAGGCACTTCCTTGACCTTATGGCTACCTCTCTGCCAAATTTCAAGTAATTCTGTTCAGCCGTTCGGGCTGTAGCTGTGTCTAAAGGTCCTATGGAAAAATGCATGGGGAAAACGCGTTTTGGGACCCCCCTTTTTTCTCGGCCCCTGCTTGACGAATCCCCCCGAGACTTTCAGGGTAGGAGCGGAGCGTAGCGCCCCACCTGATTTGAAAAGTTCGCGAGGATTCGTCGACCGGCGCCAAAGTTATTCCAAATAGAATGTTGCGGATTTCCTATGGAAACAGGGTCCTAACTATAACTACCTACTGGCGACCGCCAGTAGGTAATATATATATATATATATATATATATATATATATATATATATATAAGAAAGATTTGCCAAGCCCGGTTTTGCAACCATTCCAGATATTTTATTTTCAAGACTGCCAACTCATGTCCTTATGCGTTTCGGCTATTTGAAGCCTTTTCACAGGTGGGTGGCATTTCAAATAATTGCAAGTGCTCCACTAAAAAGTCATGTGACAGTTCATCAAACACTGCAAGTTCCAGAGTGCACCAGTGTTGTTTGAAATTTATACAAACGCAGTTAACATTCATATTTCTTGCCTGATAGCGTTTTTCCCTGCTGTTTGCATTATTTTCCTCCTTTAAAAGTTGCACTTGGGAATAAAGTGACACAGTGCACAAAATGTCTTTGAGTGGCAGCAAAGTATTTTCCACAATATCCAGATACAAAACTGTCCAAAAGAGGTGTGTGCCTCTCTTATCTCCCTTTCTCACCTCGAGTGCCAGAAGCTCCGAGGCAATCCATTCCGGTCTGGCTTGAGGCGAGCGGAATCACAGCAAATACAAACAATATCACTCCAATCTTTGTTGAACTTGAAAAGAACCTTTTTTGCACAGCATTCCAAGTGACACTGCATTCCGTGTTTTCCAAACATCTGGTGTCATGTTTTAACCACTATCCCAAATGCTTGTTGATAGCGCTCTTTCAACATACACTTGTCACTATACCCTGCATTGAATGTTTAAAGCCTGAGATGTTGGAAATTCGCCTGCTATCAATACTGACTCGCTAGAAACTAGGGGCTGGTGTATTAAGGGGTTTTATCCATTCTCTGTGGGTAAATGTGATGACACATACTAGGAAAGATTCTTATGAAACCAGCCATGTTACCTATCAGTGAAACAATCAAACGCAGCCAAATTATCAAATATGATTTTGATATTTCCTGATTCTCTACAGTTTATAAAATAATTAAACAGGACCTAAAACAAGCTTCTAAACCCTGCATCTTTAGACCAAAGACCACAAAACTAAAAAAAATAAAGGAAGAAGAAACAATATATTAGTGGCATCCCTAAACAACAAAACTCAATCAGAATAATGTTAGCCCAGACGTTCTTACTGCTAGCTTGAATAACACAGTTTCATCGTATTGGCCCCTATAGGAAGAAAAAAATTTACTCTTTCTCTCTCTTTTTCCTTTCTTTGAATGGCATTTAGTTTGTGGTTGTGCAGGTGTTTTTTCAGTGTTTATAATTTTTCACTGGTGAGGGCTGTCTCTCTTTTAGTGTGGTTTTATCAGTTATTATAGGTTTCAACCTAAAAGCGGACACCCTACATATAGTCATCTGAAATCAATTCCATTGCAGAAAGCTTAAACAGCTTTACTGCTACAGTCATTTAGGCCTCATTAGGAAATCTTTGTTCTGTTTCTTTTTTGTTACACTGTCAGTCTGCACAACTTTTGACCTAGAACGCATGATTGTCAGTAGTTAGAATCATTCAAAAGAAAACCTAGAGCCTCATTTATAATGTGACTAAAACCTGGTTTATCCATCACATGTGGCTAACCATAACTTGCTTCTTCGCCATGCACAGCTTTCCCATCAATACTTTCATGGCAAATGTTGCAGTGATATTATCAATGAGGTCATAGAACTTGTCATTAGTGATGTCATATATGGAGTAATTAGCAGTGTATGGCAAGAGCACAAGTTATAGTTACCTTAGGCACAGGGTTGAGTTAAAAGATAGAAATAGAATTCCTAACTATGACATCACTTCAAGCATTAGTTATTGTAAAATAATATTATATAACCATACGTAAAGCCAACTCCTGCTGAGCACAGACTTTGGCTGTACGTGGTTAGGGCTTGGCTTTAGGGCCTAGCCTGCGTCCAGCCTTTTGCAGGCAGCCACCTCTTTGCTGGGGGAGGGAGTCCTGCAGTTGGGGACCCCATCCTCTCGCGCCAAAACATTTGTATTAGAGGAGAGGAAGGATATTCCCCACCCCAGCCCAAATGGGCCCCAGGGGCCTTATCGCCAGGGGCCAAACAGTAATTATAAGGAAGGTGGCATGTGCCCCCCTCTCCGAGCTTTAAGAGGTCTCTGGGAACCCCCCTCTCTGAGCCTAAATGGGGTCCGGGGACTCCACCCCCAGGACCATACAGAAATGATAGTCTAACTGAGCCTTGAGAGGCCCCGGGACCCATCCAAAAGAGACAAAAACACTCTGCTTCCCAAGCCCAAATGGGCTTTGGGGACCACATTCCTGGGTCAAGATCTAATTATAAGGGTGGGGGCACGTGGCCTCGATCCCTGTGCCTTAGTAGCTCCTGAAGACCCCATCCCCCGGTGCCATACATGTATATAATGGGCGGGGGCATATGGCCCCACTCCCTGAAACCAAATGGGCTCCAGGGACCCCATCACCCAGGGCCATAAATTAAATATAGGGAAGGGGGCGCATGGCCTCCTCCATGATCTTTAAGAAGCCCTGGGGACCCCATCCTAAAGGGGCACAAACAATTACTTTAGGGGAAAAGGAAATATGGACCTTCATCCCCCAGGCCCAGCCACTAGTAATATTGTATTGGAAAGGGTGCATTCCCCCATCCCCAACCTTAAGAGCCCCTGGAGACTCCATTCCTTGGGGTAAAAAAATTATTTTTGTGGAGAGGGAAATGTAGCCCCCCTACCTGATCCCAAATGGGCCCAGGAGAACCCCAACATCCTGGGCCAACCACTAATAGGGGAAGGGACAAATGCCCCCCCTCCCCGAAACTTAAGAGGCGCGGGGACACACTCCCCCGGAGCCAACCACTAATAGTATGGGAGTGGGTGAGAAGCAACCCTCCTGTAGCCTCCTTGGGCCACTATCCCACAAGGTCAGATGTGGGTGACTTGGTGCCCACCTGGTTGACCCACAAACCGCTAGTTAAAGGCCATGCAGGGAGTAAAAGGACCCTGCTGACATCCTGCATACTGTGGGAGCAGGCATTGCTCCCATGCAGAGAGAGCACCTATTTATGCTTGCTCTCTCTGGGCAGATGCAATAGCCATTTCCCTGCCCACAAGAGTGTGGGTATGGAAAAAGAACTCTTCTTACAGTCGGCGGGAGCATTTGTAAATCTTTTGCCAGCTGGGAGCAGACATGCTTTTCCTGCCAGTGATTCTGCAGGCAGAGAAGACATTTGTTCCCGCATGGCAGGAAATTAAAAAATGCTCCAGGGGTGGATGCAAACTTTGGTTTTCCTGCCATGGTGGGTAACCAGGGACACAGTCTGTGAACTGGTCCCAGGGGATGGGGTCCCAAAGGCCTTAACAAGTTGCATGCCCCTGTACAATAAACTGTTTGGCCACAGGCGCTGGGGTCCCCAAGGTCCATTTGGGCTGGGGAGGTGGGCCACACACACCCTCCCCAATAGTTATGTTTCTCCCTGGGGAAATGAGTTTCCCAGGCCCATTTGAGATTAGGGAGGGGCGCATCGCACCCCCTTTCACTTCAACCAAGTGTGGACCACGGGGTATGGGGTACCCGGGGCGACTTCAGGCTCAGGGACTGGAAGCCATGTGCTCCCTCCCATCCTCCTTTTTTTTTTAACAAGTTGACGCCCCCTTCCTAAATATGTTGAAAAGAAACTTGGATGCCGCCATTTTCTTTTTCTTGTGAAAAACTGGCAGATGTTTTACTGTTTTTGGGTCCATGAGGTGTCCTCTGGGTATCCCTACCCTTCCCCCTCATATTTCTATTAAATCTTTTCAGGACAGTGGAGTAGGTCCCCAAGTCCTATAATAGCTGCCAGCAACATTTTGCTTCATGTTGTTGGCAGCCAATTGTAGCACTCACTCCTATAAGAGCATGTCTCCAGTGGGAGCGACATGGCCCAAGGGAAAAAAAGAGCTCCAAGGGCCCATCAAAATGCTTTATTTTTAAAAATTGGATTCGAGCGACTCCTCAAAGAGTCCCTCAAACTCAACTATCCAGATATACAAATATTTTTGCACCTTAATTTCTCAAAAACTACTGACGGATTCATATTAAATTTGGTAAATCCAATTAGCACTTTTTGTGGTAGCACTGCCTAAACAGGTCTAGGAAAATGCATGGGGAAATTTGGTTTTGGGACCCACTTTTTTTTTCATCCCCCACTTGACTGGTCACCGCAAAACTTTCCAGGATGGAGCTGAGGTGGATGAACTTTTTTGGCAAAGTTTGTGGAAATTCGTTAAATGGCGCTTAAATTATTAGCAAACCAAAAAGCACTGTCTCTATGGAAAAGCAGATTTAGCCATAACTCCTACGCCGACGACACCCAGCTGATTCTCTCCCTCACCAACGATCCCGCCACTGCCAGAGCCAACCTCCACGAAGGGATGAAAGAGGTAGCCGAATGGATGAAGAACAGCCGCCTGAAACTGAACTCGGACAAGACGGAAGTCCTCATCCTGGGATCCTCACCCTCCGCCTGGGACGACTCCTGGTGGCCCCCCGCCCTAGGCAGCGCACCCAAACCAACAGACCACGCACGCAACCTGGGCTTCATCCTGGACTCCACCCTCTCCATGACCAGACAAGTCAACGCAGTCTCCTCGTCGTGCTTCAACATCCTGCGCATGCTACGAAAGATCTTCCGGTGGATCCCCACCGAGACCAGGAAGACGGTCACCCAGGCCCTCGTCACCAGCCGTCTGGACTACGGCAACTCCCTCTACGCCGGAACCACCGCCAAACTCCAGAAAAGACTTCAGCGGATCCAGAACGCCTCAGCACGACTCATCCTGGACATCCCCCGTCGCAGCCACATCTCCGGACACCTGAGAGACCTGCACTGGCTCCCGGTCACCAAGAGAATCACCTTCCGTCTCCTCACCCACGCACACAAAGCCCTACACAACCAAGGCCCAGGATACCTCAATAGCCGCCTCAACTCCTTCGCTCCCAAACGCCAGCTTCGATCGACCGGCCACGCCCTCGCCACCGTCCCCCGCATCCGAAGAGCCACCACAGGGGGACGGTCCTTCTCCTTCCTCGCCGCCAGGACGTGGAACTCCCTCCCGACCCACCTCCGCCTGACCCAGGACCACCTCGCCTTCAGGAAGCAACTCAAGACCTGGCTGTTCGAGCAGTAGCGGACCCCCCTCCCCTAGCGCCTTGAGACCCTCTAGGTGAGTAGTGCGCTATATAAATGCTTTGATTGATTGATTGATTGATAACTACCCAGTGATGATTGCGCCACTGTGTAGCACAGATAGATAGATAGATAGATAGATAGATAGATAGATAGATAGATAGATAGATAGATAGATAGATAGATAGATAGATAGATAGATAGACAGACAGACAGACAGACAGACAGACAGACAGACAGACAGACAGACAGACAGACAGACAGACAGACAGACAGACAGAAGGACAGAAGGACAGACAGACAGACAGACAGACAGACAGACAGACAGACAGACAGACAGACAGACAGACCAACCGACTTCACTGGCAATATTGACAATTGAATATCTTGAATTATGGTCATCATTGAAAGGCAAGAGGTACTGGATGTGCTTCATACAGGATTTTCCTGTTAGAAAAGGGAGGACACTAGGATTACCATAGTACACTCCCCCCACACACATCCAGCCCTTTGAGTTCATGTTTAGTGCGCCCGAAGACATCCACCGTCTTGAAAATGCCCAAAGTAGATAGGGTTAGTTCCAGGAACCTTTACCCAATTGGTTAGGGCATGTCAAAGGGTAATGCCCACCCAGTAGCTTACATTAGGCATAATGTGGCATCTCCAGGCACACACTTCAGAACTCTCCTTAAACAGTGGAAGATCAGAAGAGGTCTGAACCTGCTGTCTAAGACCTGAGAAGAGCCCTAAAGGATAGGACCTGTACTTCCTCTTGTAGACACTGTAAAGAAGTGAACTCCAAGGGTCTTAAGACTGACCTCCTGCTCAAGCTACAGATATACACAAGCTAAATGGCGCCTTTCTGTAAATATCCAGCTGGCCAATGGCAACTGGACCTGGACTGGAACCTACTGTGGCTTGCATCTGACACTCAGTGAGCCTCTAAGCATCTACTCTGAGACAGCGTGTGGCATTAGAATCCGGTGGTGGATTGGGACCTAATGGACTAAATTAGAAGGTAAAATGATTTGCTCTGAATGAACCTGTTTGGTGTATCCAACCCGTGCTACAGCACAGTCAGCGTCAAATTGTGTCTAGGTCCTGTTCTACATGGCCATTGACTATTATTGGCACTTTGTGCGTCTTGGCACTATCTCTACTTAAAACTTTAAAAATGCAGAGCTCTGGAAGCCCTTATTGTTTTTTGTCATTTATTTTGTTTTACATTTTACTCTATTCCTCTAAATTGTTTTGGGATTTTTACTGTTTTTCATTTGGACTTTATTACTGTTTTAGTACTGCATACTTATTTTACACATTACCTCAGGGTTCAGCCTGTCTGCTCTGTGCCATAGCTACCAGGGGGTTGAGCTCAGATTATTTAGTGACTTTAATGGCTCACCCGGACAAGGATTAGGGGGGTACTTACCCCTCTCAAATAATAACACAAATTCGTACAGTGCCTTTTCCAGCAAGGGAATACTCATTTAGCACCAACCCCTGATCTCAGAAGCTGAACTCTTCACAGACACAGATAATGGTAAAGCTCAAACAAAGCAGCGCAGAACTTTTCTCAAGTGTACCGTAAGCAAGTATTTCTAGCAAAAATTAAGTTTAGCATTACTTTATATGTACTAAAACTACTTAACATTACAGTTTCTAATGACACTAAAGGAGGTGACAGTATTTTGTCCAGTATAAATAGACATAGAAATTATTCAACGATCTGAAGTTCTGGGTCACCAAATAAATGGAAGAGCTTTGTTGGTGATATATCCCTTACTGGAAACTGGCCAGGCTCATCTAAATCTATGTTACCCCCTCATTTGACGTGGTTTTCCTAGTCCAAAAAGTATTTTATATAAACGGAAAAATAAGTGTGCTTTGGCTTTCTCATTATTAAAGTATTAGTGCTATTCATCATCAGTGGTCACCGGCAGGGAATGGGGTGGCGGGGAAGGGACAACATTTTTTTTTTTTAAACTTACCATTTGCCGGCTGCCTTCTCTCCTCAGTTTCGGTCACTTCTCATGCCGCCTTCTCCTCAGTTTCAGCGGAAGCAGGAAGCACACAAGCTCCCTACCCTAAGCTAGTCACAACACTGCAATGTAGCACTGTGATTGGTCTGAGCACCATGATCCAGTGCTCAGACGGGGAATTGGAGCCTGAGCATGTTCCTCACCAGGCTGTGTAATGCAACCTGGTGGGGAATATGCGAAGTGCGTATGACTGGACAACCGCACAACAGCCATGCGCAACTTACAGTGTGCCACCACTCCTCCCCCTGTGACTCCAGCCCCGCTTGCCCTAACCTAGTCCTGTAGTGAAAAATAAAATTATAATAACGGGGTTATCGAAACAGTTACTTACCTTCGTTAACGATGTATCTGGTAGAGACACAGTCTAGCTGCAGATTCCTTAACTTAGAATATCTCCAGGCATCAGACTGGATCCGGAGAATCTTCAGCAGTACCTCTGCGAGCCCAGGGACGGTGTCGCATGGCTCCGTCCTGAGGTCGTCCACGGATATGATGTCAATGGGCCAGCGCGATGTGGTGTGCATGCCCTCCCAGAAGTAAGCCTTGGTATCTACTGCCCGGTTGGGACAAGCAGGCCAAGGGTTCCATGGCCAAGGCACACAGCCGAGGGAAGAGCGGGTACCCCTGTCATGTTCCCTTCTCCACCCGGCACTGCTCCGATATCGTGCGGACTGTCCACACCCTGGCCAGTGGCCCCAAGTACAGCAGGTGCACCCATCGTATGAAACCCTGCCCGACTCCCATCTGTACCAGGACAGCATAGAGAAATCCCCATTCCAGGCTATCAAACGCCTTCTCAACATCTATGGCAAATACTGCTCCCCCCCTCCCTCCCGCCCGCTCACCTCTAATATGGATAGGAGCCACCTAATATTGAGAGTCGTGTTCCTTCCCAAGATGAACCCCGCCTGGCCTGGGTGGAGAAGAATGGTCATATAGGGGAGGAGTATCATCACCAGTAGTTTGCTTAGTATTTTAAAATCTAGGTTGTACATTGACAGTGGCCTGTAAGCCGCAGAGTCTAGGGGGATTTACCCGGCTTGTGCAGTGGAATCACTAATGCTTCGCATGTGGTCTTTGGGAGGACTCCCCCTTCTCTGGCTGATGCATACATCTCTACCAGTCTGGGGGCCAGTTCATGGACATATGTGGCATAAAACTACATAGGGAGCCCATCTATTCCCAGGGTCCTGCCCTTGGCAAGTCCTTTGATAGCTGCTCTAATTCATACTCTGAGATTTCAGCCGCCAGCTGGTCCGGATTATCTTCGGTCATGGTGGGGAGGGGGAGCATGACCAGGTATTCCCTCGCCGATTCTCCTTCTTGAGTCCCCAAACTCTTGTATAATCATTTATAAAATTCAAGGATCTGTAATTTATCTCAGTCTGTTTGTATAGAGGGTGTCCCATTTGACCAGCTATTTCCATTGCATGAGTGCGGTCCATATATGTTTTATAGTCGAAACATCTGTCATTTTTCCTGGACTTCTACTTCTTCCTTCACGTCCAAGAGTTCTTGTCGGAGCTCTGGGCGTTCTGGTCGTTGTTTCTCTATGTCTCGTAGCTCCTGGTCTGCCCTTTCCACATCTGAAATTAGTGTAAGGCAGACCCCTATGGATGTCACCATGAACCTTCTCCTGATTACAGCCTTAAAAGCTTCCCATTCCGTAAGCCTAGAGTCGGTGGAGTCTGCATTGTCAGAGAAGTAGGAAATTATGTGTTCCCTAGTCTCCTGAAGGAAGACCTGGTCCTCTAGCGCTTCAGGTTTAAGACACCAGGTAGGGATGGGCTGGTGTTTCATTCCCCATTTTAGCCTCGTCAAGACCGGGCTATGGTGCGATATCATGCGGGTCAGGTATTCCACTCCCTGTATTAAGTCTTCCATGTCAGTCGAGTACAGGAAAGTGTCCAGGCATGCGTGTAGCTCGTGTACATGTGAGAGATGAGAATATTATCTATTTAGGGGGTGTGTGCATCTCCAGGTGTCCACCAATCCCCAATGAGATTGCCACTCTCTGAAGGCCTTCGCTGTCCTATAGACTGGGGAGTCCCTGAGCGAAGGGAGGGAGCAAGCTAGGGCTGGGTCTGCTACACAATTAAAATCTCCCCCCAAGATAATGGTGCCAGTCATGTAGGGCACTAGGATGCCAGATATCTTATCTAATAAAGCAGCATGATCTGAATTCCACCCGTATATGTTAACTATTGTTACATCGTGTCCATCCAGTCTACCCGTGACTATTAGGTACCGGCCCTCCGTGTCAGTTCTGTGTCCCGTGTGTTAGAAGGTGACCCCCGCCCTTATCCAGACTAATGACCCCCTAGCAAATGCTGAGTATGAGGTGTGGTATGCCTGTCCTCACCATCTATGGTGTAAGGTGGCTTCCTCTGAGGCCAGGGTGTGGGTTTCCTGCAGCAGAGCAATGTGAACCCCCTGTCTGTTCAGGTGGGAGAATATTTAATGTCACTTCTGCATGGTATGTATTCCCCTAACATTCCAGGACAAAAGGTTATATGTCATTTCACTATCCATTGCTCCTTTTCTCCCCCCGCCAATCTCTCCTTGCTCCCGGGCCCTCTTCGAGAGACGAGCCATGTGGTCTTTATTAGCATTCGGCCCCATGTAGTCTATTCAGAGCTCCGTGAAGTGTCCCCATCTTGAAATGTTGTAACCCCCATAACTCCCCCACCCCACATGTGTGCAACAACTATTGGAAAAGGGAACTCAAGCAGGGTCGGTCCAGGCGCACAGTTCGAAGATGACTCGCAGGTTGTTGCGCCTTGCCCTATTTCCAGCATCCTCCGCTCTGAGTTCCAGAGTGTGCACCCGCTTCGCCATGTCTGAAGTTGTGGCCAGCTTAGGTTTCATGTTGTAAATATCACTCTCATTCGTGTTAACCCGTTCTGCCAGTTGCCTATAATCCGCTCGCAGCAGTCCCAGGTCTTCTCTGAGGGTGTCTATTTTCGTTTCAACCGCCACTCTTGAGGTCTCAACTGCTTGACGTATGTCTTGAAGGGTAGGCCCATCTGGGGGTTCTCGCCCAGTATTGCGACTGTCATCCCTCGGTCTTGGGCCCCCTGGGTCATCTGTCGCCTGTTCTTGCTGCTCTAGGTCTTTTTTCCCGGATACCTTCCCCATAATGGCTCCTCTCTATGTGTGCGGTCTCTTCCTTCCGAGTCCTTTACCTCATCACGTTCTGTACCCCTAGCACTCAGATCCGAGTCGGTTTGGGGTCAAGGCGCCAGGCAGTACTACTGCTAAAGCATCCGCCACCACCCCGGGGGACTCACCAGTAAATAGGGGTGTTCTATGGACCTCCTTTATATCCAGCGAGTGCAGGCGTGAGCTGGCTCCTCTCCTCTTTGTTTTCAATTTGATCTTCCCCAATTCTTGTTGAGCTGCATCGCCTCAGGGTCCCAATGGGGGGTTGGGGCCTTGATTTTGTGGCTCCCCTCCTCCTCTGCCCGTTTCTGGCAGGTGGGCTACTCTTTGCTTACCTCCTCTTCGGGCAGTATTTCAGGGTCTGGGCCACGACCAGAGCCCTCTTTATATGTGCATTAGTCCCTGAGACCAAGGCCTTCCATGCCTAATCTTTACTATGGTGTCTTTTTGTTCCTGTTAGGGTTTTCGTTTTGGATATGTTGATTATTATTTTTTTATTTTCTTCCCAGGAGTCAGTCTCCTGCCTCCAAAGAGCGTCAACCCCTCCGTTGCTCAGGGTGACTCTCGCGAGCCATTTTCCTCGGAGTTTCTATACCAGGTTGAAGGCCGCCTGTGGTGGCTATTTCCCCCTAGGTCTCCCCAGCCGCTCCTCCTGTGTACCTGTTTGTTCCTCGCGGGAAGCCGCTTTTGTCTCATGGCTCCGCAGGGTCCGACAGTAGTCTCCCTCCTCCCTTATGCTGCACGGCTGGGTGTCAGCTGCACTTGCAGCCCGGGTTTCCCCTCCTCGGACGAAGGTCGCCGGCAGTGTTTATTTCACCTTGGGTCTCCCCAGCCGCTCCTCTTTCGTACCTTGTTGCTCCTCGCAAGAAGGCGATTCAGTCTCTCATGGCTTCGCAGGGTCCGGCAGAGGTCTCCCTCCTCTCTTTGCTGTACAGCTGAGTATTGGCTGCACTTGCGGCTCAGATCTAGGCTGCATACGTAATTTTCAATGCAGTCGCCATTGTTCAGGGAGGGGGTGGATGCCCGGTTGTTGAGGCACTCCCTCAGCTCGTCACTCCGGGGGTCCAGCTCATCCGGTACACTGCTTCTTCAGGTCCTGAGCAGGGTCAGCAGCGTCCCAGGATCTCCCGGTTTAGGCTAGCTCACCGCTGCGGGTGCCATCTTGCCTCTCCATGCTGCTCCTCTTTCTGGTCGGGGTGAATGTTTCTCAGTGGATCTATTAATTTCTGCTCATAAGCAGGGGTCGGGCACCCCCTTCGTGGATGCCTCGAGCCCCTCCATTGTATCAGGATGCCACTGGATGGGGGACTTGCCGACGGGAGCGTGGGAAAAAGCTCCCTCCTCCATTCATCAGGCCACGCCCCATCAAGCAATCATTCATAACCTTTCTGCACTCCACAAGTCCATACTTTATAACACAGGGTTTACTCCACAAATAATAGGGATAGCACTCACTGACTGAAGAGGCTAAATCAGTTATTTTGCAAAATGTTTTCTAGTTTTCAGCAAGTAATTATCTTCCTAAAAAAACACATACTGAAATCAATCTACAGCCAACAATATATTAACTTATTTTTACACTATAGAAAAGGAAAAGGAGATTAATGTAAACACTAATTATGTATAGGAGATGTCATTACATGTCCTTCTATGTTACTAACATAGAATACACGTGTTTGCCGATTGTGATAAAGATATAAACGTGCCTTCTTATACCAGCACAAAAGAAGATGGCGTTTTTTCTTTGATCTAAACGTCAGTAGAAGTAAACCCCTGCGAATGTGGTGTTCCTTCATAGGCATTACAGGATTGAGGAGGAAATTTGGTCAGGACACGTTCTGTGGTTACGGCACAAAGAGGGGTTGCTGGGCACCAACCGTTGTGGTTTAGGGCCTTTTAGCTCTGATGTCCCAGCACTCGATTTACTTTGATCCTGCAAACATAATACCAAGTGCGCCCCCTACCCCCAAACCCATCAGCACTTGACTCTCAGTATTAGTGACATGAGCTCTCCTAGGCTTGTGTAGGAGGTAGTGTGGGGGCAGGGATTCAGAAATCAGAGGTTATGCAATTGAGATGAAAATTATGGACCAGCCAAATGCTTCTTTTTGTGAAAAAGAGAAGCAGCCCTTGAATACACTTCAAAATGCAAAACTACACAAATAAATAATGAAGTCATCCAGTTCCCACATCTACTAGGGGGATTGCTACACAGAAACTAATCAAGGTTTAATATATGTGGAAGCGCAGTCTCGCTATTTAATGAGCCTGCAGCGTCTCTGGTTTTGTGACACTTAGGTCAGTCCTTTCAAATGTTCCAGCATTGAGTTTTTAAAGTTATGGAGTTGTCCCACCACAATTTAGTTCAATGCATGAGGCACTTGTGAAAGATCACCAGTTCCTGGTTTTACCTGAGTATTGATGCAAGGATGCTATAAATGTGTGTCCCATGTTCCAGAATTCGACACCGAGGCACACCCGCACTTTTGGGCATGTTATGTGGAGACTGTGTCAGATAGCAAAGTTTGCACCACCCACTTCATCACTTGGTGAACGTAGCTATTGTTATTTCCGTTCACATTTGCTTGTAAGTGCAGGGTCTAAGGTCTCCGTTCACATTTGCTTGTAACTGCAGGGTCTCTCAGGTCATGTTCACTCAAAGCTGGAGGTACTTTAGTACCATGTCTAAGTCAGGCAGATCCTCACAGAAATGGTTGCACCTTTAGCAGGATCATCAGAAGATTTTAGGTTAGGCTGGAGAGGCTGGTGGACCAATGCCGGGTCAGCGCTGGCTACACTCGCCATGGCAGTCTGTGATTTCTGAAACTGCCCTAACTCCTCTAGGCACAGCAGCTGATTATTTCCAAGGTCAAAGGGTTACCCAAGCATCTCTCAGCAAAACTGCAGGCTTCAGATGAGGCTCCCTCCTCTCACGAAGTCTGGTTCTCCATGACATAAGCTGTGTAACTCAGGACCACTTCTACTGTGGAGAATCCCTTCCTCCCAAATTAATGAAGAAACTGGTACATAGTGGGAAGGTTTGGGTCACTCATCAATCAATAAATCAGGATTTGTAAAGCGCTGCAAATCTCCTGTGAGGGTCTCTAGGCGTTGGGTTTGCTGGCTGCTTCGGGTGATCTGTTCATTCGAACATCCAGGTATTGAGTCCTTTCCTGAATTGCTGGAGTGTTAGGGCAATCCTGAGGTGCAAGGGAATTTTGTTCCAAGCCTTGGCCACCAGATGTGGGAAGGAATGTCCTCCACTGTTGGCTCAGCAGGTTCGGGGGTTGTCTGTGAGGAAGAGGGAAGCGGATCCTAGGTATCTGGTTGGTTGGTGGGTAGAGGTCATGCGTTTGTTGATGTAAGCTGGTCCCTAATTGTGCAGGTATTTGTATACATGGGTCAACATCTTAAACTGCCATCTCTTCTGGATCAGGAGACAGTGTACCTTGGTGAGGTGTGATGTGGGTCCATCTGGGGAGGTCAAGGATGAGTCTTGCAGCTGAATTTTGTATTGTCTGCACTCACTTCAGGAGGTGTGCAATGATTCCTATGTAGAGTGTGTTCCCATAGTCCAGCCTGCTGGTGTTGAGGGCCTGTGTGACGGTCCTTCTGGTGTTGACAGGAAGCCACCTGAAGATCTTTCGGAGCATGTGTAGGGTGTGGAAGCAGGATGATGCAACTGTGTTTATCTGTTTCTTCAGGGATAGCTTTCTGTCGAGGATGATGTAGAGGTTGTAGACATGGTCTGTTGGGGCGGGGGACCAAGCATTGTTCAAGGGCAGGGTGTTATTCTCAAACATGAGTACCTCCGTCTAGTCCATGTTGAGTTTGAGACAGTTGTTCTTCATCCACTCGGTGACGTTCATCAAGCATCTGTGGAAGTTAACTCTTGTGGTAGAGTGGTATTATACTAAACTGGACTTTTCGCAGATGTACCCCCATCCCCCTCTTTATTACTGCTCGATGCTGTGGTAAATGATCTTAAAGTGTGCTGGGTCCTACCAACCAGGCACCAGTGCTCTTTCCTTTAAACTGTAAATGTGAATTGATACACCTAACTTGGCAAGCACTTTTACACCTCTGTAAGACCCTAGTATATGGTACCAGTGGTACCCAGGTCAGGGACGTAAGAGGGGTGCCAGGGCTGCAGCATTTATTGAGCAACCCCGAGAGACCCGAGTGAAACCAAAGGCTGAAGGCCTGCCATGTCAACCCTGCATGAGCAGCTTGCCTGCTCAAGTTTGACCCTGCACACTTTATGTGTGACAGTCACCTCACTGCATTTAATATATGTCAGTCACCCCTAAGGTAAGCCTGCTGTAGGGAGGGTGCATTATATGTGAGGAAATATATGTGCAAGCCTATATTGCCCATGATGGAATTCTAAATGTTATTCTACTGAAAGTGACTGACCTTACATATGATAACATGGACTGGACACTGGATATAGCCCAGATGTCAAGCTCCATTATGGAACAGTCGATTTTCACGTGTTAGAGGGTAAAAAGCACAGTGTTTGATACCAGCCATGATGATGGTGTTGAGGTTTAACCAGCATGTACCTAGGTGGCACTTTAGACAGTACCCACCAAGATAACCCAGTGTTCTCGTGCCTTGGCAGGCTTTTCTGAGAGTTTGCCCTCAAGACAGAAATGTCTTGTTTGGGAGTGTCACACACTTCTCATGCTGAGTAGTGTGTGACACTCCCAGAAGCCAGAGACAAAGACCTGTGTGTGCAGGCGGCAACACCTCCGCCCACACAGGATGTCTAGTGAATGGACCATCATGGCAATGAGTCTCAAAGGCTTTCCTGGCTCCATGGGATAAAGGAACTTGTCCTCTACTCGACGACAAAGCCACCCCTGCCCCAGCCACTGTTTTTCATGGGCAGGTGGAAAATTAGCTATGCAGGAGGCGTAAACCTCTACAAGGCTGACCACACATCTAGGGTGTTGCAGCTGAGGTGCACAGTCAAGGATGGTTATGGCCATCTTGAATTTTGACTAAAAAGCAGGTTCTGGCTAGTTTTAGTGGCAAACTCCTACTGCATATGGTCACTACTGGGGTGGATAAGCCAGAGGACTTGATGCCCATTGGCTGCTAGTCCTAACACCCCTTAAATCCAGCTTTTAAGGGGCACCCCAGACACCAAAACCTTAGATGTAATGTGATAACAAGAAGATACCCATTTCCACGAAAAGACAGGACTGCACGAAGTGAGGCTCTAAGCTGTGCAACTGTGTCAACCACACTGAACCTGCTGGATTATGACTCGACCAAGGCGAGAGACAGGTTGCAAAAGGAAGGTGAACCCCTCTGCCAACTCTAGACTTCACAAGATCTCCCTTGGGCTAGAGGAACTAGTCCCCTGCAGTCGGCATGCACAAACTGCTAAATCCACGACCTTGAAGTACTGTACACCAAGTCTTCTGGCATAGCAGCTCAAAGTCCCTAGATAGATGGCTTCTGGGAGCTATATTAAAGACCCTGAGCAAGGCTCAACATTATACACATTTCCCCAGGTCCTCTGGAAGATGATTTCCTCAACCGCAGTGCTTGCAGGTACCAAGGCTTGCTGGTGGTCAATCCGACTACTACCTGCTTTACTAGACGCTTCAAGAGGTGAGATCCAACTGCATGAGCGACCAACCCCCCCTGTGGCTTCATCATAAAGATCTTGCATTTGTTTTCCCCCTCTATTGGCACGCCTGCCAGCAGCGCTGACTGGGGATCCGTTCAGCACCACAGACAGCCAAGAGCACCTCTTCACCCAAATTAGGTAGAGTCTATCTGCCTAGAGACTCGTGGTCCAGGGCCAGCTCCTTGCTTAAGTTCCAAAGGTTTTTGCTCAACACCATCCGCAAGTACCTTTTTGCTAAGTTAACCATTTAAAGACCGCAAGCCTGATTGACAGCTCTGTTTGGGTGCACCTTAGCACCCTGCTCCCCTGAGCCAGGTAAAATCATACGAGGTGTTGTTAACTGGTCTAGGGAGTCACGAGACCTAAACGCCGAGGGAGTTAAGTTGAATACACTCTCTAAGTAACCGATTGCATATATGTGCTTTTCCCATTGACCGCAACGTTGATGTTAAAGTACTGATATAGTTCATGCTTTAAAATTGATAACTACGGTCACCTATATGTATTGATTTCATTTTGATGTCAAAAATATTTAAAAATCTGAGCTATTTTTATCGATTGGTGTCGGATTTCTCTTGAGTTGTATCTTTTACTTATCGTCCATGTTGGTGATGTGAATGCTTAACACATATTCATCTAAGTAGCCTCTCTGATCTTTGTCACTCTACCATGGCTGAGAGAATGTGTACTAGAGAGTATCCGGGGTCCATCTTTGTGTATTGTGCTAGTATCACGTGGTAAGACACCCCTGCCTTACCACATAATACTTTCACCTTGCAATAGGTATTCTGACAGCAAGATGATGACTGGGTGTCGTCGGCGTAGGAGATGATGTTCATCCATATGATCTGACAGTTTTGGCCAGGGGAGTCATGTGCATGTTGAAGAGGGTGGGGCTGGGGGACGATCTTTGGGGGATGCTGCAGATGATCTTCTTGGGTTTTGAGGTTCGAGACGGATTCTCTGGGTACTTCCGGTGGGGTATGAAGCAATCCATTTAAGGATGTCTCCCTAGATTCCACTGTGGTGGAGTCTATTGATCAAGATGTGATGGGAGACAGTGTCAAAGGCCGCTGACAGGTCCAGGAGGATAAAGGCTGCTGTTTCGCCGTAGTCCAGAAGGGCTCTGATGTCATCAGGAACTGCGATCTTTGTTGTCTCGGTGCGGTGGTTGACTCTGAATCCAGATTGAGAGGGGTTCAGGAGGTTGTTGTGTTCCAGGTTTTCAGTTAGTTGCTGGTTGATTGCCTTCTCAAGAATCTTTGCTGGAAGAGGGGCTTGTAGTTCTTTCGTTCTGCTCGGTCAGCGGAAGGTTTCTTCAGGAAGGGCCTCACTTTAGCATATTTCCAGTCTTCAGGGAAGGAGGCCGAGGTAATGGAGGCGTTCAAGACTTTCTTTTTTTGTAAATTATTTTTTATTAAATGATAAGTACAAACAAATAAAATTTGGCAATAGGCGGGCAGGGTGCACGTGTTTGTGAATAATACAACTGTACACTAGATCAACATTGTTATATCAGCGGTTACGATTGTAATCCTGATGTGAACGTTGAGCGCTCAAGTCTTCGGTATCCTGCAGAGAAGAGTCATTAAATGGTGTGCAGATCATACCCCTACTCTTATTCCACGTCCCCCAAATTTTTGTCCATTTTTTGGTTCATCCTCTCCCTTCATAGATCACCCTCTCTGCTAGCATACACCAGTCCATGTCTGCTTCCCACTGTCGGGCTTTGGGCCTAGCATCACCTCGCCAGGTTCTAGCTATGTTGCGCTTTGCCACCACACATCCCAGAGTGACGTCAAATCTGTTGCGTCCCATATCAATATATGGAAGCTATCTGGGGGAGATCTCCATTGTCTTCCAACAAGTTGCTACATTTTTTGGGGTTATTCTCTCCCAATATACCTGGATGATCGGGCATTCCCATGACTGATGCAAATCAGTGCCCTCCCTGCCAGATCCTCTAGGGCATAGTGAGTTGTTCTGGGCCCCCATCTTCACCAGCACCGCACTTGTGTAATGCACTCTATGTAAGAGCTTGAGTTGGATCAATCGAAATCTGGAACAGATTGCGACCTCTCTGGGGGAAGCAAGTGCTTCCTGCCAGTCCTCATCGCTCATGTCACCAATGTCCTCCTCTCATTTGACTCGCGTTTTTGCGACTTTGTCCGGTGTGTTGTTAAATATCTTTTTAAAAGTCAGAGAAATCGCTTTCTCCTTAAGTTAGTCGTCGAGGAGTCTATCCTCAAGAGGGGACGAGTCCGAGAGATCCGAGCCTCTGATATTCGCTTTATGTAGTGCATTTCGGACTTGCAGGTACCAGAAGGTTTCTCTCGTGTTCAGTTCATAATCTCTTTGGAGATCCTTAAAGGGGACAATCCTTCCCCCTGCCCAGACGTCACCAACTCATGAGAGGCCAATGTGATCTAATTTGTCAAACCCTGAACACGTAGCTAACAGCCCCAGCCGGTCTGTCTCTAAAAGGGGGGTAGCTAGTGTTATTTTGTCTTTCCACGCCAGAGCCGTGCCACAGTAGTCAATGTTGGTGTAAATTTCGGCCTGTGTGTTTTTTCCTCCATAAATAATTCTTAGATGGTCCCTGGGGACATATTATACCTATCCATTCTATAGGCAGGTTCTGTACCTGGCATACGAGTTACTTACCTTCCGTAATGGAGTATCTGGTAGAGACGTTGTCTAGCCGCAGATTCCTTAACTTAGATTATCCCCAGGCGTCAGACTGGATCCGGAATATTCTTTGCAGCAGCACCTCTGCGCGCCGGGGGATGGCGCCACATGACCCCGCCCTGACGTCGTCCATGTACGTGATGTCAGAGAGGTCATATAAGTCCCTCCTGGCGCGCTGACGTCAGTTTTCTTCTGAGAAACTTTTCTGCGGCATATAACGGAGCCACCAATAAAACTGTGAAAGTATGGGAACAGCGTGCGAAGGATGAAAAATCCGCAAAACAAATAAGGCGGATGGTGCAAAACGTCATCATAAAAGACAGTATCAGACACTGTCTACATATAAGTGAAAAAGCAAAAGTGGAACAAAGCTGTGAGAAAGAACCCTGCATAGCGAAGCATAGACCCTTTCCAAAGTGCGAGCATCAAGGGAAGAATATCTCAACAGACAAAAATAGACTGTTATTACCATGTAGAACCGTGCCGTCCAACAAGGACGGAGCACAGAAAGAACAGCAATTTACTTCAAGAAGGTTTGAAAAGACTGGCACTTCCCTTATAATAATGGTAGTGTGAAACAAAGCTTAAGAGATCTTCAAAGAAGACGACTATATAGGAGACAAGAGCCCCTAGTTAATAGAGAAGGCGGGAGGGAGGGAAGACAGCAGGAGAAGAAGAAGCTGAATCTCCTGATGACAGTGAATGAAAAGGCACCATCTACAGGAAAAAGCCCCTTGGAGGGATTCAGCTGCACATGGTAATTCCGAAAGAGGCGCAACTATGTGAGCACCCTTGAAAGAAAACCAATGGCAACTGAAAGTAGGCAAGAGGAGAAGCCCACCTGGCAAGGTTCTCACAGAATGGGAAGGATGGGTGGGCGTTAAGGAATCTGCGGCTAGGGAACGTCTCTACCAGATACATCGCTACCGAAGGTGAGTAACTCGTACATCTGATAGAGACATCTAGCCGCAGATTCCTTAACTTAGAATAGATACCATAGCCATACCCCGGGCGGTGGGTCTGTGACAGAACAACAAAAAGTGCCCAAGCACTGAGCCGGCAAAAGAGTGACGGACAATGGGGAAGGCTGTGGCGGGACAGCCAGACAGCAACCCAATTAGCTCGGAAGAGCAAAAGATAACGGGAGGCAAGGCGTCCCAAAAAATGCCAGAATGGTGCTACAGCATATCCGTATAAGTATGAGATGTAGAAACAGCACCAGCTATATACCAGACAAAGAGAGAGAGAGAGTCCTGAATGAAGGAGGAAGAAGGACCACTGTCAGCTTAATGGCGCACTATTTGGACACCAACCAAAGGTTGGGGAAAACATGAAGAGATTTAACCAGAACCTACCAGGCTAGCCCACAGAAGGAAGGCAGGCGAAGCTACAGCCAGGAACCAAGGGGCAAGAGGTAGAAACTGGGCAATGTCCTAGAAGGACAGGCGGGAACAAGAAACACGCCAAGTGCACACCCAGGCATCAAAGGGGGGGCAGGGGCGAACAGTAACAATCTGAAGCATGCTAATGCGGGCCATCACTGAAACATGCACAGAGCCGACAGCCACAGAGACAACAAAGGTGGTGTAGCTAAAACAAGCATAGGACTGCCCAACCAGGCAGCTTGAAGACTAAGGTGAGAACTAACTCACTAAATACAGATATGCAGGGTGCAGACCCTAGGACAACTGACATCAGAAGAGCTGTCCCGCAGGCACAGCCGACATAGTATAGGGTGATAATGAAAGAGGCACATCCGAAGGAAGTGGCAGCAGAGGCACCAAAGTACCAATAGGCGTATAAATGTAGGAAAGAATCTCAGAATTCTAGACCACATCCTCCAACTGGGAGTAAAAATTAACCCTCATCCAGAAAGAGAGATATTGTTCAGTATGTGAACACCAAGAAGGGAGCAGTGTAAAGCTGGGGAACCACCCCAGGTAGTGGGACACAAAAGGGACCCTATTGTTGAAGATGCAGGAAAAGCACCGAAGCGCACCTAAGTGTACTGATAGACATCCTGCCGCGTAGACCAAGGGCAACCCCGAGTGCAGCCCTGAAAAGCTCCCTGACCCATGGAGACATAGGACCAGACCTCGCAGCAGCGAAGACGGGTGGAGATGTAGGAAGAAGAGTACCCATGGCAATCAATATATATATATATTATCTACTGGCTGTCGCCAGTAGATAGTTATAGTTAGGACCGTGTTTCCATAGGAAATCCGCAACATTCTATTTGGAATAACTTTGGCGCCGGTTGACGAATCCTCGCGAAATTTTCAAAATAGGTGGGGCTCTCCGCTCCGCTCCCACCCTGAAAGTCTCGGGGGGATTCGTTAAGCGGGGGCTGAGAAAAAAGGGGGGTCCCAAAACACGTTTTCCCCATGCAATTTTCCATAGGGTCCATTAGTCCAAGGTACAGCCCGAACGGCTGAACAGAATTACTTGAAATTTGGCAAAGAGGTAGTCCTCAGGTCAGGCATGTGCCTTTTGCATATATCGTGTCAATCTGTTCAGTAGTTCCTGAGAAAATCACATATATATCTGGGCGGAGCCTAACCACACATCTCATCGTGAGATCTGATTGGCTGTCAGTACTTCATCCAAGAAGGGTTGGCAGCCATCTTGGGACCAATATACATGATAGCACCTCATTAAAAAGCATTGCAGTTAATAGAAGGTTTTAAGACTTTAGTTACATTATAAATCATTTGTTGATGGTACCATACTCATTTTAGGAATTGTGGTGTGTTCTAAGGTGATTTTACCATGTGAAAAAGCCTTCTGCTGTGATATCACGAACCATGTTTGAGAGAAAACTATTTTCTCATACTTTTCCCACAGAGGTTTGGAAGGTGATCTATAAGCTAAACTGAGAGCATGTTTTCTGTAAATTCACATTATCTTTCTCAGTCATGTAAGAATGAAGTCTGACATTCTCAGTAAAACATGTACATCCAACAAGGGCAGAGACTGTCAGTTGATTCCTTTGTGTTCTACTGCAGCTTCCCAGAGTGCTCTAAAGAACAACTAGATCGCTAACAGTCTTACTTATGGCAAAAGTATGGCACACCTGAAGCCATCTTGATTGGAATAAAGTGGTAACACTTAAAACATTTAATTTACAAAGGAACAAAATGAGGGGGTTCATTTTGCCATATAAATTATGATTAGTTCTGCAGAAAGAAAAACTAGGGCACATTTCGACTTCTGAAATCCTCTTTTATTTCATAAAAACATTCTGACATGCAGACTGAAACACGCACTTTGAATACCAGCAGCAGACTTGCCTGGTGAGCAGTAGCTTTACTACAGTGATCTAATGAGCAACTAGAGTGCTAACATTCAGAATTTATGGAAAATGTGTGACACATCTGAATGCCTTCTTGATGGAATCAAAGTAAAAAACTGAAAGTATTTCCTACTGAGGAGACTGCAGTAAATGAGGAAATTAGGAAACTTCATAACAAATAAATCTCCGAAGATGGCCACCAGAGACAAAAGAGCCCAAATGTAGCCCAAATATCACCCAGATGTAGCCCAAGTATAGCCCAATGACAGAATGTCCCAGAGTGTTCTTAAGAACAACTAGAGAGCTTACTGTCTTACTTATGACAAAAGTATGGAACACCTGAAGCCATCTTGATTGGAATAAACTGGTAACACTTAAAACATTTAATTTAAAAAGGAACACGATGAGGGGGTTCATTTTGCCATGGAAATTATGATTAGTGCTGAAGAAAGAAAAATTAGGGCACATTTTGAGTGACTTCTCAAATCCTCTTCTATTTCATAAAAAATTCTGATATGCAGACTGAAACATGCAGTTCTAATACTAGCAGCAGACTTCCGTGGTGAGCAGTAGCTTTACTACAGTGATCTAATGAGCAACTAGAGTGCTAACATTCAGAATTGATGGCAAATGTGTGACATATCTGAATACCTTCTTGATGGAATCAAAGTAAAAAACTGAAAGCATTTCCTACTGAGGAGACTGCAGTAAATGAGGAAATTAGGAAACTTCATAACAAATAAATCTCCTAAAATGGCCACCAGAGACAAAAGAGCCCAAATGTAGCCCAAATATCACCCAGATGTAGCTCAAATGTAGCACAATGACAGAAGTGTGCAAAACACTTATTTTTTGTGTATTTCCAGTTTTATATAGTGCAGACTTGTCAGGTATTGGAGTGCTTTACATGAACATTGGTTACATCACACAAGATCAAATTCATTTTGGTTGTAGACATGGGGAGATTAAGTGATTTGACCAGAATCACAGAATGTTGAGCTGAAGCAGAAACTCCAACCTGGTTCCCCAGTTGCAAAGTCTGCAGCTCTGGAAGTAACTCCACACCCTCTCCCCTTGGATGCAACATTTAATCAAGTGGTCAACTGGATAAAAAAACTAAGATTACAAATAATTTAAAAGTTCTTTGTCGCTATTTGAAAACTCAGAAAATATGTCCTCATTTTAGTTTTTTGGAGCACTAACCATAATTTTGATGCAAATAAGACCCTCTCATATATTTAATTTCCAAAGGAAATGCTCTAGGCATTACAGTTTTGATTACATCAAGATGACGTCAGGCATTCCACACTTTTGTAATAAATATAGAATGTTAGCAATCTAGTTGTCCATTGGGATACTGTTGAGAGGCAGAGGCCAGGGGCACGGACTCTGAAAATTGAAGGCAGGTAGGAGAGTGCAGAGGCAACAATTTGACCACACTAGGCAGGCAGGAAGGGCAGTGGCAGCACAACAGACTATGGAGGGCAGTGGAAAGGGGGGCAGGGGCAACAAACCAACAATACAGGACTGGCAAGAGAGGCTGTGGTAATATAATAGACCATTGTGGGCAGAAGGAAGAGGCAGTGGTCATACAACCATACATGCCAACAGACCCGTTTCAGCCAGGAAACGTCCAATGTTTTTAAGCTCAAATGGGCTTTACTTGATCTGTTTCCTGTCTACAATCTTCTCTTTTTCAATGTAACTCAAAGGGGAAAATCAATACCCCAGTTTTATTTCTAAATCTCCCACTTACCAAGTTCAAAATATTCGCAAGTATGGTACATTGGATCATGGTAGGCAGGAGGAATTGGGGTAGGGACATGGACTTGGAGAACAGAGGACAGGAGGGACATTGAGAGGGGCACCAAACTGACCCTACAGGGCAGGCATCAGGGTTTGCAGCAGCACAATACACCACACAGGGCATGCGGGACGGGAGTGCAGCACAACATTCCATAGAAAGCAATAGGGAGGGGACAGGAACATGCACATGGACAACAGACAACAGAGGGGAAAGAGACAATGGTAGCTAGCTGACCATAATGGACAGACAGGAGAGAAAGCTGCAGTATAACAGACCATAAAGGGCAGGAGGGATGGATCAGGGGCATTACAATGGAACCGACAAGCCAGGAGGGAGGGAATAGGGGTCTGCACATGGAAACAGAGGGCTGGGGGCCAGGGGGCAGGGCAGGAGCAGCAAGATGACCATGGAGGTCAGGCAGGATGGGCACTAGAAACAAGACACACCATGGAGAGCAACAGTGAGACTATGATGGCATACACACAGACCATGGAGGGAAGGTGGGAGGGGGTCAGGAGCAGCTAGCTGACCACACAGGGAAGGTGGGAGGGGCCATGGCAGCACAAAAGACCATGCATGGCAAGCGGGAGGGTTAGTGGCAGCACAATGGCTATGATGGGCAAGAAGGAGGGTGCAGGGGCATGCACAAAGGACCATGGAGGATAGAAGGGAGGGTCAGGACCTGGGCACAGACAAGAGAGTTCAGGGGAAGGGGCCTCACAACAGACCGCGCGGGGCAGGCAGGAGGAGCAGTTGCAGCACAACAGACCAGGGAGGGCAGAAGGGTGTGGCAGTAAAATGGACCATGGAGGACAGGAGGAAGGGGATAGGGGCATGGCATGTGGACAGGCAGGGTGGAGGTGGCAGGGACAGGTTACAGTCATCTGACAATGCTAGGCAGGTGGTAGGGGAGTGGCAGCTCAACAGAACACTCAGAGTAGAGAGGAGTGGCAGGTCCATGGAACATGGTGGTCAAAAAGGATGGAGCAGGGGCATGCACAAAGACATCGGAGGGCAGGGGGAAGGAGAATAAGGGCAGCAAGCAAAGCACAGAGGCTAAGCAGGAGGTCAATGATGGGCCATAGAATTGGGCAATGGAGGGCAGGATGAGTGGACTGGTTCATCATGCTAAATGCAGGGCAGTGGCAGCACATCAGACCATGCATGGCAGGAGGGAGGAGGCTAGTCCATGGATTCAGACAACAGAGGATAGGGAGGAGGTGGATGGGGCAGCAAGCTAACTGTTCATAGAAGGTGGGTATTAGGAACTTTATTGTTTTTAAAATGTGTGTCTGTGCGAACTACTTAAAATATGAACAAGTATGCAGCAGAATCTCACTTTTATTCAGGAAGAAGAGGACGTTTGGGACTGTGACTCCGGGCTCACTTGGCAGAAACATCCCCTGACCCTCCACCCCCCATCGCAAAATGTAATGACCGTGAAAAGGGTAGGTGGACGCAGTGTTATATAGAACATAGTCCTGAAAGCACGATTGAAAATGAAAACTAGATATAGTATATGGTATAAACTATGCACCAAAAAGTGTGATATAAGATGAACCGGGGCGTGAAATATAATATGCAATACATTGTGCGCAATGACAGATTCATTGGAGAGCGCGAGATAGCACAGGCACTAGCGCTTGCTATGTGATATGCGCCTTGGAGTGTAATATGCACAGGGCAGTGTTGTGTAACCTAAGTAGTCTCTAAAGTTGTAATATAAAATATGTGCTGGGTAGTGTAACATTGCATATGCACTGTGACAAAGATATGGATCCCAGATTGTAATATGTATGGCATAGCGCTGTGCTTTATAACATAGGCGTCGAGGAAGGCACGTTAGATGGGGCAATATAACCCGTGTGAAGGCAAGTGTGGCATGACATATTCACGGGGTGGTGTTACAGTGCACATGGGCTAGAGAGAGTCATAGCATACGCACTAGCTGGTGGAATACAACACAGAGGTGTGTGGCACTCGGCGGGCACTGGTGGGTGTAACACAGCATTGTGCTCAGCCAGGAGCACGCTGTGACTCTCAAGTGAGGTTTGTCTCCTTTCCAGAGAGTAAAATAAAAAGTATTACACATCCGGCGGTGGATGTGTGTTTTATTAACCGTGAGGGGGTTTCTTGCATAGTTTGGTTGAAATTTTGTCGAATCCCCTTTGAATGGCTTGGTGTGCATGTGTATTAAATGTGCCCGTCAATAGCTACCCATGTTTGTATAAATAAACGACAAGGGTGTCTACTTGGAGAGTACCCACCAGCGGGGGCGCCGGGATTAGGCACGGTAGGGTGTCAGACATGTCAGAGCTTCACTAGCGGTGTGAATACATTCTACATGGATTCATTGTATGCATAGTCGCCTTTTAATGAATATCACGCAAATCGTCATGGTGATAGGTACATACGGTTTGTCCAGCATGTCCTAGGTGTTTCTATAAATATATATATTTAAAAAAAAATAAAAATCAAAGGCCGGCCCCGGGGATGGGGTCCCCGGGGCTATAAGTGGCCTGAGGAGGGGGGCAACACAGCCCCCCTCCTAAAAAAAAAAAAAAAAAAAAAAGGCCATGACCTGGGGGTTTGGGTCCCCGGGGCCGATTAAGGCCTTGGGAGGGCCAAATTAATTTTTTTCAACAAAAAAAATTAGGGTGCAGGCCCTGGGGGATCGGGTCCCCAGGGCTAATAAATTAGAAAAAGAAAGGGGGCCACACAGCCCTCCTTCTTAAAAATAAATAAATAAAAGAACGGCATCGCACCGGAGGCCACGCCCCCTCCTTGCAGCACTCGGCAAACGCGCCCCCTGGCCAGTTGTAAGTTGAGGAATTAATTCCCCTTCCATACTGAGGGTCCCTGAGGGCAAACTAGCCCAACAGGTATCTCCAGTATGCGCCAGGGAGCTGCGTTGCAGACAGGTGTTCTGAGGCCACGCCCCTTTTTACACCTCCATGCAACGCAGCTCTGTGGCGCTTACTGGAGGTACCTAGTGGGCTAGTATGACCCTAGGGACCCTTAGGATTCAAGGGGACTTAATCTCTCAACTCAGAACGCCCACAGGCCCTGTGGCGCATTTTTAAGTTGGGGAAATAATTCCCTTTCAATCCTGAGGGACCCTGGGGTCCAACTAGCCCACCAGGTGCTTCCAGTAAGCACCACTGCTCTGCGTTGCAGAGAGGTGGTGCAGGCCGTGCCACTTTTTACACCTCTCTGCAACGCAGCTCTGTGGCACTTACTGGAGGTACCTAGTGGTCTAGTTGGACCCTAGGGACCCTCAGGATTCAAGGAGACTTAATCTCCCAACTTAAAACGGCCACAGGGCGTGTTTACACAGTAGGGAAGTGAGGGGACGGGGCCAGAGGTGACGTGTGCAAACACGCCCTGTGGCGCGTTTTAAGAGGTAGTATTAATCCCCTGTCCTATCATATACTAGGGGTTTACAGAGGAGGTCATGCTGATCACACGGTGATCCCAAAGCATAGTGTTCCCTAGTGTATGTAGGTGGTTTCACTGTATTCTTTTAACATAGCACTGGCTCTAGGACTGGTGAGTCAGACTCAGTTACCACCAGTATCCGTCTGAAAAAATTGAGGGTACAGGATGATTTTGCAACAAGGCTTGTTTCTGCTCTTCTGTTTGTTCTTTCTGCACGTTATACTTCTTCCTGCACTTTTCTTCGTCTTTGAGGACTTCTGTTGCTTTTCTGCATTTCTTTTTTTTCTTGCGTTTTTCCTTCTTTCTTCACATGTCCTATCTCTGTAGACATAGCTAGAAATTAGCATTTAAAAAACCTTTGAAATTCACTGAAAAAAACATAGGTTTCAGGCACGTTATAGCTAGGAATTAGCATTTAAAAAACCTTAGAAATTCACTGAAAAAACCATAGGTTTCAGGGGCGTTATAGTTAGCTGGACTTTTCACTCGTACAAAACCATTGAAATTCCCCCGTTATAGTTAGTTCAGCTAACTATAACTCGCGCGCCCGCAATGCACTGCTGATGACGTCACATATTACATCACTCATGACATGGTCAGTGACATCACTCATGACATCACTGATGACATCACTGATGACATCCTCCTTGTGATAGAGTGGCAGACCCCCTCTCCCCCTAATATAGCCTTTGATACACACATTCAAAAATAGAAATTAAAATTTTCAAAACAATGGACATACCAATACCAGTTACAACAACCTATTCAGTAATTGTAAGATCCACATCCACATCCACTCATTCACCAACAGTCCTATACAGTCACTCATACATGTACTCACTCATCATATGTACTCATACACCTATACATCCTGTTACACAACGCCACTCATCCATAAAGTTACTCACACACATAGTCACTCATGCTAATAAAGAATCAAACATCGGTTTACCTGCATATACAGTTATACACACACCACCACACTTACTTCTACAGAAACTTACACATACTTAGTCTTTTTAACAATCACTTATAGAAACACATACTTATTCATACAGGAACTCTTTCAATCCCTCACTCTCACATATACTCACTTATATACACCAATAGTCACATATACTAGTTTAAAATATATGTAGTTACTCATAGAGACACTATTGACACAGTCATTCACTCACTAACACACCCATGCACACACTCATCCACCCATACAGTCCTGCACACAAGCTGTCTTCAACACATACAAACAGTGAGTCAATCATTCATACACCTATGCACTACGTAATACCCCCCACCGAACCATACAGACATCAGACACTTATACTGATACTCAAAAAACCAACTAATAACCTATATAGAAACTCATGTAGCTACTCACCAACCCATGCAGCCACTTATACACAAAGTGAGAGACTGATACAGATATTTACATATTTAAACATTACTCACTAAGCCATGTATTCACTAAGATACACTTAATCAGTCAGTTATACAATCAATTTATCAAAAACAAATCATCCATTTAAACACTTATATACCCATTTATTCTTCCATCGACCTTGAGATATACATATATAAAACATATGTAATTTTCAGAAAAACACACATTCACTGGAGGATGTCATCAGTGATGTCATTTGAGATGTCATAAGTGATGTCATGAGTGATGTCACTGACCATGTCATGAGTGATGTAATATGTGACGTCATCAGTAGTGCATTGCGGGCGCGCGAGTTATAGTTAGCTGAACTAACTATAACGGGGGAATTTCTATGGCTTTGTACGAGTGAAAAGTCCAGCTAACTATAATGCCCCTGAAACCTATGGTTTTTTCAGTGATATATATATATATATATATATATATATATATATATATATATTCAGTGAAAAAACCATAGGTTTCACACATGTTATAGTTAGCTGGACATTTTACTGATAAAAAACCATTGAAATTCCCCCATTATAGTTAGTGCAGGCAACTATACCTCACGCGACCGCAATCCTCTGCTGATGCTAATACTGTATTTAGACACTTATTTGCCCATGTCTTCTTCCATTAAATTTTAGCTATAAATATATTACAAATATTTTTTTTTCATAAAGACACATATGTCATCAGCAGAGGATTGCGGTCGCGTGAGTTATAGTTGCCTGCACTAACTATAACGGGGGAATTTCAATGGTTTTTTATCAGTAAAATGTCCAGCTAACTATAACATGTGTGAAACCTATGGTGTTTTCACTGAATTTGCAAGGTTTTTTAAATGCTAATTCCTAACTATAACGTGTGTGAAACCTATGGTTTTTTCAGTGAATTTGTACGGTTTTTTAAATGCTAAGTTACTTTACGCCATTCGTGGCGTGCGCGCCCACTTAACGCAGTTCGTTCCGTGCGCGCACGGTTCGCAAAGCGCACAGTGAGCACGCGGTGCGCTTCGCGCACCACGCGCCCACTTTACGCAGTTAGTGCGCACCGCGTGCACACGTTACGCTAGATGGGCCATGTACGCACGATGCGCTTCGCACACCGTGCGCACATGGAGGACATATTATGCGCTTCCTTGTGAAAGGTAATCTTTTAATTTTTCATGTGCATCTAAAATGCAATGCACAAGTGGTGCCCTTCGGGCACCATTTGCACACGGGGTGGGGAGAGTATGGATAATTTTATATATATATATATATATATATATATATATATATATATATATATATATATATATATTACCTACTGGCGGTCGCCAGTAGGTAGTTATAGTTAGGACCCTGTTTCCATAGGAAATCGGCAACATTCTATTTGGAATAACTTTGGCGCCGGTTGACGAATCCTCGCGAAATTTTCAAAATAGGTGGGGCGCTCCGCTCCGCTCCTACACTGAAAGTATCGGGGGGATTTGTCAAGCGGGGGCTGAGAAAAAAGGGGGGTCCCAAAACGCGTTTTTCCCATTCATTTTTCCATAGGACCTTTAGACACAGCTACAGCCCGAACGGCTGAACAGAGTTACTTGAAATTTGGCAGAAAGGTAGTCCTCAGGTCAAGGAAGTGCCTTTTGTAGGTCTGGTGTAAATCTGTTCAGTAGTTCCTGAGAAAATAGCATTTAAATCAATATATATATCTGTGGCAGCTTACGGTGCGCTTACCGTGCGCTTACGGTAAGCTTACCGTACGCGTACGGTGACGTGCGCGAGCGCGATTCTGATTGGCTGTTAGATCTTAGTAAACATTCGAATCGGTCGAAACCAGGAAGCGGCGGCCGCCATTTTGTGTGTTTCACTCAGAAAAAAAAGGGTGATAACTTGAAAAGGGGGCAAGGAAGAGAGTTACAGACCCCCTAACATTTGAAAGGGGGTCAAAGAAGGACAGAAAAGTACAAAAAAAAAATTTTAATTTTAAAAGAAAATCGCGGGGTACGCGTACGGTAAGCTTACGGTAAGCTTACCGTACGCGTACGGTAGAAAAAAAAATAAAAAAAGAAATAAAATTCAGATTTAAGTGTTTAGATATTAGGGGGCTCTAAAAAGAGCTGTTGTGTTTATGAAGTGATTTGATTTTTTAGTGGTACCTACAAGTAAGTACCGACGCAGAGTCTAAGGTTCAAGAGGAAGACTCTGTTCCCTTCATCAGTGAAGTGTACACCATCTCCTCTATAAATGTCTTGCATGTCGTAACGCAAGTTGTTGTGGTAAATGGAACCCATACCATAGTCTCGGAGGAAAGCAGAAACAGATTTGTTGACGTGCTTTCTTGCTTTGTCAATCTGCGGACAAAATTGATTGGACCAGTTCCATTTTTGCCTTTGGCATATGTTAGAATACACAAAGGCAGTTTTAGGGAAAAGTGAAAACAGTTTTGCAAAGGTGTCCTTCATAAGCATTTCCAGACCTACCCCAGTCAAAGTGCCTAGGTCATTGCCACCACAGTGCACTATTATGAGGTCGGGGTGTTGGATTTGCATGAAGGATTTCACCAATGGCATCAATTGGTGCCACTTTAACCCTCTCTGACCAATCCATTTAATGTCTACATTTGGCAAAGCAAGGTCTCTCACCATACCTGTTTTCTCTGCATACTTTTCACTCCAGAAGACATAGCTGTGCCCTACAATCCACACTGTGAACATCTTCCAAGGAGATCTGGATGCACTCAGGAGGTGTAATTCAGTAGAATGGTAAAAAGAAATGAAAGACAGATTGGAAATGGAGGCATACATATTTTTTTAAAATAAAAAGAACTGATTGGCTGTTTCATACCATTCTACACTAAAAACTAGGCTGTAAGTGTCAATTTATAGAAGCATGTTTTGTATTGGTACAGAAAAATGTGTTACCAAAGAACAGTACTATGGATTTGCTGTTAGGTTTGAAAAGTCAAGCACTCCTGCTCTTTGGAAATGAAACATTGTGTGGTGAACTTCTGACCTAACTCTACACAGCAGTGTTTCAAGAGCAGTTGCTATGGTAGCAGGCAGAAGTCAAGTTGGGGGAAGGGTACTAGGCTGAAGTCAAGTTGGGGGAAGGGTACTTTTGGAAAAGGGTTGGTTTTCAACCAATAGAAATGTGTGATTACATTTGAAAAAAAGGGGGAAGCACTGAGATTTGAAACTAACATGTATATGTGTGGAAAAAGAGAGGGAAACATTGCCATTATCTGGTTCTGCTGAGAGGAGAGAGGTGTACAGAACAGAGATCCTGGCTCTGATAATCTGCTGTTTGAGTGCCACATTTCTTTCACAACTAACTAATTTTAAAGGTGAGTTAAGAGTTTGAGAGGGGATGTATATGGTAAATTAAGAAATGAATAATAGAATTGGAATTCCTTTTGTTGAAGTTGTGTTTATCATTTTGTGTTTTGGGAGAAATTTAAATGTGAGGAACATGTAAAATAATATGGACTATGTTTTCACCATAAATTAAGGTGTACTGGTATAAATGAGGAATACTTTTAGGGTTTGAGGTTCCAGTCAGTAATGCAAATATATTCAGCATCACTAAGGCTGGTTGCCCTTGCTGGATGTAGTCAGTCACCCAGGTTACACATGTAAAGCTGTTTGGACATGTGCTTTTTTAAGAATCTGAAAAGTGGATTCGAAATGTGTCAGACTGTAAAAGTACTTATCACTTGCAAAAAAAAAGAGTAGTAAGTGTGCTTTCAAATTGGCAAAGAAATTTCGTTTTCTGACTAATATGAAACCATGACTCTGTGTGCAAAGAGGAATTATAGACAGAGATTTATTGCGTATTGCTCTGGTGATTTTACATTTGCATTAGATGGAAAGGGGGAGCTATTTTTTTATGCAGAAGCAGACTCTTAGCACACACCCAGCTGCTTATCCTGTGGAATCATGCACAGTATTCACAACCAAGTGGGGTTTGAGGTTGCAGTCAGTAATGCAAATACATTCAGCATCACTAAGGCTGGTTGCCCTTGCTGGAGTGTAGTCAGTCACCCAGGTTACACATGTTGCTGGTCTCAAAAAGCTGTTTGGAGATGTGCTTTTTTAAGAATCTGAAAAGTGGATTCAAAATGTGTCAGACTGTAAAAGTACTTATCACTTGCAAAAAAAAAAGAGTAGTAAGTGTGCTTTCCAATTGGCAAAGAAATTTCGTTTTCTGACTAATATGAAACCATGACTCTGTGTGCAAAGAGGAATTATAGACAGAGATTTATTGAGTATTGCTGTGGTAATTTTACATTTGCATTAGATGGAAAGGGGGAGCTATTTTTCTGCAGAAGCAGACTCTTAGCACACACCCAGCTGCTTATCCTGTGGAATCATGCACAGTATTCACAACCGAGTGGGGTTTGAGGTTGCAGTCAGTAATGCAAATACATTCAGCATCACTAAGGCTGGTTGCCCTTGCTGGAGTGTAGTCAGTCACCCAGGTTACACATGTTTCTGGTCTGAAAAAGCTGTTTGGACATGTGCTTTTTTAAGAATCTGAAAAGTGGATTCAAAATGTGTCAGACTGTAAAAGTACTTATCACTTGCAAAAAAAAAGAGTAGTAAGTGTGCTTTCAAATTGGCAAAGAAATTTCGTTTTCTGACTAATATGAAACCATGACTCTGTGTGCAAAGAGGAATTACAGACAGAGATTTGTTGCGTATTGCTCTGGTAATTTTACATTTGCATTAGATGGAAAGGGGGAGCTATTTTTTTCTGCAGAAGCAGACTCTTAGCACACAGCCAGCTGCTTATCCTGTGGAATCATGCACAGTATTCACAACCGAGTGGGGTTTGAGGTTGCAGTCAGTAATGCAAATACATTCAGCATCACTAAGGCTGGTTGCCCTTGCTGGAGTGTAGTCAGTCACCCAGGTTACAGATGTTGCTGGTCTCAAAAAGCAGTTTGGACATGTGTTTTTTTCAGAATCTGAAAAGTGGATTCAAAATGTGTCAGACTGTAAAAGTACTTATCACTTGCAAAAAAAACAGTAGGAAGTGTGCTTTCCAATTGGCAAAGAAATTTCGTTATCTGACTAATATGAAAACATGACTCTGTGTGCAAAGAGGAATTATAGACAGAGATTTATTGTGTATTACTTTGGTAATTTTACAGTTGCATTAGTAGGAAAGGGGGAGCTATTTTTTTATGCAGAAGCAGACTCTTAGCACACACCCAGCTGCTTATCCTGTGGAATCATGCACAGTATTCACAACCGAGTGGGGTTTGAGGTTGCAGTCAGTAATGCAAATACATTCAGCATCACTAAGGCTGGTTGCCCTTGCTGGAGTGTAGTCAGTCACCCAGGTTACACATTTTGCTGGTCACAAAAAGCTGTTTGGACATGTGCTTTTTTAAGAATCTGAAAAGTGGATTCAAAATGTGTCAGACTGTAAAAGTACTTATCACTTGCAAAAAAAAAGAGTAGTAAGTGTGCTTTCCAATTGGCAAAGAAATTTCGTTTTCTGACTAATATGAAACCATGACTCTGTGTGCAAAGAGGAATTATAGACAGAGATTTATTGTGTATTACTTTGGTAATTTTACAGTTGTATTAGTAGGAAAGGGGGAGCTATTTTTTCTGCAGAAGCAGACTCTTCGCACACACCCAGCTGCTTATCCTGTGGAATCATGCACAGTATTCACAACTGAGTGGGGTTTGAGGTTGCAGTCAGTAATGCAAATACATTCAGCATCACTAAGGCTGGTTGCCCTTGCTGGAGTGTAGTCAGTCACTCAGGTTACAGATGTTGCTGGTCTCAAAAAGCAGTTTGGACATGTGCTTTTTTCAGAATCTGAAAAGTGGATTCAAAATGTGTCAGACTGTAAAAGTACTTATCACTTGCCAAAAAAGCAGTAGGAAGTGTGCTTTCCAATTGGCAAAGAAATTTCGTTTTCTGCCTAATTTCAAACCATGACTCTGTGTGCACACAGGAATTGTTTTTAGATATTTAATTTGTGAAGGTGTTATTGTGATTTTCACTTGTAGGAAAGGGGTACTTAGTATTTTAAGATTTGAAAAGATCATAAAAAATGTAGTAATATATTTAAATAAAATAAAGGAATTTTTTTTTAGTTTTTTTCAGGTATTGCTGAAGAGCAGTGAACAAAATTTAAGATGCCTACAAAATCCAGACTAAGGAAAAACCACAAAAAAAACTATATTTGAAGACAACTGGAGGACCTAAGTTAGTTGGAGATGCTCATGTTGGGAAAAAGAGAAAGTCTTCTGGTAAGCAGACAAAAGATTTTTTAAAGAACATCTTCAAAAAAAGGAAAAATGTACAAAATGTCTGTACTGGAAAGAATGTTTTAAATAAAAAGCAACAGGAAAAAATTGAGCATTTAGTTAATGCAAATATACCTTCAGAAACAATAAAGATTAACTTAAACAGAAAAACAGCGTTTAAAGAGATACGTAGAAAAATGTTTCAGAGAAGAGTTATGTCCAATTTGATAAAGGATGTGAAGAAATATAAGCAAAAGGCTACATTTTATAAGAGAAAAAAAGAAATTGAAGCCATTGCAGCAAAGACATTAGAATTAAAAAGGAAACTATTCATTTTAATTTTGAATAGGATGCGTACATTAGATAAAATGGTTAATGTACTGAAATCACAAAGCAAAAGGAAAAGAGTAGTGAAAAGAACAAACTTTTGTAAAGTGTTTTTAGGAGAATGGATGCATAGTTCAAGTGGTGAACCTTTTTTTAATGAAGAGAGTTATTTTCAAAGTAATAGTTTGCTGCATGCAGTTGACACCAGAGGTCGTGCTTATGAAGTGAAAAATGGTTGTATAATGGAGAAGGAGAAAATGGTTCCAAGAGATGAGGTACAAGTGATGGCGGATGAGGCTATGGGGAGACGTCCTAAAGCCCCAGTGTACACTTGGAATTGTAGTAGTATTTGCACTGTGCGTCAGGAATCTATGGATAAATTTCGTGAGTTTCTAAGAGAATATAGTAAAAAAAGTGTAAAACAGAAGATTAAGGTGCTTCAAAGTCTAGATCCATGCAGAGTGAGAGAGAATACTGGTTTGCAGGGTCGTTCTCTGGCTTGTCTATCTAGAAAAGTGTGTAAAAGTGTTTTTCATCATTTTAGGATGCTGGCTGTTCATCATACTGAAAAGAGAAAGTTTGTGAGACGGTTGTATTTTGCTAAAAGTCCAGCAATAAAGTTAGATGAATTGAATAGGGCTCTGTTCCGTGGATCGGTATCAGATGTAGAGAAGGTTACTGATGAAATTCAGTTTTGTTACTTTGGTCCTGAACAAGACAGTGCAGAAAAGGACACAGTAAATGAGGAAGAAGTGGAAGAGAATGTAGAACCCTCTGTAAGTAAGACATTTAATGATCACATAACTAAATTTGCAATAATCTCTAATGAAAGACCAAATATTACTTGTATTTGTTGCCGCAGAACTCATTATAGAAAACAAACCAGGAATGTTGATCTCTACAGAAAAAGTGAAAATGAAGATAATTATAAGTGGAAGGATTTTGCCACATATATATTTCTTGAAAATTGTTTTGAATTGGGTGAAGATCAGCGTATTTGTAAATACTGTTACAACAAGTTAGAGGAAAATAGGATGCCGACCAGAGCTGTACATAATAATTTAGAATTGGATGTTATTGCTGCCGAACTTTCTGAATTAAATACATATGAGTCTATACTTATTCAATGTGTTCATCCGTTCCAGACCAAAGTACGTATGGAGCCCAAAACTGGTAAATTACCTCCTTCAGATTTACTGAGAGGTTTAAAAGGAAGAGTGGTGTATTTGCCCTTGGATTTGAAAAAAAATATGGAAACTATTGATGCAGATACTTTGGAAACTGAACCATTAGTTATTCTGGTTAATGGTGTACCTACAAAGAATAAGAAGATTTGGCAGGAGCTGGTAGATGTACGGAAAGTACAAAGAGCAAATTTGTATTTGAAAAGGAATAACAAATGGTATGAATCAATTTATATAGAAAAAGAAGAAGAAGATTTACAAGAAGACACAGAAACACCAACTGGACAAATTGAAAAAGTGGACAAGTCAAAGGAAGAAGAAATTTATGAACATTTTAGCATACATCCTCTTCATTCAAAAGAAGTTATGGGAGACAATATTGATCTGTTTCAGATGAAGAAAGCAAAAGGAACTCCCGTGAGTGTATGGGAGGAGAGCTTGGAAGCTCGATGTTTTCCCCAGCTGTTTCCTACAGGAAAAGGAGGACGATACGATGAACGTCCAGAACAGATTCCAGCTTCTGAGTATCAAACTACAAGACTATATGCAGAAGATCCCAGATTTCGACAAAGTATTCCTTATTTGTTCCATCTTTTATTTGAAAGCGACTTGTCTGCATTATCATATGCAGTAAATCACATTTTAAAAAGTGGAGTACATTTACAAAATGTGTCTGCTAAGGATTTTATGGAGAAAGTGCAGCACCGAGATGATCATTTGGAAACACAACTGATCAATCTGATGGCTTGTCAGCGTGGGACAAATGAATATTGGTACCGACGCCATGGTGAATTAAAATGCATGTTACGGAATTTAGGAACACCAACATGGTTCCTTACTCTAAGCTGTGCTGAGTACGCTTGGGATGATTTACTGGATTTTCTACGAGAGGCAAATTCAAACATTAAAAACATCGAATACAAGACAGCAGGAGAACTGTGCTCATTGGATCCGGTTAATGTTTGCAGATATTTCAATCATAGATTTGAGGCTATGATGTCCTTCATCTGCAATAAAAAAAATCCACCTCTTGGAGAAGTAGAGGATTTCTTTTGGAGAAAAGAGTACCAGGCAAGAGGTGCTCCTCATATTCATATGCTGTTGTGGATCAAGGATGCCCCAAAGTTTGGAACAGATACTGATGAAGCAGTGTTATCTTTCATTGAAGAATATGCAACATGTGCTATACCAAAAAGCACAGAAGAGAAAAAGTTAAAGGAGCAAGTTTTACGTTTCCAAAGTCATCGGTGTGGAAAATACTATCGACGGAAATACAAGAGCAAAGATAAATACTACACTAAATGTCGATTTGGATTTCCTAGACCTGTTCTTTCAAATGGAAGAGTAAACAGTTTTATGTCATCTGTGAGACATACTATTACAAGAAAATCACCTAAGAATACCTACAACATTAAAAGAAAAGAAGAATCAAAAAATATAAATGACTACAACCCAGTCATTTTATCCATGTGGAATGCTAACATGGATATACAGTATGTAGCTGACAATTCCATTGCTGTTGCTCGATATGTAACGTCTTACATTACTAAATCTTAAAAAACTGAATTGAAAGAAATGTGGGAAGAGATTTCTCACGAGAAGACTGTCAGTAAGAAGCTGTACAGTTTCAGTTTAAAGATGTTATCGCATCGAGAAATTGGATCCTACGAATGTTCAGATAGGTTATCTTCTGCAAGTTTCTACTCGAAATCAAGAAGAATAATTTGGGCAAGTTTAGGCCTTGCAGCAATGAGAAATCGGGTACTGAAATCTGTTGGAGAAATTGAATATTTGGCCGAGAATGACCCAGAAAGTACAGATATTTTGAAATCAAACATGTTGGACACATATTATCCCAAGAGAAGTCATCATCTGGAGAACATGTGTCTCTATGAAGTGCTGCAGAACTACATTTAGTCACGGAAAGCCGCAGAAGACATCAACAATGGAAAATATAAAGTCATTGGTGAGGAAGGATGTTTGGTGAAGCAAACAAAAGGAAGTTTGATAAATCACAGGAAGCTGAGTTGCGACACTACTGACAAAAAGGAATTTTACTACTTGGCTCTTTTACAGCTGTTTAAACCATGGCGTACAGAGGATGAACTACTGGGAGAATTTCAAAGCTATGAAGATTCATTTAATACTTGCAAAGACAGCATACAATGCAGTACATTCACAACTTATGTGCAAATGTTAAATGAAGAAATTGAACAGGAAACTACAATTGCAGCTGAAGTAGCTAGAGACAGTTCTCAAGACAGCCAAAGTTCAGGAACACTCAGTCAAGATCCCCTAGGACAACCAATCGTTGAAAATAAAGCTGCAATAGCCATGAATGAAGTGGAAACGGCTATGAATCAAGCTCAAGAAGAATTTATAGACTTACCAAATTTGGAAAGACAACTGAATGAAGAGCAGCAACAAATTTATGAAGAGATCAGAAACAAAATTGATCACGGATTACTACATGAAAAAAAAGAGTGCTCATGCACATCATTTCATCCAATCAGAATGTATGTAAGCGGACAAGCTGGAACTGGAAACAGTTTCTTAATAAAAGTCATCAGAAGCTACCTACAGCAAAAAACGGATTCTACTTTGTCTTGTGTGGTTACTGCTCCAACTGGGTTAGCAGCATATAACATAAAAGGAATCACCTTACATCGTTTGCTAATGTTACCAGTGGAGCATGAGAACAAAATACAATACCACAAGCTAACTGGAGAAGCATGCTTGGAAGTTTCAAGAGTATTGAAGAAGATGCAAGTTCTCATTATTGATGAGGTGAGCATGGTATCAAACTTAATGCTTGCCTTTGTGCATTTAAGAATGCAGCAAATTCTAAGGACAGACTATGACGTGTTATTTGGTGGAAAACATGTCATAGTTTTTGGGGATCTTCTACAGCTTACTCCAGTTAAAGGACAACCAGTGTTTAATACTGTGACACATGAAGACACAAAGAAGTCATTGGGAAGCATTGGTAATGCAAATATTTGGTCCTTCTTTGAGTACAAGGAACTTACTACTAATATGAGGCAAGCAAACGATGAAGAATATGGAAGTATTCTGAAAGATATCAGGATTGGACTACTGACTGAAGCTGGCACAAAAGCATTACAGAGTCGGTTGCTACATAATTTATTTCCAAAGGAAGAAATAGTTGCAGAGAAGATATACAAGAACATTGCAGAAAAGAAAAGTGTCATCTGCTTAATGCCAACTCTACGTGAATGCTCAATATTCAATGAGGAGCTTTTGAAATTGGAAAAGGAAGATATCAGGAAATTGGAAGCAGTGGACAAAATTCAGGATGGAAGAATTACTATCACATTAACAGGCAAACTGAAAAATAAATTGGATTCACTAGAGAAGAACATTTCCAAAACTGCTGGATTAGAAAAAAATCTATATGTTTGCATGAACTGTAGAGTATTTTTAAGGAGAAATTTGGATGTTGAAAAAGGTTTAGTTAATGGAGCTATGGGAAGAGTTGTGGGTTTTATTAATTATCAGAAAAAAGATGGAATAGCATGTTTAAAAATAAAATTTGATCAGATAGAAGAAGTTATAGACATTTGTCGTTGTACAGTTCGTTTCATGCTTGTGAAAGACTTATATGTACAAAGGAAACAGTTTCCGTTTTCTCTAGCATATGCTGTAACTATTCATAAGTCTCAAGGATTGACTGTAGATTGTGCATTTGTAAACATTGGTTCAACTGTGTTCAAAGAAGGTATGGCTTATGTAGCTTTGTCACGAGTGAAAACATTATCTGGTTTATTCATGATAGACTTTGATGATTCAAAAGTTAGTGCTGATACAAACTGTGTAAAGGAGTATAATAGATTAAGAAGAACTTATGCTCCTCATTTAGGTCAGTATCCTGTGTTAGAGAAACGTGTAGTTTCTCGTAAAAGGAGAATTGAGAATATCTGTAATGAGGATGTAGAGACGAGGAAAAAAAGAGGAGTGATGTAATTGCAAGCAAAAAGAAAAAGGAAAATGAAGAAGAGGTTGTAGGATGTCATTTTGAAAATAGCTCTGGTGTCAACTGCTACGCTAATGTAGTGCTGAATGTTGCATTTTATCTGGAAAGTTTGCAAGAGCAGATAAAAGTAAATCAGAGAAAAAGATTCTGTTCTGAGTTGAGTCTCCTTTTTCAAAAGCTGAGTAATGATAAAACTCAAATAGAAAGTGCTACTGAAATTAGAAAACTTTTAGATGTATGTTCAGGACGAACACAGTTTTCTCAAAATGTACAGCAAGACGCACAGGAATTCTTGATGTATTTTCTTCAGGTACTGGAAGAAGAAGGGGTTCCCATTGAAAATATGTTTGGTGTCTCTTATAAATGGGAACATAGTTGTGAAAACTGTTACAATACATGTGGCTCTAATGTTGATTCTGAAAGGTTTATTTATTTAACATTGCCAGACAGTAAAACAGTCACTTTTGCTAAATTAGTTAAAGATGCCAATCATAGCATGGAATGCGGTCAGTGTAAATCTGACATGTTTTCAACGTTAATTTTAAAGGAATACGGACAGTATGTAATTTTAATGATGCAACGATGTAAAGCTGATGGTTCAAAATTGGATACTTTAATAAAGAAGTTTATAGGACAGCAATTATCAATTTCAGGAAAAACTTTTGTAACAGTTGCAATAATTTTCCATGAAGTACCTACTGTTACTTCTGGACATTACACAGTTTATCTTAAATGTGAAAAAGGCTGGACACTGTGTAATGATTCCCAATTGATTTTCAAGCAACGTTTGCCTTTTGATTTAGCAAATTCCTATCTAATCTTCCTGAAACCAAAATTTTAGAGAGACTTGGCAAGATCTGTACAAAACAATTTTACCATTTTATTGGATTAGCATTGGAATTTTCAAAAAAAAAGATTTTTCAAATTACCATTTGGCCTAATGGAAAGGTAACCAATTGTAATGTGGACTTATTTAATTTTTAATGAATCTTTCGGAAACCAAAAATTTAGAGAAAATCGGTAACATCTGCACAATTTAAATTTTGGAATTTTATTGGATTACCATTGGAAATTTATTCAAAAAATATTTTTAAAATTACTATTTGGCCATAAGGAGAGGTAACCAATTGTATTGTGGACTTATTTAATTATTAATTAATCTTTCGGAAACCAAAATGTTAGAGTGAATCGGTAAGATCTGTACAATTTAAATTTTGGAATTTTATTAGATTACCATTGGAAATTTAATCAAAAAAGAATTTTAAAATTACTATTTGGCCTAAAGGAAATGGAACCAGATGTATTGTGGAGTTATTTGAGATCTATTATTTTTGTGATTATGCTTCTGAAACAAAATTGTTCGACGGTATTTTAAAGAAATAATTATTGTTATTAGATGATATTTTTATAGAATATTATGCATTTCTATAATGTTATGTTTAAGTAAAAAGAGATTCTGGGCTTTTTTAAAACAATCTTTGAGATTGTTATTTTTTTTTTGCCCGCTGTTAAGTGATGAATGCAATTGCTTTCACAATTTATAGTGAAATGCAATATATTCTGAAAACAGCAAAAAAAAGGCAAAAAATGTTTTGGGGAAAATATGTAAATACGTGTACTGTGTTATATAATGATTTATTAAATATTAATACTTTTTTCTATTTTTTCAGATTGTGAAAGAAAATTTTCGAAAAAAATCAATCATTTTTTCTAGTAATTTCAATTACATTTTAATTAAAAATTAAATTGTTGGGTGGGTCAGGTAAGTCAGAAATTAGATGGTCCCTTTCTTCCACTTTATCTCAAACAGATTTTTAGTATTTAGTTATTAATTCCTCAAGGATCTTGAGATGTGGTAATTGATTTTTAGTGTTTTTAAAAAAAAAAAAAAATTATGCTACCGTACACGTACGGTAAAAAAAAAATAAAAAAAAGTTTTAAAGAAAAAATAAAAAAAAGTTGAGAGGTAAGGTTGGCTCTTAAAAGAGCCGTTGTGTTCATGCAGGGACAGAGGAAAGGAAGAATGGGAACATTAGCTGGTAGGACAAATGTGCTGGTCAATTTTGTTGTTAATGAGGGGAAGACTGGTCTCCCTATGAACAATTAGACCATGGCAAAATGAACACCGCATAGTAACCCTCGCAAACCGATGGTTCGTTTCCACAGGATCAGAAAGAGGTGAATCTGCCCCCACAGATGAAGGGCTTAGCTGAGCTTCCGAAGAAGGACTCGGCTGAGCTGCTGTGGATGTGCTTGCTCGACTTACTGAAGGGTTGCCTCTAGTATGTCGTGCATGTGTCCTAGGATGTACATCCTCAAGGTATCTCAACATAGTGTGATTCCCGAAGGAATACTTCTTGTTGGGATTTCCTCTCGAAAGTACACGCTGGCACAGCTTGCAAGTCACCAAAGCAAAGCAGCATTGACTTTGTTCTCACCCTCAGGAACACTAAAATACTCCCATATAAAAGAGCTCTTCTGTTTCCTCTTTCTCTGCCTGATGGTGGTGCTGATAGCCTCACTCTCAGCAGAAGAGTGCTGGTCTGCCATCGTATCACAAAGACAAGTCAGCTCCTTCACCTAAGGGATCACAAGCAGAAATGAGGAGAATGGGTGTGGTGTAGGAGAGTTCTAGAACTGAAACTACTTTGAACCAATCAAAAGTTTTGTTTCATGATCACATGACCCACCGTGCGCGTACGTTACGCTTACAGTACGCTTACGGAGCGCTTACGGTAAAAGTACGCATGCGCGTAAAAAAGACATGCGCTCGCGCGCATGCGCATAACAGTCACTCCCCAACACTTCCGCGTAACATGCGCGTGTAGCGTACACGCTTACGCGCCCCATACGCAGTACGCACGGCTACGCAAATTGCGTAACTATACGCAAAAAGAGTACATAAATCACTGATGACATCATCCAGTGAATGTCTGTTTTTCTGAAAATTAAATATGTTTTATATATGTATATCTCAAGGTCGATGGAAGAATAAATGGGTATATAAGTGTCTAAATGGATGATTTGTTTTTGAAAAATTGATTGTGTAACTGACTGATTAAGTGTATCATAGTGAATACATGGCTTAGTGAGTAATGTTTAAATATGTAAATATCTGTATCAGTCTCTCACTTTGTGTATAAGTGGCTGCATGGGTTGGTGAGTAGCTACATTTGTGTCTATATAGGTTATTAGTTGGTTTTTTGAGTATCAGTCTGAGTGTCTGCATGGTTCGGTGGGGGTATTACGTAGTGCATAGGTGCATGAATGAGTGACTCACTGTTTGTATGTGTTGAAGACAGCATGTGTGCAGGACTGTATGGGTGGATGAGTGTGTGTATGGGTGTGTTAGTGAGTGAATGACTGTCTCAATAGTGTCTTTATGAGTAACTACATATGTTGTAAACTAGTATATGTGACTATTGGTGTATATACTTGAGTATATGTGAGAGTGAGAGATTGAAAGAGTTCCTGTATGAATACGTATGTGTTTCTATAAGTGATTGTTTAAAAGACTAAGTATGTGTAAGTTTCCGTAGAAGTAAGTGTGGTGGTGTGTGTATAACTGTATATGCAAGTAAATGTATGTTTGATTCTTTATTAGCATGAGTGACTATGTGTGTGAGTAACTCTATGGATGAGTGGCATTGTGTAACAGGATGTATAGGTGTATGAGTACATATGATGAGTGAGTACATGTATGAGTGACTGTATAGGACTGTTGGTGAATGAGTGGATGTGTATGTGGATCTTAAAATTACTGAAGAGGTTGTTGTAACTGGTATTGGTATGTCCATTGTTTTGAAAATTTTAGTCTCTATTTTTGAATGTGTGTATCAAAGGTTATATTAGGGTGAGAGGAGGTCTGCCACTCTATCACAAGGATGATGTCATCAGTGATGTCATGAGTGATGTCATTTGAGATGTCATCTGTGATGTCATGAGTGATGTCACTGACCATGTCATGAGTGATGTAATATGTGACGTCATCAGCAGTGCATTGCGGGCGCGCGAGTTATAGTTAGCTGAACTAACTATAACGGGGGAATTTCAATGGTTTTGTACGAGTGAAAAGTCCAGCTAACTATAACACCCCTGAAACCTATGGTTTTTTCAGTGAATTTCTGAGGTTTTTTAAATGCTAATTCCTAACTATAACGTGCCTGAAATCTATGTTTTTTTCTGTGAATTTCAAAGGTTTTTTAAATGCTAATTTCTAACTATGCCTACAGAGATAGGACATGTGAAGAAAGAAGAAAAAATGCACAGAAAGAAAAAAAAGAAGTGCAGAAAGAAGCAACAGAAGTCCTCAAAGAGGAAGAAAAGTGCAGGAAGAAGGATAACGTGCAGAAAAAACAAAAAGAAGAGCAGAAAGAATCCTTGTTGCAAAATCATCCTGTACCCTCAACTTTTTCAGACGGATACTGGTGGTAACTGAGTCTGACTAACCAGTCCTAGAGCCAGTGCTATGTTAAAAGACACTTAGAATACAGTGAAAACACCTACATACACTAGGGAACATTATGCGTTGGGGTCCCCCTGTGATTAGCATGACCTCCTCTGTAAGCCCCTAGTATATAATAGGGCAGGGGGATTAAAACTACCTCTTAAAACAGGCCACAGGGCGTTTTTGCACACGTTAACTCAGGCCCCGTCCCTTCCCTTCACCACTGTGTAAACACGCCCTGTGTCCGTTTTTAGTTGGGAGATTAAGTTCATTTGAATCCTGAGGGTCCCTAGGGTCCAACTAGCCCCCTAGGTACCTCCAGTAAGTGCCACAGAGCTGCGTTGCAGAGAGGTGTAAAAAGTGGCACAGCCTGGACCACCTCTCTGCAATGCAGCTCAGTGGTGCTCACTGGAAGCACTTGGTGGGCTAATTAGCCCCCAGGGGCCCTCAGTATTGAAGGGAAATTATATCCCCAATTTAAAACGTGCCATAGTGCGTGTTTGCACACGTCACCTCAGGCCCCGTCCCCTCCCTTCACCACTGTGTAAACGCGCCCTGTGGCTGTTCTAAGTTGAGAGATTAAGTCCCCTTGAAACCTAAGGGTCCCTAGGGTCAAACTAGACCACTAGGTACCTCCAGTAAGCGCCACAGAGCTGCGTTGCAGAGAGGTGTAAAAAGGGGCTTGGCGTCAGAACACCTGTCTGCAACGCAGCTCCCTGGCGCATACTGGAGATGCCTGTTGGGCTAGTTGGCCCTCAGGGACCCTCAGTATTGAAGAGGAATTAATTCCCCAACTTACAACTCGCCAGGGGGCGCGTTTGCAGAGTGCTGCAAGGAGGGGGCGTGGCCTCCGGCACGATGCCAGTCTTTTATTTATTTTAATTTTTTAAGAAGTGGGGCTGTGTGGTTCCCCTTCTTATTCTAATTTATTGGCCCTGATGACCCCATCCCCCAGGGCCGGTCTCCTAATTATATTTTTTTGACCCCAATCCACAGGGCCGGCCACTGTTTTTTATTATTTTTAAAAAATATATATTTGTAGACACACCTAGGGCATGCTGGACAAACTGTACGTACCTATCACCATGACGATTTGAGTGATATTCATTAAAAGGCGACTATGCATACAATGAATCCACGTGGAATGTATTTACACCACTAGTGAAGCTCTGACATGTCTGATGCCCTACCGTGCCTAATCCCGGTAGACACCCTTGTTGTTTATTTATATAAACATGGGTAGCTATTGACGGGCACATTTAATACACATGAACACCAAGCCATTCAAAGGGGATTCGACAAAAATTCGAACAAAACTATGTAAGAAACCCCACTCACGGTTAATAAAACACACATCCACTGCCGGATGTGTAATACTTTTTATTTTACTCTCTGGAAAGGGGATGAACATCACTTGAGAGTCACTGCGCGCTCCTGGCAGAGCCCAATGCTGTGTTACACCCACCATTGCCTGCCGAGTGGCACACACCTCTGTGTTGTATTCCACCAGCTAGTGCATATGCTATGACACTCTCTAGCCCATGTGCACTGTAACACCACCCCATGAATATGTCATGCCACACTTGTCTTCGCACGGGTTATATTGCCCCATCTAACGTGCCTTCCTCGATGCCTATGTTATAACGCACAGTGCTATGCCATACATATTACAATCTGGGATCCATATCTTTGTCACAGTGCATATGCAACGTTACACTCCACAGCACATATTTTATATTACAACTTTAGAGACTAGTTAGGTTACACAACACTGCCCTGTGCATATTACACTCCAAGGCGCACATCGCATAGCACGCGCTAGTGCCTGTGCTATCTCGCCCTCTCCAATGAATCTGTCATTGCGCACAATGTATTGCATATTATATTTCACACCCGGTTCATCTTATATCACACTTTTTGGTGCATAGTTTATACCATACACTATATCTAGTTTTCATTTTCAATCGTGCTCTCAGGACTATGTTCTATATAACACTGTGTTCACCTACCCTTTTCACGGGCATTACATTTTGCGATAGGGGGTGGAGGGTCATGGGGTGTTTCTGCCAAGTGAGCCCGGAGTCACAGTCACAAACGTCCTCTTCTTCCTGAATAAAAGTGAGATTACGCTGCATACTTGTTCATATTTTAAGTAGTTCGCACAAACACACGTTTTAAAAACAATAAAGTTCCTAATACCCGCCTTCTCTGAACAGTTAGCTTGCTGCCCCATCCCCCTCCTCCCTATCCTCTGTTGTGTGAATCCATGGACTAGCCTCCTCCCTCCTGCCATGCATGGTCTGATGTGCTGCCACTGCCCTCAATTTAGTATGATGTACCAGTCCCCTCCTCCTGCCCTCCATTGCCCAATTCTATGCCCCATTATTGACCTCCTGCTTAAACTCTGTGCTTAGCTTGCTGCCCCTATTCTCCTTCCCCCGCCCTCCGATGTCTTTGTGCATGCCCCTGCTCCATCCTTTTTGCCCACCATGTTCCATGGACCTGCCACTCCTATCTACTCTGAGTGTTCTGTTGAGCTGCAACTCCCCTCCCACCTGCCTAGCATTGTCAGATGACTGTAACCTGTCCCTGCCACCTCCACCCTGCCTGTCCACATGCCATGCCCCTATCCTCTTCCTCCTGTCCTACATGGTCCATTGTACTGCCACACCCTTCTGCCCTCCCTGGTCTGTTGTGCTGCAACTGCTCCTCCTGCCTGCCCCGTGCGGTCTGTTGTGAGGCCCCTTCCCCTGAACTTTCTTGTCTGTGCACAGGTCCTGACCCTCCCTTCTATCCTCCATCGTCCTTTGTGCATGCCCCTGCACCCTCCTTCTTGCCCATCATAGCCATTGTGCTGCCACTAACCCTCCCACTTGCCATGCATGGTCCTCTGTGCTGCCATGGCCCCTCCCACCTTCCCCGTGTGGTCAGTTAGCTGCCTCTGACCCCCTCCAACCTTCCCTCCATGGTCTGTGTGTATGCCATCACAGTCTCACTGTTGCTCTTCATGGTGTGTCTTGCTTCTAGTGCCCATCCTGCCTGACCTCCATGGCTATCTTGCTGCTCCTGCCCTGCCCCCTTGCCTCCAGCCCTCTGTTTACATGTGCAGACCCCTACTCCCTCCCTCCTGGCTTGTCTGTTCCATTGTAATGCCCCTGATCCGTCCCTCCTGCCCTTTATTGTCTGTTATGCTGCAGCTTTCTCTCCTGTCTGTCCATTATGGTCAGCTAGCTACCATTGCCTCTTTCCCCTCTGTTCTCTGTTGTCCATGTGCATGGTCCTGTCCCCTTCCTCTTGCTTTCTGTGGATTGTTGTGCTGCACTCCCATCCCGCATGCCCTGTGTGGTGTATTGTGCTGCTGCAAACCCTGATGCCTGCCCTGCAGGGTCAGTTTGGTGCACCTCTCCATGTCCCTCCTGTCCTCTGTTATCCAAGTCCATGTCCCTACCCCATTTCCTTCCATGATCCAATGTACCATACTTGCGAACATTTTGAACTTGGTAAGAGGGAGATTTTGAAAAAAAACTGGGGTATTGATTTTCCCCTTTGAGTTACATTGAAAAAGAGGAGATTGTAGACAGGAGACAGATCAAATAAAGCCCATTTGAGCTTAAAAACATTGGACGTTTCCTGGCTGAATCGGGTTTGTTGGCATGTATGGTTGTACTACCATTGCCTCTTCCTTCTGCCCACAATGGTCTATTACATTGCCACAGCCTCTCTTGCAAGTCCTGTATTGTTGGTTTGTTGCCCCTGCCCCCCTTTCCACTGCCCTCCATAGTCTGTTGTGCTGCCACGGCCCTTCCTGCCTGCTCAGTGTGGTTAAATTGTTGCCTTTGCACCCTCCTACCTGCCTTCAATTTTCAGAGTCCGTGCCCCTGGCCTCTGCCTCTCAACAGTATCCTAATGAACAACTAGATTGCTAACATTCTATATTTATTACAAAAGTGTGGAACGCCTGACGTCATCTTGATGTAATCAAAACTGTAATACCTAGAGCATTTCCTTTAGAAATTACATATATGAGAGGGTCTTATTGGCATCAAAATTATGGTTAGTGCTCTAAAAGACTAAAATAAGGACATATTTTCTGAGTTTTCAAATAGTGACAAAGCACTTTTAAATTATTTGTTATCTTTATGTTTTTTTATCGAGTTGACCACTTGATTAAATGTTGCACTTAGGGGAGAGGATGTGGTGTTACTTCCAGAACTGCAGACTTTGCAACTGGGGAACCAGGTTGGAGTTTCTGCTCGACATTCTGTGATTCTGGTCAAATCACTTAGTCTCCCCATGTCTACAACCAAAATGAATTTGTTCTTGTGTGATGTAACCAATGCTCATGTAAAGCACTCCAATACCTGACAAGTCTGCACTATATAACACTGCAAAAACACAAAATAATAAGTGTTTTGCACACTTCTGTCATTGGGCTATATTTGGGCTACATCTGGGTGATTTTGGGCTACATTTGGGCTCTTTTGTCTCCGGTGGCCATCTTGGGAGATTTATTTGTTATGAAGTTTCCTAATTTCCTCATGTACTGCAGTCTCCTCAGTAGAAAATGCTTTCAGTTTTTTACTTTGATTCCATCATGAAGGTATTCAGATATGTCACACATTTTCCATAAATTCTGAATGTTAGCACTTAGTAAAACTACTGTTCACCATGGAAGTCTGCTCCTGGTATTAAAAGTGCATGTTTCAGTCTGCATGTCAGAATTTTTTAATGAAATAGAAGAGGATTTGAGAAGTCACTCAAAATGTGCCCTCATTTTCTTTCTTCAGCATTAATCATAATTTCTATGGCAAAATGAACCCCCTCATTGTGTTCCTTTTTAAATTAAATGTTTTAAGTGTTACCAGTTTATTCCAATCAAGATGGCTTCAGGTGTGCCATACTTTTGTCATAATGAAGACAGTAAGCGCTCTAGTTGTTTTTAAGAACACTCTGGGACATTCTGTCATTGGGCTATATTTGGGCTACATCTGGGTGATATTTGGTCTACATTTGGGCTATTTTGTCTCTGGTGGCCATCTTGGGAGACTTATTTGTTATGAAGTTTCCTAATTTCCTCATTTACTGCAGTCTCCTCAGTAGGAAATAATTTCAGTTTTTTACTTTGATTCCATCAAGAAGGCATTCAGATGTGTCACACATTTGCCATAAATTCAGATTGTTAGCACTCTTTTTGCTCATTAGATCACTGTAGTAAAGCTACTGCTCACCAGGGAAAACTGCTGCTGGTATTGAAAGTGCATGTTTCAGTCTGCATGTCAGAATTTTTTAATGAAATAAAAGAGGATTTCAGAAGTCAAAATGTGCCCTAGGTTTTCTTTCTGCAGCACTAACCATACTTGTTATGGAAAAATGAACCCCCTCATTTTGTTCCTTTTTTAAATTAAATGTTTTAAGAGTTACCACTTTAATCCAAGCAAGATGGCTTCAGGTGTGCCATACGTTTATCATAAGTAGGACTGTTAGCGCTCTAGTTGTTCTTTGGAACACTCTGGGAAGCTGCAGTAGAACACAAAGGAATCAACTGACAGTCTCTGCCCTTGTTGGATGTACATGTTTTACTGAGAATGTCAGACTTCATTCTCACATGACTGAGAAAGATAATGTGAATTTACAGAAAATAAGCTCTCAGTTTAGCTTATAGATCACCTTCCAAACCTCTGTGGGAAAAGCATGAGAAAATATTTTTCTCTCAATCATGATATCCCAGCAGAAGGCTTTTTCACATGGTGAAATCACCTTAGAACATACCACAATTCCTAAAATGAGTATGGTACCATCAACAAATGATTTATAATGTAACTAAAGTCTTAAAACCTTCTATTAACTGCAATGCTTTTTAATGAGGTGCTATCATGTACATTGGTCCCAAGATGGCTGCCAACACTTCTTGGATGAAGTGCTGACAGCCAATCAGATCTCAGGATGAGATGTGTGGTTAGGCTCCGCCCACATATATATATGATTTTACTTTTGATTTTCTCAGGAACTACTGAACAGATTGACACCAGACCTGCAAAAGGCACTTCCCTGAGCTGAGGACTACCTCTCTGCCAAATTTCAAGTAATTCTGTTCAGCCGTTCGGGCTGTACCTTGGACTAAAGGTCCCTATGGAAAATTGCATGGAGAAAACGCGTTTTAGGACCCCCCTTTTTTCTCAGCCCCCGCTTGACGAATCCTCCCCGAGACTTTCAGGGTAGGAGCGGAGCGCCCCACCAATTTTGAAAATTTTGCGAGGATTCGTCAACCGGCGCTAAAGTTATTCCAAATAGAATGTTGCGGACTTCCTATGGAAACACGGTCCTAACTATAACTATCTACTGGCGACCGCCAGTAGATAATATATATATATATATATATATATATTCAGTGAAAAAACCATAGGTTTCACACACGTTATAGTTAGGAATTAGCATTTAAAAAACCTTAGAAATTCAGTGAAAAAACCATAGGTTTCACACATGTTATAGTTAGCTGGACATTTTACTCGTAAAAAACCAATGAAATTGCCCCGTTATAGTTAGTTCAGCTAACTATAACTCGCGCGCCCGCAATGCACTGCTGATGACGTCACATATTACATCACTCATGACATGGTCAGTGACATCACTCATGACATCACTGATGACATCTCAAATGACATCACTGATGACATCATCCAGTGAATGTGTGTTTTTCTGAAAATTAAATATGTTTTATATATGTATATCTCAAGGTCGATGGAAGAATAAATGGGTATATAAGTGTCTAAATGGATGATTTGTTTTTGAAAAATTGATTGTTTAACTGACTGATTAAGTGTATCATAGTGAATACATGTTTTAGTGAGTAATGTTTAAATATGTATATATCTGTATCAGTCTCTCACTTTGTGTATAAGTGGCTGCATGGGTTGGTGAGTAGCTACATGGGTGTCTATATAGGTTATTAGTTGGTTTTTTGAGTATCAGTCTGAGTGTCTGCATGGTTCGGTGGGGGGTATTACGTAGTGCATAGGTGTATGAATGAGTGACTCACTGTTTGTATGTGTTGAACACAGCATGTGTGCAGGACTGTATGGGTGGATGAGTGTGTGCATGGGTGTGTTAGTGAGTGAATGACTGTCTCAATAGTGTCTTTATGAGTAACTACATATGTTTAAAACTAGTATATGTGACTATTGGTTTATATATGTGAGTATATGTGAGAGTGAGAGATTGAAAGAGTTCCTGTATGAATAAGTATGTGTTTCTATAAGTGATTGTTAAAAAGACTAAGTATGTGTAAGTTTCCGTAGAAGTAAGTGTGGTGGTGTGTGTATAACTGTATATGCAAGTAAATGGATGTTTGATTCTTTGTTAGCATGAGTGACTATGTGTGTGAGTAACTCTATGGATGAGTGGCATTGTGTAACAGGATGTATAGGTGTATGAGTACATATGATGAGTGAGTACATGTATGAGTGACTAAATTGGACTGTTGGTGAATGAGTGGATGTGTATGTGGATCTTAGAATTACTGAATAGGTTGTTTTAACTGGTATTGGTATGTCCATTGTTTTGAACATTGTAGTTTCTATTTTTGAATGTGTGTGTCAAAGGTTATATTAGGGGAAGAGGAGGTCTGCCACTCTATCACAAGGATGATGTCATCAGTGATGTCATCAGTGATGTCATTTGAGATGTCATCAGTGATGTCATGAGTGATGTCACTGACCATGTCATGAGTGATGTAATATGTGACGTCATCAGCAGTGCATTGCGGGCGCGCGAGTTATAGTTAGCTGAACTAACTATAACGGGGCAATTTCATTGGTTTTTTACGAGTAAAATGTCCAGCTAACTATAACATGTGTGAAACCTATGGTTTTTTCACTGAATTTCTAAGGTTTTTTAAATGCTAATTCCTAACTATAACGTGTGTGAAACCTATGGTTTTTTCACTGAATTTCAAAGGTTTTTTAAATGCTAATTCCTAACTATAACGTGTGTGAAACCCATGGTTTTTTCAGTGAATTTGCAAGGTTTTTTAAATGCTAATTTTTTTTTTATTCTTCAGTTTTTTCAAACATATTTTTAATTTAATTTTCTTACCTTTTATAAAGACTATGCTTAAATTTTTAAAATCCTTAAATATTTTTTTTTAATATATTTTTTAAAATAAACATGTAAAATTTATTTCCAGTTTTTTTTTTTTTTTTTATTTTTTAGTACGCGTACCGTAAGCTCACGGTAAGCGTACGGTTTACGCAACGTCCGTAATCTATCTACGCTGCTTGCGTACAGTTACGCACTTTGCGTAGCCGCGCGTACTGCGCGTGGGACGCGTGCGCGCTTACGCCACACGCGCACGTTACGCGGAAGTGCCGGGGAGTGACTGTTATGCGCATGCGCGCAAGCGCGTGTCTTTTTTACGCGCACGCGTACTTTTTGCCGTAACCGTACCGTAAGCGTACCGTAAGCGTACGGTAGGTCATGTGATCTTGAAACACAACTTTTGATTGGTTGAAACTACTTTCAGTTCTAGAACTCTCCTACACCACACCCATTCCCCTCATTTCTGCTTGTGATCCCTTGGGAGAAGGAGCTGGTTTGTCTTTGGGATACGATGGCAGAACAGCAGAGCTCTTCTGAGAGTGAGGCTAGCACTAGCAGCACTGTCTTGAGGCAGAGATCGAGGAAACAAAAGCCTTCTTATGTTTGGGATTATTTTACTTTTCCAGAAGGCCAGCAAAAGGTGAATGCACCCTTAGTTACTTGCACGCTGTGTAAGCGTGTACTTTCTAGAGGTAATCCTGACAGGAAGTATTCCTTTGGGAATCACACCATGAAGAGACACCTCCAGGATGTACACAGAAGGACACATGGTCATCTTTTTGGAGGTAACTCTTCAGAAAGACGAGCCAGTACATCCACAGCAGCTCAGCCTGGACCATCATCTGCAGGGCTTACTCCTTCTTCTGCAGGTCAGGTGAGCCCTTCATCTGTGGGGGGAGAATCTCCTTTTGCTGGCCCTCTGGAAATGAACCCTCGATTTCGGAAGGTTGATATTCATTGCACATTTTGTAAAGATCTAATTTGCCATAGGGAGACCAGTGTTTCCCTAGTGAACAACAAAATAGATCAGCACATTTGTCGCTTTGAATAATTTTCCCATGCTTCCTTTCCTCTGTCCCTGCATGAACACAACGGTTCTTTTAAGAGCCAACCTTATCTTTCATCTTTTTTTTACATATGTTTTTAAAAACTTTTTTTTATTTTTTTTTACCGTACGCGTACGGTGCGCGTACTTTTTTTTTATTTTTTAAAAAAAACACTAAAAATCATTTATCACATTACATTGTCCTTGAGAGACTACAATTATTATTATTGACTTACCATACTCACTGAAAAAATATTTATTCATTTCTTTTTTTTAAAAATAGTTTTAAAAATGTTTGTAGTTTTCGAAAATTTTCTATATCTATCTGGAAAAAAAGAAAAAAGTATTAATATTTTTTAAACATTTTATAATACAGTACACATATTTACATTTTTTACCAAAAAATCTTTTTGCCTTATTTTTGCTGTTTTCAGAATATATTGCATTTCATTATAAATTGTGAAAGCAATTGCATTCATCATTTTACAGCGGGCAAAAAAAAATACCAATCACAAAGATTGTATTAAAAAAGCCCTGATTCTTTTTTTACTTAAACTTAACATTATAGAAATGCATAATATTGTAAAAAAATATCATCTAATACCAATACTTATTTCTTTAAAATACCGTCTGATATGTTTGTTTCAGAACTATAATCACAATATTATATCTCAAATTACTCCAAAATACATCTGATTTCATTTCCTTTAGGCCAAATAGTAATTTTTTTTTTTTTTTTAGAATAAATTTCCAACGGAAATCCAATAAAATTCTAAAGTTTAATTTGTCCAGATCTCACCGATTCTCTGTAACATTTTGGTTCACGAAAATTTTTTGAATAATTTATTTAGTCCACAATAGAATTGGTTACTTTTCCACATGGCCAAATAGTAATTTTTTAAATCATTTTAAAAAAAAATTCCAATGGCAGTCCAATAACATTCCAAAATTTAAAATGTGCAGAAATTACCGATAATCTCTAAATTATTGGTTTTTCAAAATTGCATTAAAAATTTAAAAAGTCCACATTACAATTGGTTATCTTTCCATTAGGCCAAATGATAATTTTAAAAATCTTTTTTTTACAAAATTGCAATGGTAATCCAGTAAAATGGTAAAATTATTTTGTCCAGATCTTGCCAAGTCTCTCTAAAATTTAGGTTTCAGGAAGATTAGATAGGAATTTGCTAAATCAAAAGGCAAACGTTGTTTGAAAATCAATTGGGAATCATTACACAGTGTCCAGCCTTTTTCACATTTTAGATAAACTGCGTAATGTCCAGAAGTAACAGTAGGTCCATCATGGAAAATTATTGCAACAGTTACAAAAGTTTTTCCTGAAATTGATAATTGCTGTCCTGTAAACTTCTTTATTAAAGTATCCAATTTTGAACCATCAGCTCTACATCGTTGCATCATTAAAATTACATACTGTCCGTATTCCTTTAAAATTAATGTTGAAAACATGTCAGAATTACACTCACCACATTTCATGCTATGATTAGCATCTTTAACTAATTTTGCAAAAGTGACTGTTTTACTCTCTGGCAATGTCAAATAAATAAACCTTTCATTATCAACAATAGAGCCACTTATATTATAACAATTATCACAACTATGTTCCCATTTATAAGAGAGACCAAAAAAAATGTCAATGGGAACTCCTTCTTCTTCCACTACCTGAAGAAAATACATCAAAAATTCATGTGCATCTTGCTGTTCATTTTGAGAAAACTGTGTTCGTCCTGAACATACATCTAAAAGTTTTCTAATGTCAGTAGCACTTTTATCTTTACTCAGCTTTTGAAAAAGGAGACTCAGCTCTGAACAGAATCTTTTTCCCTGATTTACTATTATCTGCTCTTGCAAACTTTCCAGATAAAATGCAACATTCAGCACTACATTTGCGTAGCAGTTGACACCAGAGCTATTTTCAAAATGACATCCTACAACCTGTTCTTCATTTTCCTTTTTCTTTTTGCTTGCAATTACATCACTCCTCTTTTTTTTCCTCTTCTCTACATCTTCACTACAGATATTCTCATTTTTCCTTTTACGAGAAACTACACGTTTCTCCAACACAGGATACTGACCTAAATGAGGAGCATAGCTTCTTCTTAATCTATTATACTCCTTTACACAATTTGTATCAGCACTAACTTTTGAGTCATCAAAGTCTATCATGAATAAACCTGATAATGTTTTCACTCGTGACAAAGCAACATATGCCATACCTTCTTTGAACACAGTTGAACCAATGTTCACAAATGCACAATCTACAGTCAATCCTTGAGACTTGTGAATAGTTACAGCATATGCTAGAGAAAACGGAAACTGCTTCCTACGTACATATAAGTCTTTCACAAGCATAAAACGAACTGTACAACGACAAATATATTTAACTTCATCTATCTGATCAAATTTTATTTTTAAACATTCAATTCCTTCTTTTTTCTGATAATTAATAAAACCCACAACTCTTTCCATCGCTCCATTAACTAAACCTTTCTCAACATCCAAATTTCTCCTTAAAAACACTCTACAGTTCATGCAAACATATAGATTTTTTTCTAATCCAGCTGTTTTGGAGATGTTCATCTCTAGTGAGTCCAATTTATTTTTCAGTTTGCCTGTTACTGTGACAGTAATTCTTCCATCCTCAATTTTGTCCACTGCTTCCAATTTCCTGATCTCTTCCTTTTCCAATTTCAAAAGCTCCTCATTGAATATTGAGCATTCACGTAGAGTAGGCATTAAGCAGATGACACTTTTGTTTTCTGCAATGTTCTTGTATATCTTCTCTGCAACTATTTCTTCCTTTGGAAATAAATTATGTAGCAGCCGAGTCTGTATTGCTTTTTTGCCAGCTTCTGTGAGTAGTCCAATCCTGATATCTTTCAGAATACTTCCATATTCTTCATCGTTTGCTTGCCTCATATTAGTTGTAAGTTCCTTGTACTCAAAGAAGGACCAAATATTTGTATTACCGATGCTTCCCAATGACTTCTTCGTGTCTTCATGTGTCACAGTATTAAACACTGGTTGTCCTTTAACTGGAGTAAGTTGCAAAAGATCTCCAAAAACTATGACGTGTTTTCCACCAAATAACACGTCATAGTCTGTCTTCAAAATTTGCTGCATTCTTAAATGCACAAAGGCAAGCATTAAGTTTGATACCATGCTCACCTCATCAATAATGAGAACTTGCATCTTCTTCAATACTCGTGAAACTTCCAAGGATGCTTCTCCAGTTAGCTTGTTGAATTGTATTTTGTTCTCATGCTCCACTGGTAACATTAGCAAACGATGTAAGGTGATTCCTTTTATGTTATATGCTGCTAACCCAGTTGGAGCAGTAACCACACAAGACAAAGTAGAATCCGTTTTTTGCTTTAGGTAGCTTCTGATGACTTTAATTAGGAAACTTTTTCCAGTGCCAGCTTGTCCGCTTACATACATCCTGATTGGATGAAATGATGTGCATGAGCACTCTTTTTTTACATGTAGAAATCCGTGATCAATTTTGTTTTTGATCTCTTCATAAATTTGTTGCTGCTCTTGATTCAGTTGTCTTTCCAAATTTTCTAAGTCTATAAATTCTTCTTGAGCTTGATTCATAGCTGTTTCCACTTCATTCATGGCTATTGATGCTTCATTTTCAACGATTGGTTGTCCTAGGGGATCTTGACTGTGTGTTCCTGAACTTTGGCTGTCCTGAGAACTGTCTCTAGCTATTTCTGCTGCAATTGTAGTTTCCTGTTCAATTTCTTCATTTAACATTTGCAGATAAGTTGTGAATGTATTGCATTGTATGCTGTCTTTGCAAGCATTAAATGAATCCTCATAGCTTTGAAATTCTCCCAGTAGTTCATCCTCTGTACGCCATGGTTTAAACAACTGTAAAAGAGCCAAGTAGTAAAATTCTTTCTTGTCGGTAGTGTCGCAACTCAGCTTCCGGTGATTTATCAAACTTCCTTTGGTTTGCTTCACCAAACATCCTTCTTCACCAACAACTTTATATTTTCCATTATTAATGTCTTCTGCAGGTTTCCGTGAATAAATGTAGTTCTGCAACACTTCATAGAGACACATGTTCTCCAGATGATGACTTCTCTTGGGATAATATGTGTCCAACATGTTTGTTTTCAATATATCTGTACTTTCTGGGTCATTCTCGGCCAAATATTCAATTTCTCCAACAGATTTCAGTACCCGATTTCTCATTGCTGCAAGGCCTAAACTTGCCCAAATTATTCTTCTTGACTTCGAGTAGAGACTTGCAGAAGATAACCTATCTGAACATTCGTAGGATCCAATTTCTCGATGCGATAACATCTTCAAACTGAAACTGTACAGCTTCTTACTGACAGTTTTCTCGTGAGAAATCTCTTCCCACATTTCCTTCAATTCTGTTTTTTCTGATTTTGTAATGTAAGACGTTACATATCGTGCAACAGCAATGGAATTGTCAGCTACATACTGTATATCCATGTTAGCGTTCCACATGGATAAAATGACTGGGTTGTAGTCATTTATATTTTTTGATTCTTCTTTTCTTTTAAGGTTGTAGGTATTCTTAGGTGATTTTCTTGTGATAGTATGTCTCACAGCTGACATAAAACTGTTTACTCTTCCATTTGAAAGAACAGGTCTAGGAAATCCAAATCAACATTTAGTGTAGTATTTTTCTTTGCTCTTATATTTCCGTCGACAGTATTTTCCACACCGATGACTTTGGAAACGTAAAACTTGCTCCTTTAACTTGTTCTCTTCTGTGCTTTTTGGTATACCACATGTTGCATATTCTTCAATGTAAGATAACACTGCTTCATCAGTATCTGTTCGAAACTTTGGGGCATCCTTGATCCACAACAGCATATGAATATGAGGAGCACCTCTTGCCTGGTACTCTTTTCTCCAAAAGAAATCCACTACTTCTCCAAGGGGTGGATTTTTTTTATTGCAGATGAAGGACATCATAGCCTCAAATCTATGATTGAAATATCTGCAAACATTAACCGGATCCAATGAGCACAGTTCTCCTGCTGTCTTGTATTCGATGTTTTTAATGTTTGAATTGGCCTCTCGTAGAAAATCCAGTAAATCATCCCAAGCGTACTCGGCACAGCTTAGGGTAAGGAACCATGTTGGTGTTCCTAAATTGCGTAACATGCATTTTAGTTCACCATGGCGTCGGTACCAATATTAATTTGTCCCACGCTGACAAGCCATCAGATTGATCAGTTGTGTTTCCAAATGATCATCTCGGTGCTGCACTTTCTCCATAAAATCCTTAGCAGACACATTTTGTAAATGTACTCCACTTTTTAAAATGTGATTTACTGCATAAGACAGTGCAGACAAGTCGCTTTCAAATAAAAGATGGAACAAATAAGGAATACTTTGTCGAAATCTGGGATCTTCAGCATATAGTCTTGTAGTCCGATACTCTGAAGCTGGAATCTGTTCTGGACGTTCATCGTATCGTCCTCCTTTTCCCGTAGGAAACAGCTGGGGAAAACATCGAGCTTCCAAGCTCTCCTCCCATACACTCACGGGAGTTCCTTTTGCTTTCTTCATCTGAAAGAGATCAATATTGTCTCCCATAACTTCTTTCGAATGAAGAGGATGTATGCTAAAATGTTCATAAATTTCTTCTTCCTTTGTCTTGTCCACTTTTTCAATTTGTCCAGTTGGTGTTTCTGTGTCTTCTTGAAAATCTTCGTCTTCTTCTTCTTCTTCTATATAAATTGATTCATACCATTTGTTATTTTTTTTCAAATACAAATTTGCTCTTTGTACTTTCCGCACATCTACCAGCTCCTGCCAAATCTTCTTATTCTTTGTAGGTACACCATTAACCAGAATAATTAATGGTACAGTTTCCAAAGTATCCGCATCAATAGTTTCCATATTTTTTTTCAAATCCAAGGGCAAATACACCACTCTACCTTTTAAACCTCTCAGTAAATCTGAAGGAGGTAATTTACCAGTTTTGGGCTCCATACGTACTATGGTCTGGAACGGATGAACACATTGAATGAGTATAGACTCATATGTATTTAATTCAGAAAGTTCAGCAGGAATAGCATCCAATTCTAAATTATTATGTACAGCTCTGGTCGGCATTCTATTTTCCTCTAACTTGTTGTAACAGTATTTACAAATACGCTGATCTTCACCCAATTCAAAACAATTTTCAAGAAATATATATGTGGCAAAATCCATCCACTTATAATTATCTTCATTTTCACTCTTTCTGTAGAGATCAACATTCCTAGTTTGTTTTCTATAATGAGTTCTGCGGCAACAAATACAAGTAACATTTGGTCTTTCATTAGAGACTATTGCAAATTTTGTTATGTGATCATTAAATGTCTTACTTACAGAAGGTTCTACATTCTCTTCCACTTCTTCCTCATTTACTGTGTCCTTCTCTGCACTGTTTTGTTCAGGACCAAAGTAACAAAACTGAATTTCATCAACAACCTTCTCTACATCTGATACCGTTCCTCGGAACAGAGCCCTATTCAATTCATTTAACTTTATTGCTGGACTTTTGGCAAAATACAACCGTCTCACAAACTTTCTCATTTCAGTATGATGAACAGCCAGCATCCTAAAATGATGGAAAACACTATTGCACACTTTTCTAGATAGACAAGCCAGAGAATGACCCTGCAAACCAGTATTCTCTCTCACTCTGCATGGATCCAGACTTTGAAGCACCTTAATCTTCTGTTTTACACTTTTTTTACTATATTCTCTTAGAAACTCTCGAAATCTGTCAATAGATTCCTGACGCACAGTGCAAATACTACTACAATTCCAAGTGTACACTGGGGCTTTAGGACGTCTCCCCATTGCCTCATCTGCCATCACTTGTACCTCATCTCTTGGAACCATTATCTCCTTCTCCATTATGCAACCATTTTTTACTTCGTATGAACGACCTCTGGTGTCAACTGCATGCAGCAAACTATTACTTTGAAAATAGCTCTCTTCATTAAAAAAAGGTTCACTACTTGAACTATGCATCCACTTTCCTAAAAACACTTTACAAAAGTTTGTTCTGTTCACTACTCTTTTGCTTTTGCTTTGTGATTTCAGTACATTAACCATTTTATCTAATGTACGCATCCTATTCAAAATTAATATGAATAGTTTCCTTTTTAATTCTAATGCTTTTGCTGCAATGGCTTCAATTTCTTTTTTTCTCTTGTAATATTTTGCCTTTTGCTTATATTTCTTCACATCCTTTATCAAATTGGACATAACTCTTCTCTGAAACATTTTTCTACGTATCTCTTTAAACGCTGTTTTTCTGTTTATGTAAAACTTTTCAGTTGCAGAAGGTATATTTGCATTAACTAAATTCTCAATTTTTTGCTGTTCTCTTCGTTTTGTTACATTCTTCCCAGGACAGACATTTTGTACATTTTTCTTTGTTTTGAATATTTTTTTAAGAAATTGTTTTTTCTGCTTACCAGAAGATTTTTTCTTTTTCCCAACATGAGCATCTTCTACTAACTTTGGTCCTCCAGTTGTCTTCAAATATAGTTTTTTTTTTAGCGTTTTTTGAACTCGAGATTTTGTAGGCATCTTAAATTTTGTTCACTGTTCTTCAGCAATACCTGAAAAAAACTAAAAAAAAATCCTTTATTGTATTTAAATATATTACTACATTTCTTTTCACAATAGTCACAAAACAAAATTTCTTTGCCAATTTGAATGCACACAAACTGCTCTTTTTTTTGGGCAAGTGAAAATCTCTTTTACAAACTGTCACATTATGAAACCACTTTTCAGATTTTTTAAAAAGCCCATGTCCAGAGTGCTACACTCCAGCAAGGGCAACCAGCCTTAGTGAAGCTCAATGTATTTGCATTACAGACTGAAACCTGAAAACCCCACTCGCTTCTAAATACTGTGCATGACTATACACGGCAAGCACATGGGTGTGTGCTAAGACTCTGCTTCTTCCCCCAAAAATTCACTCCCCCTTTCCATCTAATGCAACTGTGAAATCACCAGAGCAAGACGCAATAAATCTCTGCCTATAATTCCTCTATGCACACAGAGTCATGTTTTCACATTAGTCCCAAAACGAAATTTCTTTGCCATTTTTAAAGCACACTTACTGCTCTTTTTTTTTTCGGGGCAAGTGAAAATCACTTTTACAGACTGACACATTATGAAACCTTTTTTATTAATTTATTTAAATGCACATGTCCAAGCTGTTTTTTTCAGACCACCACCATGTGTATTCGCGGTGACTGCCTACACTCCAGCAAGGGCAACCAGCCTTAGTGATGCTGAATGTATTTGCATTACAGACTTAAACCTGAAAACCCCACTCGCTTGTAAATACTGTGCATGACTATACATGGCAAGCACATGGGTGTGTGCTAAGACTCTGCTTCTTCCCCCAAAAATTCGCTCCCCCTTTCTATCTAATGCAACTGTGAAATCACCAGAGCAAGACGCAATAAATCTCTGCCTATAATTCCTCTATGCACACAGAGTCATTTTTTCACATTAGTCCCAAAACGAAATTTCTTTGCCATTTTGAAAGCACACTTACTGCTCTTTTTTTTTCGGGCCAAGTGAAAATCACTTTTTACAATTGGAAATCACTTTTACAGACTGACACATTATAAAACCACTTTTTTTGATTTATTTAAATGCACATGTCCAAGCTGTTTTTTCAGACCACCACCATGTGTATTCTCTGTGACTGCCTACACTCCAGCAAGGGCAACCAGCCTTAGTGATGCTGAATGTATTTGCATTACAGACTTAAACCTGAAAACCCCACTCGCTTCTAAATACTGTGCATGACTATACATGGCAAGCACATGGGTGTGTGCTAAGACTCTGCTTCTTCCCCCAAAAATTCGCTCCCCCTTTCCATCTAATGCAACTGTGAAATCACCAGAGCAAGACGCAATAAATCTCTGCCTATAATTCCTCTATGCACAGAGAGTCACGTTTTCACATTAGTCCCAAAACGAAATTTCTTTGCCATTTTTAAAGCATACTTACTGCTCTTTTTTTTTCGGGGCAAGTGAAAATCACTTTTACAGACTGACACATTATGAAACCTTTTTTTTAAATGTATTTAATTGCACATGTCCAAGCTGTTTTTTCAGACCACCACCATGTGTATTCTCTGTGACTGCCTACACTCCAGCAAGGGCAACCAGCCTTAGTGATGCTGAATGTATTTGCATTACAGACTTAAACCTGAAAACCCCACTCGCTTCTAAATACTGTGCATGACTATACATGGCAAGCACATGGGTGTGTGCTAAGACTCTGCTTCTTCCCCCAAAAATTCGCCCCCCTTTCCATCTAATGCAACTGTGAAATCACCAGAGCAAGACGCAATAAATCTCTGCCTATAATTCCTCTATGCACACAGAGTCATGTTTTCACATTAGTCCCAAAACGAAATTTCTTTGCCATTTTGAAAGCACACTTACTGCTCTTTTTTTTTCGGGCCAAGTGAAAATCACTTTTTACAATTGGAAATCACTTTTACAGACTGACACATTATGAAACCACTTTTTTTGATTTATTTAAATGCACATGTCCAAGCTGTTTTTTCAGACCACCACCATGTGTATTCTCTGTGACTGCCTACACTCCAGCAAGGGCAACCAGCCTTAGTGATGCTGAATGTATTTGCATTACAGACTTAAACCTGAAAACCCCACTCGCTTGTAAATACTGTGCATGACTATACATGGCAAGCACATGGGTGTGTGCTAAGACTCTGCTTCTTCCCCCAAAAATTCGCCCCCCCTTTCCATCTAATGCAACTGTGAAATCACCAGAGCAAGACGCAATAAATCTCTGCCTATAATTCCTCTATGCACACAGAGTCATGTTTTCACATTAGTCCCAAAACAAAATTTGTTTGCCATTTTTAAAGCACACTTACTGCTCTTTTTTTTTCGGGGCAAGTGAAAATCACTTTTACAGACTGACACATTATGAAACCTTTTTTTTTAATTTATTTAATTGCACATGTCCAAGCTGTTTTTTCAGACCACCACCATGTGTATTCTCTGTGACTGCCTACACTCCAGCAAGGGCAACCAGCCTTAGTGATGCTGAATGTATTTGCATTACAGACTTAAACCTGAAAACCCCACTCGCTTCTAAATACTGTGCATGACTATACATGGCAAGCACATGGGTGTGTGCTAAGACTCTGCTTCTTCCCCCAAAAATTCGCCCCCCTTTCCATCTAATGCAACTGTGAAATCACCAGAGCAAGACGCAATAAATCTCTGCCTATAATTCCTCTATGCACACAGAGTCATGTTTTCACATTAGTCCCAAAACGAAATTTCTTTGCCATTTTGAAAGCACACTTACTGCTCTTTTTTTTTTCGGGCCAAGTGAAAATCACTTTTTACAATTGGAAATCACTTTTACAGACTGACACATTATGAAACCACTTTTTTTGATTTATTTAAATGCACATGTCCAAGCTGTTTTTTCAGACCACCACCATGTGTATTCTCTGTGACTGCCTACACTCCAGCAAGGGCAACCAGCCTTAGTGATGCTGAATGTATTTGCATTACAGACTTAAACCTGAAAACCCCACTCGCTTCTAAATACTGTGCATGACTATACATGGCAAGCACATGGGTGTGTGCTAAGACTCTGCTTCTTCCCCCAAAAATTCGCTCCCCCTTTCCATCTAATGCAACTGTGAAATCACCAGAACAAGACGCAATAAATCTCTGCCTATAATTCTTCTATGCACACAGAGTCATGTTTTCACATTAGTCCCAAAACGAAATTTCTTTGCCAATTTGAAAGCACACTTACTGCTCTTTTTTTTTTCGGGGCAAGTGTAAATCACTTTTACAGACTGACACATTATGAAACCACCATGTGTAACTACAACAAAAACAATTCCCATTTCTATTATTCATTTCTTAAGTTACCACATACATCCCCTCTCAAACTGTAAACTCACCTTTAAAATTAGTTAGTTGTGAAAGAAATGTGACACTCAAACAGCAGATTATCAGAGCCAGGATCTCTGTTGTGTTCACCTCTCTCCTCTCAGCAGAACCAGATAATGGCAAACTTTCCCTCTATTTTTCCACACATATACATGTAAGTTTCAAATCTCAGTGCTTCCCCCTTTTTTTCAAATGTAATCACACATTTCTATTGGTTGAAAACCAACCCTTTTCCAAAAGTACCCTTCCCCCAACTTGACTTCTGCCTAGTACCCTTCCCCCAACTTGACTTCTGCCTGCTACCATAGCAACAGCTCATGGAACACTGCTGTGTAGAGTTAGGTCAGAAGTTCGACACACAATGTTTCAATTCCACAGAGCAAGAGTGCTTGACTTTTCAAACCTTACAGCAAATCCAAAGTACTGTTCTTTGGTTACACATTTTTTTGTACCAATACAAAACATGCTTCTATTAATTTACACATACAGCCTAGTTTTTATTCTAGAATGGTATGAAACAGCCAATCAGTTCTTTTTGTTTTGAAAAAAATATGTATGCCTCCATTTCCAAACTGTCTTTCTTTTCATATTGCCATTCTACTGAAAGACACCTCCTGAGTGCATCCAGTTCTCCTTTGAAGATGTTCACAGTGTGGATTGTAGGGCACAGCTATGTCTTCTGGAGTGAAAAGTTTGCAGAGAAAACAGGTATGGTGAGAGACCTTGCTTTGCCAAATGTAGACATTAAATGGATTGGTCAGAGAGGGTTAAAGTGGCACCAATTGATGCCATTGGTGAAATCCTTCATTCAAATCCAACACCCTGACCTCATAATAGTGCACTGTGGTGGCAATGACCTAGGCACTTTGACTGGGGTAGGTCTGGAAATGCTTATGAAGGACACCTTTGCACAACTGTTTACACTTTTCCCTAAAACTGCCTTTGTGTTTTCCAACATATGCCAAAGGCAAAAATGGAACTGGTCCAATCATTTCTGTCCGCAGATTGACAAAGCAAGAAAGCACGTCAACAAATCTGTTTCTGCTTTCCTCCGTGACTATGGTATGGGTGCCATTTACCACAACAACTTGCGTTATGACATGCAAGACATTTATAGAGGAGATGGTGTGCACTTCAATGATGAAGGGAACAGAGTCTTCCTCTTGAACCTTAGACTCTGCATCGGTACTTACTTGTAGGTACCACTAAAAAAATGACTTCATAAACACAACAGCTCTTTTTAGAGCTCCCTAATTTCTAAACTCTTAAATCTGCTTTTCATTTATTTTTTTTTATTTTTTTTACCGTACGCTTACCGTAAGCTTACCGTACGCGTACCCCGTGATTTTTTTTAAAATCAATAAATGGTTTTTTTGTACTTTTCTGTCCTTCTTTGACCCCCTTACAAATGTTAGGGGGTCTGTAACTCTCCTCATTGCTCCCTTTCCTTGTTTTCTCTGTTTTTTTTCTGAGTGAAACACACAAAATGGCGGCCGCCGCTTCCTGGTTTCGGCCGATTCGAATGTTTACTAAGATCTATGGGCCAATCAGAATCTCCTTCGCGCACGCCATGTTTCTTCCGTACGCTTACCGTAAGCTTACCGTACGCGTACCCCGTGATTTTTTTTAAAAATCAATAAATGTTTGTTTTGTACTTTACAGTCCTTCTTTGACCCCCTCACAAATGTAAGGGGGTCTGTAACTCTCCTCATTGCCCCCTTTTCTTGTTTTTACTCTTTTTTTTTCAGAGTGAAACACAGAAAATGGCGGCCGCCGCTTCCTGGTTTCGGCAGATTCGAATGTTTACTAAGATCTAAGAGCCAATCAGAATCGCGCTCGCGCACGCCACCGTACGCTTACCGTAAGCGTACGGTAAGCGTACCGTAAGCGGGCTCAGATATATATATTGATTTAAAGGCTATTTTCTCAGAATCTACTGAACAGATTTACACCAAACCTACAAAAGGCACTTCCTTGACCTAGGGACTACCTCTCTGCCAAATTTTGAGTAATTCTGTTCAGCCGTTCGGGCTGTAGCTCGTTCTAAAGGTCCTATGGAAAAATGCATGGGAAAAACGCGTTTTGGGACCCCCCTTTTATCTCAGCCCCCGCTTGACGGATCCCCCCGAGACTTTCAGGGTAGGAGCGGAGCGTAGCGCCCCACCTATTTTGAGAAATTCGCGAGGATTCGTCGACCGGCGCCAAAGTTATTCAAAATAGAATGTTGAGGTTTTCCTATGGAAACGTGGTCCTAACTATAACTACCTACTGGCGACCGCCAGTAGGTAATATATATATATATATATGTTTTTTTTTTTTTTTTTTTTTTTCTCCAAAAGACGCGGCACACAGCAACATTAATTAAGGCTTTTTATTTTGAAACACTCAGACCAACGCGTTTCAGCCCTCCTGGCTTTGTTCACGGTCAGTGAGCCCTCTTCTATTTCTACAATTTATACCATTTTTGCCGTTATGTGGCATTATGGGATTTGCAGTTTATTCAACCAAATGTTATATTTTTATAGGAAGAAAGTCTTATGTAGGCAAATGTTATTATATATCATAACTGTTTGGTGCATTCTAGGTAATGTTCTTGGCATTGGCAGTATTATCGTACTTGTAATTTGAATAATTCATAGATTGGCAACTTAACAGTTTCTCAATATACATTGTATAGTACCTTATTACATTTATGAAAACATTATTCACTTTGAGTTGCTTTTCCTTAAACTCAGTTAAATGCCATTATCTACACGTTTGGGTATAGTATAGTACCCTAGTTTACAAGCTGAGTGGGTCTCACAGGTGAACAATTTCTTACTTCCTTAATGCCTGATTAATTTAACTTTGTATATTCAGTTCAGATGAACATAAAGTTCTTCATCATTGTTCATCCCTTTCGGGGTCTTAGTCCTCAGTCGAATTATACACTTTGATTCTATTTGACGAAGTTTTTTCATTCGATTCCCTCCACGCTCATTTGATGGTACCATGTGTATTCCAAAGAAACTCATCGCTTTCCAGTCGCTTTTTTGACACACTGCCATATGTTTTGCTGTTGCGTATGCCATATCCTTGTTCTTCACTGCTCTTATGTGCTCCAGGATTCGCTTTTTTAACATGCAAATGGTGCTGCCGATGTATTGCATCCCGCATCTGCATTCCACTATGTAAACAACATAAGTAGAAGTGCATGTGATTTTCTGGTCTATATCAAACATTTTGCCATCGGGTTCCTTAAATGAACTTACATTTTTACCAATTTTGCATGCCTTGCACGTGTTGCATTTTCTGAAGCCTTTCTGTTGTTTATCTAGCCAGTTTTCTTGTTCTTTTTCTTTGAAGTGACTAGGTACCAATGCATCTCTCAAAGATCTCGTTTTCCTGTATGATAACAATGGTCTGTCTCCCAGTAGTTTCCCTATGTCTGGATCCCCAGAGATAAGGTGCCAATATTTATTGATTTTTCGCATAATTTGGCTGCTTTCCTTGCTGTACGTTGTGACAAATCGTGGTACTTGATCTTTTTCTTGACATTTACTCTTGGGTGTGAGAATTTCTGCTCTTGTTTTTTTATCAATTCTATTTTTGCTTTTTTGCAAGTTTCTCTCATGGTAGCCTCTCGCTCTTAATCTGCTCATTGATTCCAGAATTTGATTTTCTGCATCTGTGGGTTCGGAACAGTTATGTTTTAGCCGGGTAAATTCCCCATATGGGATACTTGTGATCAAGCTCGTTGGGTGGAAACTTGTCCCATGAAGTATGCTGTTCGTCGCCGTTTTTTTGCGAAACAGTGTGGAGTGAATTCTGTTGCCTTCAATGTAGATCTTAGTGTCTAGAAAATCGATTTCCTTCTTGCTTGAAGTGCATGTAAAGGATAAACCAATGTCGTTGTTACTTAGTTTCAAATAATACTCATTGAAGCTTTGTGATGGTCCATTCCATATTATGAAAAAGTCATCAATGTATCGGACCCATAGTATTATCCTATCCAGATCTTCTTGGTTTTTAGAGTTCCATGCTATCATCTTTTCCCACCACCCCATCGTTATATTGGCATAGTTTGGAGAAAAAGATATGCCCATGGCAGTGCCGCACTGTTGTTTGTACAGCTGTTTATTGAAGAAAAACACGTTATTGGTCAGACACATTTCGATCATTTGGAGTAGCATCTTCGTATGTTGCAATTCCGAAATGTTCCTTTGTCTTAGAAAGTAGCCGCAAGCATTGAGTCCTACCTCGTGTCTTATGGAGGTGTAGAGAGATACCACATCAATTGTGATTAAAAGGTATTCTTCGCCCCAAGTGATTCCCTCCAGAATTCGAAGAAAGTCGCCCGTATCCTTAATATACGAGCTCATTGATTTTGCGATTGGTGCCAAAAAACTGTCCACATATTGTGAAATGTTCTCATATAGTGATTCACAAGATGAGACTATTGGTCTCCCTGGTGGGTTGATTAAAGTCTTGTGAATTTTGGGTAGGAAATAAATTGTGGGTATTACTGGGAAATCATTGGTGAGAAATTTGAATTCGTCCTCGCTTAATAGATTTCTTCCATGACATGATTGTAAAAACTCATTCAGTTCAATGGTCATTTTGTTGATTGGATTTGTATTGATTTTACAATAGTTGGTTGTGTCATTTAACTGACGTAAGGCTTCATTCACATAGTCCTGTGTATTCAAAAGGACAATGTTTCCCCCTTTATCTGCGGGTTTGATTGTAAGTTTATTGTTCTCCACCAAATTGTTTATTGCTGCCCTTTCCTTTTTTGTTAGATTCTCTCTTTGTTTTTCATTCCTCTTTTTCGGCATTTTGTCGAGCTCTTCAATGATGGCATCTGAAAATAAATCAAATTTCTTTCCCGGGGATAATGATGGACAGTATTTTGATTTTCTTTTTAGGCCACTGTCTACTCTTTTGTCAGTATTTACTTCAAGATGGTTCATTAACTGTGTTTCTGAAACTTCTTCATTATTTTGATTATACATTAGATCAAACATGTTTTGCAGGTCTCGTATTTCCTCTATTGTCCATTCCGATTGGTTCTGCTTTATTGATGTTGTCTTTTCCGTTAGCTTTGCTGCTGGTTTATTCGCATGTATTTTCGCTAATTTCAATTTGCGGACATATTTGTATAGATCAATCCTGACTTGAGTGTAATTGAAGTGGTTTTCCGGACAGAAAGACAATCCTTTGTTAAGTAGCGATGTTTCCTCTTTAGTGAGTACGTGGTCTGACAGATTAATGATTAAATTCTCTACTTGCGATTTCTTAGAGAGTAGTGTCTTTTTTCTTTTCGCTCTTCTAGTTTTTCTTGTCCTTGATCCTGTCCATTGTTCATTGTTCCTCTTCCCCGTCCTCGGTTGGAGATTCTTCCGCGACCCCGTCCTCTGGTTAGTGTTTTGTCCAGATTCATGAGTCGCATTTCTTCTAAAAAATTCATTGGGGCCATTCCACATGTTGCATTTGATAATTCCCCATCGCTCACATCAGATTCAATACTGCTTGCAGGTGTTCCTTGTTGTTGTTGATTTGGAAAATTCTTTTTGAGTGTGTCGAATCGTCTGGCAAAAGTTAGTATCCTACCTTGGGCATAATCATATTCGTCCCTTTTGAATTTGCGTTGCTTGCGCTCCTCAATTTCTGTTTCATATTTCTCAAGTCTGCTGTCCATTTCTTTTCGTAATTTTACAATGTCCTCTTTGTTCGCTTGTTGCTTTATGAGATCCTCAATTTCCTCAATTTTCTTTGTGATCTCTATCACATCTATTTTGGCGTGTTTAATCAAGATGCGCATCATGTTTAATGAACATTGTTGATTATTTTCCACCCACTCATCAAGTAATTCAGCCTTAGTGTCTGGGTGTGTGGGCATTGTGAAAATACGCAGACCTCGCGGTATCCTGTTGACTTCTATGTAGTTTTCCAAGGCAATGATTTCCCAACTTTTGTTAATTTCCTTTTTATACAATTTTTCTCCTTCGTTAAATAATTGTTTTAAGGTGCTGGGTGTTTTATTCTTTTCACTCGTGGTTGCCGCTTCAGCTTGTGACTCCACTGGATTTTTGAACATTATTGCAGCTTTGCTTGCACGTTTTGCTGCTCGTGCCTCCATTACCTAATGCTTTCGATGGTATCTTGCCTATCCACACAACTGAGGTGCCGATCACGATCCGGTAAAAAATTCCCCCGTGCGACTCGTATCGGGTCTTTTCACCGTACGAATCGTACAAGTGCCGTACGAACTGGCAATCACGATTCGCATGGTAAAAAGTCCATACGAACCGCACCGGGAATCATTCCCCACACGTCCTCGGGTCGGAAAATGTGTCCGACACGTCCTCGGACGATTTACCTTACAAACGTAAAAATCCAAGTCCGACCGAGGAATCACGATCCATCCCGTGCGTCCGAGCCTACAACCGTATGGAAAAAACACCGTCCGCACCGAACACCAATAGCAACCATGGAGACATGTGCCCGCATACGCGCCCAACACTCCCCCCAGCCCCCGTACGTCCGACACGTACCCCCCGTATATGTATACCCCCACCCGTCTATGTACACCCCAGTACGTTCCAGTCGTACCCCCACCCCAGTACGTGTCGTACCACCGTCAATGTACACCCCCCCACCCCTGTACGTGTCGTACCACCGTCAATGTACACCCCCCCACCCCTGTACGTGTCGTACCACCGTCCATGTACACCCCCCCACCCCTGTACGTGTCGTACCACCGTCAATGTACACCCCCCCACCCCTGTACGTGTCGTACCACCGTCAATGTACACCCCCCCACCCCTGTACGTGTCGTACCACCGTCTATGTACACCCCAGTACGTTCCAGTCGTACCCCCACCCCAGTACGTGTCGTACCCCCCGTGTACCTACACCCCAGTACGTTCGAGCCACACCCCCACCTCAGTACGTGTCATGGCCCCGTCTACCTACACCCCAGTACGTTCCAGTCGTACCCCCACCCCAGTACGTGTCGTACCACCGTCAATGTACACCCCCCCACCCCTGTACGTGTCGTACCACCGTCAATGTACACCCCCCCACCCCTGTACGTGTCGTACCACCGTCTATGTACACCCCAGTACGTTCCAGTCGTACCCCCACCCCAGTACGTGTCGTACCCCCCGTGTACCTACACCCCAGTACGTTCGAGCCACACCCCCACCCCAGTACGTGTCATAGCCCCGTCTACCTACACCCCAGTACGTTCCAGTCGCACCCCCACCCCAGTACGTGTCGTACCCCCCGTGTACCTACACCCCAGTACGTTCGAGCCACACCCCCACCCCAGTACGTGTCATAGCCCCGTCTACCTACACCCCAGTACGTTCCAGTCGTACCCCCACCCCAGTACGTGTCGTACCCCCCGTGTACCTACACCCCAGTACGTTCGAGCCACACCCCCACCCCAGTACGTGTCACAGCCCCGTCTACCTACACCCCAGTACGTTCCAGTCATACCCCCACCCCAGTACGTGTCGTACCACCGTCAATGTACACCCCCCCACCCCTGTACGTGTCGTACCACCTTCTATGTACACCCCCCCACCCCTGTACGTGTCGTACCACCGTCTCTGTACACCCCAGTACGTTCCAGTCGTACCCCCACCCCAGTACGTGTCGTACCACCGTCAATGTACACCCCCCCACCCCTGTATGTGTCGTAACACCGTCTATGTACACCCCCCCACCCCTGTACGTGTCGTACCACCGTCTATGTACACCCCCCCACCCCTGTACGTGTCGTACCACCGTCTATGTACACCCCAGTACGTTCCAGTCGTACCCCCACCCCAGTACGTTCCTGGCGCACCCCCAACACAACCTCCTAAGTACGGAGCGCACCCCATGCCCCAACATCACAACCGCATGTACGAGTCGTACAAAGCCACACACAAGGACCAAATCGTACAACCAAATGGCCCATGTACACACCGTACACACGCCCAAAACGCACGTACACAACAAGGACAAAACAAAACAACTCAACAATACACCATTCGAAAGGCACACAGCCACTAAACATGGCCAACAACCACTAAAATAACACAATCACTGACCTGCAACTGTCAAAAACAAACAGAGGCCCAATACACCACCACTCCTTATAACACACCCACCCAAAATTCAAACACTGCCACACCCACCCATGGACCAATAAAAAGGGCCCACACACACAAACCATGAGCCTTTGCAACAGACCCACTGCTGCCAGACACCACAGAACCAGACTACAAGCGACACCACATCTTACACTTGCACACCTTCACACGACCACCCTCACAAACACCCTCTCATCACATTCACACACACACACAACCATCCACACCCCCCCCCAACATCCACACACCCCCCACACCCACACCATCCCCACCCACACCCCTCACCATGCCCACTACCAAGAATCCAAAGTTCAGTCACCGAGAGTTGGAGGTCCTTGTTGATCAAATCCTCAGAGTCGAGCCACAGATCTTTGGAACATTGGTCAGAAGCACCAGCCAGGCAGCCAAAACAGCCATGTGGCAGACCATCGTCGATGCTGTGAATGCTGTTGCGGACACCAGGAGGACCAAGCAGGATTGCCAGAACAAGTGGTACGATCTGCGGAGGAGGGTCAGAGCCAAGAGACAGGAGGAACACGACCAGGCCAACGCCACCGGAGGAGGGCCCTCCCGCAGAGCCGTACAGTACCATCCCTGGGAGGAGAGGGTGATGGCCATACTGCCGGTGGAGGCAGTTGAAGGAGTAGAAGGACTCCGAGACCCGGGTGAGTACACAAACAACGCACCTCACATGGGGGGAACTGCAACCACAACCAAAATTAATAACAGGCACGCAACCACCACAAGCCATCGCATTACTCAACCACACTCCATGAGCAGGCACATGCCACTGCTGCCACCATGCCCCATGCACCCAGCTGGACAATGTCAAGTCACAGGCCACAGAAGACAACAACACATGACACGGTAACCCGGATGGCGGGAGGCTGGGCACCAAGAATCACATAGTGCGACTCCAAAGCAGACAACAATGCCCTCTGCCCATATGGCCTAGGTCACAGCCAGACAAACACTGTGTCCCAACACAGGAATGACTTGCCAGCAAATGGCGGATGCCTTGCATCAACACATGGGGGTGAAGGCACTGTTTTGCACATGCCAGCAGCTAATGAACAGCCAACAGTGTGAAAGAGTGGCAGCACACACCACCACAGCAGCAGCGCACAGACACACAGCAGACAAAATGGGTGCCTGGAGATCAGAAACAAACTCACATCAACAGGCCAAGGGCCACTCAAAGATCTGCTAACAGTGTGTGCCCAGGAAGCTGGGCCAAGGTGACAGAGGGTGACACACGGAGGGAGGGAGAGGGGGACACAGAGGGAGGGAGAGGGGGACTGAGAGGGAGGGAGACGGACAGAGGGAGGAGGCTGACACACAGAGGGAGGGAGAGGGGGACAGAGAGGGAGGGAGAGGGGGACACAGAGGGAGGGAGAGGGGGACTGAGAGGGAGGGAGACGGACAGAGGGAGGAGGCTGACACACAGAGGGAGGGAGAGGGGGACAGAGAGGGAGGGAGAGGGGGACACAGAGGGAGGGAGAGGGGGACTGAGAGGGAGGGAGACGGACAGAGGGAGGAGGCTGACACACAGAGGGAGGGAGAGGGGGACAGAGAGGGAGGGAGAGGGGGACAGAGAGGGAGGGAGACACAGGAAGATGGACAGAGGGAGGAGGCTGACACACAGAGGGAGGGAGACACAGGAAGATGGACAGAGGGAGGAGGCTGACACACAGAGGGAGGGAGAGGGGGACACAGAGGGAGGGAGACACAGGAAGATGGACAGAGGGAGGAGGCTGACACACAGAGGGAGGGAGAGGGGGACAGAGAGGGAGGGAGAGGGGGACACAGAGGGAGGGAGAGGGGGACACAGAGGGAGGGAGAGGGGGACAGAGAGGGAGGGAGAGGGGGACAGAGAAGGAGGGAGACACAGGGAGAGCAAATCAGTCCTGTGGTGTGTGGGAATGTCTGCTCGTCAGCAGGTGGACTGCGTGCATGTAGACAAGGGTGGCCAGTGCCAGAACCCCCCCTCTTCATCATGGCAAAACGCAGGGCCATGTCACAACCTGTACACGAGCACAAGGACAGCCACCTGCATCATATGAGTGTGTGGATCCACTCCATGTGCACATGTACAGTGCTACAAGGAAGGCGCAAATGCATAGCTCGGCACACATGCACACTCCACTGCTGACTGCAGTCACACTTGACGCAGCAAGTAAGACTGTGCCACACATAGTTAAAGGGGCCAAATTGGTGCCCAAGGGACACACACATGCACAAGTGCACTGTGAGTGGAATGCAAGACAGATCCTAATTCCAAGAGGAAATGTGCCAACTTTGTAACGGATGAAACATGGATGTTGCATGGATCAAAATTAACATTTTCTCTCTCACACACAGGTCAACGTCGTGCTGCACCCCCCAACACTGGGGGGGAACACTCACAGGACCCGGATCTGCAGGAGACCGATCCCACCGGCAGCGACCACTCTCACCACTCTGCGGACGACCCCGACCGACCTGGCCCCTCTGGTGTCCAACCACCTGCAGCACCTGCGTCAGGTACAACCGTGCCAACCACCACCCCCTCTCCTGCCACATCCCAGGAGACACCCAGGATCCCTGCCCCAACACCACAATGCAGCCAGGCTCGCCAGGAGGGACACGGTGTCCCGGGCACCCAGGAGGAGGCAGGCGACAACGCCAATGCCACCCCTCAGGGGTCCCGGAGACCCGATGTGCCCACAAGTGCAGGCCAGACGCAAGTGGGCAGGGGTGGTGGGAGTGGAGGACGGCGGAGGCGCGAGCCTGACCAGTTGGCTGGGGATCCGGTATTTTCACATGTCCGTAACATCCTGGACTCATACCGGCAGGACACCACGGGCATGGCCCAGGTTGTGTCCGTCCTCGAGGGGATCAAGGTCCAGCAGGCCCAGCAACATGCGGAGCTAATAGCCTGTCTACAGCTACACCAACGGAGGATGGAGGACAGACAGGCTGAGCAAGTGACGGCGTCCCAGGGGATTCACGCTGAACTCCGTCGGATGGCCGACACCATGGCCGACCCTCCCTGTGCCAGAAGGCGGAGAACATCACCACCCACAGGGAGGGATCATGAGGAGGAGGAGGAAACATCCGACGGAGCATCCCAGACGTCGTCACGGCCTGCTGCTGAGGTTCCCCGCAGGAAGCCGGGTCGTCCACGGAAAGGACCGTGAGGGTGGCTGCTACATCACCATCTCCCAGGACACCTGGCCTGGCACCTGGCCCACTGGAGCAACAGCATCACAGCATCAAGAGACATTCTCTGCCACATGGCCCTGCTGGTCACTGGCTGACCAATGTTGACAAAGACTGTGGCATGGACTCTGAGGATTTCCAATGGCAAGGACACCAACTCCCCTACTGGACTTTGGATTCCCTAATCCCGGAAAGCCCCCCACTTTGTCCCCCCCCCCCCTAATAAATCACACTATTAAGAGTAGATGCCTGCTGGTAGCATTATTACCTAACATGTGTCTTGTACAGTCTAAACATGCCTGAGTCATCTGTTCACTTCAACCATCCACACCCTGGGGCCTGAGTCTGGCACAGGACACATGGGTCACAGTTTATTAGGCAAGACAGACATGGAGCACCATACACACCCGTGATGTGCAGAACCAGCTGAGGGGGTGGCCGAACAACCGTGCTGACAGACACATTGAGTACAGCAACAGTCATGCGCAGAGGTCAGGGAACCTGGCCCGTGTCCTGGGGGGCACCCAGGTACGTGTAGACAGGTGGCAGAACCATGTCCTGCAAGCTTGAGTCCGGTGGATGCAGAGAATGGGGGCCTGGACAACGTTGGATGCATGGGGATGGCACATGTCACACTACCCACACAGTCATGGACATCATGCCCAATACACAGTCTCAGCACACACACACAGCTTGCATCTTGCCACTCGACACATTGACACATAGCCACAATCTGGGAATACCATGCCAGACATGCAGGATGCACCGTGCCAACACACCAGCATTGACTGAGCAGAGGCACCTTGGAGGCATAGGGACACCTTTAATAGTCATGTTTTTGGGATTGCAGAGGCAACTTGAAGTACACATGAACACATCATGTGGAGTAATATGTGGCTCAAACACTGGCACCCCCCTTCTGCAGCACAAATGCGTGATAGCCATGGTACTGGCACACAAGCGTCGGCTAACAGCTAAATACCCACAGCTGCACACGGAGAGCCTTCCATACACCATAGATCCGCTGATGTGGAAGTCCCACGCCATGTCAAGCCAATGTCAACCGTATGTGTCCGAGGGCAGTGTCACACACATTGATGCCATCATCACAATCCACCATCCCATCACTGATGACTGACAACCAGGCAGCCCATCTATTCTGGTGTACCCAGCTGCATGTCGTGTCCCATGGGGATGCCACATGACTGCAGAGGAACCAAACCCCGACCTGGGCAGTGTGCACACATCGTGAACAACTGCCACACCCAATACACCCCAGATGCATCCCTTACCCCATGGAGACTTCCAAACGTGTCCGTGCCTGTAACGCTGAGTCAGCCCACGATGCCATGTCCATGAGGAATAGCAGTGCCACAACAATGCAACCAGCAGATGGCATGCGCAGGTACCTGGGGAAGAGAGACACACAAGAAGTCAGCCACAAAAAGCACAGCCACTTGCATGTGCATTGACTCGACACATGTATGGATGACAACATGCTAGGTCACAATTATGACTGGGGAAATACTACCATCACTGCCACCATCACTCCAGTGACACACCCACACACACCTCTGACTCACGTGCCATACATGCAGGTGGACACACACATCACAACACATGCCACACGGGGACCAAGGCGTGCACACTCAGACACTGGTACTCACCACTAAGCAAAGAAGTCGCGTATGAGCCGAGTCCGGATGTCCTCTTGCGGCTCCACATCCTCCACATCACTAGCCCCATTGCCAAGCCCTTCGTCCTCCACGGGTGGATGGTCCTCGTCATGTTGATTCAGGATGAGTGGCACAGCTCTTTCAACTGCCATGTTGTGCAGCATGCAGCAGACCATGAAGATCTTGCAAACCTTTGCCGGGGCATATGGGAGTGCGCCGCCGGTCTTGTGGAGGCACCGGAATCGGCTCTTCAGCATGCCAAACGTCCTCTCTATCACTCGCCTTGTCCGGCCATGGGCGGTGTTGTAGCGGAGCTGGGCCGGCGTGATGGGGTTGCGGAGAGGTGTCAGCAGCCAAGGCATGTTGGGATAGCCAGCGTCCCCTAAATGGAAAGCACATGGATATCGTTAGAACTGGCGAAGCGGTAGTGCTGCTCGGCCAAACAGAATACAGGACAGACAGACTGTACCCACCAACAACACATGCTCGTTCGTTGCGCAGCTGCATCATCATATCAGGCATCCCGCTACGCCTCATGATGTAGGCATCGTGTGCTGATCCTGGGAAACGAGCACAGACATGTGAAATCACCATGTTGGACAGACACACCACAAGGGCATTGATGGAGTGGTAGTGCTTCCGATTGCGGTACGCCACCTCCCGTGCGTGTGGTGGTACCAAACCTACATGTGTCCCATCTATGGACCCAATGACATGGGGCATCCCTCCCAGGGCATAGAAACCACGCTTGACCTCAGTCATCTGTTCAGGGGTTGGGAACTTGATGAAGTCATCCAGGTGAATCAACATGGCCTCCAAGAAATCATGCAGCACACCGCTGAACATGCTCTGGGACATGCCACCAACATGAGCTATGGTATTTTGGAAGGTACCCGTGGCAAGGAAATGTAGGGCAGCCATTACCTTCAGCTGGGGTGTCAGTGCCGTAGGATACCTGTGCTGCGGTTGCAGGTGTGGTGCCAGTCTCGCCGTCAGCTCCAGAATCAACGGTTGGGTGAAGCGGTAGAGCCGGATCCTGTCATTCTCCTGCATGGTGGCCAAGTCTGGAATTCTTCGGGCAACAGGAGGCGCTCTGCAGTAATTTGGAAGTGACAAGGAAGAGTGAGTGCACTACGAGAACAACTCATGTCTACTGAGCACATGTCAATCTGGCAATACACACATGCCACATAGGGAGTCAGGCATGTGCTACATGCCCAGGACACGTATGGATGCAAGGTGACACTCCTTCCAAGACCCAGCTACACACGGTGATTGAGAACCTCCCCATGCCACGCCATGGAAATAGCTGTGTCCCAGTGCAAGTGCACTGCCCGACGCAAGACAGGAGTGACATACACCCACACATCAGCAGAAGTGTGATGCCGATTGCAGAGACTGGCAGCGGAACACTTGAGCCACAGGTCACATGACATTACACTAGTCCAGCCCACACACCTTGCCATGAAGGTGCACATGTCATGACTCACCACACATTCCTTGTGAGTTTGCTGACATGGCCTTGTCACGCTACTCCGTGTCCCTTGCATACATGTGCACCTCACATCCGAGGACACATGTGGCATGGTGTTGGGAACAGTGTGCAATGACAATCTACACACAGCCACATGTTGGTTGCTGCAACGGCTGCAGCTTTTGAGGGTGCTACAACATCAACCTGATGTAAATCCCGGACACATATATGGCATAGTCACATTGTGCACTGTGGGTAGTGATAAGTCATGTGTCATGACCCCTGTACCTGGCATCATGGGACACTTCCGTGTGTTGGTGTCGGTGCCATGCCAGTGACGCTCACCCCAAGTGCACAGTCCCACATGCACACATGTCAAAGGAGTCAAGGGCATGCCTGGCACACATTGCACCCTCACACAGTACACATGTACACATCTCATCATACATCTGGTGCCTTCTCCACTCAGGAGGCATGTTCCACATCACAGCCTGTGACACCTGTGCCCCACACATGTGGTAATGCACAGACGATGCCTTGATGTCCATTCCTGGACAAGTATGTCCATCCATGGACAAGTATATCCGCCCTATTCCTACATGTGTGTCGCCGATCACCACAGTGATGTGTAAAATCCGCCGTGCATGTTCCCAAATCACTGTGGGAGTGCTGCCGTATGTGTACCCATCGTGATGGCGAGCGTAGATGCGAGTGTACGGTCCGTGTCACTACGGGTACGCATACGCGTGCAGACCCATAGTGATGGAGAGCGTAAATGTGAGTGTACGGTCCGTACCACTACGAGTACGCATACGCGTGCAGACCCATAGTGATAGAGAGCGTAGATGCGAGTGTACGGCCCTATCACTATGGGTCTGCACGCGTATGCGTACCCGTAGTGGTACGGACCGTACACTCGCATCTACGCTCACTATCACTATGGGTCTGCACGCGTATGCGTACCCGTAGTGGTACGGACCGTACACTCGCATCTACGCTCACTATCACTATGGGTCTGCACGTGTATGCGTACCCGTAGTGGTACGGACCGTACACTCGCATCTACGCTCACTATCACTATGGGTCTGCACGCGTATGCGTACCCGTAGTGGTACGGACCGTACACTCGCATCTACGCTCACTATCACTACGAGTACGCATACGCGTGCAGACCCATAGTGATGGAGAGCGTAGATGCGAGTGTACGGTCCGTACCACTACGGGTACGCATACGCGTGCAGACCCATAGTGATAGTGAGCGTAGATGCGAGTGTACGGTCCGTACCACTACGGGTACGCATACGCGTGCAGACCCATAGTGATAGTGAGCGTAGATGCGAGTGTACGGTCCGTACCACTACGGGTACGCATACGCGTGCAGACCCATAGTGATGGAGAGGGTAGGCATGCATGTACGGGCCGTTGCCATGCATTTGGGGTGCCCTAGGGCCCCCACACGCACCGTACCTGTGTGTGATGCTCCAAATTACATAGGGGACAAGTATTAAGGCCTACATGCATGCTGGTTGTCATGGAGACCAAGTTCAAAATTCGAAATTGTTCTGGAAGGTGCACAGCAGAAGTCAGTTGGAATTTGTCTACTTTGTTGCAATGTGTTTGTGGGGCTGACATCATGCAGGAGAATGAAACCGATAGAGAACACACAGACTGCTAGGTTTGTAGGGATTGGTGGAAACATAGGATGCAAATGTGAGTGACCAATCTCTCTGTACTCCTGTGCATGAGACTGGGCAGAAGGGCACATATAAGGCAGCCAGGTCCCATGAGGGAGCACTTGCCTGCACATCTTTGCATTCGTCGACCCAGCTGCTGCTACTGATTCCCTGGAACCATGTCAAGGGCTGTGGAGAGGACACAGCCATTCACCCTGGAGGAGAACATGGCTCTGCTGGATGTGATCCTCCCACAGTACCCCATGCTGTATGGGCGACCAGGGTATCAGGTGAGTGCATAGGCCACTGGCACAGACTGTCCCTATGTTGTGACTGTGACTTCTGGCATTGTGTCCTGGTGTGACACACATGCCATGTACTGTTGGGGGGGTCCCAGGGGGGGGATGCCTGATGTCTCCCAGCAGTGCCCTGAGACAGGAGGGGTGTGTGCCTATCACTAACAGCAGTGCCCTGAGACAGGAGGGGTGTGTGCCTATCACTAACAGCAGTGCCCTGAGACAGGAGGGGTGGGTACAGTGTGCTCCCAGCAGTGCCCTGAGACAGGAGGGGTGTGTGCCTATCACTAACAGCAGTGCCCTGAGACAGGAGGGGTGGGGGCCTATCACTAACAGCAGTGCCCTGAGACAGGAGGGGTGGGTACAGAGTGCTCCCAGCAGTGCCCTGAGACAGGAGGGGTGGGTACAGTGTGCTCCCAGCAGTGCCCTGAGACAGGAGGGGTGTGTGCCTATCACTAACAGCAGTGCCCTGAGACAGGAGGGGTGGGTACAGTGTGCTCCCAGCAGTGCCCTGAGACAGGAGGGGTGGGTACAGTGTGCTCCCAGCAGTGCCCTGAGACAGGAGGGGTGGGGGCCTATCACTAACAGCAGTGCCCTGAGACAGGAGGGGTGGGTACAGAGTGCTCCCAGCAGTGCCCTGAGACAGGAGGGGTGTGTGCCTATCACTAACAGCAGTGCCCTGAGACAGGAGGGGTGGGTGTGATGCACAGTGTGAGCCTTGATCATTGATTGTGACATTGCCATCATTCCACCTGTGTACCCACTGTGGCACGTAGTGCTTTTTCCCCTCACCAGGGGATGATGTCCCTATGACAAAGGTGCAATGCGTTGGCTGCATGACATGCCTTGTTGTAACCAGCTAATTTGTACCCATATGTCTCTCTGTGACATGTGGCTGGTGTATTGATGTGGTGTCACTTGTTCTACCTCACAGGTAGGCGCCACTGCCAAGGAGCAGATCTGGCTGACCGCCGTCAGTGCCGTGAGGCGTGTGGATGGTCGGAGGCGGAGCCTGCCCCAGGTGAGGAAACGCTGGCAGGATATCCGGTGCTGGACGCGGAGGATTGCACGGCTCCTGCTGGGGGACTCACCTGAGAGCCACAAGAACCGCGGCCGCCGCCGTCTGAGCCACCTCCACAGGCGTGTGCTGCCGGTGGTCTTTCCAGACCTGGAGAGGCGCTTACAGGCGATGCAGCAGCCGGAAGGGGGTAGGTACATGTGTGTTTGTTGTGTGTCACCGGCATTTGTAAGGGCACAGTAGCATGAATTCACTGGCAGGGTTTAAAGGTGCTGTGCAGATCCTGTTTGCCCCAGTATAGCGCTGTGCCCCTGCCACCCTTCCCCTCCTTGCAATGTGTTCCCTGGTCTGTGTGTAGTCACTCCTCCACAGGGTAATGTAGGCTGGCGCTTTGTCCACGGGAACAATGTCTGTAGCATCATGTGTGGGGGTGGTGTGTAACAGGTTGTGGGACATTGCCTGTGCACTGTCAAGTTCACTGCATGTGGGTTCCATATCAGTTGGCACTGATGCTGACTCCAGACATGGGAGTTGGTCTCTCATGTGTCATGCCTTACAGCGCGCATGTCCCATGTAGTGGCCTGTGACATGATGTGCATGAGTGTGCGATACACATAGTGCAGGGATGGTGACGTGTGTTGCAGTCATTACCATTCAGTAGCATGTAGTTGCGTGCCCACTACTGTCCCCTGGGGCACCTTTTCCTCAGTGGTGTATGTGTCATCATAAACGTGGCCACTGTCAGTGTCTACAGCGTAAGTTGTGCTCTCTGCCATTGTCCCCTGTCACCATGTATATAGACGTGCTATTTTGTACAGGTGTCCACTGTGCAGCCTGACCTGATTGTCCTTCTTCATACTCACAGTTGCCAGTGCCTGTGTGTCTTGCTATACTCATCTGAGGATGGGCACTGGTACCACATTATTTGTACAGGCGCACCTTGGCTGTTTGGCGTTCAATCTCGCTTTTTGCCTGCCCCTGTGTGTATCACCCAGACTATGAGATGTTGGTGCCACCTGTGTCTCAACAATTTGCCTCGTGTAGGGTCTTGTTGGGGCGGGCAATGCCTATGTGTTAAATCCTGAATACCACTTGCTGGGTCTGGGCAGTGTGTGATGTGTCTGGACACACACGAAATGTGCAGTGACAGAGTCATGTTGTGCATGTTTTCAGCATTACCTATGCAGCATGTGTCTCAAGTTCATGGATATGGTCCCTGGTCATCGGTATTTTCGCCAACGCTGTGTGGTGCAGATGCAGTGCTGGATTGTCCCCAGGGCCTGGGTGCTATGTCAGACTCCTTTTCCTGTGTTTAGCTATTGTCTCATGCTCTCCATGGTATTTCAGTGGCATGGTGGCTCAACCAACTGTGTGTTTCATGCCCTACATCGGTACCCCGTTCAGTAGATGTTAGGGATCTTCCTTTTCAGGCCATGCAATGTTACCTATGTGGATTGGACTCATGTGACAGATGTGTACAGATGTCTGATTATTTCTGTCTCTCCACCCTGCCCACAGCATCGTCGGGGGACACAGAGGGAGACATGGGCACAGACCAGGCGGAGGGACCGAGCACCAGTGCCAGCCGTGACATCGGGTCTGGCACATCGAGTGGTACAGAGGCGGAGGAGAGTGTGGCCGAGGACCTGTCGACTGGCACATCAGACTACGAAGCTGACAGGTCCGGGGACGATGTCTCCGAGTGGGTGGAGGCTGCACCAGCAGCTGACAGCGGAACAACACCTCGCACCGCCCCCTCAGTTTCCACCAGCCGCCTCCCACTTGCTCGTGTCCCTTCCCAGCGTGCCCGGTCACAGCATGTCTCCTTCCTGCCAGGCACCGCACCCCCTGCCCCTGTCTCCACTGCTGCCGCCAATGCAGAGTCTGTGGACATCCAGCGGCAACTGCAGGTTGGTCAGGCTGCGATCCTTAATGTCCTCCATGCCCACGGCAAAACCCTCACCAACATCGAGGCTTTCTTGGAGGGCATTCATTCATCGCAGGCTGACCAACGCAACTTGCTGAGGTCCATCGACTCCACACTGACTGCAGCAGTGGGTCTCCTGCAGCGCGACCTCCCCCCACCTACCCCTGCCCCATCCACACTTCCCACTCCCATGCCTGTCACACGTACACCCAGACGTCGGCATGCACCCACATCAACGGACACGGGCACCACACCAGCAGGGAAGGTCCACCGCACTCCTCCTGACACGCACACACAGGGTGAGGTAGGCACACCCACTGGGTCGGGGGGCAAACGTGTGACACGCAGCCATAGTGGGAGTCCGCATTCCACCCAGTCCACTCCCTCCAAATCCCCTCCCCTCAGCTCTCCTGGCCACATCTCCCCCAAGGACACCTTCATGGCCGCTCTGTCCCTGAGCCCCACAGTTACACCACCACGCAAGCGGTCAAGGAGGTCCCCGGTCAGGGTGGTTGAGTCTCCCCCCCTGTCTCCACCCTCCCCCGGTGGCGCTGCGACCCATCCCTCTGACCCCCCCCCCTCCTTGGGGCCTGAGGTCCCTTCGGGTGCAGGGGACTCCCTGGAGGACCTTGCAAAGGTGTGTAGTGCCATCCTGGCCTCCGCCTTTGGCACTGACCCACCCCCTGTGGTGGAGTCCTCCATCCCTGCACCCACGACGCCGCCCCTTTGCCCTGATGTCCCTGCGGTGCCTGTTGCTTCCCCCCCCCCTGATGCCCTCACCAGTGTGGAAGACGATGCCATTTGACTGTGCAGGCAATGTAGGGGACACGCATCCCACTGTGTCCCCCATCCAGCTGAGAATCATTGACTGCCCTATGGGCTTTGTGAAGATTGAACTGCCTGCGATCCACGGACATTGTGCTCATGCTGAATAAAGCTTAATTTTGTTTTCATTATCACACTACTGCTATGCTGGTATTGGTGTTGGTGGGGCTGCTACATGGTTTTGGGTGGTGTGTAAGGGTTTGGGTGTGTGGGATGTGTAGTAGTGTACTGCTCATTGGTGGGACCCTGTGATCTGTGTGCCATCACAAGGTGTTGGCTAACTTTCTTTGTTCATGTAAGCAGTTACTGCATGGTGCACTTGTCCCAGGGTGTATTCCTTCCTCTGTGTACCCAGCTTTCTTCCCTGCAGGGTGTTCCCAATGTTTAGCGCAGAGCTGTGTCTACATGAGCTGTGTGTGTGACGGAGCCCTTCTACTTTGGCCATGCATGCAGGGCCATGTCTCCACCTGCGACAATCGTGGCATCCTTGGTGATCACTGTACTTGTGTGTGGAGTCTGTTGACATGAGTTCATGGGGACATGTTCCCTTGTAGCCAGTATGCATGTGGATAATTCTGGCCTCACACACATGTGTTACACCCCTCCTGTATCAGGGCACTGCTGGGAGTGATGGGCACCCACCCCTCCTGTCTCAGGGCACTGCTGGGAGGGCTCTGCACACACACCTCCTGTCTCTGGGCACTGCTGGGAGGACTCTGCACACACCCCTCCTGGGTCTGGACACTGCTGGGGGGACTCTGCACACACCCCTCCTGGGTCTGGACACTGCTGGGAGGACTCTGCACCCACCCCTCCTGTCTCAGGGCACTGCTGGGAGGACTCTGCACACACCCCTCCTGGGTCTGGACACTGCTGGGAGGACTCCACACCCACCCCTCCTGTCTCAGGGCACTGCTGGGAGGACTCTGCACCCACCCCTCCTGTCTCAGGGCACTGCTGGGAGGACTCCACACCCACCCCTCCTGTCTCTGGGCACTGCTGGGAGGACTCTGCACACACCCCTCCTGTCTCAGGGCACTGCTGGGAGGACTCTGCACCCACCCCTCCTGTCTCAGGGCACTGCTGGGAGGACTCCACACCCACCCCTCCTGGGTCTGGACACTGCTGGGAGGACTCCACACCCACCCCTCCTGTCTCAGGGCACTGCTGGGAGGACTCTGCACCCACCCCTCCTGTCTCAGGGCACTGCTGGGAGGACTCCACACCCACCCCTCCTGTCTCTGGGCACTGCTGGGAGGACTCTGCACACACCCCTCCTGGGTCTGGACACTGCTGGGGGGACTCTGCACACACCCCTCCTGGGTCTGGACACTGCTGGGAGGACTCTGCACCCACCCCTCCTGTCTCAGGGCACTGCTGGGAGGACTCTGCACACACCCTCCTGTCTCTGGGCACTGCTGGGAGGACTCTGCACACACACCTCCAATTTCTGGATATGTACGCTTGGGACATACACGGTGTGGGTGCGCTCCATGCATTCGAGGTGAGGGTACGGGTCGTACTTACACTGGTGGGGGTGGGGGTACGGTCCGTACGTCCGCGGGTGAGGGTTCAAGACGTACTTACACTGTTGGGGTGGGGGGTACGCTCCTTGCATACGCGGGTGGGGGTACGGGTCGTACTTGCACTGTTGGCATGGGGGGTACGCTCCATGCATACGCGGGTGGGGGTACGGGTCGTACTTACACTGGTGGGGGTGGGGGTACGGTCCGTACGTCCGCGGGTGAGGGTTCGAGTCGTACTTACACTGTTGGGGTGGGGGGTACGCTCCATGCATACGCGGGTGGGGGTACGGGTCGTACTTGCACTGTTGGCATGGGAGGTACGCTCCATGCATACGCGGGTGGGGGTACGGGTCGTACTTACACTGTTGGCATGGGGGGTACGCTCCATGCATACGCGGGTGGGGGTACGGGTCGTACTTCCACTGTTGGCATGGGGGGTACGGTCCGTACGTCCGCGGGTGAGGGTTCGAGTCGTACTTACACTGTTGGGGTGGGGGTACGCTCCATGCATACGCGGGTGGGGGTAGGGTCCGTACATATCCGTCCCCACGCTATGTGATGCTTGTGCGGGCCGTACCCAGGCCTTTGCCACGTGGGTACGATCCGTCCCGCCATTGTTGGGGTGACGTGTGTGTGGGCGTGGTACGACTCGTACCCACGCTCTTGAGGCGTGGGTACGGGACGTACCTGTCTGGTTGTGTTGCCGGTTCGCGTGGTGACGGACTTCCGTTGTGGCGGTCGCTGGCTTATCAGGACACACCCCCACCCCCTCGTGGTGACCAGGGCATGGGAGTCAGGTATGTCCAGGCCATGTGTGACTTATGTGGTTGTTTTGTGGTCTGCCCTGGTCGTACCACCCCCACCCCACCCCACTTTCCCCCCTCCCTTAGTTATTCTGACCTTCTGCGGCGTCTGCGTCGGTGCCTGTAGAGCAGGTGGACTGCTATGAGGGCAGGGATGACTCGTAGGTTCGGGTCCATGTCTGTCCGTCGCGTACTGGTACTCCAATCGCGTCGTCCTGTCGCGTACGGGTCCTCCTTGGTGGCGTCGTCCTGTGTGTCCGTCACGTACTGGTCCTCCTTGTTCGCGTCGTCGTCTGTCCGTCGCGTACTGGTGGTCCTTGTTCGCGTCGTCCTGATTTCCCGGCAGTTTTTGGCTGCCGCAAAATATTCACCGTGCGGGGTGACGTCGGTGCGAATCGTGATTCCTGGGTCGTGAATGGCTGGCTGCGAGCGTCCCGACGTCAGGTCGGCACTTTCCCGGATCGCATTGGTAGGTGTTTTTTTGTTCGGTCGGACTTTTTTACGAATCGTACGGTCATGGTGTACCCGTGCGATTCGTAATTCCTTGTTTGTAGAAATTGACGACCGGGTACGTGAATAATGTTTTCATAAATGTAATAAGGTACTATACAATGTATATTGAGAAACTGTTAAGTTGCCAATCTATGAATTATTCAAATTACAAGTACGATAATACTGCCAATGCCAAGAACATTACCTAGAATGCACCAAACAGTTATGATATATAATAACATTTGCCTACATAAGACTTTCTTCCTATAAAAATATAACATTTGGTTGAATAAACTGCAAATCCCATAATGCCACATAACGGCAAAAATGGTATAAATTGTAGAAATAGAAGAGGGCTCACTGACCGTGAACAAAGCCAGGAGGGCTGAAACGCGTTGGTCTGAGTGTTTCAAAATAAAAAGCCTTAATTAATGTTCCTGTGTGCCGCGTCTTTTGGAGAAAAATTAATTATCGGGTCTGGATCCGACCCCTACGCAGAGCACCCACGTTTGAGCGCGCAAAGATCTCCTTGGATCACATTGTGGCAATATATATATATATATTACCTACTGGAGGTCGCCAGTAGGTAGTTATAGTTAGGACCCCTTTTCCATAGGAAATCCGCAACATTCTATTTTGAATAACTTTGGCGCCGGTCGACGAATCCTCGCGAATTTTTCAAAATAGGTGGGGCGCTACGCTCCGCTCCTACACTGAAAGTCTCGGGGGGATTCGTCAAGCGGGGGCTGAGATAAAAGGGGGGTCCCAAAACGCGTTTTTCCCATGCATTTTTCCATAGGACCTTTAGACAGGGCTACAGCCCAAACGGCTGAACAGAATTACTAGAAATTTGGCAGAGAGGTAGTCCCTAGGTCAAGGAAGTGCCTTTTGTAGGTTTGGTGTAAATCTGTTCAGTAGATTCTGAGAAAATAGCCTTTAAATCAATATATATATCTGAGCCAGCTTACGGTACGCTTACCGTAAGCTTACCGTACGCGTACGGTGGCGTGCGCGAGCGCGATTCTGATTGGCTGTTAGATCTTAGTAAACATTCGAATCGGCCGAAACCAGGAAGCGGCGGCCGCCATTTTGTGTGTTTCACTCAGAAAAAAAAAGAGTGAAAACAAGAAAAGGGGGCAAGGAGGAGAGTTACAGACCCCCTTACATTTGTGAGGGGGTCAAAGAAGGACTGTAAAGTACAAAGAAAACATTTATTGATTTTTAAAAAAATCACGGGGTACGCGTACGGTAAGCTTACGGTAAGCGTACGGAAGAAAAAATAAATTAAAAAAGAAATGAAATGCAGATTTAAGAGTTTAGATATTAGGGAGCTCTAAAAAGAGCCGTTGTGTTTATGAAGTCATTTTTTAAGTGGTACCTACAAGTAAGTACCGATGCAGAGTCTAAGGTTCAAGAGGAAGACTCTGTTCCCTTCATCATTGAAGTGCACACCATCTCCTCTATAAATGTCTTGCATGTCATAACGCAAGTTGTTGTGGTAAATGGCACCCATACCATAGTCACGGAGGAAAGCAGAAACAGATTTGTTGACGTGCTTTCTTGCTTTGTCAATTTGCGGACAGAAATGATTGGACCAGTTCCATTTTTGCCTTTGGCATATGTTGGACAACACAAAGGCAGTTTTAGGGAAAAGTGAAAACAGTTGTGCAAAGGTGTCCTTCATAAGCATTTCCAGACCTACCCCAGTCAAAGTGCCTAGGTCATTGCCACCACAGTGCACTATTATGAGGTCAGGGTGTTGGATTTGCATGAAGGATTTCACCAATGGCATCAATTGGGCCACTTTAACCCTCTCTGACCAATCCATTTAATGTCTACATTTGGCAAAGCAAGGTCTCTCACCATACCTGTTTTCTCTGCAAACTTTTCACTCCAGAAGACATAGCTGTGCCCTACAATCCACACTGTGAACATCTTCAAAGGAGAACTGGATGCACTCAGGAGGTGTCTTTCAGTAGAATGGCAATATGAAAAGAAAGACAGTTTGGAAATGGAGGCATACATATTTTTTTCAAAACAAAAAGAACTGATTGGCTGTTTCATACCATTCTAGAATAAAAACTAGGCTGTATGTGTAAATTAATAGAAGCATGTTTTGTATTGGTACAAAAAAATGTGTTACCAAAGAACAGTACTATGGATTTGCTGTTAGGTTTGAAAAGTCAAGCACTCTTGCTCTGTGGAATTGAAACATTGTGTGGCGAACTTCTGACCTAACTCCACACAGCAGTGTTCCATGAGCTGTTGCTATGGTAGCAGGCAGAAGTCAAGTTGGGGGAAGGGTACTAGGCAGAAGTCAAGTTGGGGGCAGGGTACTTTTGGAAAAGGGTTGGTTTTCAACCAATAGAAATGTGTGATTACATTTGAAAAAAAGGGGGAAGCACTGAGATTTGAAACTTACATGTATATGTGTGGAAAAATAGAGGGAAAGTTTGCCATTATCTGGTTCTGCTGAGAGGAGAGAGGTGTAGAGAACAGAGATCCTGGCTCTGATAATCTGCTGTTTGAGTGCCACATTTCTTTCACAACTAACTAATTTTAAAGGTGAGTTTAGAGTTAGAGAGGGGATGTATATGGTAAATTAAGAAATGAATAATAGAATTGGATTTCCTTTTGTAGAAGTTGTGTTTATTATTTTCTGTTTTGGGAGAAATTTAAATGTGAGGAACATGTAAAATAATATAGACTATTTTTTCATGATAAATTAAGGTGTACTGGTAAAAATAAGGAATACTTTAAGGGTTTGAGGTTGCAGTCAGTAATGCAAATACATTCAGCATCACTAAGGCTGGTTGCCCTTGCTGGAGTGTAGGCAGTCACCGAGGATACAAAAATCAAAAAAGTGGATTCATAATGTGTCAGTCTGTAAAAGTGATTTTCACTTGCCAAAAAAAAAGAGCAGTAAGTGTGCATTTAAATTGGAAAAGAAATTTCGTTTTGGGACTAATGTGAAAACATGACTCTGTGTGCAAATAGGAATTACAGGCAGAGATTTATTGCGTTTTGCTCTGGTGATTTCACAGTTGCATTAGTAGGAAAAAGGGGGAGCGATTTTTTGGTGCAGAAGCAGACTCTTAGCACACACCCAGCTGCTTGCCATGTATAATCATGCACAGTATTTACAAGCGAGAGGGGTTTTCAGGTTTCAGTCTGTAATGCAAATACATTCAGCATCACTAAGGCTGGTTGCCCTTGCTGGAGTGCAGGCAGTCACTGAGGATACACATGGTGGTGGTCTGAAAAAGCAGTCTGGTCATGGGCTTTTTAAAAAAACTGAAAAGTGGTTTCATAATGTGTTAGTCTGTAAAAGTGATTTTAACTTGCGAAAAAAAAAGAGCAGTAAGTGTGCATTCAAATTGGCAAAGAAATTTCGTTTTGGGACTAATGTGAAAACATGACTCTGTGTGGAAATAGGAATTACAGGCAGAGATTTATTGCGTTTTGCTCTGGTGATTTCACAGTTGCATTAGTAGGAAAAAGGGGGAGCGATTTTTTGGGGGAAGAAGCAGACTCTTAGCACACACCCAGCTCCTTTCCATGTATAATCATGCACAGTATTTAGAAGCGAGAGGGGTTTTCAGGTTTCAGTCTGTAATGCAAATACATTCAGCATCACTAAGGCTGGTTGCCCTTGCTGGAGTGCAGGCAGTCACTGAGGATACACATGGTGGTGGTCTGAAAAAGCAGTCTGGTCATGGGCTTTTTAAAAAAACTGAAAAGTGGTTTCATAATGTGTTAGTCTGTAAAAGTGATTTTAACTTGCGAAAAAAAAAGAGCAGTAAGTGTGCATTCAAATTGGCAAAGAAATTTCGTTTTGGGACTAATGTGAAAACATGACTCTGTGTGGAAATAGGAATTACAGGCAGAGATTTATTGCGTTTTGCTCTGGTGATTTCACAGTTGCATTAGTAGGAAAAAGGGGGAGCGATTTTTTGGGGGAAGAAGCAGACTCTTAGCACACACCCAGCTCCTTTCCATGTATAATCATGCACAGTATTTAGAAGCGAGTGGGGTTTTCAGGTTTCAGTCTGTAATGCAAATACATTCAGCATCACTAAGCAGTGGCGTAACGAAACTTGAGGGGGCCCCCCTGCAGAGTACATGGAGGGGGCCCCCCATTCTCCGCGCCAGTCAAAAGTCTCAGGCCAGCGACCTGCCATACAGCAGGGGCTCACCCCAGCCATAAAAAAGGATTCTGGTTCTTCCATTGGTCACATCCGCCCTTTCATCGGGCGATTTACATACATCAGTAAATACTGCTGCTGCGCCCTCCAGCAAAGTTGCCTGCTACTAACGAGTCCATTACACTCTACTCTCACCCCTACGAAACCCGCAGTTTTGCTTTTTAGCCCACCTTTAAAACCACCCCTCGTATATCACTGTGATCCCGTGACCGCCGTCCACTGTTCCCCTGTCCACCACCGACAGATGACAGGTCCCCATTTAACCACTGCCTACCAGTACAGACAGAGCCTTTCAGCTGCTGCCCTCCCCAATGCTTCTGTGGAAGTTTAAAACATGTTAAACCATCTCTTCAACTGACCACCCCAAAACAGTTCTTTCTGCCAGCCTCTACGGAACCAAAGCTGTTCCTGCTACTTTTCATCCTCTGCATGGTGCACACAATAATATTAAATGTACAAAGGGTCCGATTTTTGTTTCCTCACGGCAACATTAATTTACACTATGTACCCCACTAAACCATACCTCCTGTCAAAGGCAAACCTGATCCCATGTGTAGCACCAGTCAGCAAGTACCCCAAGGACAAACACCAGAGAGAACGCCAGAGAGACGCACCAGTCAGCCCAGCGAAGTCTGAAACCGCACAGTAGCCATCAATACCGGCATTTCCACTTCCTTTCAATGGCAGCTCCTGATACATATACCTATGACTTCTGGGCAGCATCTACCACAGACCACAGCATTCTTTGTCTCCGTAAGACTAACCAAATGCGGTCGGTGAACACTTCTCTTCCCCATTCCTTACTAATAACTAATGGAGGATAACAATAAAAAAATATATAGTATTTTCTTATGCAAATAGCGTATCAAGCACTTGCTGCCCACAGTCCTCACCGGATCCACACATATCAATATTCTGCTATCGCACCCTACTGTCAACCGTATTATTATATGGAGATGTTTTTTATCCCTTCTGTGAACTGGGAAAAGTAATACCTTGCACAAAAAGAAGTCCCTTTAAAATCTTTGCTACTTATACAGGCTAGCAAAGCACTTACTTGTTTTAGTAACTGTTGTTGTAAAGCAAACAGGTAACTCATTCTAGGATTGGAATTACTGCTTAGATGTGTGGAAGTTAATACTGAGACCTAGGATGATATTTTGCATGTCTGCCAGACACTCATTCTTCCCTGCATGCGCACACAATGCAACAATACACTTTAGCTTAACAAATTGTTCAGAAATGTACCCAAAGGTAAAGAATATTATTTTTCCAAAGAAAAATAGACAATTGTCAACTTTATATCCCATGATATAAAAGCCTTAGCATGGACAGCTTGTCCAAATCTATGCCACCTAATTCTACCACACACAGCACATTTGAACATCTCATAATTCCATGCCACACAATTAAACTATAATTCCATGCCACACAATTCAACTATAAATAACTTAACTCTACAACATTCCATACCACATAATTACAATCCTAAAAATTAAAAAACACATATTTCCAATCACTCCATACCTCATAATTCCACATCACATAATAACATTCCACACAACTTAATACCACTCCAAACCACATAATTACACTCCACACAACATATTTACACTCGACTCCAAAACACATAATTACCCTCCACAAAATACAACTCTGCAACATGCTGCATAATGCCACTCCGCACAATTGTACACCTCACCATGCCACATAATTCCACACATCACACAATTCCACAATTCATCCCCACACAATTCATCACACAACATAATTACACCCCACATAATACCACTGAGCACCACATAACTAACCTGCACATAATTAAGCTCTACTCCATATTGCATAAATACACTCCACATAAATCCAGTCTATGCCACGTAGCAACACTCCACATAACTACACTTCACACCATGCCTCATAATATCACTCAACATTATTTTCACTCAACACCGCACACTTCCACGTCACAATTCAACTCTACACATTTCCATTCCACACCACATAATTCAACATCAAACTACATAATTCAAACCAACAACACAATTACACAACACACCACATACATCCAATCTACACCACAGAATTCCACATCATGCTACAATATTTAACAGCACACCACATAAGTCAACTCCACCACATACCACTCCACAACACAAAATACCATTCCAGATAATCCCACTCCATGACACACAATCCCACTCCATGAGATACAATCCCACTCCATGATACACAATCCCACTCCACATAATTCCAGTACACTAAATACCACATAATTACACTGTACACCATGCCACATTATTTCACTACACAGATCCAATCCACACAACACAATTCCACAACTAACAATTCCAATCCAAACCACATATGTCCACTCGACACCACACACATTCACTCCACTCCAAACAGAAAATGCATAGGTAAAATACATTGTCCTTTACAACGTCAATAGCTCTAACTCTCACAAATGTGAGACCAATTGCATTGCAAATGCTTGTTTACCTTCCAATGCGTCCCAGCAGATCGTGTTCCTGGAGGTGCCAATATTCTCCTGGTCCTGTCAGCATTGTGCTGCCTCGTCGGAGGCGCAGCATCCCATAACACAATACAAGGCAATACTCTACAAAAACATGCAAATAGGGATGGTTCCTTCTACTGTTTTATACCCTCAGGTCGCAAACTATCTGGAAAAGACTCCTCCCACTATATTCCTAAAAGCCTGCATCAACACCCGACCTTGAGTTAAAGTTATTGTTACCTCTCCTTACTGTCCACCCTCATCTTCCCTAAAGGTTCATGTCTGCCTGGCAGATTTTCTACTACTCTATCTATGCCAATTGTCACACCTCATTTCACAGCTCACACTCTCGTTCTTTGAAATCATATCCCTGCAACCTAAAAATACTTAATCTCCTCTAGACTATCTATACTCGTCACAAAGCGTTTCTATGCCTTGTTCAGGGGTGGTAAGTGCAATTTAAATGTAAATACAAAATAAAGTACCATCATACATATTTAACAGTCCAACTGCTTCAGGATGCACACATCCAACAAACCTTCCATATCTGACGGAATTTGTGCATGGGGAACAGATGTTTTACAACTTTCAGTTGGAACACAATGGAGGCTTGACTTTCTTTTTACAGAGCTGGCGACAAAGATCATCGCCCAGATAAGAGACAACTTTTGATATTATGTAGGTTCCATCTCTGAGAGAACTTTCTCAGTGGCATGTTTCTTTTTCCAGAGATAAGGAAGTTAACTCACTCTCTCCAAACTGAAATGCTTCAGTTCTCAGCGCTGTGTTTTCAAATCATTGATAGTGGAAAGTTAAAACAAATGGGGTTGTCACACTGCTCCTACTTCTGGCGACCACTACAAGTACCTTATTATGCAAGTCAAGATAAAACAGAGAAAACAATGTAATGCGTGAGCTTTGTACAATGTGCAATTACAATGACCCCTCACACACCACCGCCCCCTACAGATCCCCCGCCGCTGCTGGGACAGAGTCACCGAAGAACAACTACAGACAAGCCTCGCACTCAACCCACCGACCAACCCCACCAACCCCAACGATGGTGCACTCCCCCTCGGACGCTGGATGAACGACTGAGCCAACACCTTAGCCCCGCTGAAAATGCCCGCCAACAGAGACACCAGCAAAAGAGCCACCTGGGTCACCCCGGAACTCCTCGCTTCAAAGCGCACCTGCCGAAAATTGGAGAACATATGGCACAGCAACAAGACGCCGGACAGCCGCGCTGCCCACAAGGACGCCATCCCCAACCACCACCACCTCATCAGGAACTCCAAAAGGACCTCCTTCTCAGACCGCCTTGACAACAACGCACACAACAGCAAGGAGCTCTTCAACATTGTGAAGGAACTCTCCAACCCCAGCTCCAGCGCCAATGACATCCCGCCATCGTAAGCCCTATGCGACTCCCTCGCCACCTTCTTTCACCGCAAGATCACTGACATCCATGACAGCTTCAACCCCCGGACAACCCCTACAGGCCTCGTCACGCCGGACCCACCGCACCCCACCAACCACGACTCCCTGGGCCAACGTGAGCGTCGAGGACACAATCAAGACCATGGGCACAATCCACTCCAGATCCCCGTCCGACTCTCTCCCACACCACATCTTCAACAAAGCCGGCAGGTCCATCGCACCCGACCTGCGCAACATCATCAACCTCTCCTTCGAGACCTCTACCTTCCCTGAGAACTGGAAGCACGCAGAGATCAACGCCGTACTGAAGAAACCCAAGGCGGATCCGAGCGACCTCAAGAACTTCCGGCCCATCTCCCTGCTTCCGTTCCCAGCAAAGGTCATCGAGAAGATAGTTAACATCCAGCTCTCCCGTCACCTCGAAGACAACAACATCCTGCACCCCTCCCAATCAGAATTCCGCAGCAACCACAGCACCGAGACCGCCCTCATCGCCGCCACAGACGACATCAGGATCGTACTAGACAATGGCGAGACGGCGGCCCTCATCCTCCTGGATCTCTCCACCGCCTTCGACACCGTCTGCCACGGCACACTGCGCACACGCCTCCACGACGCAGGGATCCGTGACAAGACCTTGGACTGGACCACCTCGTTCCTCACCGGCAGAACTCAGAAAGTCCGCCTTCCCCGTTCCGATCCAAAGCCTCCGAGATCATCTGCGGCGTCCCACAAGGATCCTCCCTCAGCCCGACGCTGTTCAACATCTACATGGCACCACTAGCACGCATCGCCCGACAGCACGACCTCAACATAATCTACTACGCCGATGACACCCAGCTGATCCTCTCCCTCATCAAGGACCCCCTCACCGCCAAATCCAACCTCCACCAGGGAATGAAGGCCGTCGCCGACTGGATGAAGGAAAGCCGTCTTAAGCTGAACTCAGACAAGACATAGATCCTCATCCTCGGGCCCAACCCCTAAGCATGAGACGACTCTTGGTGGCCCGCATCACTGGGGACACCCCCCACCAACCACGCACGCAACCTGGGAGTCATCCTCGACTCAAAACTCACCATGACCAAACAAGTCAATGCAGTCTCCTTCACCTGCTTTAACACCCTCCACATGCTCCGCACAATCTACAGATGGATCCCGAGAAACACGAGGAAAACAGTCACCCAGGCCCCAGCCTGCAGCAGACTCGACTACGGAAACGCCCTCTACGCCGGAGCCTCGTCCAAGCTCATCAACAGACTGCAAGGAATCCAGAACGCATCTGCACGCCTAATCCTCAACATCCAGCGCCGCGACCACATTACCCCCCACCTGAGGAACCTGCACTGGCTCCCCGTCGACAGAAGAATCTCCTTCAAGCTCCTGGTCCATGCACACAAGGCACTCCACAAAACCGGCCCAGCCTACCTCAACAGTCGACTCTCCTTCTACGTACCCAACAGGAAACTCAGCTCCGCTGAAAACGCCCTGGCAACGCTCCCGCGCATCTGCAGAGCCACATCCGGAGGCAGGTCCTTCTCCCACCGCACCGCCAAGACCTGGAACACCCTCCCCCTCAACCTACGACAAACCGAAGACCTGCTGACCTTCAGAAGACGACTCGAGACCTGGCTCTTCGACCAGTAGTAGCAGCTCCCCCCCTTCCCCCCCCCCAGCGCCTTGAAACCCTCACGGGTATGTAGTACGCTTTACAAATGATTTGATTGATTGATTGATTGACCAAGCTTTTATGAGAAAGAGATGGAAAAGTTTGGGTCTCATAACTGATTGCATAACAAACAAACTTGGTTTACTTCCAGATTTGAATGAACGCCCTCAGGAAATGAGTCGCGCCTTTTATGTCACGTAAAGGTAGACATTCACATGGCAGGCAAGTTTCAAAATGTTAAACTGGGGGAATATGGTGTAGACAGCAACTTTAACTGGGTAGACAGATTGTCTGAAAACGGGACTTACATGCATGTGGTCGGTCATTCATTAGCCGTCCGAATTACACCTGAGGCAATATGATACCTCAACACCACTGTTATCTACACAAAGCTGAGCAGGTATAAGTGAGAGGTAAAAAAGAATGTATGCAATACAATTATTCATTTCGCTATGCAAGATGCCGCGCTGACCGCTACTGTGCGCTTTAACACTACAGCAGAGTAATTAATACCAGAGCTCTTTCCAAATCAACTGGTAAAATACTCGAGAGGCTGCTAGCCGAGGAGCTCTTTTCACAGTTGTTACTTAGGCACTTGGTACTCCTCACCGTGTTGGAGCGTCGCACACTGAAGCACTTAGACCTAGAGGAGGGTGGGCAACTTATCGCTGGAGCCGGGCTCTGGGTCAGCTGCAGGTTCTCGTGGAACCTGAGCCCAAACAAGCCAAGTTTTCACATGGTTCTGTCTGCCACCTTCGCTCTACCGTAGCTCACAAAGTTTAAAACAAAGCATTAACAGTTGTGGTAAAAAGAAAACCGATACCTCTTTAGTGGTTGACTTGTACAAAGTGAAACCAGAAAGCCTGGGATGAATCTCAGGTTCCTCACTTAACCACGCTGTATTCTCAGGCAAATATTTTGTATCACCCCCCTTTCTTCATTACCTCTCAATATAAACCTATAATGTAACTTATTAATGTCAAACCTGTCTCATGTCAAAGAAATGCACTATTTTAATTTTGAAGAGAATGTACTATATTTTGAATGATGGTAACATTTCCAGGACTCGGCTCGTGCAAGGGCTCTAAGCCAACCCAGACCCTTGGCTCGACTCTCCCCTGTTAATTTGTTTGCGTGCCACTGCCCACCTCTACTTAGACCCAAGGCTGGAACGCTGAAGACGGACCCACTGATAACACACATCCTCCACAGGCAAAGAACGGAAAACATCAGTGGTGACTGAAATCATCATTCATTTTAAGGTCTGGAACCCCCCTCCCATCCCGTGAGCCCGTCAACTGTACTGCACATGAAACCATCTGGTGGGGCCTTAGTCAGGATACCCCGGCCTCACAAGAGCTCGACAGTTCTGACAGAAGCTAAACACCTCGTGGCAGCAGCATGTGTCAGTTCACCACTGCTGACTGACCGAGAGGTTTCTGTCACTCACCAAAAGAACAGCTTGGATCAGAAGTTGGCCGTCTATAGGGGGTTGGGTTTCTCGTCCCTGGCTGTGGCTTCCATGCTCCATGCTCCTTTAGCAAGAGCAGGCAGCCCAGTCAGCTGTAGTGTACCAACCAGCGAGGGAAACTATCCCGGGAGAGGCAGCCAGGCGAGCCACCAGTTCCTGTCTCAATGCTCTGAGATTAATGTCCCTTCTCAGAGGTTGTTTTCCTTTGGGGAATGCTCTCTCAGGGGCCCCCACCCTTGTTCCGGACTCTGACTGAAGAGAAACAATGCAAGTTGTTTCATTATTTCTCTTCAGTCCCGGGACAGCGGAAAGAGCTCCGAGCAGGCTGCTTTAGAGGCTGCTTTAGTGCAAGAGACATACAGCTCGCTTCAGATGAGCTGAGGGGGCCCCCTTCAAGTACTGAAGTCTGGGGGCCCCCCCGCACCGCGGGGGCTGCGGGGGTGTTTGTTACGCCCCTGTCACTAAGGCTGGTTGCCCTTGCTGGAGTGTAGGTAGTCACCGAGGATACACATGGTGGTGGTCTGAAAAAGCAGTCTGGACATGGGCTTTTTAAAAAAACTGAAAAGTGGTTTCATAATGTGTCAGTCTGTAAAAGTGATTTTCACTTGCCAAAAAAAAAGAGCAGTAAGTGTGCAATCAAATTGGCAAAGAAATTTCGTTTTGGGACTAATGTGAAAACATGACTCTGTGTGCAAATAGGAATTACAGGCAGAGATTTATTGCGTTTTGCTCTGGTGATTTCACAGTTGCATTAGTAGGAAAAAGGGGGAGCGATTTTTTGGTGCAGAAGCAGACTCTTAGCACACACCCAGCTGCTTGCCATGTATAATCATGCACAGTATTTACAAGCGAGTGGGGTTTTCAGGTTTCAGTCTGTAATGCGAATACATTCAGCATCACTAAGGCTGGTTGCCCTTGCTGGAGTGTAGGCAGTCACCCAGGATACACATGGTGGTGGTCTGAAAAAGCAGTCTGGTCATGGGCTTTTGAAAAAAACTGAAAAGTGGTTTCATGATGTGTCAGTCTGTAAAAGTGATTTTAACTTGCCAAAAAAAAGAGCAGTAAGTGTGCATTCAAATTGGCAAAGAAATTTCGTTTTGGGACTAATGTGAAAACATGACTCTGTGTGGAAATAGGAATTACAGGCAGAGATTTATTGCGTTTTGCTCTGGTGATTTCACAGTTGCATTAGTAGGAAAAAGGGGGAGCGATTTTTTGGGGGAAGAAGCAGACTCTTAGCACACACCCAGCTCCTTTCCATGTATAATCATGCACAGTATTTAGAAGCGAGTGGGGTTTTCAGGTTTCAGTCTGTAATGCAAATACATGCAGCATCACTAAGGCTGGTTGCCCTTGCTGGAGTGTAGGCAGTCACCCAGGATACACATGGTGGTGGTCTGAAAAAGCAGTCTGGTCATGAGCTTTTTAAAAAAACTGAAAAGTGATTTCATAATGTGTCAGTCTGTAAAAGTGATTTTAACTTGCCAAAAAAAAAGAGCAGTAAGTGTGCATTCAAATTGGCAAAGAAATTACGTTTTGTGACTATTGTGAAAACAAATGTAGTAATATATTTAAATAAAAAAAAGGAATTTTTTTTTAGTTTTTTTCAGGTATTGCTGAAGAGCAGTGGACAAAATTTAAGATGCCTACAAAATCCAGAGTTCAAAAAATGCACAAAAAAAACCTTTATTTGAAGACAACTAGAGGACCAAAGTTAGTAGAAGATGCTCATGTTGGGAAAAAGAAAAAATCTTCTGGTAAGCAGACAAAACAATTTCTAAAAAATATATTCAAAAGAATGAAAAATGTACAAAATGTCTGTACTGGAAAGGATGTTTTGAACAAAAAAGGAGAGGAAAAAATTGACAATTTAGTTAATGCAAATATACGTTCAGCAACTGAAAAGATTTATATAAATAGAAAAACTGCGTTTAAAGAGATACGTAGAAAAATGTTTCAGAGAAGAGTTATGTCCACTTTGATGAAGGATGTGAAGAAATATAAGAAAAAGACAAAGTTTTATAAAAGAAAAAAAGAAATAGAAGCCATTGCAGCAAAGGCATTAGAATTAAAAAGGAAACTATTCATTTTAATTTTGAATAGGATGCGTACATTAGACAAAATGGTTAATGTACTGAAATCACATAGCAAAAGGAAAAGAGTAGTGAACAGAACAAACTTTTGTAAAGTGTTTTTAGGAAAGTGGATGCATAGTTCAAGTAGTGAACCTTTTTTTAATGAAGAGAGCTATTTTCAAAGTAATAGTTTTCCTGCATGCAGTTGACACCAGAGGTCGTTCTTACGAAGTAAAAAATGGTTGCATAATGGAGAAGGAGATAATGGTTCCAAGCGATGAGGTACAAGTGATGGCAGATGAGGCTATGGGGAGTCGTCCTAAAGCCCCAGTGTACACTTGGAATTGTAGTAGTATTTGCACTGTGCGTCAGGAATCTATTGACAAATTTCGAGAGTTTCTAAGAGAATATAGTAAAAAAAGTATAAAACAGAAGATTAAGGTGCTTCAAAGTCTGGATCCATGCAGAGTGAGAGAGAATACTGGTTTGCAGGGTCATTCTCTGGCTTGTCTATCTAGAAAAGTGTGCAATAGTGTTTTCCATCATTTTAGGATGCTGGCTGTTCATCATACTGAAATGAGAAAGTTTGTGAGACGGTTGTATTTTGCCAAAAGTCCAGCAATAAAGTTAAATGAATTGAATAGGGCTCTGTTCCGAGGAACGGTATCAGATGTAGAGAAGGTTGTTGATGAAATTCAGTTTTGTTACTTTGGTCCTGAACAAAACAGTGCAGAGAAGGACACAGTAAATGAGGAAGAAGTGGAAGAGAATGTAGAACCCTCTGTAAGTAACACATTTAATGATCATATAACAAAATTTGCAATAGTCTCTAATGAAAGACCACATTTTACTTGTATTTGTTGCCGCAGAACTCATTATAGAAAACAAACTAGGAATGTTGATCTCTACAGAAAGAGTGAAAATGAAGATAATTATAAGTGGAAGGATTTTGCCACATATATATTTCTAGAAAATTGTTTTGATTTGGGTGAAGATCAGCGTATTTGTAAACACTGTTACAACAAGTTAGAGGAAAATAGAATGCCGACCAGAGCAGTACATAATAATTTAGAATTGGATGCTATTCCTGCTGAACTTTCTGAATTAAATACATATGAGTCTATACTCATTCAATGTGTTCATCCGTTCCAGACCATAGTATGTATGGAGCCCAAAACTGGTAAATTACCTCCTTCAGAATTACTGAGAGGTTTAAAAGGAAGAGTGGTGTATTTGCCCTTGGATTTGAAAAAAAATATGGAAACTATTGATGCGGATACTTTGGAAACTGAACCATTAGTTATTCTGGTTAATGGTGTACCTACAAAGAATAAGAAGATTTGGCAGGAGCTGGTAGATGTGCGGAAAGTACAAAGAGCAAATTTGTATTTGAAAAGGAATAACAAATGGTATGAATCAATTTATATAGAAGAAGAAGAAGAAGAAGAAGATTTACAAGAAGACACAGAAACACCAACTGGACAAATTGAAAAAGTGGACAAGTCAAAGGAAGAAGAAATTTATGAACATTTTAGCATACATCCTCTTCATTCAAAAGAAGTTATGGGAGATAATATTGATCTCTTTCAGATGAAGAAAGCAAAAGGAACTCCCGTGAGTGTATGGGAGGAGAGCTTGGAAGCTCGATGTTTTCCCCAGCTGTTTCCTAAAGGAAAAGGAGGACGATACGATGAACGTCCAGAACAGATTCCAGCTTCTGAGTATCGGACTACAAGACTATATGCTGAAGATCCCAGATTTCGACAAAGTATTCCTTATTTGTTCCATCTTTTATTTGAAAGCGACTTGTCTGCACTGTCTTATGCAGTAAATCACATTTTAAAAAGTGGAGTACATTTACAAAATGTGTCTGCTAAGGATTTTATGGAGAAAGTGCAGCACCGAGATGATCATTTGGAAACACAACTGATCAATCTGATGGCTTGTCAGCGTGGGACAAATGAATATTGGTACCGACGCCATGGTGAACTAAAATGCATGTTACGCAATTTAGGAACACCAACATGGTTCGTTACCCTAAGCTGTGCGGAGTACGCTTGGGATGATTTACTGGATTTTCTACGAGAGGCAAATTCAAACATTAAAAACATCGAATACAAGACAGCAGGAGAACTGTGCTCATTGGATCCGGTTAATGTTTGCAGATATTTCAATCATAGATTTGAGGCTATGATGTCCTTCATCTGCAATAAAAAAAATCCACCTCTTGGAGAAGTAGTAGATTTCTTTTGGAGAAAAGAGTACCAGGCAAGAGGTGCTCCTCATATTCATATGCTGTTGTGGATCAAGGATGCCCCAAAGTTTGGAACAGATACTGATGAAGCAGTGTTATCTTTCATTGAAGAATATGCAACATGTGCTATACCAAAAAGCACAGAAGAGAAAAAGTTAAAGGAGCAAGTTTTACGTTTCCAAAGTCATCGGTGTGGAAAATACTGTCGACGGAAATACAAGAGCAAAGATAAATACTACACTAAATGTCGATTTGGATTTCCTAGACCTGTTCTTTCAAATGGAAGAGTCAACAGTTTTATGTCAGCTGTGAGACATACTATCACAAGAAAATCACCTAAGAATACCTACAACCTAAAAAGAAAAGAAGAATCAAAAAATATAAATGACTACAACCCAGTCATTTTATCCATGTGGAACGCTAACATGGATATACAGTATGTAGCTGACAATTCCATTGCTGTTGCTCGATATGTAACGTCTTACATTACGAAATCAGAAAAAACAGAATTGAAGGAAATGTGGGAAGAGATTTCTCACGAGAAGACTGTCAGTAAGAAGCTGTACAGTTTCAGTTTGAAGATGTTATCGCATCGAGAAATTGGATCCTACGAATGTTCAGATAGGTTATCTTCTGCAAGTCTCTACTCGAAGTCAAGAAGAATAATTTGGGCAACTTTAGGCCTTGCAGCAATGAGAAATCGGGTACTGAAATCTGTAGGAGAAATTGAATATTTGGCCGAGAATGACCCAGAAAGTACAGATATTTTGAAATCAAACATGTTGGACACATATTATCCCAAGAGAAGTCAACATCTGGAGAACATGTGTCTCTATGAAGTGCTGCAGAACTACATTTATTCACGGAAAGTTGCAGAAGACATCAACAATGGAAAATATAAAGTCGTTGGTGAGGAAGGATGTTTGGTGAAGCAAACAAAAGGAAGTTTGATAAATCACAGGAAGCTGAGTTGCGACACTACTGACAAGAAGGAATTTTACTACTTGGCTCTTTTACAGTTGTTTAAACCATGGCGTACAGAGGATGAACTACTGGGAGAATTTCAAAGCTATGAAGATTCTTTTAATGCTTGCAAAGACAGCATACAATGCAGTACATTCTCAAGTTATCTGCAAATGTTAAATGAAGAAATTGAACAGGAAACTACAATTGCAGCAGAAATAGCTAGAGACAGTTCTCAGGACAGCCAAAGTTCAGGAACACTCAGTCAAGATCCCCTAGGACAACCAATCGTTGAAAATGAAGCATCAATAGCCATGAATGAAGTGGAAACGGCTATGAATCAAGCTCAAGAAGAATTTATAGACTTAGAAAATTTGGAAAGACAACTGAATCAAGAGCAGCAACAAATTTATGAAGAGATCAGAAACAAAATTGATCACGGATTTCTACATGAAAAAAAAGAGTGCTCATGCACATCATTTCATCCAATCAGGATGTATGTAAGCGGACAAGCTGGAACTGGAAAAAGTTTCCTTATAAAAGTCATCAGAAGCTACCTACAGCAAAAAACAGATTCTACTTTGTCTTGTGTGGTTACTGCTCCAACTGGGTTAGCAGCATATAACATAAAAGGAATCACTTTACATCATTTGCTAATGTTACCAGTGGAGCATGAGAACAAAATACAATACAACAAGCTAACTGGAGAAGCATCCTTGGAAGTTTCAAGAGTATTGAAGAAGATGCAAGTTCTCATTATTGATGAGGTGAGCATGGTATCAAACTTAATGCTTGCCTTTGTGCATTTAAGAATGCAGCAAATTTTGAAGACAGACTATGACATGTTATTTGGTGGAAAACACGTCATAGTTTTTGGAGATCTTTTGCAACTTACTCCAGTTAAAGGACAACCAGTGTTTAATACTGTCACACATGAAGACACGAAGAAGTCATTGGGAAGCATCGGAAATACAAATATTTGGTCCTTCTTTGAGTACAAGGAACTTACTACTAATATGAGGCAAGCAAGCGATGAAGAATATGGAAGTATTCTGAAAGATATCAGAATTGGACTACTCACAGAAGTTGGCAAAAAAGCATTACAGAGTCGGCTGCTACATAATTTATTTCCAAAGGAAGAAATAGTTGCAGAGAAAATATACAAGAACATTGCAGAAAACAAAAGTGTCATCTGCTTAATGCCAACTCTATGTGAATGCTCAATATTTAATGAGGAGCTTTTGAAATTGGAAAAGGAAGAGATCAGGAAATTGGAAGCAGTGGACAAAATTGAGGATGGAAGAATTACTGTCACAGTAACAGGCAAACTGAAAAATAAATTGGACTCACTAGAGAAGAACATCTCCAAAACAGCTGGATTAGAAAAAAATCTATATGTTTGCATGAACTGTAGAGTATTTTTAAGAAGAAATTTGGATGTTGAAAAAGGTTTAGTTAATGGAGCTATGGGAAGAGTTGTGGGTTTTATTAATTATCAGAAAAAAGATGGAATTGAATGTTTAAAAATAAAATTTGATCAGATAGAAGAAGTTAAAGATATTTGTCGTTGTACAGTTCGTTTCATGCTTGTGAAAGACTTATATGTACGTAGGAAGCAGTTTCCGTTTTCTCTAGCATATGCTGTAACTATTCACAAGTCTCAAGGATTGACTGTAGATTGTGCATTTGTGAACATTGGTTCAACTGTGTTCAAAGAAGGTATGGCATATGTTGCTTTGTCACGAGTGAAAACATTATCAGGTTTATTCATGATAGACTTTGATGATTCAAAAGTTAGTGCTGATACAAACTGTGTAAAGGAGTATAATAGATTAAGAAGAAGCTATGCTCCTCATTTAGGTCAGTATCCTGTGTTGGAGAAACGTGTAGTTTCTCGTAAAAGAAAAAATGAGAATATCTGTAATGAAGATGTAGAGAAGAGGAAAAAAAAGAGGAGTGATGTAATTGCAAGCAAAAAGAAAAAGGAAAATGAAGAACAGGTTGTAGGATGTCATTTTGAAAATAGCTCTGGTGTCAACTGCTACGCAAATGTAGTGCTGAATGTTGCATTTTATCTGGAAAGTTTGCAAGAGCAGATAATAGTAAATCAGGGAAAAAGATTCTGTTCTGAGCTGAGTCTCCTTTTTCAAAAGCTGAGTAAAGATAAAACTCAAATAGAAAGTGCTACTGAAATTAGAAAACTTTTAGATATATGTTCAGGACGAACACAGTTTTCTCAAAATGAACAGCAAGATGCACACGAATTTTTGATGTATTTTCTTCAAGTACTGGAAGTAGAAGAAGTTGCAATTGATATTTTATTTGGTCTCTCTTATAAATGGGAACATAGTTGTGAAAACTGTTATAATATATGTGGCTCTAATGTTGATAATGAAAGGTTTATTTATTTGACATTGCCAGAGAGTAAAACAGTCACTTTTGCAAAATTAGTTAAAGATGCTAATCATAGCATGAAATGCAGTGAGTGTAAATCTGACATGTTTTCAACATTAATTTTAAAGGAATACGGACAGTATGTAATTTTAATGATGCAACGATGTAGAGCTGATGGTTCAAAATTGGATACTTTAATAAAGAAGTTTACAGGACAGCAATTATCAATTTCAGGAAAAACTTTTGTAACTGTTGCAATAATTTTCCATGATGGACCTACTGTTACTTCTGGACATTACACAGTTTATCTTAAATATGAAAAAGGCTGGACACTGTGTAATGATTCCCAATTGATTTTCAAACAACGTTTGCCTTTTGATTTAGCAAATTCCTATCTAATCTTCCTGAAACCTAAATTTTAGAGAGACTTGGCAAGATCTGGACAAAATAATTTTACCATTTTACTGGATTACCATTGGAATTTTCTAAAAAAAAGATTTTTTAAATTATCATTTGGCCTAATGGAAAGATAACCAATTGTAATGTGGACTTTTTTAATTTTTAATGAAACTTTCAAAAACCAATAATTTAGAGATAATCGGTAACATCTGCACAATTTAAATTTTGGAATGTTATTGGAGTGCCATTGGAAATTTTTTCAAAAATGATTTTAAAAATTACTATTTGGCCATGCAGAAAAGTAACCAATTCTATTGTGGACTTAATAAATTATTCAAAAAATTTTCGTGAACCAAAATGTTACAGAGAATCGGTGAGATCTGGACAAATTAAACTTTAGAATTTTATTGGATTACCGTTGGAAATTTAATCCCAAAAAAAATTTAAAATTACTATTTGGCCTAAAGGAAATGGAATCAGATGTATTGTGGAGTTATTTGAGATATAATATTGTGATTATACTTCTGAAACAAACATATCAGACGGTATTTTAAAGAAATAAGTATTGGTATTAGATGATATTTTTTTAGAATATTATGCATTTCTATAATGTTAAGTTTAAGTAAAAAGAGATTCTGGGCTTTTTTAATACAATCTTTGAGATTGTTATTTTTTTTTGCCCGCTGTAAAATGATGAATGCAATTGCTTTCACAATTTATAGTGAAATGCAATATATTCTGAAAACAGCAAAAATAAGGCAAAAATATTTTTTGAAAAATATGTAAATATGTGTACTGTATTATAAAATGTTTTAAAAATATTAATACTTTTTTCTTTTTTTTCAGATTGATATAGAAAATTTTCGAAAACTAGAAACATTTTTAAAGCAATTTTTTTAAAAACAAATGAATAAATATTTTTTTGAGTGGGTATGGTAAGTCAATAATAATAATTGTAGTCTCTCAAGGACCTTGTAATGTGATAATTGATTTTTACTGTTTTTAAAAAAAAAAAAAAAAAATTACGCGTACGGTAAAAAAAAAAAAAAAAAGTTTTTAAAAACATATATAAAAAATAGATGAAAGGTAAGGTTGGCTCTTAAAAGAGCCGTTGTGTTCATGCAGGGACAGAGGAAAAAAAGATTGGGAATATTAGACGGTACGACAAGTGTGCTGATCTATTTTACTGTTCACTAGGGAAACACTGGTCTCCCTATAAGTAATTAGATCGTGACAATGGGCGCACCGTACTTCAACCCTCGCAAACCGAGGGTTAATTTCCAGAGGGCCAGCAAAAGGAGATGCTCCCCCCACAGATGAAGGGCTCACCTGACCTGCAGAAGAAGGAGTCAGCCCTGCAGATGATGGTCCAGGCTGAGCTGCTGTGGATGTGCTTGGTTGACTTTCTGAAGAGTTACCTCCAAAAAGTCGAGCATGTGTCCTTCTGTGTACATCCTTGAGGTGTCTCTTCATGGTATGATTCCCAAAGGAATACTTCCTGTCAGGATTACCTCTTGAAAGTACACGCTTACACAGCTTGCAAGTTACTAAGGGTGCATTTACCTTTTTCTGGCCTTCAGGAAAAGTAAAATAATCCCATACATAAGAAGTCTTTTGTTTCCTCGCTCTCTGCCTCAAGGTAGTGCTGCTAGTGCTAGCCTCACTCTCAGAAGAGCTCTGCTGGTCTGCCATCGTATCACAAAGACAACCCAGCTCCTTCTCCTAAGGGATCACAAGCAGAAATGAGAGGAATGGGTGTGGTGTGGGAGAGTTCTAGAACTGAAAGTAGTTTCAACCAATCAAAAGTTGTGTTTCATGATCACATGACCTACCGTACGCTCACGGTACGCTTACGGTACGCTTATGGCAAAAGTGCGCATGCGCGTAAAAAAGACACGCGCTTGCGCGCATGCGCATAACAGTCACTACCCGACACTTCCGCGTAACGTGCGCGTGTAGCGTACGCGCATACGCGTCCCACGCGGAGTACGCGCGGCTACGCAAATTGCGTAACTATACGCAAACAGCGTAGATAAATTACGGGCGTTGCGTAAACCGTACGCTTACCGTAAGCTTACGGTACGCGTACTAAAAAAAAAAGAAAAAATGAACTGCAAAAAATTTTAACATGTTTATTTTATGAAATATATTTAAAAAAACATATTAAAGAATTTTAATAATTTAACCATAGTCTTTATAAAAGGTAAGAACATTAAATTAAAAATATGTTTTAAAAAGTAGAAGAAAAAAAAAAATTAGCATTTAAAAAACCTTGCTAATTCAATGAAAAAACCATAGGTTTCACACACGTTATAGTTAGGAATTAGCATTTAAAAAACCTTAGAAATTCAATGAAAAAACCAAAGGTTTCACACACGTTATAGTTAGCTGGACATTTTACTCGTAAAAAACCATTGAAATTCCCCCGTTATAGTTAGTTAAGCTAACTATAACTCGCGCGCCCGCAATGCACTGCTGATGACGTCACATATTACATCACTCATGACATGGTCAGTGACATCACTCATGACATCACTGATGACATCTCAAATGACATCACTGATGACATCACTGATGACATCATCCTTGTGATAGAGTGGCAGACCTCCTCTCACCCTAATATAACCTTTGATACACACATTCAAAAATAGAGACTAAAATTTTCAAAACAATGGACATACCAATACCAGTTACAACAACCTCTTCAGTAATTCTAAGATCCACATACACATCCACTCATTCACCAACAGTCCTATACAGTCACTCATACATGTACTCACTCATCATATGTACTCATACACCTATACATCCTGTTACACAATGCTACTCATCCGTAGAGTTACTCACACACATAGTCACTCATGCTAATAAAGAATCAAACATCCATTTACTTGCATATACAGTTATACACACACCACCACACTTACTTCTGCGGAAACTTGCACATACTTAGTCTTTTAAACAATCACTTATAGAAACACATACTTATTCACACAGGAACTCTTTCAATCTCTCACTCTCACATATACTCACTTATATACACCAATAGTCACATATACTAGTTTAAAACATATGTAGTTACTCATAAAGACACTGTAGAGACAGTCATTCACTCACTAACACACCCATACACACACTCATCCACCCATGCAGTCCTGCATACATACTATCTTCAACACATGCAAACAGTGAGTCACTCATTCATGCACCTATGCACTACGTAATACCCCCCACCGAACCATACAGATACTCAGACTCATACTCAAAAAAACAACTAATAACCTATATAGACACCCATGTAGCTGCTCACCAACCCATGCAGCCACTTATACACAAACTGAGAGACTGATACAGATATATACATATTTAAACATTACTCACTAAGCCATGTATTCACTATGATACACCTAATCATTCAGTTACACAATCAATTTTTCAAAAACATATCATCCATTTAGACACTTATATACCCATTTATTCTTCCATCGACCTTGAGATATACATATATAAAACATATTTAATTTTCAGAAAAACACACATTCACGGGATGATGTCATCAGTGATGTCATCAGTGATGTCATTTGAGATGTCATCAGTGATGTCATGAGTGATGTCACTGACCATGTCATGAGTGATGTAATATGTGACGTCATCAGCAGTGCATTGCGGGCGCGCGAGTTATAGTTAGCTTAACTAACTATAACGGGGGAATTTCAATGGTTTTTTACGAGTAAAATGTCCAGCTAACTATAACGTGTGTGAAACCTTTGGTTTTTTCATTGAATATATATATATATAAATATATATATATATATGTCCAAAAGAAAATGTACTCCTGTCGGAGAGCGTAGCCCTTCGAGGGGTGGCACAGTGCCGGTGGAGTAACCCGGTAAAATTTTTTGCAAAAAAACGGAGTTCCAACTGTGCTCTCAGGTCAACTGAAAAGACAACACACCGCTCCAAAGATGCTTCAAGGGGGGTTTATTTACTTCATAAACCCAACGTGACGCGTTTCACCCTCCTCGGGCTTGCTCACACAACGTTATGCCACCCGGACCATCGTTAACATACAATGTTTGTAACATCATGGACATAAAAAGAGGACTGTCGTACAGGTTTAGTTGCGCCATCTTGAAAGGGTAAAATTGTATCTAATAGTGATACTCAGTGTGCGCCATTACAGAACGGTATGTGACAACGTACAATGTGGCAAACAAACATATATGGTCACCTAGTTCTTGGACAAATACATCCATATGAAAAAGTAATTTCCCTCATTATAAGCGTGGTGCGTCCAACCTGGCCACTGCTAAAAGTACTCATGCAAGACCTGGACTTGTGTCCTCCAACATACATAAAAATTAAATGCAAAATTATAATAGTTGGCGTCTCATGATTTTCTCCCGTAGTGGGTATAGTTTCTTTTTTTTGGAAAAATTAGTGTTGATGGCAGTAGGTCTGTGGACTAGTGTGTACTATGGTGACAGCAAAATCTGTGGTTTGCCAGTGTACGTTTCGTATTGCACCCCAAATGTCAAGAAATGCTCCCATAGTGGGTAAAGCCATTGTTGGAAAAATCAGTAACATTTTGAAAAGTCATGCTAGGTCTCTTGGCTGTTGCATACTGACATCCTGTAGGTTTGATCTCATGTTGTTGGGTATCTTTAAAGATTAGTATTCTTGTGCAAGGTCTCTTGGATACAGTATCTTGCTAGTACATCAGAAGGAGCAGGATAAATAGGGGGGCTGCCTGCAATTGTCTACCCGTTCAAACATATAGAAGCCCATACAATAGTATCTATTTAGTCCAGATGCAAAATATACATCGTATAGCATTGGTCCAATGGTGCATCCTTAATCAAAACAAAACAGACTCAAATGTGATTAAATCAAATTATAGAATTAAAATTGAATTGATCTTATCTGTCCACTGGAGAGCAGCATGGGAAGAAAAGGGTAGGGATCCTGTGTCGCTGGCCCAAGACATAGTCCCTTCCTTTCTTCCTGTAAAGAAAAACAAAGTCTGTTTAATCACACTGCAATAGACATTCTGAAAAGAGTCAAAGTGCAAATCATTCATTATAATGACAATTCAACGCTGACCCTTCTGGGCCTAAATACAACCACCCTCACTGTCCGACCTCATTAGAGTATTCCACCTGTTCTTAATTCTGATCATGTTTGTGGCCTGTCTACCATGTATGAAATCTAATATCCCATTAGTCACCATATAGGTGTATGGCCATCTCCTCATCCATATTGTGCCCATTGGGGTATCGGGTACCCATCCCAATTATGTGCCGTGATTCATGTTGTCTTAGTTTTAGAGTGCTGTTGCCTCCTCTTTTATTAGGTGTTACTCGTTCTATGGCATAATAGCACAATTTAGTATAATCCGAAAAATGTTTTGTTTCGAAATGACGTGCAATGGGGTACTGCTGGTCCTTATTAGTGATTGCCCTCATATGTTCGAGGACCCGTTTCTTGGCCATGTGTGTGGTGCTTCCTACGTAACTAAGTTGGCAAGGGCATTTGAGCACATAGACTACATTGGTACTACTGCATGTGAGGAACTGTTTAATATTGATCATGCTGTTCGTACTGCTGTTCCAAAATTCTTTACGCATGCGGCTGTTACCGCATGCCTTGCAGTGTCCACAAGGGTAGAAGCCTTGTAAGTCGATGTTATTGCTTCTTGCCTTGCTTGGTAACTCACTGTGTACTAACAGATCTTTTAGGCTACGTCCCTTCCTGTAGCTTATTGATGGATGTGTTGGTATCATCTTACCTATAACAGGATCTCCTTTAAGGAGATTCCAATTACGGGAGATCATTTTCTTTGTTTGGTTTGAATGTCCATTATATGTGAGTATCAGCCTAGTTTCTGCGTTCTCATTGTCTTTTTGTGGGTTGGAGTCAGGGGAGAGCTCCAGAAGTGTGTCTCTGTCTATTTCTTTGACCCTATCCATAGCTTTTTTCAATACCCACGTGGGATATCCTCTTTCTTTGAATCTTTGTATCATGATCGTTTGTTCCTTTTGAAAACCTTCCTCTGTACTGCAATTTCTCTTAGCTCGGAGCAGTTCCCCATAGGGGATGCTCCATTTCAGTGTGTTAGGATGACTGCTAAGAGCATGGAGTAACGTGTTGCCTGCTGTGGGTTTGCGAAACAACACTGTTGTCAATCTATTGTTCGCAATTTCTACACAAGTGTCGAGATACTCGACCTTTAAGTTACTAGCAGTGTATGTGAGGGTTAAGTTGTTGTTATTCTGGTTGAGTCTGGTGATGAAGTTATGGACTTCTTGTTTGCTACCTTTCCAGATAACAAACAAGTCGTCAATGTATTGTAGCCAGAGTATGACTTTTGTGAAGTCGTGCTGCAACCTAGTTTCCTTCCTGATGTCCTCCTCCCATGCTCCCAAATAGAGGTTGGCAAAGCTGGGTGCAAAGCTGCTCCCCATCGCCGTACCGAGGGATTGTTTGTAGATCACATTGTCAAACATGAAGAAGTTATTCTTCAGACAATGTTTGATGATTTCCAGAATCATCAATGTGTGTTCCCTGAATCTAATGTGTCTGCGTTTGAGGAATCTCTCGCATGCTTCTACACCTTGTTCGTGATTGATGATGGTGTAGAGGGAATTAACATCCATGGTTACCAATAAGAAATCTTCTTCCCAACTTAGATCGTGTATTTTGGCCAAGAAATCCTATGTGTCCTTGACGTATGACGGGAGAGTGATTACAAACTCCCTGAGGAAGTGGTCAGCATAGCGAGATAGGTTTTCCAAGACACATCCTCTGGAAGAAATGATGGGTCTACCTGGGGGATTGTCCTTATTCTTGTGTATTTTGGGAAGCAGGTACATAACAGGGAGGATAGGGAAATCTTTCTTCAGATAACAGAACTCTTCCCATTCAATCAAACCCCTGTCCTTCCAATCACCTAGTTTCTCCCAGATCTGTACAATACTGTTATTATAGTCTGCACGGTTAGATCTGGAGTATGTACTGGTGTCACTCAGTTGTCTTATCGATGTTGTATCGATACTTTTCAAGAACAGGTGGGCCAGAACCTTTTGAAATTCAGGCAACAAAACTGGGCCAAGAAAATGCAAACCTTTAAACACAATCTTACCCTTGCACAGAGGAGGGCTGTACAAGAACTAGCCGAGGATGACAGTATTGTCATTCGACCCGCTGACAAGGGGGGCAATATTGTCATTCTATCTAGAGAAATGTACGTAGCAGAAGCCATAAGACAACTGAGTGACACCAGTACATACTCCAGATCTAACCGTGCAGACTATAATAACAGTATTGTACAGATCTGGGAGAAACTAGGTGATTGGAAGGACAGGGGTTTGATTGAATGGGAAGAGTTCTGTTATCTGAAGAAAGATTTCCCTATCCTCCCTGTTATGTAACTGCTTCCCAAAATACACAAGAATAAGGACAATCCCCCAGGTAGACCCATCATTTCTTCCAGAGGATGTGTCTTGGAAAACCTATCTCGCTATGCTGACCACTTCCACAGGGAGTTTGTAATCACTCTCCCGTCATACGTCAAGGACACAAAGGATTTCTTGGCCAAAATACACGATCTAAGTTGGGAAGAAGATTTCTTATTGGTAACCATGGATGTTAATTCCCTCTACACCATCATCAATCACGAACAAGGTGTAGAAGCATGCGAGAGATTCCTCAAACGCAGACACATTAGATTCAGGGAACACACATTGATGATTCTGGAAATCATCAAACATTGTCTGAAGAATAACTTCTTCATGTTTGACAATGTGATCTACAAACAATCCCTCGGTACGGCGATGGGGAGCAGCTTTGCACCCAGCTTTGCCAACCTCTTCTTGGAAGCATGGGAGGAGGACATCAGGAAGGAAACTAGGTTGCAGCACGACTTCACAAAAGTCATACTCTGGCTACGATACATTGACGACTTGTTTGTTATCTGGAAAGATAGCAAACAAGAAGTCCATAACTTCATCACCAGACTCAACCAGAATAACAACAACTTAACCCTCACATACACTGCTAGTAACTTAAAGGTCGAGTATCTCGACACTTGTGTAGAAATTGCGAACAATAGATTGACAACAGTGTTGTTTCGCAAACCCACAGCAGGCAACACGTTATTCCATGCTCTTAGCAGTCATCCTAACACACTGAAATGGAGCATCCCCTATGGGGAACTGCTCCGAGCTAAGAGAAATTCTCACATATAATGGACATTCAAACCAAACAAAGAAAATGATCTCCCGTAATTGGAATCTCCTTAAAGGAGATCCTGTTATAGGTAAGATGATACCAACACATCCATCAATAAGCTACAGGAAGGGACGTAGCCTAAAAGATCTGTTAGTACACAGTGAGTTCCCAAGCAAGGCAAGAAGCAATAACATCGACTTACAAGGCTTCTACCCTTGTGGACACTGCAAGGCATGCGGTAACAGCCGCATGCGTAAAGAATTTTGGAACAGCAGTACGAACAGCATGATCAATATTAAACAGTTCCTCACATGCAGTAGTACCAATGTAGTCTATGTGCTCGAATGCCCTTGCCAACTTAGTTACGTAGGAAGCACCACACACATGGCCAAGAAACGGGTCCTCGAACATATGAGGGCAATCACTAATAAGGACCAGCAGTACCCCATTGCACGTCATTTCGAAACAAAACATTTTTCGGATTATACTAAATTGTCCTATTATGCCATAGAACGAGTAACACCTAATAAAAGAGGAGGCAACAGCACTCTAAAACTAAGACAACGTGAATCACGGCACATAATTGGGATGGGTACCCGATACCCCAATGGGCACAACATGGATGAGGAGATGGCCATACACCTATATGGTGACTAATGGGATATTAGATTTCATACATGGTAGACAGGCCACAAACATGATCAGAATTAAGAACAGGTGGAATACTCTAATGAGGTCGGACAGTGAGGGTGGTTGTATTTAGGCCCAGAAGGGTCAGCGTTGAATTGTCATTATAATGAATGATTTGCACTTTGACTCTTTTCAGAATGTCTATTGCAGTGTGATTAAACAGACTTTGTTTTTCTTTAAAGGAAGAAAGGAAGGGACTATGTCTTGGGCCAGCGACACAGGATCCCTACCCTTTTCTTCCCATGCTGCTCTCCAGTGGACAGATAAGGTCAATTCAATTTTAATTCTATAATTTGATTTAATCACATTTGAGTCTGTTTTGTTTTGATTAAGGATGCACCATTGGACCAATGCTATACGATGTATATTTTGCATCTGGACTAAATAGATACTATTGTATGGACTTCTATATGTTTGAACGAGTAGACAATTGCAGGCAGACCCCTATTTATCCTGCTCCTTCTGATGTACTAGCAAGATACTGTATCCAAGAGACCTTGCACAAGAATACTAATCTTTAAAGATACCCAACAACATGAGATCAAACCTACAGGATGTCAGTATGCAACAGCCAAGAGACCTAGCATGACTTTTCAAAATGTTACTGATTTTTCCAACAATGGCTTTACCCACTATGGGAGCATTTCTTGACATTTGGGGTGCAATACGAAACGTACACTGGCAAACCACAGATTTTGCTGTCACCATAGTACACACTAGTCCACAGACCTACTGCCATCAACACTAATTTTTCCAAAAAAAAGAAACTATACCCACTACGGGAGAAAATCATGAGACGCCAACTATTATAATTTTGCATTTAATTTTTATGTATGTTGGAGGACACAAGTCCAGGTCTTGCATGAGTACTTTTAGCAGTGGCCAGGTTGGACGCACCACGCTTATAATGAGGGAAATTACTTTTTCATATGGATGTATTTGTCCAAGAACTAGGTGACCATATATGTTTGTTTGCCACATTGTACGTTGTCACATACCGTTCTGTAATGGCGCACACTGAGTATCACTATTAGATACAATTTTACCCTTTCAAGATGGCGCAACTAAACCTGTACGACAGTCCTCTTTTTATGTCCATGATGTTACAAACATTGTATGTTAACGATGGTCCGGGTGGCATAACGTTGTGTGAGCAAGCCCGAGGAGGGTGAAACGCGTCACGTTGGGTTTATGAAGTAAATAAACCCCCCTTGAAGCATCTTTGGAGCGGTGTGTTGTCTTTTCAGTTGACCTGAGAGCACAGTTGGAACTCCGTTTTTTTGCAAAAAAAAAATATATATATATATATATATATATATATATATATATATATATTATCTACTGGCTGTTGCCAGTAGATAGTTATAGTTAGGACCTATTTTCCATAGGAAATCCGCAACATTCCATTCCCAATAAGTCTGGCGCCGGTTGACGAATCGTCGCGAAATTTTCCAAACTTTTGGCCAGCTCAGCTCCGCTCCTACCCTGAAAGTTTCGTGGTGATTCGTCAAGCGGGGGGCAAAAAAAAGGGGGGTCCCAAAACGTGTTTTCCCCATGCAATTTCACATAGGATCTGTTGTCGCAGCTACAGCCCGAACCGAACGCAATGACACCAAATTTGGCAAAGAGGTAGTCCTCAGTTCAGACTCGTGCCTTTTGCATAAATGGTGTGAATCCGTTCAGTAGTTCCTGAGAAATTTAGAGTTAAAAGTACATAAATATCTATTGCCGAGGAGGATCCGCGGACCCTACACTCACCGTAAGCGCACCATACCGGAACCGAGCGCGCACCCTCCCGATCGCGCGCTGAATGCTAATTGGCTGTCGAGTGTCTGTCTACATTCAAACCAGGAACTGGTGGCAGCCATTTTCTGCCTCGGTAGAAGCGAGGCTGAAGAAGCAAGGGGAAAAAGTGTGAAAAGGGGGAAGAGTGGAAATACTCTGACCCTCTAGAGGTGCTTAGGGGGTCCAAGAAAGACACCCTGGGGCCCCCTTTTTTTTTTTTAAATAAAACGGCAAAATGCGCGCACGGTGTGAGGATCCACGGAATATGTTTTTTTTAAAAGACAAGACATCATTGGTTGTATGACTACTTTGTACACAGAAAGGTATGGTGTATATTTCTGTTTTTTAAAGGTATGATTCTTATTGGTTAACAAAAACAGATTGTAAGGAACATTATATATGATAAGCTGATATGTTGAAAGTGAAGCACACTTCCTCTCTTGTGTAGCAGCATTGTGTGCTGGACTTCTGACCTGTGTGCTCAGTGCAGTGTTCCATGACCTGTTTCTATGGTAACAGGCAGAAGGCAGATTGGGGGAAGGATTGAAATGTATTTCAGTTGGAAAGGGTTGAAATGTTAAACCAATAGAAATGTGTGTTTGCTTTTGAGTTTATGTGTGAAGGATTGTGATTTGCTTTTTACATGTATATGTGTGGAAAATGAAAGGGAAACTTTTCCATTCTTTGTTTTTGCTGAGCGGTGCACAGTGCAGAGATTCTGTAAAAGAAAATATGGTGAGTGACTGATATACTTCTTAATCTACAAAAGAACTTGAAAGATGAGTTATTTAATTGTGAGGGGATGAATGTAGACTATTTTTATTTTAATCAGACCAATGTATTTATTCTGCTAAAGTGTAGGGAGTACTTTTTTTCTCTACAATCTTATTGACAGTGTGTGTGCATGTAGAAACCATTCTGTGATAAGCATTTGTGTTTTTCATGTGTTTGCAGACAGATAACTGTGCTGTTTTTATATTTTGGTAGAATTAGAAACCAGTCATTGTTTATGAATTTGTGAAATGAGTTATGTTATGTTTCTATACTAAAATGTAGTAATTCTTCTAGATGAAGAAATGTGTTTTGGTATAGTGCAAGGGATAGTGTTGCTTGTCTAGAATCACACAGTGAGTATGTGTGCATTTGGGAACCACTGTGAGAGAAGCATTTGGTAACATTGTGTATTTGCTGACAGATAACTGTTTTAACCTGTCATGTTGTGAAGTTTTAGTAGCATTAGTAGACAGTTATGGCTTATGCTTTGATTAAATGAGTCAGGCTTTGACAGAAAAGTGCAGTCCTGAAATATGTAGATTGTGTGCAGTTCTCTTACCACTTGCACTGTAGTGAATGAGTTTTGGTACACTCCTAGGGATAGTGGTGCTTGTCTAGAATCACACTGTGAGTTAGTGTGTATTTGGGATCACTGTGAGAGAAGCATTTGGTAACATCATGTATTTGCTGACAGATAACTGTTTTAAAACCTGTCATGTTGTGAAGTTTTAGTAGCATTAGAATCCAGTCTTTGCTTATGCGTTGATTAAATGAGTCATGCTTTGACACTGATGTGCTGTACTTAAATATGTAGATTGTGTGCAGTACCACTAACTCTTCTAGACTAGTGAATGAGTTTTGGTAAACTCCTAGGATAGTGTTGCTTGTCTAAAATCACACTGTGCGTCTGTGTGCATTTGGGTAAGGATTGTGAGAGAAGCATTTGGTAACATCGTGTATTTGCTTACAGATAACTGTTTTAAAACCGGTCATTTTGTCAAGTTTTAGTAGCATTAGAGCCAGTCTTTGCTTATGTTTTGATTAAATGAGTCAGGCTTTGACACAAAAGTGCAGTCCTGAAATATGAAGATTGTGTGCAGTACCCTTACCACTTCCACAGTTGTGAATGATTTTTTGGTAAACTCCTAGGTATAGTGGTTGTTGTCTAGAATCACACTGTGAGTCTGTGTGCATTTGGGAACCACTGTGAGAGAAGCATTTGGTAACATTGTGTATTTTTTAGCAGATAACTCTTTTAAAACCTGTCATGTTGTCAAGTTTTAGTAGCATTAGAAGCTAGTCTTTGCTTATGCATTGATAAAATGAGTCAGGGATTGACACTAAGGTGCAGTACCATGTACTATTCTCTTCACTGTGGCAGAACTGAAAATTTAAAAGTTTTACCCAAGCACTGTCCTAGAAGTAGTCTGATGATTTAGTCAGTTTCTAAGTACCAAATAGACTGCTTCAAATGTCTATGCAGTATGCATGTAGTGTTCTATCATACTATACACTTGTCTTTTACACCTTCAATTCCCTAGTGAGTATCAGTATCCATACACTTCCAGGAAACACCCTGTCACTCCCTTTGCAGTCCTCTAGTGACCGATTCAACACCATGTACTAATCCATTCACTGTGCCAAAACCCAAACACTTATACATTCACCAACACACTCTCTTTCCAGTACTCTAATGATTCAGTCACTGCCTACGTATTCATGCACTGAGCCAGGCCTTAGCACATGGACTTCTTCAAACCCCTATCCACTATGCATGCAGTCCTCTAACCACCTACACACTTGTCTTTCACACCTTCAATTCCCCAGTCAGTATCCATACACTTCCAGCAAACACCCTGTCACTCCCCTTGCACTCCTCTAGTGACCCATTCAGCATCATGTACTAATCCATTCACTGTGCTGTAGAAGTGGGCCTCAGCTAGGCCTACCAGTGCAAGGGGTTCGCCCTTCTCTCCACAGAGTCCTCAGACCAATAGGAAGAAGTTGGCACAGAAACTGGAATAGAAAATACAAAGTTTAATAAACCTCATGAGGTGGAACTACATTCTAACAGCACCCTTCGGTATTGAGTGAAGTAGCACACTGAACAGAAAGAGCATGGTCCTTTTATACCCACCCAGGGGCTGAAAAAAGGCGGTACAAGTATACATGAGAAGAGTTATGCACATAGATGGTCATACAGAAATGCACAGTCAACAGTAAAGGAGGAGCTAGCAGTTGCTGACTCTGGTAGAAACAACCTGACAGCTACAGACTAAAAACAGATGCATGGACAGTTAGACTCTTCTGCGCATGTGCAGAGTAGCAGAGTCTAATTATAGCCAGTCCTTTAAACAGAACACAAGGGTAAACAACAGTGAAGAAGGAAACAGCTCTTGGTGAGCACATGGCAGACAAAATGGCTGCCAGAAATACAAATGGATTTCACAAAATGGACAAGATAGCCTCTAAATATGAGATGGATTCCGCTAATGCTAATCCAATTGCCGGCAATTTACAACAGACCACCCTTTTAGCATTAGCTGAAGACATCTGTTCCTCTGGGGTAATCTAAATATGCATCCCGTACATCTATTAGCATTATTTCGGCCACTTCTTTATTCAACATTTGTTGGGCCTTTGTCTCTGCAATATTCATTTTGGCAGGTATACAGACAGAAATGCAAATAGAGCAAAGCATTGGACCACATTGGATACATACACAGCATGTAAAAAGTATCGAAATAATTATACACAGGATAGTTAGTAACTTCCAGCCCCAAGCAGAAACGAGAGTCCAAAACCATCCAGCCAGAGTCCAAGTACCAGTCTCTGGATGAATTTCTGCAGCAATCTTATGCAGCTTTGATATTGCGTCATATACTGAAGGTGAGTGATCCGGTATGAATACACAACAGCTGCTACCGATGATGCGACATGCACCACCTCGATCAGCCAGAACCACATCTAGGACCATTCGGTTCTGGAGAGCAACAATCCTTGCAATTTGCAGCTCCTCCGTAATGTTCCCAAGTGCCATAGCTGTCTGATTGGTAACAGCTTCCACAACTCTAGTTAATCGTCTTACTTTCCTACTGTTTAATGCAGCACCCACAAAGGAGAACAAACCTAAATTAAAATAGACATATTGTTGCAGAGTGGTATCAGTTTGATCTACTTCGTCAGTACTTATTGTCCTCTTGTATCTATTTCTAGAGATATCGTTAAATAATTTAAGGTCCCGGTGATATGATGCAGGTGCTAGAAACACAGGGGGCAAAAGAAAGGACACATAGCACAAGCCTGACCACCCAGCAGGTAATTGATAATATCCGTGGCTACCACAGATAAAATAAGTATTGTGTGAGGCTATGAAAGTGCTATTGTTTATACCTTCAATAGACAGAATTACAGTACATTCGCTTTTCCCCACTGGAATTCTTCCAATACAACTTACACATAAATCTGCTTTAGCTCTATAACAAAAATCACAAATTGTTTATTACTGGTAAAAGTTCTCATATTTGTGAAGATATATGGGGTTGAAATATTGTCCGGTTGATACTCTTCCCATTCCCATTTGGTCCCTTTGGCTTGAGGATAACCATCTTTATCTTGATAGCATACTTTATTGAGGCGAAAAAGAAGCCCGCCTACTGTGCGTCTTCCAGATGCAAACAAAAGCGCATACCAAGCTTGACAAGAACCATTATGAGAAAAGGGAAGAGGAATAAAAGGTGTTCCTCCTTTCTTTTGATGTGCAGGTATCATCCCACACACCCAACAGTTGGTAGTATTTGTGGCATTATGAGTATGATGCAACATCTGGATAAAGGTATTATTTAAGTAGGATTGTCGATGCTTCTGCTCATGGTAGGGAAGCGAAAAGTAGTGGTGTTCAACTGATACTGGAGTAGTGGCGGTCAAAAGTTCTCGAGCAGGAGCCACTTTCTCAACGAACCAGGTTATTACTGCTACAGCCACCATAGCAACAACAAACCCTATAGCACAAATGATCTTTCTCTTAGCAACAGTTGATCTCATTGTGGACATGATCAGCTTATTGTTGAAAACAATCGTTGGAGCTCTTATCCCTGGGCAGCCGTTGATTTCTTCACCAAGGGTCAAGACGGGTGTCGCTACACTATACAGAACTGATCCCCCCCCTTGCCACATCGGCATTCCGTTTCACTAACCCAGGGAGGTTGCTCAACCAGTCTATTTCGATGATGCAGGCTCTTTCCGTTGTCTCAGTTGGTATCGGGATACTCCAGGAATTGTGTGGTCCGGGAAGACTTCCTCAGGTTCGTCAGGTGATATGGCTTGGCCTTTCTCTGTATCCAGGATGTCCCGATGGTCGATCAAAGCAACAGGATCCACCAAGGTAGACGGCACTTTCTTGCAGTGGGTGGAGTGCACCCAGTTCCTCCTGTTCATCACTCGAACCGCAGTTCTCGTTGAAAGGAGCACCTGCTCCGGGCCGCGCCACCTCGGTTCCAAGCTGCTCGACCTCTGGAACGATCGGATCATCACCTGGTCTCCAGGCCGAAGTCCATGGCCTTCACCTGCAGACCTATCAGGAAGAGCTTCTCGAACCTGTTGATGAATAGAGACCAAACTGTCAGTCAATTGTGATAGGTAGTCACTCATCAATACACATGGCACATCATGTATGGGACGTGGTTTAGGAATTACCCAAATGTTCATAGGCCTCCCAAATACCACTTCATAAGGTGTAAGACCAGACCGCGAATGTGGCACTGATCTAATGGACAACAGTGCCAAAGGTAATGCGTCTGGCCAATTCAAGGATGTGGAGGCTAGTATTTTCGCCAGTTTCAATTTAAGTGTGGCGTTATACCTTTCCACTAACCCTGCTGATTGTGGATGGAAAGCAGCATGGAACTTCTGCTTTATCCCCAACCCCTTCAGGACATATTCGACAACTTGCCCAATAAAATGGGGTCCGTTATCACTCCATAAAAGTTTACAAACACCAAATCTAGGGAAAAATTCCTTCAAAAGCACCTTTGCTGTAGTGAGAGCTGTATTGTCCTTCGTAGGGTATGCCTCTATCCATTTACTAAAGGCACATACCACTACCAAAACATACTTTAAGTTATTACAGCGCTCAAGCTGGATGTAATCCATTTGCAATACTTCAAAAGGTGCGGTTGGCGTAGCAAACCCTCCTGTAGGAGTTTGTGTCCCTTTACCAGGATTATACTGAAGACAAATCAGTCAAGACTGCACCATCTTTTTAGCTGTGCCGGCAATTTCTGGATGCTCCCAAACTTGCGTGAGCAATTTCGTTATCGAGGAGGCTCCAACATGTGCCGGCCCATGTGCCATATGAATCATAGGTTGTAAATAGGCTGTCGCCAATCTCCACTTGCTCATCTCTTTATTCCTCCAACAGCCCTCATCATCCAATGTTCCCTCCTTAGACCATTGCTCAATTTCTTCTGCAGAAGCAGATCCCTGCATATCTAGCACTTCCTGTCTGGTATCATGCCAGCGTTCAGCCTATGACTTCACTACGTACATAGACGTGGTGCTTCGCTGCATGGCAGTTTCATGGGCTGTTTGGTCTGCAAAAGCATTGCCTTGTCCTATCTTATCAATTATTTTCTTATGTGCGCTACATTTAACAATTGCTATCCTCTTCAGGTATGTTAAAGCAGTCAAGAGATTATGTACTAATTCTCCATGCATTATTTGCACCCCGTGGGATGTAAGAAAGCCCCTCTCCTTCCAGAGTAGCCCAAAATCATGAGCCACTCCGAAAGCATAGCGGCTGTCTGTATAAATGTTCACAGATAAGTCAGTACTAAGTTCACACGCTCGTGTCAAAGGTATTAGCTCAGCTGCTTGAGCTGACTTCTGTGGAATACGAGCTGTCTCAACTACCGTCTGAAGTGTTGTAATTGCATATGCAGCTCACGTTGTACCATCTGGTAACTTCAAACAGGACCCATCAACCCATAGTTCCCCATCAACACTTGAAAGGGGCGTGTCTTGCAAATCGACACAACCCTTTGTCTGTTCCTCGGTAAGGAATATACAATCATGAGACTCCTGTGACTGAGACTGAGTCACCGGATATGGCAACAAAGTGGCTGGGTTTAGTATCGCACATCTCTTTAGTGTAATGTGAGGGGCCAGCAATGTCAATTCGTATCCTGTCAGACGAGCACTAGTTAAATGCTGCATCTTTGTCTGATTTAAAAGGGCATCAACCGCATGGGGTACTAGCACCAACAGCTTATGTGACAAAACCATCCCTTCACTCTGACGTATTGACACAGCTGTTGCTGCAACTGAACGGAAGCATCCAGGTAACGCACGAGCAACAGGATCAAGTACTGCTGAAAAATATGCACAGTGACGCTGTTTGTCACCGTGTGTCTGCACTAAAACTGACAATGCGCATCCATCTTTCTCGTGTACATATAATGTAACAGGCTTCGTATAATCTGGAGTACCTAACACTGGTGCTGAACAAAGAGCTTGTCGTAACTGTCGGAAAGCAGTCTCACATTCATCTGTCCATGGGAGGGGCATTGGAGTATCTTTAGTCAAAAGTGCTAGCAAGGGTTTAACAATGTGCGAAAATCCTAATATCCATTGCCTACAAAAAGAAGTAAGACCAATGAATGCACGGACATCTTTCTGAGTACGGGGCACTGGTGTGTCTAAAATAGCTTGAATGCAATCTGGTGTAAGTGCACGTCCCTCCTTAGACAGAAGGTGACCTAAGTAGGTTCCCTTCGGTCTACAATATTGCAATTTCTTTTGTGATACTTTGTGATGATGGGAAGCAAAAAAAGACAGCAAGGACAAAGTACATTTTTCACACTGCTCAGGGGTGTCGGCTGCCAACAAGATGTCATCGACATATTGTATGAGAGCCACTCCTTCAGGCAAAACAAAAGAATCAAGTTGTCGTTTTAATGCTTGACTGTAAATACTAGGACTCTCAGTATAGCCTTGAGGAACTCTACAGAATCTATACGATCGATTATTCAAAGTGAAACCGAACAAATATCGGCTATCAGGATGAATAGGGATCGAAAAGAAAGCATTCTTCAAGTCTATCACAGAGAATGTAGTCACTGTCGGGGGAACCAAAGTAAGAAGTGTCGTTATGTCAGAAACCACTGGGTATTGTGGTACTACAATCTTGTTAACTTCTCGTAAATCAATAATGAATCTGTAAACCCTAGTGTCAGTATCTTTTTCAGAATAGGAAGAATCGGACTGTTACAAGCATTGTAAGGAACTTCCTCAACAACCCCCACTTCAATGAGATCATGGACAATTCGTATGAGTGCTTCTTCACCTTCCTGTGAAATTTTATATTGAGGCAAACGTGGCAGCACAGCGCCCTCCTTGACACTAATGTGTACTGGTGGAATGACCATTTGCCCTACATCAGTGTCTGAAGTAGCCCACAATGTAATAGGGAGTGAAGCTAATGCAATATCCTCTTTAACAAGACAAGCTCTCTCCATCACAGGATGGTTGTCATTCAAGATAACACGTACACCTTCTGGAGAACATTGTATCGTAGCCCTGAAATACTTGAGCATATCAAGACCTACAATATTGTCTGGTGTATTTGGGGAAAGCAAAAATGGACACGGAGCAGTAAATTTATCCACATGGAATGCAAGCGGTTGTGACAGTGGGCTAAGGGATGGGGTTCCATCAAAGCCTATCGATGTAACGGTTAAGCCAGACAGGGGAGCCCTTGGAACCAATTGTTTAGACAAGGCGCTACGAGTAGCTCCTGTATCAACCAGAAACTGATCAGTGGAGCCCAAAACATTTGCTGTAACATAGGGACCCCTCTGATCTACTGGAACTTCAACGGATTCCTTACCCCATCCTAGGCAATCCTTTGCATGAGCAGAATCTTGAAGATCAGATGGCACATAGTCAGACATTTGATATTGGTTCCTTCTATCAAAAGTGTTAAACCCATCCTGCCCACGTATATTAGCATCAAACCTCGCACGATCACCTGTGCTTCCTCTAGGCCCTGAATATCCTGGACGGTTCCTCATTTGTCCCCTACCACGTGGATACTGCTGAGCAGGCAGTGCTGGACAATCGGAAGCCCAGTGCCCAAATTTCTTACAGTACGCGCACTGGTCAGCAGACAAATTTGAACGAGTATAAGAAGGGAAAAATGAACCATAAGATCCACGTCCACCTCTATCACTACCTCTAAAAGGCGGACCATAAGCCTGAGCCAACATAACCTTTGTTTTTAATTCTTTAGTCTTCTTATCCTCATTACCCTTTGCTTCTAATTCCTGGCGTTCATAATACTGAGCCATAGTCAAGAGAGAAACCGGGGAAGAGGGAGTCCATGAACTCTCACTGGCTTTTAGGCGACTAGCTATTCCTGGCAACAGGTTTGCGACATATTTATCGACAAACAGATGTCTGCCTGTCATCTGTCAATGACTGGCCGCTAAAATCGTGGAATGCTTCTTCAAAGGCTGTAAAGAAATCAGAAACCGATTCATCTGCCTTTTGCTTACAAGATGCTAAAACAGTCCAATCTATCTTTTTAGGGGGAATAATCGTTTTTAACTTAACTAATATAGCTGCGGGAAGATCTAAAATTAACTGACATGGCTTTTGTGCGGGTTCCCTTTCTACATCCATTTGTTCTAAGTCTTTCCATAACGCCCCAAAAGCTGCACGATCATCAATTTTACGAACAGTTCTCCACATATCAGGTGATTATATAAATACGAAAAATAAATCAATATCAGGGAATGTCATAGTGCAAGAGCTAATAGCACCCTCAACTTCCTCATAAAAAGCGGCTGGATTTTTCCGCGGATCAGGCAATGCAGTTTTAAGTGCCATAACATCCGTCCTATTCCAAGGAGTGTAAACCCAATTATAAATAAAATAACCCTTTGCATCAATAGAGGCCTTATCATCACTTGTACCCTGTCCTTTAGGAGGAACATACAAAGGCGCGGCCTCCCGCATAGGTTTCGCATGAACTATCATAGTCTTATCTGTTCTGGAGATAGAAGCTTGTGCCATGCCAGTCTGAGATGTCTGTGCAGCTACGTCTGCAGCCTTTTTCTCCTCTCGCAAACGGACTGCATCAACACGCAGTTTAACCAAACGCCTGATTGTATCATTCACCTGTGGGAAAACAAAAAGACCATCACGCATTTGCTTACAATTAACTGCTACATCATCGGGCTCTAACTCCTCAGAATATTTCCTAAACAGCTCAAGGACCTCTGTGGCAAACACCTCAGTAAAATACAGCTGCTCCCTTTCATGCCACCCTTTCATACTATCTAGAAGTTCAGAAGCAGGGGCAATGCTACAAGCTGCTTTACGAGCAGCAGATCGGAGCTGGGACGAACGCGCAGTGGTCAACATAGAACGAGTTTCTCGTGCCTTATATTCCTCCGAACTAGAGTCCTCATCTGACTCATGAGGGGCAGAAGGAACAGTATACGGAGGTGGAGGACGATCTAATAATAAGGAATCATCTTGTGGTTTATTAAGTATAGGATAAAGGGGCCGCCGAACAGCGTATTGGCCAGTTACCTGTAAATTGAGCTCCCTATCTTCTCTCTCTTTTAACTCTTTTATTTCTTTATATTTCAACTCTAGTGCTTTCGCATAAATGTTCTTTCGCTGTTCTTTTTCAATCAAGGCTTGTTCACGCTTCACTCGTTCACGCACTTCTTTCTCCCACATTCGTACACAAGCAAACATATCTTGCCTAGCCTTTCTCTTAAACATACATCGTTCCACATACTCAATCTTTCGTAAATCAAATGACCCATGACAGGCCAACGCAACTCAGGATCCTTACGAGTGTATTTATTCCATAATGTGCTGTACATTATATAAGAAAGACCAAACTTAATATACATATCCCTATTAGGCGTCCCCTCTGGGGGGGCCGGTTGTGCTTCATCAATTATCAAATTGGTACCACTACAAAAGCAACACATCCTACGAAGTGTGCTAAAAACAGGCATGCCAAAAATAGTGCAGAATATGCAGTATTATAATCAAAGTAGCACTTAAGGTACCTTTAGTACGATGTGCCGTTCAAATCAATTCAGATAGAGAAAATTCTCCTCATTACCTGCCTATATAGGTTGCAACTTATATATATATATATATCATAACAAACCATAACAAACCAAGTTGGCCAACACAAAATGCGCAATCCAAAAGTCACAGTAAGTGTTACTAAACTACCTTACCAATCCCAGGCATCAAAACCAACAGCAAGCGCCGCAGAAGGACACTTACCAATCACTTGGTGTCCAGGTACCAACTGCCAAGTTCTAAAATCGACCAAATGGTCACTGCACGGCGGATCAACAGAAGAGATCTCAGTCGAGGACCGGCACCACCTGGATGGTCAGATCAGAAAGAAAGGAAAAATGCCGTGGTTGCCAAGACTCGGATCTCATCTGGCAGCGATCGCGTCCAGAGCGAGATTCCAATCCTTCGTCACGACCAATCCTTTGGGCATCCGAGTCGCCGATGAGCCCCACTGGTTGGGCGCCAATTTTGTAGAAGTGGGCCTCAGCTAGGCCTACCAGTGCAAGGGGATCGCCCTTCTCTCCACAGAGTCCTCAGACCAATAGGAAGAAGTTGGCACAGAAACTGGAATAGAAAATACAAAGTTTAATAAACCTCATGAGGTGGAACTACATTCCAACAGCACCCTTCGGTATTGAGTGAAGTAGCACACTGAACAGAAAGAGCATGGTCCTTTTATACCCACTCAGGGGCTGAAAAAAGGCGGTACAAGTATACATGAGAAGAGTTATGCACATAGATGGTCATACAGAAATGCACAGTCAACAGTAAAGTAGGAGCTAGCTGGTAGAAACATCCTGACAGCTACAGACTAAAAACAGATGCATGGACAGTTAGACTCTTCTGCGCATGTGCAGAGTAGCAGAGTCTAAGTATAGCCTGTCCTTTAACCCTTTCCGTGCTTGTGACGGAGCGGTTCCGTCATGCGCGACAGTCGCGCTGTGCGCATGACGGAACCGCTCCGTCACGGCCCCGCCCGCGCACGGAACCTTCAGCGTGGCGCGGAAATCCGCGCCGCGCTGAAGGGGTTAAACAGAACACAAGGGTAAACAACAGTGAAGAAGGAAACAGCTCTTGGTGAGCACATGGCAGACAAAATGGCTGCCAGAAATACAAATGGATTCCACAAAATGGACAAGATAGCCTCTAAATATGAGATGGATTCCGCTAATGCTAATCCAATCGCTGGCAATTTACAACAGTGCGAAAACTCAAACACTTATAAATTCACCAAGATACTATCTTTGCAGTACTCTAATCATTCAGTCAGTGCCTAAGTATTCATGCAATGAGCCAGGCCTTAGCACATGGACTGCTTCAACCCCCTATCGACTATGTATGCAGTCTTCTAACCACTTAGGGGCATATGTATCAACATCTCCATTTGCGATTCTCAAATCGTTATTTGAGAATTGCAAAATGGGATGTATTTAAAAAATCGCAAAACTTTTGCGATTTCTTAAAATTCCTTAATTGCGATTAGCAAATTGCGAAATCGCAATTAAGGAATACCTTCCCATTCATTTCTATGGGCCAGGAGACCCATAGGAATGAATGGGAAGTAATTCTCAAATTGCGATTCGCAATTTGCTAATCGCAATTTGAGAATAATTTCAAAGGTGCAAGGGTGTCATGATGACATCCTGATGCACCCCTGAAATGAGCATGTGTGTGCATATGGCGCACATACATGCCCTAAGGGCATGTGTGTGCGCCACGTGGCACTTTGTAAAATTCCAAAAAGTGCATTTTTAACAGAAATCGCAAATTACCACCAACTAGAAGTTGGTGGTAATTTGCGATTTTTTAAGGATAATTCGCAATGCTTTGGTGCGTGTTACATGTCATTTAAGAAATCACAATTTGCGATTTCTTAAATGCTTACGCAAAATTAAGAAATCGCTAAATTAGCGATTCCTTAAATTTGCGATGAGAATTTGCCTCATACATCCCGTTTTGCGCATTTTTAATCGCAAACTCTGTTTTTTGCGAATCGCAGCGTTTGCGATTAAAAATTCGGTTGATACATATGCCCCTTAGACACTTGTCTTTCACACTTTCAATTTCCTAGTCAGTATCCATACAGTCCAGCAAACATCTTGCCTTTGCACTCCTCTAGTGACCCATTCAGTACCAAGTACTAACCCAATCCCTGTGCAAAAAGCCTAGCACTTATAAATTCACCTAGGCACTCTCCTTTCTGTACTCTAATCATTCAGTCAGTACCCAAGTAGTCATGCAGTGAGCCAGGCCTTAGCACATGGACTGCTTTAAATGCCTATGCAGTATGGATGCAGTCCTCCAATCACCTACACAGTTGTGTTTCACACCTTCAATTCCCTAGTTAGTATTCATACACTTCTAGCAAACACCCTGTCACTCACCCAGTTTGTCTGCTTATAGTACTGTAATCATTTAGTCAGTTAGCATGTAGTGTTTTAGTGAGGTAGGCTTTAGGTCATGAACTGCTTCAAAGTAGTATGCACTATGCATGTAGTGTTTTAACCATCGTCACACTTGTGGTTCAGGGCTATAGTTTCTTAGTCAGTATTTATATAAAATGTGTTTGAACAGTAATGGAATAGTATAATTTTGAAAGTTATTAATATACATTTATTTGTGATTCTTTTTTACAGATACAGAACAGGAGTGTTTCTCATCTGTTTGCACTCTTCTCGGGCAAGATTGTTTAGATGAAGGGTCCTTAGGTGTTTCATCATACTTGCTGTGCCGCATAAGTATTTTTTGTTAGGATCCCCTCGTAACAGAACTCTTTTGAAAATCTTGTGCATGAGAAAGATGGCATTGGTCTTTGTTTGCCCCTCGAAAAAAGTAGAAAATTTCCACATCACTGAAGGAAAACGTTGTGGGCGTGGTGCATCCTGCAAAAATTCATCTTTAGATTTGGTGATTATTTTAAAGCGACATTATTTACAGTTTTTGTAAGTTAAAGTTAACAAATTTTGTTAGCTGTGTGCATTTTATATATCTGTGATTTGTATTTTGAGAATGGCATGTTGTTTTTTTTTTAACAATCTTTGAGGGGGAGGAACATGGCGGCCATCAGATAGCGGTCGCGGCCGCACTCACCTCGGGGTTTTTTCATGGAGTGAGGGGGGTATGAAGGGAGGGAGGAGAGGCATTTCAGGGGCCCTTTGAGCCGACTTTTCTTTCTTTTCGCTGGTTTTCGCTGGTTTTCCTCACTCGGCGCTTGGAGGGCTCGCCTCCGTCTCTCCTGCTGGGCTGGATGGGCTTCGGCGGAGAGTGTTGCGGCTGGAGGTGGGAGGAGGCAGCAAGGCTTCGCAGGCGCCGGGTCTCTGCCTGCTTCTGGTTCCGGGCCTCGGGGGCAGTGTCAGCACTAGCTGCGGCTGAGCAAGTCCTTCCGGAGCAGCTGTGGGCTCCGCATCGAGAACATCGGGAACAGGCAGCCGGGACTTCAGATGCTCAAACTGCATGTCATCCCCCAGAGAAGGGCACTGGCGATACATTTTTAAGTTTGGTTGGTTTGGCCCCGGCGTCGTGGGGTGGCTGCTTCAACACCCTCAGCAACTGCATGGAGGTGACTGAAGGCGGTTTTCTAAAAGGAACTGTTTCCCCTCCTGTTTCTCCTCTTAGAGTGGGCCGGTACACCTTAAGAGCTAGAGCTGCCTACTCGTTGCAGAATTTAGAGCCCACATATGTCTCTGTGACCCAAAAGAAGACATCCATTGTAAATTTAACCAAAGCAAAGTTAAGAAGGTCCGGAGCTAGATTTGGGGGGAGCGAAAAAGAGGAGGAGGAACTGACACAGAGAGGTGTCCCCAAAAACCAAATCAGAGTAAAAAAGAAACCCACATTTAATTTAAAAATCACCCCCTCATTAAAGACTTACTATAGAGTCATGGCTACTACAGCGGAGCCCAATCAATCTACGGAAGTGCCTCCTGACGACTCGGAGGGTTTCTTTTCCAAAGTGAAATCAAAGTCTAAACCGAAACCTGCTGTAAACGATGGGGGGGCTTCCTCCCCCATGACCCCGTTTTCTCAATGCAAACAGAGGGGGGTCAAGCAAAATCCCAAGCGACCTATTGGGCCTCTAACTAACTCTCCAGCACCTAAGGCCCCGCAACAAGGTTTAACCCTCTCAAATAGGTTTAATGCCTTGGGGTCAGGGGATGAGGAAGGGGCCGCGCCGACCAACGATCCCCCTAGAGACCTCGTAATGGGAGCCCCTCTTGGGCGCGCCGAGGCTGGAAGCACGGAAACAGGAGATGGCTCCGAAGCGCGTTCCCTGTCTGACATATTGATTGCTATGAAGAAGGAGATGTTAAGCGGGTTTAAGGTATCGGAACTTAACCAAGCAGAACTCGCGGGAAGGTTTTCCGTTTCTGAAGCCAATCAGGCAGCAATCAAGGCTTCCTGTGAAATTCTATCTCAGAGGCTTGATGAGGTGGTGGTTAGGACGGGCCTTCTTGAAGCAGAAATTCCTGGCATTAAAGACACCATAAGCGAGGCCACTAAGGAAGTAGGGAAGCTAACCTTACAACAAAAGGCTCTGAAGGACGATATCGAAAGGCTGGAAAACCACTCGAGGAAGAACAATCTAAGACTCCTTAATATTCCTGAGAACTTGGAAGGTTCGGACTTAAAGGGGTTTGTTATTTCTATATTAAAGGGGTCTGTTTTGAAGGATCAGCCTGACATTAATTTAATGTCCGAGATTCAAAGAATTCACCGAGATCCCTACAGAATAAACCCGAAAAAACAGAAACAGAAACCCCGGAAGATTCTGGTCAATTTCCTCTCTTACTCAGTAAAAGAGCTAGTTTTGTCACTCGGTCTTAAGGAGGGCTCCTTGACCTTTTCCCCCAATGGTCTGGATCCATTTACCTTTCAAATAAGATCGGACATTTCTCACATAACGGCTACAAGGCAGTGGGAAATGGGCAATAGACTGGAGGAATTGAGGTCCCTGGGTGCAAAGGTGCAACTGAAATTTCCGGCTAAGCTGAGGGCCATGCATAATAATCAAATGCACCTACTACATACAGTTGAAGAGGTAGATCTTTTTATGGCAGGATTAAGGAGGGCAGAGCAGGGAAAGTGAGGATCATCAAGTGGTTAGTGAGGGGTATCTTATTGGGCATTATATATCTCTTGTTACACTTTTTTCCTCCTACTCCCTCCTCTTCTCTTTTCCCCTAGTATATTTTTTAGCTGAACCCGAGGTGAGTGTGACCGAATGGGTTCACCCATCTTCAAGGGAGGGTTCCTCATGGGTTTAGGGGTAGGCACGGGGATGTGGGAGGGGGGTGGATCTTTGGGGGGGGGTCACCTGGGGTGGGCAAGGGGAGAATATAAAAATACAAATAAAAACGAAAAAACTAAAATAACCTCATCTTACTTTAGCGATTTAATCTTTGGAACAACACCAAGGTGGAGGGGCGTTGTATACGATGGCTGATGTAACTATAGACCAGACCGGTTTGGGCCTTCTTGCATGGAACGTAAATGGGTTACGATGTATTAGGAGGCAAAGGCTGATTATGAAATATCTCGAACTCGCGAAAGCCCGGGTCTGCCTCTTACAGGAAACCCTTCTGACCACTGGGGAGTCGGATAAATTGTTTTCAGGAGTCCCTTGGATAAAAGCATATGGCGTCTCGGACCAAGGTATGAATAGCCGTGGGGTTGCTGTTCTAGTTAAACGGGGGATAACTTGTACAATTAAATCCATCCAGACTGATAAATCAGGGAGATGGGTGATAGCGCAGTTGGACTTTGGGGGCACTGTCTTAACGTGTGCTTCATTTTATGGTCCTAACATTGACGACCCTTCTTACATTGTTAAGCTGCAATCTAAGCTAATGTTGTTAGCTCCTCCAATAATTGTTGGAGGAGATTTCAACGCCTTATTAGATCCCAATTTAGATAGGTCAAATCAGGCTCGTTCAATTCCGAATCCTCTTGTTAGACGGGCAATGAAGAATATGATGCATGACCTTGGCCTGGTAGACGTGTGGAGGTTTTTGAAAGGTGATAGGGCTGGATATACATTTTATAGCAAGAGATTCCATCACTCCTCCAGGATTGACTACCTCTTAGCCAGTAAGCTCCTACTTGGCAAGGACTCCGACATATCCATTCTCCCTAGCCATCTTTCGGACCATTCCCCCGTTTTTTGTTCCATCAAAAATTTTTCTTTAAAATCTCAATCGAGATGGACACTTAGCAGGGGAAGGTTAGACGATCCAGATTTGATTCAGGCAGTCAAAATATCATCTTCGGAGTTTTTTGACACCAACATTGGTTCAGCTGCAATTGAGGTCGTGTGGGATGCCTTTAAGGCTAATCTAAGAGGCCGACTGCACAGTCTCATTTGTTTTAAAAATCGTTCCGAGGGAAGTGCATTGAAATTGGGTGAAGAAAAGATCAGATTGCTGGAAGCCGAGTTTTTGAGGCTTTCAAACTCCCCAGATGGACAAAGGAAGTCGCGGGTAGAACTTGATCTTGAACAGGCAAGACAACGCTATAGAGGCATCTTAGAAGAGAAGTGCAAGAAGCAATGGGATAGGAATAGGATGGAGAACTATGAATATGGCGAGAGGGCCGGGGCCCTTTTGGCGTGGAAAGCGAGATCGGAATGCTCGAAGAATGACATAGCTGAGTTGGTGATAAATAACCAAGGGGATAGATCCACAGATATAGGCGACATCCAAAATACTATACTCACCCTATTTGCGGATCTATACAGGGAGAACTTATCTCCTTCTAAACAACAAATACGCGGGTGGTTGAGCTCAAAATCCCTCTCCACGCTGACACAGGCCAATAAAGACTTCCTTGATTCCCCAATTACGCTGCAGGAGATAAGAACTCAAATAAAGCAGTCTAAAAACGGCAAAGCCTCTGGTATTGATGCCCTCCCAAACGAGGTGTACAAATCTCTCTCTGAGGAAGTCATCCCCGTTTTGGGATCCCTTTTTCAGTCAATCTATAGCCCAACAGGTCAAGTTCCCAATTCGTGGAGGGAGGCAATCATTGTTCTGGTCCTGAAGCCAGGAAAAGACCCAGCTAAAGCGGATTCCTACCGCCCAATCTCCCTGCTAAATGCAGACTATAAAATCTTCATGGGTATTTTGGCAGGGAGATTGGGCAAGCTAGCCCCTGGATTGGTTAATACAGACCAAAAAGGGTTCATTTCTGAGAGACATATCCAAGAACAAACACAGCTACTTATTGGGAACATCGATTTGGCGATCTCTAGACTCGAACCCCTGGCAGTGGTCGCGCTAGACGCCGCCAAGGCCTTTGACAGGGTGTGCTGGGTCTACCTCTGGGAGGTGTTGGAGGAGATGGGATTGGGCCCAATCTTTATTCACACTCTGAGAGGGTGCTATCAGGATGCTTCAGCTAAGATCCTTATCAACGGTGCACTTACTCCCAGTTTTACTATCCAAAGAGGGACCAGGCAGGGTTGCCCTATTTCCCCTTTGCTGTTCGACCTCTATATTGAGCCTCTTGCCCAGGCTATAAGGCTAGATGAGACCATACCTCCGTTTAAGACACAGCAATATCGCTCTAAAATCGCTTTATATGCGGATGACATAATCATCTACACAGATGACCCCGAGATAACACTGCCAAAGGTCGGGGCTCTGTTGGAAGATTTTGGAGCAATCTCAGGATATCTGGCTAACCCCACGAAGACGGAGGTTATGTGTTGGAACATAGATCAGTGGAGTGGGGTTACCAGCAATACATTTAAATATCTTGGTATAGTTATAGTGAAAGATCTGGGGAAAATTCCATCTATTAATATAGGGAAAATAATAAATGAAATTGACCAGCTGTTTGCAAGGTGGAGGAACCTCCCCTTGACCATCTTCGGGAAGGTGAATTTAGTTAAAATGACTATCCTCCCGAAATTAACGTACTTGTTCAACGCGGTTCCTCTAGGCTTCCCTAAACACTCTATCTCAAAGGCGCCAAGTAAAATCGGGAGTTTCATCTGGGGTGAGAAGGGCGTTAGGCTATCTTGGAAAAAATTGAGGCGCCGCCTAGCTAAAGGGGGACTGGCCCTTCCAGATATCCGCTGCTATCTGGTTGCCTTTCAATTTAAGGCTATCAGGATGTTTTTAGGGGTACCAACTGCATGTGCCTGGGGTAAGTTGCTGGGGGAGTCGGTCAGTACTGAAGGCGGGGGGAATAAAGCAGGGTTTCTTTACAAGTTTGGCTCCCCAAAATTCTTCAAACGAGTAAGGCTGAAGGTGATCAAAAATGCCTTGGAAGTCTGGTATTTCATCCGCTCCAAATGTGGGATAGGTTACTACTCCGATCAGGCACCGATCTGGGACTCTCCGGGGACCCCCCCCTGCCTCCAGGATAGTATGGCACTCCCAATTAAAAGAGCCGGGGTCGCGACTTGGTCTGAGTTGGGGGATGAAAATGGCATACATCCTTGGGAGGTATTGAAAGCAAGAATAGGCTCGGGGTTCTCGAGGTTCAAGTTTATTCAACTAAAATCATGGTTTGAAACGGAGAAGGAGAATCTAAGGGGGAATGGTGAGGTGGAAGATGCTCTCAAGAACATTCAACATCTTAAGAAGGAAATCTCTATCTGGTACAGGCTCCTGATCAACGCAGATGACGTTGGTATTCCACATCAGGTTTCAGCCTGGAATGACTCTCTTTTTGAACCAGATATTGGGAGCCTCCTGGAACCCTCCATGACCCTGCTTTATAAATACACAAAATCTGCCAGTCTGAAGAGAAATCACTTTTTTGTTTCTAATCGAATTTACTATACTCCGGAGAAGATCTCGAAATTTGCCCCAGTTCCGGAGCCGAGATGCCCCAGGTGCTCACTCCCTAAAGCCAACGACGTACACATCTTTTTTGAATGCGCTGAATTGGGAAAATACTGGGAAGGGGTGTGCAGATACCTATGTATGACCTTCGGAATAGATATCGTGTTGAACGGCTCTCTGATCTTTTTTGCCAACGACCAGGTGTCCACTGCCGGTTTGGCTCAACCACTCAGAGGGCTGTTATTATGTTTGATTTTGTTGGCCCGAAGGGAGATATGTTTCAGGTGGAAAGACCCCCTCCCCCCGAAAGTAGAAGACTGGCTAAAATCAGCACTGGCTATGGCCCGGTTAGATGTTATGAGTTCCAGCCCTAGCCTTCCTTCACTTTGGGCACCCTTTGTTCGTCTGGGCCAGGAATTGAGACTCTGTTGATTCCATTCTGCAGTTGCTAATGGTCGATAAATAACATGGTCCTATGATTAACACCTAAATCCCGGACGACAAAAGGGGATTGGTTGGATAACCTAAACAATGGCAGGCGGTCGGAGGGCGCCCCCATTATTAAAACTGACCGGTTATGTCCTGCTAGCAGTTTATAGGTGAGATGAGGACAAAAAAAAAAAAAAAAAAAATCTTTGAGATTGTGTTTTTTTGCCCGCTGTTAAGTGATGAGTACGATTGAAATCACTATTTTTAGTGAAATTTAATATATTCTGAGCAGCAAAAAAGGCAAAAAAGTACTTTGTGGAAATTATGATGTGTTGTAAAAAATGTATTACTACATGTTATAATTTTTTTTTCCTTTTCTTTCACAGATCCAAATTTTAAAATAAGCAGTTTATATGAATTTATATTTGAATGAAAAACAGAAAAAAATGTATACCATTTTTTATTCCTATTACTGTGAAGGTAAGTTTAACTAAGTCTCAAAATGCAGAATGAAGAGGTCTGCAAGAAGCTACAAAGTTGAAACACGTTTCTAAAAATACCCTGTTTATGTAGTTTAGAAATCTGACCATAATCAGATATCATGTGACCTGCAAAAAAAGAGATTTGAGGGGTTCATATTTCCAATTTTAGCTACTGCAATCATTTCAATCATTCTTCTTTGAACATCTTTGCAGACAAAACTCTGTGCTTACCTTCTATCATTCGCAAGGAAATTTAAAAACGGAAATATGTCCCTTTTTGTAACATAGTTATTGTGCAAGATACTCTTTCATATTTAAAAAGAGAGGAAAAGGCACTCCGTTCACTTTTTATACTCCATGTAAATATTACCTCATCATACACACCACTTTGTGTTGAAAGGGTGTTCTATAAGTGTTGTTGTGCATGATTGCACTTAATACTCATAGAACAAGACACATGTCTAGATTTATCAGAAATCATTAATCTCGATATGTGTGTGAATGCTGCACCATTCTAAAATTGGTGTAGGAAAGCATAACAAGGAGAATTGTTTTAATTTCTCCACATTTTTATATCTTCAATGCATGCTGAAATGTTCAGCATAAATTGAAGGAGAAAAATGCATTTACTGATTGTTTTTGTGCAGGAAGGCGTGTCTTCCATTAGAAAAACAAACAGCACATGACACAGATATCCTTGCACTATGGTGCAAGGGTGCCTGTGTCACCACATGGCTGCAGTTTAAGCAGCCGTGCAGAGAGAAGCATAGATTTGCAAGATATTTATGTACATATGTTGCATCCCTGTGCTTCGGAAGTACTACAGCACACTGCAGTTAAAGAGGTTACTGTGTGATGCTGCAGCACTTCCTCATACTTCTGCACTTATACATTCACCATACACTACTAATGCATTCATTCAGTTAATTACATACTACACATACATTCATCTAAACTAACACTAACAAAGAAATTTAGCTCTTTTTTTAAACCAGGAAAGTTATTTCTTACAAGAACTTTATTTTCCTTCTTTCTTCTTTTATAATTTTTGGGGGGGTTTTTGAACAATTTTTAATTTTTTGGGGTTTTTCTGCAAAAAAAAAAAAAGAAAAAACAAAACAGGAGAAACCAAACAATGAACTTCAGGGAACAATAATCAGATCAGATCGATCGACTGCTCACCATTGCACAAAGTCTTATTGCACTTAGTGCAGAGCACTTTTAAAAATTGAAATTGAGGACGGATGTCCAAGGTTTGGGCTGATGGATGCACTCTTGATGTGCTCGGCTGCGATGAGGTGGATGGCACAGGAGTGTTTCTCATCCGTCGGCACTCTTCTTGTGCAAGATTGTTCGGATGAAGGGTCCTCATGTGCTTCATCATACTTGCCATGCCGCAAGAGTATTTCTTGTTAGAATCCCCTCGCGACAGGACTCTTTTGCAAATCTTGTACTTGACCAAGGTGGCATTGGTCTTATTCTGCCCCTCGGGAAAAGTAAAAAATTTCCACACCACTGA